>NC_058523.1:245712283-246384783 GCF_904849725.1 Hordeum vulgare subsp. vulgare | reverse complement strand
ACGACCTGATTTATTCAATGCACGAATAATTTAGTTAATAGAAATTTAAAAAAAAGGTGTTGTAGAAATATGCATGCAGTGAAAATAGAATAGCTAAATCACAAAGGAAAAAAACATGCGTGGGCCGGATTGCAAGAAAGTTGTCATGCCGAGGACTGGTATCGGCCCAACTATGCAATGAGTGTGTGGGAAAAGAAGAGAACAAAACGAACTAAACAAATAAAATAAACTCCAAATCCATTGGCGTTAGAAGGTTGGATAGACACGGGCGCCAGGGATTCGAGCCACACAAGCCTTGGATGTGAGCCTGCGTGACTAACCAGTGGGCCGCTTGAACGATTGTGACACAAAGAGCTAGCGGTGCCATATGAACTATACATTAAAAGGTTGAGCTTTATCCATGGTGACGCGGTTGCTCTTGCCGTGATAGGAGCAAGCAAACAACGGCGGCTGCTGCGGCTACCAAGCGCCGGCGGGGGTGTGGAAATGCATGCATGCGCGTGCGAGCAGGATGACGGAGGAGCTCGTCCGAGGAATTCCCCCACCAAAGATGTTATGAAACATGGCCAGGAACCTCACCGGTGATGATGTCCCGCATGCTTAGCTAGGGCAAACAGTCAATGAAAAATGAAGGATCTATATGACCTATGTGTCGGCGCAAGAGCAGCAGAACCAAGAACGCAACAGTGGGTCATCGGAACTACACTTGCGACCACGCCAGCGGAGAAGATCTCGGGCTCAACAGGGCATGGCTGAAACAGGGTGCAATCGAGAGGAGAAACATGTACGGGAGTATTCGAACTCATGTAGGGTTGGTTGGAGAAGTCGATAGAGCTCGGGGACGACCGACAGCGACGAACTCGGACAGCGCCGTCCCGGTTCGAGGAAGAAGGAGGTGAATGTGATGGCGCCTTGATGTTGCACGACGATGAAGAGGACGCTGAAGAGGAAACCCTAGAGACCTTGTGGGTGCGAGCGATGGTGGCGCAGACGATGAAGACGTTCATGACGCTCCTGAGGAAGAAGACTAAGCCTGCAGGGGTGTGGTTCATGGAGGACAGGAGCTCGGATCCCTCTCGGCCGCGGCGACGACTTGGCGTGGAGAGTGTTGGAAGATTAGGCCAGTTCATGATTAATTCCAGTAAATAATTCATCACTAGAACAGAAAGTAGCATGCAACACTCTAGCAAACCGGCAAAGCAACTAAACATGCACAACATCACCGCGCAAGAAGTAGCAACTACAGCGATCGTCATAAATAGTTTACGATTAACATACTGTTTGTTAGTTGCAGCATGAGCGACTGTGTTGACGATGATGTTGGTGATGATCCTTTGCTGATAGCGATGAAGAAGACGATGAGTAGCACCACCCTACTTGGATGGTAGACGACTCGTGGTGACGAATCTGAGCAGTCACGCAAAGCGCTTCCCAAAAACCTAATTCGTCCTCTCCTGGTGTAGGATCGCAAAGACGAACGATTCCGCAGACCTGCTCTCTCGCACTCCGATGCACGCCGGCGTTCGAGATGAGGTAGACTACGATCGCAGCGCAAGTTGTGAGATGAGGAAAAACCCTAGATGTTTTCGGTGTGTCTTTGGCCAACCACGATAAGCAGTATATATAGGAGGACCAAGGTCGGTTCCGTGTCGCGACCACTTCTCAAACCGACTTGGTTTCCAAGTCGTATATTTACCGGACAAGAAATTCTCCACTTGTCTGCCAAGACATAAAAAATAAAACGGCAAAAGGAAGCCACGCCCCCGCAAGGCATCGGATCGGAATTTGGCGGACCATTCACGCGCATGTCGCATGTACGCCCTGCCCTGCCCGGACCGGACCGGCCTGGCCAGGCCAGGCAAGCGAGCGTGCGCGTGTGGTTCTCTAATTTATCTTCTCAACACACACTTAGAGTGGTGGGGAGAACTCACTATATAAAGAGGTCCAACGCTTCCTCCACTATTGCAAAGACTATACTTTAGCACCACCACACCACCACTTGCCATTTTATTCATGGGATCAATTTGAGATTTCAGAATTTTGTAGATGGGCCAAGCCCATTAATTCTAACAATCCCCGCCGAGATCTCAAATACCCATTTAGATATTTGCCTTTTCTCTCCACTTGTTTAATATACCAGTGTTTCAGCAGAGATTGTTAAGTTGAACTTCTGCCTAGAAATTTAATCTACATCCATCCACAACTTGACAATGGACTATGCCTTGAATTGCTAGTTTTGTGTGAACAGGTTTCACTCAAAGTCTTAACCAGTACCTGGCTGCCAGTAGTCTACCCGCGGTTTGGAGCATATACGTCGTACTCCCTGGTCTCTTCGTGAGCTTGCTAGAGATTGTCCAAATCTCCTAGATTGCGACGTTTTACAATCGGAGCTCATATAGGTGTGTGCTTTCAAGATTGCTCTGTAGGACAACATCTTTTCTATAATAGCCAATAGAATCACATTAAGGCATGTTGCCAACCGACCTTACAACACTTAAGCCTTACAACTCTGAGAGTTTTGCATCTTCACTTAGAGACGGTCACCTATTACTCTCCTCTGTTAACCAATAGCTTGTTCTTCCCACGTCCTAATTCACGGGATCTCCGATCACAAAGGTTGGGTTACTACTATGGTGTAACATCTATGGGTCTCATACCCATCTGCCTTGATGCAATATCTATCACATTTCGTGATAGTCCCTTTGTAAAAGGATCTGCGAGGCTTTTGTCTGTATGAATATATGTAAGAGTTATTACTCCAGAGTTTCTCAACTTCCTGACAGATTTCAAACGTCTCTTCACGTGTCTTGATGACTTTGTGTTTTCCTTAGAATTATTTACTTTAGCGATAACCTTTTGGTTGTCACATTTCATAAGAATAGTAGGTATGGGTTTTCAACCACACGCAAGTCCGTCAAGAGTTCACGCAGCCATTCTGCCTCTATGGTGGTTGTGTCTAAAGGAGTTAGTTCTGCTTCCATAGTTGACCTTGTCAATATGGTTTGCTTGCAAGACCTCCGTGACACTGCAGCACCTCCATGAGTAAATACATACCCACTTGTAGCATAGAGTACATCCACATCAGAGATCCAATTTGAATCACTATATCCTTCTAGCACAGCGGGGTGCCCTGAATAGTGAATCCCATAACTCATAGTACCTCTCAGATAGTGTAAGACCCTTTCTAGTGCATGCCAATGATCATTACCCGGGTTGGACATGAACCTACTCAGTTTGCTCACAGCAAAAGAGATGTTTGGTCTTGTAGCGCTAGCTAGGTACATGAGTGAACCGACAATTTGAGAGTGTCTTAACTGATCTCTCGATTCTTTCTTGTTCTTTCTAAGTGTCACGCTGGGATCATAAGGTGTTGGAGAAGGCTTGCTATCCATAAAGCCGAAACGGCTCAAAACCTTCTCAACATAGTGAGATTGCATTAGAGTAATCCCACTCTCATCCTTAATAAGTTTGATGTTTAGGATCACATCACTTCTCCCAGATCTTTCATGTCAGAACTCTTTGATAGGAAAGTCTGGACATCATTGATCACAACAATGTTTTTAGCAAAGATCAATATGTCTTCCACATACAAACATAATATGACACTATTGCCTCCACCATGAAGATAGTAGACACACCTATCAGCCTCATTAATGACAAATCCCGCAGAAGTCAAAATTCTTTCAAACTTCTCATGTCATTGCTTAGGTGCTTGTTTCAGACCATACAAAGATTTTAGCAACTTGCACACCTTTTTCTCTTCTCCTTTTACCACAAACCCATCATGCTGATCCACATAAATTTCCTCTTCCAACTCTCCATTTAAGAAAGTTGTCTTTACATCCATTTGATGAATGATCAAACCATAAGAGGCAGCGAAGGAAAGTAGCACTCGAATGGTGGTTATTCTAGCAACAGGTGAATATGTGTCAAAGTAATCTTCGCCTTCTTTCTGAGTGTAGCCCTCGACCACAAGTCACGCCTTGTACTTATCAATAGTGCCATCAGGCCTTAACTTCTTTTTGAACACCCATTTACAACCCACAGGTTTACAACCATAAGGTCGTTCAGTTAACTCCCAAGTTCCATTAGAAAGAATTGAGTCCATCTCATTATGAACAGCTTCTTTCCAATCATCTACATTCGGAGACGCATATGCCTGTTCAATAGACTTGGGAGTATCATCCACAAGGTATACGACGAAATCATCACCAAAGGATTTTGCAACCCTTTGTCTCTTGCTCATTATAGGAGCTTCATCGTTATCCCTCTCATGGACTTCCACGGGTGTTTGTTCAATATAATCATCAAATGTACTAGATTTAGAATGTTCCCACAAAATTCATCAAAAACTTTGGGAAAATATTCTCCACCACGATCCGACCTAAGACACTTGATCTTTCTCTCTAGATGATTTTCAACTTCAGCTTTATAGATCTTAAAGTAATCGAGAGCTTCATCTTTTGTTTGCAACAAATAAACATAGAAAAATCTAGTCGCATCATCAATCAAAGTCATGAAATATCTCTTTCCACCTTTTGTCAACACACCATTCATCTCACATAGATCGGAATGTATGAGTTCTAGAGGTGCCAAGTTTCTCTCTTCAACAATCGTGTGAGGCTTTCGAGGTTGTTTCGTTTGCACACAACTATGGCACTTAGAACCTTTGGCAAGTGTGAAATTAGGAATTAAACTCATACTGGATAGCCGAGACATTAAACCAAAATTAATATGACATAAACGAGAATGCCAAACACTTGTATCATCATTAATACTAGCACAAATTTGGTTTACTGACTTATTGCAAAAATCTGAAAGAGAAAAGCGGAACAAGCCTCCGCACTCATAGCCTTTTCCTATAAATTGTCCAAATCTCGACACGATTACTTTATTTGACTCTAAAACTACCTTAAACCCATCTTGACATAGAAGGGAGCCACTAACTAGATTCTTGTTCATAGTAGGGACATGCTGCACGTTCCTTAGTTGCACGATCTTTCCCAAAGTAAACTTCAGATCCACCGTGCCAATGCCACGAACAAAAGCATGCGACCCATTCCCCATTAGGACGGAAGAATCCCTTGCAACCTGATAAGAAGTAAACAAAGAGACCTTAGCACACACATGAACGTTAGCTCCATCAGTCCACCATGAAGATGATTGGAATACTCAAAGCACAATAGGTAAATTACCATACCCATCAGTATTGCTAGTGGTCACCATGTTGACTGTCTTGGAGATGGTTTTCCCTGTGCGGTCTGCGTGTTCTGGGCATTCCTTAGAAAAGTGTATGAGCTTCCCACAGGCGTAGCACTCTAGCTCAGCCTTGTTGAACTTCTTCTTCTTGAACATAGTAGTCTTTATAGGCTTGTTGAAAATAGGCTTGTTCTTTCCTTTGTTCTTGTTCTGTGAGAACCTTTGTACCATGTTGGCAGTAGGTTGAACCTCACCTCCTTTCTCAGTAGTGTCTTTAGCCTGAGATTTCTCTTCAACATCAAGAGATGCAATCAGATTTTCAACTGATATGTCATGTCTCTTATGTTCCAGAGAAGTGACGAAGTTTCTTCATGAAGGAGGCAACTTGGCAATCATGCACCCAGCCACAAATTTATCGGTAGATCACACTTAAGGAGTTCCAGTTCCTTCACAATACATTGTATCTCATGAGCTTGTTCAACCACATAACGGTTATTCACCATCTTGTAGTCGCGAAAATTCTCCATGATGTACAATTCATTGCCTTCATCTGTAGCACCGAATTTAGCCTTCGGTGCATCCCAAAGTGTCTTTCCATCTTGTATGTGCATGTACACATCACACAGACGGTCAACAAGAACACTCAAAACGCATCCCACAAACATAGTGTTGGATTCCTGGAACTTTCTCTTATCTTCGTCAAAAGCTCCCTCTGGCATGCCAGCACTAACATTGAAAACTTTCTGAGCAGTAAGCCAGAGCATGGGTCTCACTTCCCACCTCATAAAGTGCACACCGATAAACTTATTCGGCCTCACTGCATTAGCAAATCCAGCCATAGTTAACTCAGGAAATTGCCTACACTAAGGTTTTTGGATTGTTGGAAGATTAGGACAGTTCATGATTAATTCCAATAAATAATTCATGACTAAAACATAAAGTAGCATGCAATACTCTAGCAAACCGGCAGAGAAACTAAACATGCACAACATCACTTCGCAAGAAGCAGCAACTACAGCGATCATCATAAACAGAATACGAGTAACATATTGTTCGTTAGTTGCAGCAGGAGCGACTGTGTTGACGATGAAGTTGGTGAAGATCCTTTGCTGATAGCGATGAAGACGACGATGAGTAGCACCGCCCAACTTGGATGGTAGACAACCCGTGGTGACGAATCTGAGCAGTCGCGCAAAGCGCTTCCCAAAAACCTAATTCGTCCACTCCCGGTGCAGGATCGCAAAGACAAATGGTTTCGGAGTCCTGATCTCTCGCACGCCAATGCACACCGGCGTTCGAGATGAGGTAGACTATGATGGTGGCGCAAGTTGTGAGACGAGGCAAATCCCTAGATGTTTTCGGTGTGTCTTTGGCCCACCACGATAAGAAGTATATATAGGAGGACCAAGGTCGATTTCGTGTCGCGACCACGTCTCAAAACGACTTGGTTTCCAAGTTGTATACTTACCGGACAAGAAATTCTCCACTTGTCTGCCAAGACATAAAAAATAAAACGGCAAAAGGAAGCCGCGCCCCCGCAAGGCATCGGACCGGAATTTGGCGGACCATTCAAGCGCATGTCGCATGTATGCCCTGCCCTGCCCTGCCCGGACCGGCCCGGCCAGGCCAGGCGAGCGAGCGTGCGTGTGTGGTTCTCTAATTTATCTTCTCAACACACACTTAGAGTGGTGGGGAGAACTCACTATATAAAGAGGTACAACACTTCCTCCACTATTGCAAAGACTATACTTTAGCACCACCACACCACCACTTGCCATTTTATTCATGGGCTCAATTTGAGATTAAGAATTTTGTAGATGGGCCAAGCCCATTAATTCTAATAGAGAGGCCATCCTGGCGGCGGCATGATGAGGAGTAAGGGAAAAATGAAGCGAGGAGGGAACCCTAGAGCGGGGTACATCTTATAGGCCGAGGAGACACCAAAACAAGCAAGAAGCCGACTTGGATATGGTGGACGAAGTGTCGTACCAAAGGAAGAAGATGGCAGAGCGAGCTCGGCTGCGAAGGGGGGTTTCCCTAGTGGGCTTCGAGCTGGGAGCTGGGCTCCTCCCTCTCTCTACAAAAACTGGGCCAGCCACTGCTATAAGAAATGCACAGAAGCAAAGAGAAAAAAATGCTAGGGGTTTTTGGTAAAGAATGTGGGGGGAAGAAAAACAGTTTTGCACGGATGGAATTAACTACAATAATATAAAATTGTTTGTGGAATTTTTAAGATAAAAAAATAAAATGCCTCTTATTGCCATTTGAAGTTGTTTGCAAAAAAATTAAGAGGAGGAGAGGAGCACATATCTAGGAGTAATTTTAAAATTACTTGGAGAATATTTCACAACTCCCTAACATTTTACTTAAAGGACTACGGCAAGTAAAATCACCCCGTACAACAAATTTGAATTAAAGAGAGATGAATATATGGGTGAAAAGAAATTTGAGGGAGGTTTTGTTCAGACAAAAGAATAGCACTTGGTTACAAGCACATAATCACCACACCACACCTTATTCAACACATCATAATACAACAACAACCAAAAATATGGAATGGAAGAAATAATGCCATGATGCAAAATGATGACATGAAGCAAATTTTATTAATTCCAACCACATGATGGCATAACATTGAAGGCTCACACCTAGAAAATTAACAAGGCTTGCAAATGCAACGAAAAGTTAAGTAAGTATGGACTTGAGTTGACATGATGATGAAGTACAAGATGCAACACACATGACAAGCACGACATACACTCAACATGATGGTCTCGATAATATGCTTACAAGCTTGTGTTACAGTTAGGTTGTTACAGTAGAGTTTCTATCACAAGGGATGGGAATATGGAAAATGTGATGCTTGTCGAATCCCTTGGTAACTACTTAATGTCTGTCTCAATGCTTCGTGATCTTTACATGATTGTCATTTTTGGCAAATTCATATGCATTCTGCTAGTCGCCTATGGCAAAACCAAAGTCTTCGAAGGTTTTTGAAGAGGTGACTGATACTTACGATGTGCGTTGGGTTTTCTGTGGAGAGGAATGTGTTATGGTAGCACAATGTGGGTACGTCATTCCCTCAGTTATGAAACAAAGGTTTATCGAACCAATAGGAATATCAATAACAACCGTCTTCAGCAGGTGGACACAAAAGAACAAACAACTTGCACCCAACGTGGGCAAGAGGGTTGTCAATCCCCTTGGTCTCGTCATTTGCAAGCAAGTTAGAAGTGTGGACAACTGTAAATAATTGTAAATTGCAAAATCAAGTGCAAACAAGTAAACGATAGCGAGGTATTGAAGGTTTTCTAAATATATGGTGAATAGACCTCGGGAGCATAGTTTTCCCTAGTGGCATCTCTCATGAAAATAGCATACGATGGGTAAACAAATTACTGTTGTGTAATTGATAGAAAAGTGAATAGTTATGCGATATTCACGACAATGATCATGTGTATATAGCCAACACATCCATAAACAAATAGGCTCACTCCTCCCTACACCTATTACTATTAATCCACATTGACCGCTATCGAGCATGTATCTAGAGTATTAAGTAAAACAGAGTAACATACGGAAAACGATGACATGATGTAGACGAAGTAAACTCAAGCAATACGAATAAACCCCATCATGTTATCCTTAGTGCTAGCTACACAAAGATGCATCTTGTCCCCTTCTCTCACCCGGATATAGAAACTCGCCAGGTTGAACATACTACAACACACCTCTCTCACCGAGGAAATATCTATCTGGTTGGCCAAACTATTTCAATAGATCAGAGAGAATTACAAAGCTATCATAATCATGCACATAAGAATCATATTAGAATTCAAAGAAGACTCAAATATTTATCATGAATAATGTGAACATAAACCCACAATTCATCAGACCCAAAAGGAATACATAATATGGATCAAAGCAAAGATGTGATGATCGTTGTATTGAAGATCGAGAGAGAGAGATATTTCCATCTAGGTACTAGCCATGGACCCGTAGGTCTGTGGTGAAATACTCACACATCATCACAAGGGCAGCAAAGTTGATGAAGAGGCCCTCTGTGATCGATCACCCCTTTGGCACGGTGCCGGAACGGAGCACCAGATGGCCTCCCGTCGGGATAGAGACTTGCAGCAGCGTAGAAAGTGTTTCGGGACTACCTCTAGGGTTTTGGGTTATATGAGAATTTATAAGGCACAGAACGGAGTCGGGAGAACCTCAAGGGGCCCACAAGCCATCAGGGCACCCCGAGGTCATGCCATATTGGGTTGTTGGGCCCTTGGATGGCCCCCAACCTTCATCTGATACTCATTGGTCTTCTTCTCGTCGAGAAAAATCTCCAAAAAGCTTCACGTCAATTGGACTTCGTTTGGTATTGAAAACCTAAAAAGTGAAAAACATGCACAAAACAACAACTCGCACTGGGCACTAGGTCAATATGTTAGTGCTTAAAAGTAATATAAATTGGTAAATAAATACCACAAAATAATCCTATAATGGTAATATATTAGCATGGAACAATCAAAAATTATAGATAGGTTGGAGACGTATCAAGCATCCCCAGCTTAATTTATGCTCGTCGTCGAATAGGTAAATGATTAAAACAGAATTTTTGATGTGACATGCTACCCGTTATGTAGCTTTATGCATGTATGCTCATTGAGAAACGATGAATTAACAAATATTAATATGGCAATACTTATAAGTATAAGCAACAAAATCATTAATCTTTCAAAGTATACGATCCTCAAAGATTGTTTTACCCCCATTCATCTTATTGTATTACCAAGGCATGGCTCCATATTCACCACATTAATACAAATGTCAAGCACCACGGTGCCCAAGTTAGGCAATTGGATCGTATTTTTTCAATATGCATCAACTTTTTATTCTTCACGCAATACATGAGCGTGAACCATTGGACATACATATAGGTGGAATAGAATATGGTGGTAGGTATCAAAGGGGTAAAAAGAGGAGAAGATAATCTCACATCAACTAGGCGTACCAAAGGGCTATGGAGATGTCCGTCGATAGATATTGATGCAAGGAGTAGGGACTGCCATGCAAATGATGCACTAGAGCTATAAGTGTATGAAAGCTCAACTGAAGCTAAGTGGGGTGTGCATCAAACTTGCTTGATCATGAAGACCTCGGGCATTTGAAGAAGTCCATCATCAAAATATACAATCCAAGTTTATGAAAAAGTGATTTCGACTAGCATATGAATTGTATAACATGAGACTCTCTATATGAAGAAGAAGGTGCCACTTTGAGGCACAAGTGTGGTAAAGGATAGTAGCAAAGTCCATTCTCTCTTTTTCTCTCATTTGTTTTATTTTATTTTATTATTATGGCAGGCTCATTGGCCTCCCCCATTTTTTATTTGCTCACTAGGACAATGCTCTAATGATGATGATCATCACACTTTTATTTACTTACAACTCAATATGAAGACTCATAGGATGGTATGACTTTGTATGAATCCTCTCGCAGTATACCAGGATGTGCAAAGATCTAGCATGACATGTATCAAAAATATGATGAACAGTGGCTTTGGCACAATAACTATGCCAGCTCTATATGGTCATGCAAAGCAATATGATGATGAACTAACTAGTAGTGTGAAGTGATGATGGGATTTGCATGGCAATATATCTCGGAATAGATATGGAAATGCCATGATAGGTAGCTCTGGTGGCTGTTTTGAGGAAGATATAATGAGTCTTATGATAGAGGCGAAGTTGTCCCTGTCTTTCAATGAGATCGTTGGTATCGTTTTGGTGGAGTAGACTTTGACGATCTGACTATGAACGTGTGAGGACGTCGCTCCTTAGCAATCGCTAAACCAACTCCGAGAGGTTATTGATCACGCCGGAGCACAATCAACCTGACCACGAAGGTTTGTTTTCTGCACGCAAACGAAGAGCAAGCAAGAAACCAAGATTGCAATCAAGATATTGCAAATATAAGAGGAAAGCTTTATTGATGAAGGTGGGGTTCTGTGAAGCCTTTGTCTGGTCTTAGAACACAAACGAAGAACGCGAAGTTGCATCTATGGCGAACTTGTAATATAAACAAAACCCAAGTCTAAACGGTGCCCTAAGGGTTGTATATATGAGGGAATAGAGAGGCAATTTCATGACCCTTGGAGGAGGGGTCCGAAAACAGCCCTAAACTCGGTTTTCCTACACATACGGACTCTAAAAATAGCCTATATTATGGTATTTACAAATTACATGGGCCTGGTCAAAAAAAGGTGGTGCAACACCTATAATAGCCTATGGACGAAATTTATAAAGTGGCATCTTGAATATTTCGTCCAAAGCCTTCATGCTCTCCTTATGGTGGCTTTAAAGTGCGAAAATCACCAGTCGAAGCTCCATTGTTCTCTCCCGCACGTGCACCTTCTTCTCCATGCTTGATCCCGCTCCAACGGATATCCTTCTTGTCCATGATAGGTCCTTCATTCATAAGCACAACAAAAGTATCTAACTTAGGCAACATCATATGTTCATGAACATTAGAAGTATTCCCAAGAAACGAAAGTACCTCGTAATTCAATTGGCGTGCACGAGCTCTAGTAACTCGTCCAGTATGTATAGCAGTTGGGGCTATGGGTGTAACAATGGTGTTGATGTCCTCATCATCCTCCCCTTCTTGAACTGAAGTCATCCCCGACGGAAGCTCATCTTCCTCTGCCAAATATGGCTTCAAATCTGCAATGTTAAAAGTGGGACTAACCCCAAAATCTGTAGGCAGCTCAAGTCTATATGCATTATATTTTATGTTCTCTAACACTTTGAAAGGACCATCAGCACGTGGCAATAGCTTTGACTTGCGCAAATCAGGAAACCTATCCTTACGCAAATGCAACCAAACAAGATCTCTAGGTGCAAACACAACATATTTTCTACCCTTATCTCCAACAAGTTTATATTTAGCATGCATGCGCTCAATGTTTTCCTTAGTTAACTCATGCGTCTTTAATAACAAATCAGCATGTTTGTTAGCATCAAAATTAACCTTCTCCGAAGATGGAAGAGGTAACAAATCAATAGGTGCACGAGGGAGGAAATCATACACAACTTCGAAAGGACACATCTTTGTAGTAGAATGGAGCGAACGATTATAAGCAAATTCAATATGAGGCAAGCATTCTTCCCACAGTTTTAGATTGTTCTTGAAAACAGCCCTAAGCATAGTAGACAAAGATCTATTGACTACTTCAGTTTGTCCATCAGTTTGGGGGTGACATGTAGTACTAAAAAGCAATTTGGTCCCCAACTTAGCCCATAAACATCGCCAAAAGTGGCTAAGAAATTTAGCATCACGATCTAAAACAATCGTATTTGGCACACCATGCAAGCGAATAGTTTCACGAAAGAACAAATCAGCCACATTAGCGGCATCATCACTTTTATGACATAGTATAGAGTGTGCCATTTTTCAAAATCTGTCCACAACAACAAATATGCTATCCCTCCCTTTTTTTGTTCGACGTAAACCTAAAACAAAGTCAATAGATATATCCTCCCAAGGAACACTAGGTATAGGCAAAGGCATGTATAAACCATGAGGATTGAGTCGTGACTTAGCTTTTTGACATGCCGTGCAGCGAGCAACAAAACGCTCAACATCCCGTCGCATCTTTGTCCAAAAGAAATGTGTAGCAAGTACGTCCTCCATCTTCTTTATGCCAAAGTGTCCCATCAATCCTCCTCCATGCACCTCGTGTAACAACAAAAGACGAATGGAGCTAGCTGGAATGCATAGCTTGTTAGCACGAAACACAAATCCATTATTAATGATGAACTTGTTCCATGTTCTCCCTTCTTTACAATTCTCCATTACATCTTCGAAATCAACATCATGCACATATTGATCTTTGATGGTCTCCAAACCAAATATTTTAAAGTCAAGTTCTGAAAGCATAGTATAACAACGAGACAAAGTATCAGCAATAACATTTTCTTTACCCTTCTTTTTTTAATAACGTACGGGAAATTCTCAATCAATTCGACCCATTTAGCATGTCTACGGTTCAGTTTTGCTTGACTTTTAATATGTTTCAAAGATTCATGATCAGAATGTACGACAAATTCTTTGGGCCATAAATAATGTTGACATGTTTCCAAAGTCCGAACAAGAGTATATAATTCATTATCACAAGTAGAATAATTCAGACTAGGCCCACTTAATTTTTCTGAAAAGTATGCAACAGGTTTACCATTTTGTAATAATACACCTCCTAATACAATTCCACTAGCATCACATTCTTGCTCGAAAGTCTTATTAAAATAAGGAATTTGGAGTAAAGGAGCATGTGTTAACTTATCTTTCAAACCGTGAAGGCTTCTTCCTGTGCGGTACCCCAAGAATAAGGCACATCCTTCTTTGTAAGCTCATTGAGAGGTGCAACAATGGTGTTGAAATCTCTCACAAAACGCCTATAAAACCCGGCGAGTCCAAGGAAACTCCTCACTTGTGTGACTGTTTTGGGCTGCGGCCAACTCTCAATAGCTTCAATATTGCCTTTATCAACTTCAATTCCCTATGGAGTAACAACATAGCCAAGAAAAGATACTCGGTTTGTGCAAAAGGTCGATTTCCCGAGGTTACCAAACAAAAGTGCATCACGTAGAGCAATAAAAACAGCACGCAAATGATCCAAGTGTTCCTCCAAAGATCTACCATAAATCAGTATATCATCAAAGTAGACTACCACAAATCGTCCAATGAAAGCACGTAAAACCTCATTCATTAATCTCATGAAAGTGATAGGTGCATTAGTCAATCCAAAAGGCATAACTAACCACTCATATAATCCAAACTTAGTTTTAAATGTCGTTTTCCATTCATCTCCCAATTGCATGCGAATTTGTTGGTATCCACTATGCAAATCAACTTTGGAAAAATAGTAGAGCCACTTAATTCATCAAGCATATCATCTAGCCTAGGAATATGATGACGATAACGAATAGTAATATTATTAATGCCTCTACAATCAACACACATACGCGATGTACCATCCTTTTTCGGAACTAGAATAATAGGAACAGCGCAAGGACTAAGAGATTCACGTATATAACCTTTGTCGAGCAGCTCCTGTACTTGACGCATAATCTCCTTCGTCTCCTCTGGATTGGTACGGTATGGTGCACGGTTGGGTAGCGATGCACCGGGAATTAAGTCAATCTGATGCTCAATCCCTCTAATGGGTGGTAATCCCAGTGGCACGTCTTGTGGAAAGACGTCAGCGAACTCCTGCAAAATGTTAATGATAGCAGGAGGCAAAGAGGGTGGCATGTCCTCAAATGAAAATAATACCTCTTTGCATACGAAAGCATAGCAAACAGAGGTCGTAATATCCAAATCAGTAATATCAGATTTACTCGCAAGTAAACAACCACTCTTCAGTTTTATTTCACAGGCAACACTAGATGATGATTTAGTAGGCTTATTGTGTTGCTCAAATTCCTTTGCTACAATCTGATTTTCACTCTTATGTAGGTCCTGTTTTGCTTTACTAGCTCTAGCAATGTCATCTTTCATAATACGTTCAGGAGACATAGGAAGCAAAGTTATATTTTGATCCTTATGAATAAGAGTATACTTATTTTTTCTACCATGGTGTACAGAATTTTTATCAAATTGCCATGGTCTAGCAAGTAAAACGGAGCATGCTTGCATGGGTACCACATCACAATCAACAAAATTAGACTATGTAGCAATGCAAAAATGCAAACGAACAGTACGTGTTACCTTAACCTGTCACTGTTGTTGAACCACTTGATATAATAAGGATGAGGATACGGTATGATGGTGAGAGACATCTTCTCCACCATCTCCATGCAAGCTAAGTTGTTGCAACTCCCTCCATCGATGATGACGCGAACAAAATGCTCCTTTACAAATTCCTTTGTATGGGACAAGTTGTGCCTCTGATTTTGCTCAGCATGTGTTACCTGCACACTTAAAACACGTTGAGCAACTAAGCTTTCATACTTGTCAATGTAGTCAGCAGCCATGTAGTGTGTCTCTTGTTCAGTATCATCGACACCCCATTCTTCACTTGCAATAAGAGCTAGAGTCTCCTTGTCATAATCACTAGCGGAGTCATATCCACCATCCTCAGTAATAATCATCACGCGCTTGGATTGGCACTCTCTCGCATAATGACCTCCACCCTTGCAACGATGACAGATAACCTCATGTGTTTGCCGTGTGGATGCCATGGATGAAGAAGAGCTCTGTGCGGCCCCGGAAGGTGTGCTATTGGTGAAGGGTGGTGCAGGGGCCTGTTTCCAGGTATCTCTGGTGAAATTGGCGGCTGAAGTAGGCGGTCCTGATGCAGAAGGACATGTGGAAGTACATGTGGTTCGTGGCATCCATGAGGAAGTGCAACCTACAAAAAAGTTAGTTCTCGCCAATGCGTGTCGATCCTGCACTTCACGTTCAGCTTTGCAAGCAAGATGGAATAAATGAGTGATAGTGTTATAATCCTTATATTCTAGAATAGTTTGAATATCTCTATTTAATCCACCCATAGAATGTGCAAGCATAGCTTCATTTTCCTCAACAATACCACATCTAATCATTCCAGTTTGGAATTCCTGATAATATTCCTCTACAGACTTTTTTCCTTGTCTTAAACGCTACAAGTTTTGAAGTAATTCATATTGATAATATGGTGGAACCCAACGAGTACGCATAGCAGTTTTCAAAGCAGCCCAAGTAGTTGGAATATTAGCATGATGTATTCGACAATATTCAGACCACCAAACACAAGCAAAACTAGTGAAAGAACAAACAGCAGCAACAACACGTCCATCTTCAGGAAATTGCAAGCATGTAAAATGTTGCTCTGTTTCTAACTCCCAAGTAAGATATATATCAGGAACATATCGACCATCAAAAGTAGGAATATTCAATTTAAGTTTAGGGAGATGGTCATGATCCCGTACCTGAGGGTGTGGTGCATCCCTACCTTTGCGATTGTATCCATGTGGACGACTGACGACTTTTCGTGGTGGTTGTTGTTCCTAGTGCTGAATTGGAGTAACCTCTCCCTCCTCATCGTAATCACCATCATAATCATCATCATAAACCTCATTCTGCTCAGCCACAGAAACCTCGGTAGTAGCAGCAGCAACAGCAGCAGGAGCAGGAGTAGCAGTAGCCGCAGTAGGAGCAACAACACCAAAATTCTGAACTTGCCCGACAGGCACACGTCGCGCTCGTAGGCGTTGTTGTTGTTGTGGTTGAAGAGGGATGAAAGCTGCAACTGGTGGTGGTAAATGACAAGCACCTCATTGAACTTGGCATTCATCTTGGTGTCGAATTTCTTCTCCATACCTTCGAGCTTGTCCATGGCCTCTCCAAAGGTGGTCACGAAATCCTGTACCTAGTCAGACATCATTTGCTGAAATTTATCATGGAGCTCCCAGTTTGTCAGGTTCTCCCGGTCAATATCCTCGTCGTGTGATCCTGGCATGGTTAGCAACAATAGGAACACAACAGAATATGAACTTACAGACTACTAGGAAGTGGTGCTGGTGGTGGTGGTGTGTCACAAATCTGTCAAGCAAATCTCAATTTCTTACCAATTCTTACCTAGCAGCAGGTGGCGATCGGCAACCGATGTAGTCAAAACTCTCAAAGCTTGGATAGAGCGATTACCAGGTGGTGTCAAACACACGATGTAGATGTATGTGGAACTGGGAAAGCTTATAATATGGTAGCAAGAAGGGTGACCAATAATTAGTTCAGAGATGCAAAGTTGAAAAGACGCTCAACGACGATACCGTGTTGGTCCTAGGCTAGATCGTACTAGTGACATGAGCCTAGAACACCAACGAAGTCACAACGACACGTAACCAAGGGAAGAGCCACTCTGATTTTTTTCCTCTTTTATGTTGCACTCTTTTTTTTTATTATTTTTTTGCGCTTTTTTCAGAAAATCACTATAATGGCGAGTGTCTCAAAACTCTTCCCAAGGACCAAAAACAGGATAGGCACGAAAAGTTTTGTTGACAATTTTTTTTCTGGAGCAATTCGGGGATGCGACGGCCAAAAATTGCGACAAAAATCACTATGATGGCGAGTGTCTCAAAATTCTCTAAAAAGCCTAACAAAACGATTGGGAAAAAAATTTCACGCCTCAAAATTTTGGCCCAAAAA
This sequence comes from Hordeum vulgare subsp. vulgare, assembly GCF_904849725.1. NCBI lineage: Eukaryota > Viridiplantae > Streptophyta > Magnoliopsida > Poales > Poaceae > Hordeum > Hordeum vulgare. The sequence goes on along the minus strand of NC_058523.1, from coordinate 246,367,398 downwards.
GTGCTCTCGAAAGCGTGCCAGACTTTTTTTTCTGAAACCTACTCACGTAAGGAAACGCGAAACCGAAATCAAATAGATCTCGAAATTAACCTAAGGCGAAAAGGATGGAGACTAGGATTGTGGTGGATATATGGTGGTGGTATATGGCAGCAAGGATAATGGTGGGGTGGTGGTGGTATATGGCAGCAGCGATGATGGTAGCGTGGAGGTGGTATATGGCAGCGATGAAAGACGGTGCGGTGGCGGCGTGACAACTTGTGAACAGAACTCGAAACTCTAAAGGACTAGACACTAAGACCAGCAACTTGACACGATGATGTAACCACGAATTCAACTAAGCAAACTACTGAACAGACTATGCAAATGCTAAGATTGGTTCAGATATGATGATCTAACCCTAGACTTTTTAATGGCTTTTTCGTTGACTATAGGTATGAAGAACAGATGCGATCTAACTACGAAAAACTGGTAAAATCTCACCGAGCAACCTAGAAATCTGATACCACTTGATAGAGGCGAAGCTGTCCCTATCTTTCGATGAGATCGTGGGTCTCATTTTGGTGGAGTAGACTTTGATGATCTGACTACGAACGTGTGAGGACGTCGCGCCTTAGCAATTGCTAAACCAACTCCGAGAGGTTATTGATCACGTCGGAGCACGATCAACCTGACCACGAAGGTTTGTTTCCTGCAGGCAAATGAAGAACAAGCAAGAAACCAATATTGCAATCAAGATATTGCGAATATAAGAGGAAAGCTTTATTGATGAAGGTGGGGTTCTGTGACGCCTTTGTCTGGTCGTAGAAAACAAACGAAGAACGCGAAGTTGCAGCTATGGAGAACTTGTAATCTAAACAAAACCCAAGTCGCAACAGTGCCCTAAGGGCTATATATATGAGGGGATAGATTGGCAATTTCATAACCCTTGGAGGAGGGGTCCGAAAACAACCCTAAACTCGGTTTCCCCACACATACGGACTCTAAAAATAGCCTATATTATGGTATTTCGAAATTACATGGGCCTAGCCCAAAAATAAGGTGGCGCAACACATATAATATCCTATGGACTAAATTTATAAAGTGGCGTCTTGAATATTTCGTCCAAAGCCTTCATGCTCTCCTTATGGTGGCTTTAAAGTGTGAAAATCACCAGTGGAAGCTCCATTGTTCTCTCCCGCGCATGCACCTTCTTCTCCATGCTTTATCCCGCTCCAACGGATATCCTTCTTGTCCATGCTAGGTCCTTCATTCATAAGCACAACAAAAGTATCTAATTTAGGCAGCATCATATGTTCATGAACATTAGAACTATTCCCAAGAAACGAAAGTACCTGGTAATTCAATTGGCGTGCACGAGCTCTAGTAACTGGTCCAATATGTATAGCAACTGGGGTTGTGGGTGTAACAATGGTGTTGATGTCCTCATCATCTTATGTCCAACAGAGCGTGTGATGTCACGGGGTTTTGATGCACCGACGAAAGTTGCACCAATCCTCGAGGTGAGAATGGGCAATGCACAGTACCAGAGAGGCTAGCAAATATGAGAAGGTGAGATTGTGTATGTCCATGGTATCACATTAGTCATAAAGAACTCATATACTTATTGCAAAGTTTTATTAGTTTTATCACAAATCAAAGTACTACTCACATGCCCCGAGGGAGGGCGGCGGTAGGATTTAACCATCGCGTGCCCTCGACCCGAAACAACACTAGGATTTCAACGAGGAATAGAAATGCTCACACATCATCACCATGCCTTTTCAATTTTTAGACGAACAATAAGTTAACATCTCTTAATATCGAAACCTCTCTGAATTAATAATAATGCACTCACACATTTTTCATATCACCACATCAATATCATTAACCCAAAATTCCTCTATATGTGCTACATGACAGTTTTAATTATCACTCATTGAACAACTATTATTTGTGGTCTAGTATTATGACACATGAAAATTAACGTCATTATTTATTTTAATATCAAGCAAATATAAGTGAATAACAAGAGCATAATATTTCTATAAAATCTACACACCACCATGCTCAAAAAGATATAAGTGAAGTACCAAGGCAACTCCTAAGCTCAAAAGATATAAGTGAAGCACATATAGTATTCTAACAAATTATGATGATGGTGTGTCTCTCAAAAATAGGTGTGTCTAGCAAAGGATGATTGTGGAAAATGAAAGTAAAAGTAAACAAAAGCAAATGACGCTCCAAGCAAAACTCATATCATGTGATGAATAAAAATGTAGCTCCAAGTGACATACTGATGGATTGAGACGATAGAGGAAGGCATCCCCAAGCTTAGACGCTTGAGTATTCCTAGAATATTACCTTGGGGTGACTTCAGCATCCCCAAGATTAGGCTTTTGCTGCTCCTCATTCCTTTGTCCATCGGGATAACACCCAAAACTAGAAAACTGCAATCACATAAAACTCAACAAAACTTCATAAGATCCCTTATTATAAGCAACATATCAAATACTTTAGGTACTGTTATAAGTTGATTCTTATTTTATTTTAGCATAAGGTACTGTATTCTAACTTCTCCATGGCTTATACCCCCTGATACAATCCATAGCATAATCAAAACAAGCAAACTATGCAAGCAAAAAACAGAATCTGCCTAAAAGAGAACGGTCTGTAAAGATACATTTATTTGCCATACTTCTATAAATCAAACAATTCTGAAAAATTAGGATGACCTAAAGAATTTCTAAATATGTATTGTCTAAAACATTTAGCTTAAAAATACATTCTAGAAAATCAGAGAAATTCTTCATTGGACATCAAAGTTTTTGTTTTTGCACCGTGTCAATTCTACTCATCATACAAATGATCCCAAAGGCTTTACTTGGCACAAACACTAATTAAAACATAAAAACATAATCATTACAGTAGCAACAATCATGTTATCACAAACAAACAGAAAGTAAAAAATCAAAAATAAAGATAACTATTGGGTTGCCTCCTAACAAACACTATTGTTTTATGCCCCGAGCTAATAGGAATAATAGGGGGTTTGATAACATGATACTTTATTGGGTTTGTGAAGTCGGGGTGAACACTAATCGTTTTGGGATCTTTGTTTCTTTTGGTAGGAGGTGTACTAATGCTCTTAGAAATGTATATGAACTTGGGACTTTTGTTTCGACACGTACTAGCATTAGTTTTAGATGGTGTGAAGGCACAACCCACTTTGTCACTCACCTCCTCCATTTTATCAAGTCTACTCAAACCTTGTTCTTCCTCTCATAAATAATAGTACCCTTTTCCTTTAAAGTTTTCAAAGTCATTCCTACACGTGACCCAAGTAGAGTGATATGGTTATGCTGTTTTTTATCGAACTCCTCAATTGGTTCGTTAGTAATCATTTTCCTTTCAATAGCATCAGGCCTTTGCATGACATGTTACAAGGTTAAATTGGTTTCATTAATTATAATGGGTGGCGTTCCAACAAGATTTTCAATGGCATTATAGGCATCCAAAGTGTGACATGTTAAAAAGTTCCCACCAGAGATGGTGTCAAGGACAAACCTATACAACGTTGTCACACCAACATAAAAATTATGAAGCAAGGTAGTGGTGGATAACTTATTAGTTGCTTTATTTTTAGCGTACCAAATCCTGTACCATGCATCTTTCAAACTTTCTCCTCCCCTTAGTTTGAAATTGACAACATCATTATTGGGAGTAACGCGAACAAAGGAAGAACTAGACATGACTTCAAACAAGAAAACTTGTAACAAGAAAAGATAAATATTTTTGTATTTTTATTTTTTATGAGACAAACTAAATATACCAGCAAATGAAAAGAGGAAAAGTGAATGAATTTTTTTGTGAAGTTACTTGGTAGTTGGTGATGATATTCCCCAGCAACAACGCTAGAAATCCTTCGTGATACTTGTGATCTGCGTTCGGTTTTCCATGAAGAGGAACGGCTTATCGCAGCACAATGTGGGTAAGTATTTCCCTCAGTTATGAAACCAAAGTTTATTGAACCAATAGCAATATGAGTAACAACCGTATTCAACGGCTAGACACAAAAGAACAAACAACTTGCACCCAATGCGGGCAAGAGGGATGCCAATCCCCTTGGTCTCGTCATTTGCAAGCAAGTTAGAAGTGTGGATAATTGTAAATTGAAAAACAAAATGGAAATATGAAAATGACGGTGTGGTATTGAAGGTTTTGTAAATATATGGTGAATAGACCCGAGGGCCATAGTTTTCCCTAGTGGCATCTCTCGTGGAAACAACATACGATGGGTAAACAAATTACTATTTTGCAATAGAAAAATGGATAGTTATATGATATTCACGACAATGATCATGTCTATATAGGCATCACGTCCGTAAACAAATAGGTTAACTCCTGCCTGCACCTATTACTATTACTCCACTCATCGACCGCTATCGAGCATGCATCTACAGTATTAGGTAAAACAGAGTAATGCATGGAGAACGATGACATGATGTAGACAAAGTAAACTCAAGCAGTATGAATAAACCCCATCGTGTTATCCTTAGTGTCAGCAACACAAAGACGCATATCATCCCCTTCTATAACTGGGATATAGAAACACGCCAGGTTGAACCTACTACAACACACCTCTCTCACAGAAGAAATATCAATCTAGTTGGCCAAACTGTTTCAATAGATGAGAGAGAATTACGAAGCTATCATAATCATGCATATAAGAATCATATTAGAATTCAATGAAGACTCGAATATTTATCATGAATAAACTAAACATAAATCACAATTTATTGGATCCCAACAAACGCACCACACAAAAGGATTACATCATATGGATCAAAGCGAAGATGGGATGATCATTGTATTGAAGATCAAGACAGAGATGTTTCCATCTAGGTACTAGCCAGGGGCCCGTAGGTCTGTGGTGAACTACTCACACATCATCATGAGGGAAACAAGGTTGATGAAGAGGACCTCTGGATTGATCCCCCTCTGGCAGGGTGCCAAAACGGAGCTCCAGATGGCCTCCCATTGGGACAGAGACTTGCGATCACGTAGAAAGTGTTTCGAGACTTCCTTTAGGGTTTTGGGATATATGAGAATTTATATGCCACAGAACGGAGTCAGGAGAGCCTCGAGGGGCCACACACCATCAGGGCGCGCCCCCCAGGCCATGTCGTTTTGGATTGTGGGGACCTCGGGTGGCCCCCATCCTTTTTCCGATACTCATTGGTATTATTTTAGTCCAGAAAAAATCTCAAAGAAGTTTCAGGTCAATTGGACTTTGTTTGGTATTGAAAACTTGAAAAGTGAAAACATGCAAAAAACAACAATTGGCACTGAGCATTGGGTCAATAGGTTAGTGCTCAAAAATAATATAAATTGGTAAATAAATACCCAAAGATAATATATCAGCATGGAACAATCAAAAATTCTAGATAAGTTGGAGACGTATCAATGATTTGTACATGGTAGACTTGCGTGCAGGACCACATGTCACCACATGTCTTCTAGCAGAGGCTTAAGAATGTTGGCTATGTCATTGAAGGCTTAGACATGCTGGTATGTGGAAGTTTCATACACTCGACGAGAAGAATCACATCATTAGCGTCGAGGGTGTCAAGTTCAAGAAGTATCATCTGTGTAGTCTGTGCGAAGCCGGGAAGATGACAAGGGCCAGACATCCCTTGAAGACTATCATGATGAAATCATGTCCCTTTGAGCTTCTCCACATGGACTTATTCATCCCTACTCACTATTCAACTTTCTCTACCAGTGCAAATATATAAATGGCTTCGTAATTGTTGATGGTTACTCTAGATATACCTAGGTGCACATCTTACTTTATAGGAGTGAAGTCCAGGATGTCTTCAGGTGCTTTGTGAACAGGTGCATGACCAACTCAACATCAAGATCAAGCATATCAGGAGTAACAATGACACAGAGTTCAAGAACACCGTCTAGATACCTTTCTTGTCTCTGTTGGTATCACTCATGAGTTATGTGTTCCATACACACCATAGCAGAACGGCGATGTGGAGCAAAACAACATGACACTTCTTGAGATGGCTCGCACTATGCTTGATGAATACAAGACGCCAAGCAAAATCTAGCCTCGAGCCGTTGACACTAGATGCAACATCATCAACAGGGTATATCTTCATAAATTCCTCACGAAAACCTCATACGAGCTACTTGCTAAGAAACCTAATGTAACTTATTTCAAAGTATTCGGTGCAAGATGTTGGATTAGAGATCCACACCACATGTCAAGATTTACACAGAAAGCACATGAGGGTTTCATGCTTGGTTATGGAACGGGTTCGCATACCTACAAAGTCTTCAACATTTTCCACAATAAAATTGTTGAAATTTTAGATGTGCGGTTCAATGAAACTAACGGCTTGCCAAGAGAGCATGTGCCACCTGTGCTAGATGAACTTCCATTTCATGAAGCTATTAGGGTGATGGGCACTGGTGAAATCATACCTGGAGAGCCAGTTGTTGAGGAATTCATCATTCCTCCACCGACCCATCATGAAGACAATGATGCTCCTGAAGGTAATGTTGCTGATGAAGACAATGCTCTATAGCAAGATCAAAGTCTTCAACCTGCTCATCCACGAGTTGCAAATGAAGTTCAACTCGAGAACATACTCGACAACATTAGTGCACCAGGACCTCTCACTCGCTCTATATCTAACCAATTGGCTAAATTTTGTGGCCATTTTTATTTTGCATCAATCTCATACCCACTGAGGGAGTCCCGAATTAAGGGGTCCTTGGGCCGCTTGCCTGTTCTCATGGGCTGGAGTCCCGGCCTGTTCGACCGTCAATAGAAGCATCGGACTCAAGATGGACTCTTCCGAAGACTTGGCGTGCAATCTAACGCAATGTAGTAATCGGCATATTCCTTCACTGTTGTAACCGACCTTGTGTAAACCCTAGCACCACTGGCATCTATATAAGCCAGGGGTCCATAGCTCGTAGGATACATTAAGCTCATTAAGGTTAGGTTTTAGACCATAACATCCAATCTCGGAGTAGATCAACTCTGTACTCTTCACTATTCCATCAATAACAACAAGAGCATGACGCAGGGTTTTACCTCCATCAAGAGGGCTCGAACCTGGGTAAAACATCGTCTTCATCATATCTTGTTACCCATCGACCCTAGATCCACAATTCGGACCCCCTACTCAAGATTAGCTGATTTTGACACCGGGGTTGGTGCTTTCATTGAGAGCTCCACTCTGTTGGGGAACGTTGCATGGGAAACAAAAAAATCCTACGCACACGAAGACCTATCATGGTGATGTTCATCTACGAGAGGGAGACCGGATCCACATACCCTTGTAGATCGCTAAGCGGGAAGCGTTAATAAGGGCGGTTGATGTATTGGAACAGCTTCGTGATTCAAATCACCGTCCTCCCACGATCCGTCCTGATCTAGCACCGAACGGACGGAACCTCCGCGTTCAGCACACGTACAGCTCGATGACGATCTCCGCCTTCTTGATCCAGCAAGAGAGACGGGGAAGTAGATGAGTTCTCCGGCAGCATGACGACGCTCCGGTGATGGTGATGATCTATTCTTGCAGGGCTCTGCCCGAGCTCCGCAGAAAACTGATCTAGAGGAAGAACTACAAAGTAGAGGTTTAGGGTTGCACGTGGCAAAGTTGTGTCTCAAAAACCCTAAAACCTCTATTATATATAGGAGGAGGGGAGGGGATAGCCTTGGGGCTCAAGGGATCCCCTAGGGCATCGGCCTAAGGGAGGAGGAGGGACTCTCACTCCAATTCGATTTGGAAGGTGGAGTCCCTTCCTTCCTTCCCACCTCCTTCTTTTTTTCTCCTTTGATTTTTCCCTTAGCCAAAATAGCCCTATTGGGCTGGCCTCACCAGCCCACCAAGGGATGGTGCGCCACCAATGGGCTATTAGGTTCTCTCCCGGGTGGGTGGCCCCTCCCGGTAAAAAACCCGGAACCCATTCGTCACTCCGGGTACACTGCCAGCAATGCCCGAAATCTTTCCGGAGGCCAAATGAAACAATCCGATATATCAATCTTCGTTTTCGTACCATTCCGGAAACCCTCGTGACGCCGTGATCTCATCACGGACTCCGAACAAACCTTTAGTGTATCATTAGCGTCGAGGGTGTCAAGTTTAAGAAGTATCATCTGTGTAGTGTGTGCGAAGCCGGGAAGATGACAAGGGCCAGACATCCCTTGAAGACTATCATGATGAAATCATGTCCCTTTGAGCTGCTCCACATGGACTTATTCATCCCTACTCACTATTCAACTTTCTCTACCACTTCAAATATATATATGGCTTCGTAATTGTTGATGGTTACTCTAGATATACCAAGGTGCACATCTTACTTTATAAGAGTGAAGTGCAGGATGTCTTCAGGTGCTATGCAAACAGGTGCATGGCCAACTCAACATCAAGATCAAGCATATCAGAAAATGACACAGAGTTCAAGAACACCGGTCTAGATACCTTTTTTGTCTCCGTTGGTATCACTCATGAGTTATGTGCTCCATACACACGATAGCAGAACAGCGATGTGGAGCAAAAGAACATGACACTTCTTGAGATGGCTCGCACTATGCTTGATGAATACAAGACGCCAAGCAAAATCTAGCCTCGAGGCATTGACAGTCGATGACACATCATCAACAGGGTATATCTTCATAAATTCCTCACGAAAACCTCATACGAGCTACTTGCTAAGAAACCAAATGTAAGTTATTTCAAAGTATTCGGTGCAAGATGTTGGATTAGAGATCCACACCACATGTCAAGATTTACACAGAAAGCACATGAGGGTTTCATGCTTGGTTATGGAACGGATTCGCATACCTACAAAGTCTTCGACATTTTCCACAATAAAATTGTTGAAATTTTAGATGTGCGGTCCAATGAAACTAATGGCTTGCCAAGAGAGGATGTGCCACCTGTGCTAGATGAACTTCCATCTCATGAAGCTATTAGGGTGATGGGCACTGGTGAAATCATACCTGGAGAGCCAGTTGTTGAGGAAGTCATCATTCCTCCACCGACCCATCATGAAGACAATGATGCTCCTGAAGGTAATGTTGCTGATGAAGACAACGCTCTATAGCAGGATCAAAGTCTTCGACCTGCTCATCCACGAGTTGCCAATGAAGTTCAACTCGAGAAGATACTCGACAACATTAATCCACCAGGACCTCTCACTCTCTCTATATCTAACCAATTGGCTAACTTTTGTGGGCATTTTTATTTTGTATCAATCTCATACCCACCGAGGGAGTCCCGAATTAAGGGGTCCTTGGGCCGCTTGCCTACTCTCATGGGATGGAGTCCCGACCTGTTCGACCGTCAATAGAAGCATCGGACTCAAGATGGACTCTTCCGAAGAGTTGGCGTGCAATCTAACGCAATGCAGTAATCAGCATATTCCTTCACTGTTGTAACCGACCTTGTGTAAACCCTAGTACCACTGGCATCTATATAAGCCAGGGGCCCATAGCTCGTAGGAGACATTAAGCTCATTAAGGTTAGGTTTTAGACCATAACATCCAATCTCGGAGTAGATCAACTCTGTACTCTTCACTATTCCATCAATAACAACAAGAGCATGTCGTAGGGTTTTACTTCCATCAAGAGGGCTCGAACCGGGGTAAAACATCGTCTTCATCATCTCTTGTTACCCATCGACCCTAGATCCACAATTCGGACCCCTGCTACTGCAACAAAAGACCTTCCAACAGCGCCAGAAACAAGCGTGTTGACGGGAGACTATTTACTCCTCAGCAACGACACAAGGAATCCTTCTGCTACGGCTACGCCTTTAGGGACTTCCTTGGAAAATATGCAAAGGATTCCCTCGTGGCCTTGGAGCCTTGCGTTGGTGTTCCCTCGAAGCAGAAAGGTTGATGTAGCACAGCGGCGGTAAGTATTTCCCTCAGTTTTGAGAACCAAGGTATCGATCCAGTGAAGGATTGTTGCAAGTACCTGCACAAACACAAAGATCTTGCACCCAACGCTATGAAGGGGTTCTCAATCCCTTATAGATTGTTTTCAAAGTGAGAACTGAAAGCAAAAAAGAAACAAAGCAAAGTAAAAGTGAAAGCGGGAACGATAGTTGTGAATAGACCCGGGGGCCGTAGTGTTCACTAGTGGCTTCTCTCATGAAAGCAAGTAGACGGTGGGTGAAGGAATTACTGTCGAGCAATTTCTAGAACCACGCAAAGTTTTGACAATATATAAGGCAATGATTATATCTATAGGCATCACGTCCAAAACATGTAGACCGATACTTTCTGAACCTACTACTATTACTCCACACGTCGACCGCTATCCAGCATGCATCTAGTGTATTAAGTTCATGAGAACAGAGTAACGCCTTAAGCAAGATGACATGATGTAGATGGACAATCTTATATCTACGATAAAATCCCATCTTGTTAACCTTGATGACAACAACATGATGCGTGCCTTGCTGCCCCTTCTGTCACTACGAAAGGTCACCACACGGTATGAACCCAAAACCAAGCACTTCTCCCATTGCAAGAATCATAGATCTAGTTGGCCAAACAAAACCCAAGACTCAAAGAGACTAACAAGGATATCAAATTATGCATATAAGAAATCCGCAAAGACTCAAATATAATTCATAGATAATCTGATCACAAATCCACAATTCATCAGATCTCGACAAACACACCGCCAAAGAGGATTACATCGGATAGATCTCCATGAAGATAATGGAGAACTTTGTATTGAAGATCCAAGAGAGAGAAGAAGCCATCTAGCTACTAACTACGGACCCGTAGGTCTGAAGTGAACTACTCATGAGTCATTGGAGAGGTGATGATGTTGATGTAGAAGCCCTCCAACTCCAAAGTCCCCTCCGACAGGGCACCGGGAAGGGTCTCCAGATGAGATCTCGCGGAAACGGAAGCTTGCGGCGGCGGAAAAGTGTTTTCGTGGATGCCCTTATTTTTTCTGGATTTTAGGAAATATATAGGCGAATGAGCTAGGGAAGGGGGCGCCAGGGAGGCCACAAGCCTGGTAGCCCCCCCCCCCCCCGGTGGCGGCTACAGGGCTTGTGGGCCCCCTGTGGCTCCCCTGCCTTGGCCCTCAAGTCCCCTTATCTTCTTCCGTTCTGGAAAAATTTATTTCGGGGATTTTATTCCATTTGGACTCTGTTCCAAAATCAGATCTGAAAAGAGTCAAAAGCATAGAAAAAACAGGAACTGTCACTTGGCACTGAATTAATAAGTTAGTCCCAAAAAATATATAAAAGGTACATAAAACATCCAAAGTTGACAAGATAACAGCATGAAACCATCAAAAATTATAGATACGTTTGAGACGTATCAATCATCCCCAAGCTTAACTCCTGCTCGTCCTAGAGTAGGGAAGTGATAAAGAATGAATTTTTGATGCTTTCATGCTACCTAGCATAGATGTCCTTTGTAACTCCTCTTATGTGACGTGAATGTTCAGATCCATTAGATTCAAAACATTAGTTTGCTATTGATGTGGAGACAATAATACTTCAAGAAAACTAGCAAGGTAATCATGACCTTTCAAAATAACAAGGCCAGAAGAAAGTTATCCCTACAAAATCATATAGTCTGGCTATGCTCTATCATCCTTGCACAACGAATTTAAATCATGCACAACCCCGGTATTGGCCAAGTAATTTTTACTTTCTCAAACCTTTTCACCTCTCACGCAATACATGAGCGTGAGCCATGGTTTTAGCACTATAAGTGGAAAGGAGTGTGGTAGAGGTTGCGAGACAAACAAGGAGAAGATGGTCACATTAACTAGGCATATTAATGAGCTATGGAGATGCTCATCAATAGATATCAATGTGAATGAGTAGGGATTGCCATACAAATGATGCACTAGAGCTAAGAGTATGTGAAAGCTCTTAAAGAAAACTAGTGGGTGTGCATCCAACTTGCTTGCTCACGAAGACCTAAGGCAATTTTGAGGAAGCCTATCATTGGAATATACAAGCCAAGTTATAAAATTAAAATTTCCCACTAGCTATATGGTGATGACAAAATGAGAGACTCTCAATCTTGAAGATCATGGTGCTTAATAAGCACAAGTGTGGAAGGATAGTAGCATTGTCCCTTCTCTCTTTTTCTCTCATCATTTTTTTAGGGATCTTTGGCCTCTTTTTTTATATATTTTTTGGTGGGCATCTTTGGCCTCTTTTTGTATATGGGCTTCGTTGGCCTCTTTTATTTCCTCACATGGGACAATGCTCCATCAATGATGATCATCACACATACAACTCAAAACTTAGAGCAATGATGACTCTATATGGAATGCCTTCGGTAGTGTACCCTGACAATGATCTAGCATGGCATAGACATTAATGGAAACATCATGCTAGCTATCTTACGATCATGCAATGGTAATGAAGAAGTGGTGGCATATGTCATGGTAGTAGTTGCATGGCAATATATCTCGGAATAGCTTTGAAAAAGCCATAGTAGGTAGGTCTGGTGGCTGTTTTGAGGGAGGCTATATGATGGGTTTTGTGCACCGACGAAATTTGCACGGCACTAAGAAGATAGTGATGGTGGAAGGTGAAAGTGCATCTAAATCATGGACTCAACATTAGTCATGATGAACTCATATACTTGTTGCAAAAAGTTTTAGTAGTAATCAAAACAAAGCATTCAACGCATACTCCTAGGGGAAGGGTTGGTAGGTATAAACCATCGCGCGATCCCGACCGCCACACAAAGGATGACAATCAATAGACTAATCATGCTCATACTTCATCACATAGCGGTTCACCATACGTGCATGCTACGGGAATCACTAACTTCAACGCAAGTATTTCTAGATCCACAACATCTTACTAATATAACTTCAATATTACCACAACCACAACTCAAAACTGATTGAGATGAATCAAACTTCTCTAACTATTCAATGCACATGAAGGTGGAAGTTTTCATATCCCTTTGGATAACTACCCCTTTTGAGACTACTTTCATAGCATAGATAAACTACCAAGCCATGCACCACCGTGCTCTAAGTGATATAAGTGAAGCACATAGAGCAAAATCAACTAGCTCAAAAGATATAAGTGAAGCACATGTGAGCTGAACTGTCTACCAAAGGATATAAGTGAAGCTCGACAAAATCATGGTGAGTGCATGTATCTCTCTCTAGGTGTGCAGCAAGGATGATTGTGACACAACAAAAATAAAAGACTCCTACGATACAAGACGCTCCAAGCAAAACACATAACATGTGGTGAATAAAAATATAGCCCCAAGTAACGTTACCGATGGATTGAAGACAAACGAGGGGATGCCTTCCCGGGGCATCCCCAAGATAAGGCTTTTATGGCATCCTTGAATCATCTTGGGGTGCCTTGGGCATCCCCAAGCTTGAGCTCTTGCCACTCTTTATCTTTTGTCCATAAGAACTTCACCCAAAACTTGAAAACTTCACAACACGAAACTTAAACAGAAACTCGTGATAACATTAGTATAAGAAAGCAAACCACCACTTCCTTAGGTATTGTAGCAAACTTAAATTCTACTCATGTTGATGTTGGATTACTGTATTTTCAATCTTCCATGGCTAATACCCCACGATACTATCCATAGTTTCATCAAAATAAGCAACCAACTCAACAAAAAACAGAATATGTTAACAACAGACCAGTTTGTAGCAATCTGTATACTTCGTATACTTGTGTTACTTCAAAAATTCTGAAAAATTACGAAAGTCTGAAGAATTTGCGTAGCAATCAGCAGCAAGAAGAATCAACTCAAAAGCTCTTACAGAAAACAAACAAAAATTCTTTTTGTGAGCAGAAAGTTTCTGTCTTTTCCAGCATGACCAAACGATCATCCCCAAGACTAATCATAACGGTTTTACTTGGCACAAACACAAAAAGAAACACAAAAGCACAATCATAACAGAATTATGAAAGTGTGGAAAACACAAAACAGAAGGAAAAAAGGATAGATTCGTTGGGTTTCCTCCCAACAAGCTCTATTGTTTAACGCCCTTAGCTAGGCATAAAGCGATAGAATCTAAGTCTAACATACTTCCTATGCATAGGCATTTTATAGGAAAACAGTTTGTCAAGACAACCAATAGTTACCATATGCAAGGAAGAAGAAAGAGACAATATCAATCTCAACATGACGAGAGGTAATCTGGTAACATGAAAGTTTCTACCATAATATTGTCCTCTCTCATAATAATTACATGTGGGATCATATTCAAATTCAACTATATAACTATCACATAGGATATTCTTTTCATGATCCACATGCATGCAAAGTTGACGCTCTTCAAAAATAGTGGGATTATCATCAACTAAAGACATGACTTCTCCAAGCCCACTTTCAATATTATTGCAAATATCATAATCATCATGAGGCTTGAACAAATTTTCAAGATCATAAGAAAGATCATCACCCCAATCATGATTATTGCAACAAGTAGTGGACAAAGCAAAACTAGCATCCCCAAGCTTAGGGTTTTGCATAATTTTAGCATGATTGTCACTAATAGAATTTATAGTGAAACCATTGCAATCATGCTTTCCATTCAAGGAGCCCTCGTGAATCACTTCATGAAGTTCTTCATCACAATTTTCAGATTCACGCATCTCAAGCAAAACTCCAAAGAAAAAGTCAAGTGCACTCAACTTACTAGAAATTGGATCAACATAATTGGATCTCTTAAAGAGATTAGCAAGTGGGTGAGGATCAAATTTTCAGCAAGCGAAGAAGCAAGCATATTGAGGGCACATAGCACACAAGCAAAGGAAAGGCAAACGAAAGAAAAGGGCGAACGAAAAAGGCAAACGAAAAAAGGAAAATGTGAAGTGGGGGAGAGGAAAACGAGAGGCAACTGGCAAAAAAGGTAAATGCAAGAGATGAGTTTGTGACATCTACTTTGATAGATCTCTCCCTCCCCGGCAACGGCGCCAGAAATACTTCTGCTACTGCAACAAAAGATCTTCCAATGGCGCCAGAAACAAGCGTGTTGACGGGAGACTATTTACTCATGAGCAACGGCACTAGGAATCCTTCTGATATGGCTACGCCTTTAGGGACTTCCTTGGCAAATATGCAAAGGATTCCCCCGTGGCCTTGGATCCTTGCGTTGGTGTTCCCTCAAAGCGGAAAGGGTGATGTAGCACAGCGGCAGTAAGTATTTCCCTCAGTTTTTTTCTCCTTTGATTTTTCCCTTAGCCAAAATAGCCCTATTGGACTGGCCTCACCAGCCCACCAAGGGCTGGTGCGCCACCCATGGGATATTAGGTTCTCTCCCGGGTGGGTGGCCCCTCCTAGTAAAAAACCCGGAATCTTTCCGGAGGCCAAATGAAACAATCCTATATATCAATCTTCGTTTCCGGACCATTCCGGAAACCCTCGTGACGTCCGTGATCTCATCAGGAACTCCAAACAAACCTTCAGTCACCAACAACTATAACTCAACTATACCAAAACGTCACCGAAACTTAAGCGTGCAGACCGTGCGGGTTCGAGAACTATGCAGACATGACCTGAGACACTCCCCGGTTAATATCCAACAACGGGACCTGGATGTCCATATTGGATCCCACATATTCTACGTAGATCTTATCAGTTGAACCTCTATGCCAAGGATTCATATAATCTCGTATACTATTCCCTTTGTCCTTCGGTATGTTACTTTCCCGAGATTCGATCGTCGGTATCCCTATACCTATTTCAATCTCGTTACTGGCAAGTCTCTTTACCCGTTCCGTAATACAAGATCCCGTGACTAACACTTTAGTCACATTGCTTGCAAGGCTTATATGTGATGTTGTATTACCGAGTGGGCCCCGAGATACCTCTCCGTCACATGGAGTGACATATCCCAGTCTTAATCCATGCTAACTCAACGGACACCTTCGGAGATACCTGTAGAGCACCTTTATAGTCACCCAGTAACATTGCGACGTTTGATACATACAAGGTATTCTTCCGGTGTCAGTGAGTTACATGATCTCATGGTCATAGGAATGAATACTTAACACGCTGAAAAAAATAGCAACAAAATGACATGATCACATGCTACGTTTATAGTTTGGGTCTTGTCCATCACATCATTATCCCAATGATGTGATCTAGTCATCAAGTAACAACACTTGCATATGGTCAGAAACCTTAACCATCCTTGATCAACTGGCTAGTCAACTAGAGGCTTACTAGGGATATAGTTTTGTCTATATATCCACACATGCATTTATGTTTTCATTCGATACAATTATAGCATGGATAATAAACGATTATCTAGAAATAGGAAATATAATAATAACTATTTTATCATTGCCTCTAGGGCATATTTCCAACAGTCTCCCACTTGCACTAGAGTCAGTAATCTAGTCTCACATCGCTATGCGATTTACATTGGAATGAATCTAACACCCATACAGTTTCGGTGTTGATCACGCTTCGCTCGTGGAAGAAGTTTAGTCAGCGGATCTGCAACATTCAGATCAGTGTGCACTTTGCAAATATTTACGTCCTCTCCTTCGATATAGTCGCGGATCAGGTTGAAGCGTCGTTTGATGTGTCTGGTCTTCCTGTGAGACCTTGGTTCCTTGGCTAGAGCAATGGCACCAGTGTTATCACAGAACAGAGTTATTGGATTTAGTGCGCTCGGCACAACTCCAAGATCCATCATGAACTGCTTCATCCAGACACCCTCCTTAGCCGCCTCCGAGGAAGCCATGTACTCTGCTTCACATGTAGAATCTGCTACGATGCTTTTCTTGGAACTGCACCAGCTTACCGCACCCCCATTGAGAATAAATATGTATCCGGTTTGAGACTTACAGTCATCCGGATCAGTGTCAAAGCTCGCATCGACATAACCCTTTATGACGAGCTCCTCGTCACCTCCATAAACGAGAAACATTTCCTTAGTCTTATGGCCAGGCTGACGTCCGGTCTTGTGCACAACATTCCATACATGATATACCCTACGGCTGAAGCATAGGGGATGGTACTCATCTTTTCTCTATGTTCTGTAGTTACTGGACATTGAGTCTTACTCAACTTTATACCTTGTAACACAGGCAAGAACCCGTTCTTGGATTGTTCCATTTTGAACTTCTTCAAAACTTTTTCAAGGTATGTGCTTTGTGAAAGTCCTATCAGGCGTCTCGATCTATCTCTATAGATCTTAATACCTAATATGTAAGCACCTTCTCCTAGGTCCTTCATTGGAAAACTTATGTTCAAGTAATCCTTTACGCTCTCCAAAAACTCCACATTGTTTCCAATCAGCAATATGTCATCCACATATAATATTAGAAACGCTACAGAGCTCCCACTCACTTTCTTTTATATACAAGATTCTCCAACAACTTGTATGAAGCCAAACGCCTTGATCACCTCATCAAAGCGCTTATTCCAACTCCCGAGATGCTTGCACCAGTCCATAAATGGATCGTTGGAGCTTGCATACTTTGTTAGCATTCTTTCGATCGACAAAACTTTCGGGTTGCATCATATACAACTCTTCCTTAAGAAACCCATTAAGGAACGCCGTTTTGACATCCATCTGACAGATTTCATAATCGAAAAATGCAGCTATTGCTAACATGATTCGGATGGATTTAAGCATCGCTACCGGTGAGAATGTCTCATCGTAGTCAAGTCCTTGAACTTGTGAAAAACCCTTTGCCACAAGTCGAGCTTTATAAATGGTCACTTTACCGTCCGCGTCCGTCTTCTTCTTAAAGATCCATTTGTTCTGAATAGCCTTGCGACCTTCAGGTAATACTTCCAAAGTCCATACTTAGTTTTCAAACATAGATCCTATCTCGGATTTCAAGGCCTCTAACCATTTGTTGGAATCTGGGACCACCATTGCTTCTTCATGATTCATAGGCTCATTGTTGTCTACCAACATACTAGATATGACAGGATTCTCGTACCACTCAGGAGCAGTACATGATCTTGTCGACCTGCCAGGTCCGACAGTAACTTGATCCGAAGCTTCATGATCATCATCATTAGCTTCCTCCTCAACTGGTGTTGCCTCGACAGAGATTTCTCCCTGCCCTGCGCCACCATCCTGTTGGAGCAGAGGTTCCACAACCTCATCAAGTTCTATCTTCCTCCCACTCGATTCTTTCGAGAGAAACTCTTTCTCAAGAAAAGCTCCGTTCTTAGCAACAAACACTTTGCCCTCGGATCTGAGATAGAAGGTGTACCCAACTGTCACTTTTGGGTAACCTATGAAGACACACTTTTCCGCTTTGGGTTCCAGCTTCTCAGGCTGAAGTTTTTTGACATAAGCATCGCATCCCCAAACTTTAAGAAATGACAACTTTGGCCTCTTGCCATGCCATAGCTCATATGGTGTCGTCTCAGCGGATTTTGATGGTGCTCTATTTCAAGTGAATGCAGCTGTCTCTAATGCATAACCCCAAAATGATAATGGCAAATCGGTAAGAGACATCATAGATCGCACCATATCTAACAAAGTACGATTACGACGTTCGGACACACCATTACGCTGTGGTGTTCCACGCGATGTCAACTGTGAAACGATTCCACATTGTCTTAAGTGAGCACCAAACTCGAAACTCAGATATTCGCCCCCTCGATCACATCGTAGGAACTTGATCTTCTTGCTACGATGATTTTCAACTTCACTCTAAAATTGTTTGAACTTTTCAAACGTTTCATACTTGTGCTTCATCAAGTAGATATATCCATACCTACTCAAATCATCAGTGAAGGTGAGAAAATAACGATATCCGCTGTGTGCCTCCACACTCATTTGTCCGCACACATCAGTATGTATGATTTCCAACAAGTCACCTGCACGCTCCATTGTTCCAGAGAACAGAGTCTTAGTCATCTTGCCCATAAGGCATGGTTCGCACGTGTGATTCAAAATCAAGTGACTCCAAAAGCCCATCAGCATGGAGTTTCTTCATGCGCTTTACACCAATATGACTTAAGCGGTAATGCCACAAAAAGGTGGCGATATCATTGTTAACTCTACATCTTTTGGTCTCAATGTTATGGATATGTGTGTCACCACAATCAAGATTTAATATGAACAAACCCCTCACATTGGGTGCATGACTATAAATTATATTACTCATATAAATAGAGCAACCATTATTCTTTGACTTAAAAGAGTAACCGTCTCGCAATAAACAAGATCCAGATATAATGTTCATGCTTAACGCAAGCACTAAATAAAAATTATTTAAGTTCATAACTAATCCCGATGGTAACTGAAGTGAGATCGTGCCGACGGTGATTGCATCAACCTTGGAACCATTTCCCACGCGCATCGTCACTTCATCCTTCACCAGCCTTCGTTTATTCCGCAGTTCCCGCTTTGAGTTGCCAATATGAGCAACAGAACCGGTATCAAATACCTAGGCACTACTACAAGAGTTGGTTACGTACACATCAATAATATGTATATCACATATACCTGGTTTGGCGTTGGCCGCCTTCTTATCAGCCAAATACTTGGGGCAGTTGCGCTTCTAGTGACCCATCCCCTTGCAATAATAGCACTCAGTTTCCGGCTTAGGTCCAGCCTTGGGTTTCTTCGTCGGAGGGGCAACAGTTTTGCCGCTCTTCTTGGAGTTACCCTTCTTGAATTTGCCGTTTCTCTTGAAACCAGTGGTCTTATTGACCATCAACACTTGATGTTCTTTTCGGATATCTTACTCCCCGACTTTCAACATCGCAAATAACTCGCCGGGTGACTTATTCATCACTTGCATGTTATAGTTCAACACAAAGCTCTTGTAGCTAGGTGGTAGTGATTGAAGAATTCTGTAAGTGGTAGCCTCTTGCGGGAGTTCAATCCCCGCCTCAGCTAGATGGTTTGAGTACCCAGACATTTTGAGCACATGTTCACTGACAGACGAATTCTCCTCCATTTTGGAAGCATAGAATATATCGGAGGTCTCATACCTCTCAATTCGGGCATTCTTCTCAAAGATAAACTTCAACTCCTGGAACATCTCATATGCTCCGTGACATTCAAAGCATCGTTGAAGTCCCGGTTCTAAGCCATACAAGACTGCACATTGAACTACTAAGTAGTCCTCCTTACGCGCTTGCCAAACGTTCAAAACATCTTGATCAGCCGTAGCGGGTGGTTCATCTCCTAGTGTTGCATCAAGGACATAATTCTTTTCCCTAGATTGTAGGATAAGCCTCAGATTACGAGCCGAGTCTACAAAGTTGCTACCATCATCTTTTAGCTTAGCTTTCTCTAGGAACGTATTGAAATTCAGGGTTGCTACTGCGCGAGCCATTGATCTACAACATAAAATATTACAAAGTGTACTTAGACTATGTTCAAGACAATTAGAGTTCAGCTAATCATATTACTAATAAACTCCCACTCAAATAGACATCCCTCTAGTTATTTGAGTGTGGCATGATCCAAATTCACTAACTCAAGTCCGATCATCACGTGAGTTGAGTGTAGTTTCAGTGGTAAACATCTGTATGCTAATCATATCAACCATACGATTCATGCTCGACCTTTCGATCACTTGTGTTCCGAGGCCATGTCTGTACATGCTAGGCTCGTCAAGTTTAACCCGAGTGTTCCGTGTGTGCAACTGTTTTGCACCCGTTGTATGTGAACGTTGAGTCTATCACACCCGATCATCACATGGTGTCTCGAAACGACGAACTGTCGCAACGGTGCACGGTCAGGGAGAACACATTTTTATCTTGAAATTTTAGTGAGGAATCACCTTATAATGCTACTGTCGTTCTAAGCAAGATAAGGTGCATAAAAGGATTAACATCACATGCAATTCATAAGTGACACGATATTGCCATGATCTTGTGCTTCTTGATCTCCATCACCAAAGCACCGGCATGATCTTCATCGTCACCGACGTCACACCATGATCTCCATCATCGTGCCACCATCGAGGTTGTCGTGTTATCTATGCTATCACTACTAAAGCTACAACCTAGCAATATAGGAAACGCATCTGCAAGCACAAAGGTTAGTTTAAAGACAACCCTATGGCTCCTGTCGGTTGTCGTAGCATCGACATGCAAGTCGATATTTAACTATTACAACATGATCATCTCATACATCCAATATATCACATCATGCCTTTGGCCATATCACATCACATGCATACCCTGCAAAAACAAGTTAGACGACCTCTAATTTGTTGTTGCATGTTTTACATGGCTGCTATGGGTATCTTGTATGATCGCATCTTACTTACGCAAAACCACAACGGTGATGTGCAAATTGTTATTTAACCTCTCTCCAAGGACCGCCTCGGTCAAATCCGATTCAACTAAAGTTGAAGAAACAAACACCCGCCAGTCATCTTTATGCACCAAGTTGCATGTTAGTCGATGAAACTGGTCTCTCGTAAGCGTACGAGTAAGGTTGGTCCAGGCCGCTTCAATCCAACAATACCGCCGAATCGAGAAAAGACTAAGGAGGGCAGCAAATCGAACATCAATTCCCACAAGAACTTTTGTCTTCTACTCGAGATTACATCTACGCACGAACCTAGCTCATGATGCCACTGTTAGGGAATGTTGCATGGGAAACAAAAAAAATCGTACGCACACGAAGACGACGAAGACGTATCATGGTGATGTTCTTCTATGAGAGGGACATAGGATCCACATACCCTTGTAGATCGCTAAGCGGGAACCGTTAAGAAACATGGTTGATGTAGTGGAACAGCTTCGTGGTTCAAATCACCGTCATCCCGTGATCCGTCCCAATCTAGCACCGAACGGATGGCACCTCCGCGTTCAGCACACGTACAGCTCGATGACGATCTCCGCCTTCTTGATCCAACAAGAGAGATGGGTAAGTATATGAGTTCTCCGGCAGCGTGACGACGCGCCGGTGATGGTATGATCTATTCCTGCAGGGCTCCGCTGAAAACCGATCTAGAGGAAGAACTACGAAGTAAAGGTTTAGGGTTGCACGTGGAAAAGTTGTGTCTCAAAAACCCTAAAACATCTAGTATATATAGGAGGAGGGGAGGGGATAGCCTTGGGGATCAAGGGATCCCCTAGGGTGTCGGACGAAGGGAGGAGCAGGGACTCCCACTCCAATTTGGTTTGGAAGGTGGAGTCCCTTCCTTCCTTCCCACCTCCTTCTCTTTTTTTTCTCCTTTGATTTTTCCCTTTGCCGAAATAGCCCTATTCGGCTCGCCACACCAACCCACCAAGGGCTGGTGCACCACCCATGGGCTATTAGGTTCTCTCCTGGGTGGGTGGCCCCTCCCAGTAAAAAACTCGGAACCCATTCGTCACTCCCGGTACACTGCCGGCAATGCCCGATATCTTTCTGGAGGCCAAATGAAACAATCCTATATATCAATCTTTGTTTCTGGACCATTCCGGAAACCCTCGTGACGTGCGTGAACTCATTCGGGACTCCGAACAAACCTTCAATCACCAACACCTATAACTCAACTATACCGAAACGTCAGTGAACCTTAAGTGTGCAGACCCTACGGGTTCGAGAACTATGCAGACATGACCTGAGACACTCCCCGGTCAATATCCAACATCGGGACCTGGATGTCCATATTGGATCCCACATATTCTACGAAGATCTTATCGGTTGAACCTCTATGCCAAGGATTCATATAATCCCGTATACTATTCCCTTTGTCCTGCGGTATGTTACTTGCCCGAGATTTGATCGTCGGTATCCCTATACCTATTTCAATCTCGTTACTGGCAAGTCTCTTTACCCGTTCCGTAATACAAGATCCCGTGACTAACACTTTAGTCGCATTGCTTTCAAGGCTTATATGTGATGTTGTATAACCGAGTGGGCCCCGAGATACCTCTCCGTCACACGGAGTGACAAATCCCAGTCTTGATCCATGCTAACTCAACGGACACCTTCGGAGATACCTGTAGAGCACCTTTATAGTCACCCAGTAACGTTGCGACGTTTAATACACACAAGGTATTCCTCCGGTGTCCGTGAGTTACATGATCTCATGGTCATAGGAATGAATACTTGACACGCAGAAAACAATAGCAACAAAATGACACGATCACATGCTATGTTTATAGTTTGGGTCTTGTCCATCACATCATTCTCCCAATGATGTGATCCATTCATCAAGTGACAACACTTGCATATGGTGAGAAAACCTTAACCATCCTTGATCAACTCGCTAGTCAATTAGAGGCTTACTAGGGACATAGTTTTGTCTATATATCCACACGTGCATTTATGTTTTCGTTCAATACAATTATAGCATGTATAATAAACGGTTATCTTGAAACAGGAAATATAATAATAACTATTTTATCATTGCCTCTAGGGCATATTTCCAACACACTCTGAGATCGCAAAAAGGCTCTATGGCTCGCTTGGTCACGAGCGATAACGTCAAGACCGGGGATATCTTCATCTCCAGCCAATCCTCTACTTTTAGCAGTACCACCCCGCACGTCAAGGCGGCTCATCACCAGATCGACGGGGTCATCCCGGGTCAGGAATTTAAGTTTGATGAGTTGGAATTCATTTCCAACACCCGGGACGACCTGATCCTCTCTGAGCTCTCGGCCTTGGCCGAAGAACTCGAAAATTCTGAAGCGTTAACTTCAGGTCCTCTTCCCGACCTTGAGTCTAGAATGGTGCGACCTGATCCTCTCCGAGGTCTCGGCCTTGGCCGAAGAACTTGAAAATTCCGAAGCGTTAACTTCGGGTCCTATTTTCGACCTTGAGTCTAGAATAGATTCTAACCTTGATTCGGCCTCGATCTAGGATCTGGCTATGGTGTTCGGAGGCACGAGGGTCATCCCACCCGAACACATGTCCAACATCGAAGCTCCCGAGTGCAGCTCTCCTAGGGCTCTGAGGACCAGTCCGACAAATCTTTCATGGTCAAATGAGACGGGGACCCGAGCCCAAACTAATGATCGTTCAGACGGGCCGACCCCGATAGAGGACCTTTTCGATCCTGGAACCAGGTGCATGGAACTTTATTCCCCACACACCACCCACTTTGTTGGCATTATTGAAGATCTAACCGATCCGTTAGACTTCTCTTTTGAAGAAGCCGAAAATATGGACACAGCTACCCAATTGCCTAGTCCTCCTGTAACGGGACGATAGACAACCACCTCCACGTATGGCGTGTACATGGTGGACACCCCTAGAGACGAGGGTGCTACTCGGAAAAGCGATGATGACACCCCGGTTAAAAACAGCTTTGACGAACCCGTTAAGAGTTGTAGCCAACACAAAAAGCCTAAAGCTTGTAAAGGCAAGGAGAGCAAGGCAGGCACCGGGGATGATTCAAACCCCGAGGATACGGAGAATCCAACCCAATCCCCAAAGCCTAACGACTCGGAATACGACCCCGACCTACTAGGATATATGGATATGGACAAACCGTAAGATCTCGACAATTCCTAAGACAACAACTATGTCCCTGCGATGGAGGAGGAGAGTCTGGGAGTCGAGGATTTCATCATCCTGAAGACCCATTGGATTAGGAAGTATTCATGCAAAAGCTCAGTGCCACTGCTCGGAGCGTTAAGCTAAAGCAGAGACAGCTCAAAGCTGAGCAAGACTCCATCAATCAAAGATGGACTAAAATCTTGGTTGCCAAAGAAGGGTATGGACAAGAGCGACAGTGGCAAACCAAAAGTTACCCGCGTCGGCGCTTGTTGCCAGAGTTTGAAGACGAGGCATTGGAGTCCGCACCACCTAGATTCGCACAAGACGATCAACCAGCTTGTCCTCCTTGAGGATGGACAAGAAAATAGAACCTATCCAACCCAGAGACCGATATGATCTATGGCAGAAAATTAAGTTTAGAGCAGAACAAACCAAATCCTTTTATGGATCCGTAAGTCGCACTCCCATAAGACAAGACAGATACCAAGCTTGACCGAACTAGAATGATGGAATTCGGGATAAGCAGCATGGTAGTATCTCGTACCATCTCCAGCATGACACAACTCGGATAAGGGGAGCCGCTCACCCAATGTGCTTCACAAATGAAGTGATGTGGCATGAGTTCCTCGAAGGGTTTAAACCCATAAATATCGAGCAATACGAAGGGACAACAAATCCTGCCGTATGGATTGAAGATTTCCTCCTCCACATTCACATGGCCCGCGGAGATGGTCTCCATGCCATCAAATACTTACCACTTAAGGTCAAACAATCGGCTAGGCACTAGCTTAACAACCTATTGGAAAACTCCATCGAGAATTGGGAGGATCTTGAAGATTCCTTTCGAGACAATTTTTAAGGCACTTATGTTTGGCCACCCGGGTCCGATGACTTAGGTCACTGTCGTGGGTATAAGTCTGACAGTAGAAGTGTAGGGTATGAAAGGATGGGCAGAGCCTTAGCTACGGCGAGGATGTATGAGTTCAGGACCCTCTACGGTGGAGGTAAAAGCCCTACGTCTCAGTGCTCTTGGGAGCTTAGTGTCGAGTGGATTATAGGATTACAGCAAGTGCCAACCCTTGCACCAGTGGGGAAGGGCGGCTTATATGGAGTGCGCTGCACTTCATAATGGCCCGGTGGACAAGGGTGGAATAGTGGCGAATAAATGCCTACGTTACAGGTAACGTAAGCCTTAAATGCTAATAATGGTGTATGAAAACGTATGACCGTTGCCCTCCTGGGAGGTTACGATGTACAGAGTGGATTCCAGTCGGTACGTTAAATATGCTCCGAGTGCTCGTCGCCGACTGGATGATGGGGGCGTCCTTAGTTCAGTCGGAACTGTCCAAGGGCCTTGTCTTCTATGAAGGGTAGTCCTTGGGTAGGACCTATAGGGTAGGCCTATGACCCTACCCTGGGACTATAACCCCATCATTAGTCCCCGAATGGATCGGGGTTGGAACAATGAAGTGATGTCTGGAATATGGAACCGACTAGTATGGAAGTGACTTTAGCGTTGTTTGCCTCGATCCATTTTATCCTTTCAACCAGTGATCCGAGTGAATATACTAGTGAAACGAACCGTCAGGGACCGAGTGCTTCCGTGGAATCTTTCGACGTGACTGGTCAAACTGACAGCGGCGGATTTTCCGGGATCCTCAAATTTCGGTTGTCGTGCGCTCAGCGGGGATGACGACATCGTCATCGAGTAGGTTTTGCCTCCTCGATTACCGCGCCGTTATCTTCTCCACTAACCTTGCTGCGGCCGGTTGGGGGGATAAGATCTTGGGTCCACCTGTAATCGACCCAGTCGGAATCTTATTTAAGCCTCCCCGGCGGGATTTCCTGTTGCGCTGCTCAACCTCCTCTCATTAATCCCGCTCCTCCCGCAGCTCTCTGCGCGCCTCAGGCCTCCTCCTTCCCCTCCTCCTCTGCAGATTCGTTACCTTCGCCATGACGAAGGGGCGGACTAGCAAACACGAGTCACAGAAGAAGAAGAAGAAGGGGGCGGCCCCTACTCAGCGGCGGCAGCGGGCGCTGCCGACGGGTTGGATCCAGGGGGATATCCTCCCCTCCTCGGTGACGGAGGACGACTTGCTGGAGCTGGTGGAGCATGACATGATCGTCAGCAAGTCCTGGAGGCTGCCGGAAGGTGAGACGGAGCCGGCGCCGAAGGAGGGGGAGCACGTTCTGCTGCTCAGCCACGTGTTCAGAGGCTTCTCCTTGCCTCCCCATCATTTCTTCCGAGGTATCATGACTTACTTCGGGGCGCAGCTCCATTATTTTCCTCCGATTGCAATAGCCCACCTTGCTGCATTCGTCACCCTCTGCGAGTGCTTCATTGGATGTCCCCCCATTGGGGGCGCTTTAAGTATGTCTTCTCCGCTAGATCCCAAACCGTCAAAAAGCTTAGCCAGTCAGACGATAAGACCCATATCCTCCAGCTCTGCGGGGGTTTAGGCTTCCAGAAGAAAACAAAGAGTAGCTATCCCTCTCTCCAGCTATCCAAGTCAGTCCGGAACTGGCAATCGTCCTGGTTCTATTGCCAGGACATTGCTTGTCCGAATGCTTCGAGCGGGTTGCCACCTTTTAGCTTAGACCGTCCGGGCCCTCCCAGGAAGCTTGCGCTCTCTAAGGGGGAAAGGATCCAGATCCAGCCTTTGGTCGACGCGCTGATAGCCGTCGTCCGCAAGGGAGTCACCGGCACGGACCTGCTGGAGACTTTTCTGGGTCGGTGCATCCAGCCGCTGCAGGCCCGACACCACGCCATGTGGCACTACGCGGGGCCTTCGGATTCCACTCAGTCTCATCCAGAGTGCGTGACCGGGGAGACTGTGAGTGTGTGGGTCCGCAGCATCACAGGCGCGTGTGATAACCCCGTGGGAGCCCGGCGGGTGAAGCCCTTCCGCACCGACAATCCTCCTCCGAATGAGGTCAGTACATCTTGTCGAGTGCTATTAATCTTCTTAGACTTATTGCTTTTCCTGTCCTGTTGACTGACGTTGCCGACTGTGTTTTGTGCAGGAGTGGACCAACTGGTTTTCTGCCGTCTCGAACGGGAATCCAGCCGAGGAAGAGGAGGGCAGCCAGGAGGGCTGCGTGGATAGCGTCGAGTACGTCTCCGACAGCGGGGAGACGGAAGAGGATACGGAAGAGGAGGAGCAGGAGGATGGGGAGCAGAGCTCGCCACCCTCACCACCAGAGCACCGAACCAAGCGCCGTCATGACCCTCCTGCTCCACCGGCTCCTCCAGCGGCTCCGAGTGCTCCGCCAGCTCCTCCCGTGGCTCCGAGTGCTCGGAGTGTGAAGAGGACAAGGGACGCTGCTGCCGAGCCCGTGAACCAGCCGTCCAAGGTGGCCAAACCTAGTGGGCCCAAGCCTCGGGAAGCTTTGCCTCGGATGAGGATCGCTGTTCCGGTCGCCTCAGCGTAAGTGTCTTGTTCTTCCATCTCCCTTCAGTATCCGATTGAACTCCTCTTCTTGGGGACTCATGCTTATCCGTCGAGTGGATTTGACTCAACAGAGCTGCTACCTCCGCCACCTCTCTGTCGTGCCAGGACGATGATCCCATGGACACGGATAATGCCGCCACATCCCAGCAAGGTACGTTGTCACGACTCCGAGAGCTGTATTATTGTTTTGCGAGTGCTGTCTTTGATCCTGACCTTTTTCTGTAATTTCATTTTGTTCAGTCAGGCTTCCTTCGGAGGTGATCCATCTGGAGGACGACGACCAAAGGGGGTCGAAGCCAGCTTTGGCGCCTGTCCCTGGGGTTATCCCATCTACTGCCGCTCCCACCATGAACGTGCCGCCGACTGAGACGGCGCCGCCGACTGAGACGGTGCCCCTCACGGCCGGGTCCGTCAGCTGTTCAATATGACGCCCGACGCCTCCCGGAAGACCAGGTGGGGGCCACCAAGGACGCCATGGTGCAGGTGGAGATGATGGTGGGTGACGCCAAGGGAGCGTATGACTCCATCGAGTCTGTGTATAAGAAGAGCTTGGAGCTTCGAGATGACATCCGAGTAAGTGCGCTAGTAAGTGTTTTCATTCCTCTTGGTACCCACTGGGGGTTTCAGCAATACACTCGGATACAGTAGGATGATTTTGCAGTGGGTTCACTCAGAGTGAACCCAGTGGGTGTAGTCCCCGAGACTTCTGCCGAGTGCTTGCACCGGCAGTTGTCTTTATATGTATTTTCCGTAATCTGAACAGATCAGAGCTGATCTGCCCGAATGGTACCAGTGGGGGCACTCCGAGTGCACCCACTGGGTGTAGTCCCCGAGAGTAGTGTTACTCGTGTCGAGTTATAGTAATCTCATAGCGTTGTTTGTTTGTCATGGAGCTCAATAGGGCCGACCTGTTCGAGCTTCATGCCAGTGGGGTCACTCTCAGTGAACCCACTGGGTGTAGTCCCCAAGACCGTTGTCGGTTGCTTGCATCGGCAGGGGTCTGAAGAACTTTGAGCTTTGATTGTTTTGTCATATGTGTCGATACTTTTTCCTTGTTGAATGTGTCTGATCCTCCCTTTGCGTCTATTTGGCAGAAGACTTGTGAAATGGGATCTGCGTACAATGCTCTGAAGGCTGAGAAGATTCAGCTTGCTGCGGACTTGGAGGTAGCTGTGAATGACCTGGCTGGTGTGTAGAAGGCTCTTGCTGACCAAGAGAAATCTTTGGAGGAGTCTCGGGAGACCAACAAGGCATTGCTAGTCGAAATAGAAAAAATGAAGAGTTAGAGATCCGAATGGATGGGCCAGCTAAAGGTGATGAACACTCGGTGCATGGCGTAGGAGAACTACGTTAGCGACTGGGCAAGAAAGATGGTCGCCCTGCTTGGTGGTAAGTTGTTGCCGAGTGCTTCTTGACCTTGGAGTTCACTCTGTCGTGCTTACTTTCTGCTTGTCTTTTCTTTGCAGACTTCTGTCTGGATGTTGAGGCTGAAGAAGCCGAAATTGAACGGTCGCTTGTTCCGAACGTTCCACTCGGTGACGAAGCGAACCGGGACATGCTCCGAGCGCATTCTCGCCTTAACAGGGTGGGCCCCTTCATCGGCCGTCCAAGAAAAGTTGTCGGCCGGATCGACAAGGAGATGTGGCCTGAAGACGGCTCCCGAAGCGAAATAGATGGGTTGATGACTCAGCTGGAGGACATCCCAAGCAGAGTGCAGGCATGGAAGAAGTATGCCGCTCGGTGCGGTGCGGACGTGGCGCTATCTCTGGTCCGAGTGCACTGCAAGGAAGCCCGCGAAGAAAAACTAAAGACGTTGCAGGTCGCCAACACCAAGAAGCTTCGATTCGAAGATTTCATGGAGACCTTCCTCGACACAGCCACTCGCATTGCAGACGGAATCGACCTTGACACCTTTGTGGAGCCTGCCAGTCCCGGCGACGCTTGAAAAAACTTTATGGTGAACGCACATTAACCTCGGTATGCCGAGTGGTATCTGTATTAAACTTTGGCCACTGCTGTTGGCCGTCACATTCGTGGTTCAGTGTGGATAAACTTGATTCACACCGAGTCGACTGATCGTAGATCCAACTTTGAATTCGAATCGAATCTTTTGTTCTTCTTTCGCTGAGTTTTTTTTTTGACACGATTTTGGCTCGTGGTTTTTGTTTGGCGTCTCTTGGTGAAGTCAATGGCAAACATGCGGAGCATGTAGTTGTCAGTTGTCTTCACATCCACATGAGCCTCAATGAGGGTCTGCTAAGCCTCCGAGTGCATCTCGAGTGCCCGCTCGGAGGAAGCTTTTTACTTAGGCGACTCTGGTTTGCAGCTAAGTCTCTGAGAACGACTTTTGGTGCGCACTCGGACCGAGTTTTTACTTAGGCGACTCTGGGTCGCGGCTAAGTCTCCGAGTGTGACTGTTAGTGCAAACTCGGAGCAAGTTGTTACTCATGTAGTTGTCAGTTGCTTCACATCCACATGAGCCTCAATGAGGGTCTGCTAAGCCTCCGAGTGTATCTCAAGTATACACTAGGAGGAAGCTTTTTTACTTAGGCGACTCTGAGTCGCAGCTAAGTCCCCGAGTGTGACTTTCCGTGCACACTCGGAGTGAGTTGTTTACTTAGGCGACTCTGGGTCGCAGCTAAGTCCCCGAGTGTGACTGATAGTGCGCACTCGGAGAGAGTTGTTACTCATGTAGTTGTCAGTTGTCTTCACATCCACATGAGCCTCAATGAGGGTCTGCTAAGCCTCCGAGTGTATCTCAAGTATACACTAGGAGGAAGCTTTTTACTTAGGCGACTCTGAGTCGCAGCTAAGTCCCCGAGTGTGACTTTCCGTGCACACTCGGAGTGAGTTGTTTACTTAGGCGATTCTGGGTCGCAGCTAAGTCTTCGAGTGCGACTTTTAGTGTGCACTCGGAGTAGTTTTTTTACTTAGGCGACTCTGGGTCGCAGCTAAGTCCCCGAGTGCGACTTTTAGTGCATACTCGGAGCGAGTTTGTACTTAGGCGATTCTGGGTCGCAGCTAAGTCCCCGAGTGCGACTCTTAGTGCACACTCGGAGCAAGTTGTTTACTTAGGCGATTCTGGGTCGCAGCTAAGTCTCCGAGCGCGACTTTTAGTGTGCACTCGGAGTTAGTTTTTTTACTTAGGCGACTCTGGGTCGCAGCTAAGTCCCCGAGTGTGACTTTTAGTGCGCACTCGGAGCGAGTTTGTACTTAGGCGATTCTGGGTCGCAGCTAAGTCCCCGAGTGCGACTTTTAGTGCACACTCGGAGCGACTTGTTTACTTAGGCGATTCTGGGTCGCAGCTAAGTCTCCGAGCGCGACTTTTAGTGTGCACTCGGAGTTAGTTTTTTTACTTAGGCGACTCTGGGTCGCAGCTAAGTCCCCGAGTGCGACTTTTAGTGCGCACTCGGAGCGAGTTTGTACTTAGGCGATTCTGGGTCGCAGCTAAGTCCCCGAGTGCGACTTTTAGTGCACACTCGGAGCGAGTTTTTTAGACCGGAGTCTGCAAACACGGAAGAATTTTGAATCGGCAAGAAATCAATCTGCTTTGTATTACTTCAATGATACTTGTTCTTTACATTGTCTCCGTCGTCGGTCATGTGTAGAAGCGCTTCAGGAGATCTCCATTCCATGCTCGCGGCTCGTCCGTTTCCCTGTCGAGGTTGTAGAATCGATATGCTCCATTGTTCAGCACCTTAGAGATGATGAAGGGTCCTTCCCAGGCGGGAGCCAAGTTGTGTTGTCTCTGCTGATCCACTCGGAGCACTAGGTCGCCTGCTTGGAATGTGCGACTCCTGATGTGCCGCGCGTGAAATCGCCGCAGATCTTGTCGATAAATTGTTGAGTGAGTCAGTGCCATCTCGCGCTCTTCTTCTAGAAGATCCACTCTGTCTTGCCTGGCTTGCTCTGCTTCGGCTTCGGAGAAGAGTTCGACTCGTGGAGAGTTGTGAAGCAAGTCACTCGGAAGGACTACCTCTGCTCCATAAACGAGGAAGAACGGGGATCGCCCTGTAGATCTATTTGGAGTTGTGCGGAGGCCCCACAGCACCGAAGGCAACTCGGTGACCCATGCGCCGGCGGCATGTCCAACTTCTCGCAGGAGTCGAGGCTTCAACCCTTGAAGAATCAGTCCATTCTCCCGCTCTGCTTGCCCGTTTGTTTGGGGGTGCGCCACGGATGCAAAATCCACTCGGATACCTTCGCCTGTGCAAAAACCTTTGAATCTGTCTGAGTCAAAGTTTGTGCCATTGTCGGTGATTATGCTGTGCGGAACCCCGTATCTGGCGATGATGTCTCTCATAAATTTGATGGCCATAAGGGCGTCAAGCTTCTTGATGGGCTTGGCTTCAATCCACTTGGTAAACTTGTCGACTGCTACCAGCAGATGAGTGAATCCTCCTTGGCCTGTCCTGAGTGGTCCGACCGTATCTAATCCCCACACGGCGAATGGCCAAACAAGAGGAATTGTCTTCAGCGCAGACGTTGGCTTGTGGGACTTGTTTGAATAGAACTGACAGCCTTCGCAACGGTCGACCATATCTTTTGCCATTTCATTCGCCTGTAACCAGAAGAAACTGGCTCTGAATGCTTTGGCGACGATTGCTCTTGAGGAGGCATGATGACCGCAGGTTCCCGAGTGAATTTCTTCCAAGATTAACTGTCCCTCCTCAGGGGAGATACACCGCTGAAGGACGCCCGAAACACTTTCCTGTACAACTGGCCATTAATGACGGTGAAGGACTTCGACCTGCGGACGATCTGCCTAGCTTGGACTTCGTCTTCTGGTAACTCTTGCCTCATGATGTATGCAATGAACGACACAGTCCATTCGGGAATGACAGCTAGAATCTCCATGATCAAATCAACCACAGCGGGGACCTCGACTTCAGTCGAATCTGTTGAGCTCTTCGGTTGTACTAGTTCCTCTGTAAAAGGATCTTCCTTCACCGAGGGGAGGTGTAGGTGCTCGAGGCAGACATCACTCGGGACCGGTCTCCGAGTGGATCCAAGTTTTGCCAATTCATCTGCCGCTTGGTTTTTCAGTCGGGGAACATGGTGAAGTTCCAGACCTTCAAACTTCTTCTCGAGCTTCCTTACTGCGTTGCAGTATGCAGTCATGGTGGGGTTCCTTACGTCCCATTCCTTCATTACTTGATTAACCACCAGATCTGAGTCACCATAGACCATTAGGCGACGGACGCCGAGTGTGATGGCCATGCGTAATCCGTAAAGGAGAGCTTCGTACTCTGCTTCGTTGTTGGAAGAATCAAAATGTATCTGCAACACATACTTGAGTTTATCACCTTTTGGGGATATGATCACTACGCCGGCGCCGGAGCCATTCAACATCTTGGACCCATCGAAGAACATGGTCCAATGAGCCGAGTAGATGTGAGTCGGTTGCTGTAGTTCTACCCATTCTGCTATGAAGTCAGCCAGAGCTTGAGACTTTATAGCTTTCTTGGCTTCCAACTTGATGTCGCAGTATAGCATCTCCATTGCACACTTTGCCACTCGGCCTGATGCGTCCCGATTGTGGAGAATTTCCGACGACGGAGCATCAGATATGACAGACACCGAGTGGTGTTGGAAATAATGAGCCACCTTCTTTGCAGTCATGTAGATCCCATAAATAAGCTTCTGATAATGGGGATACCTCTGCTTGGAAGGAGTCAGGACTTCGGAGACATAATATACTGGCCGCTGAACCTTGTACGCTTTGCCTTCTTCTTCGCGTTCGACTGTCAGAATGGTGCTGACGACTTGATTTGTAGCCGCGATGTACAGAAGAAGGGGTTCTTTACTGAGTGGGGCAGTAAGAACCGGCTGGGTGGAATGCAGGGCTTCGAGGTCATCGAATGCAATTTGGGCTTCGTCTGTCCACTCGAAGGTATCTGACTTCTTCATGAGCCGGTACAGAGGTAACGCCTTCTCGCCGAGTCGAGCGATAAACCTGCTCAAAGCCTCTAGGCAACCTGTGAGCCTTTGAACATCATGTATCCTTACCGGCCGCTCCATTCGTACAATGGTCCCGATCTTTTCGGGGTTGACATTGATCCCTCGTTCGGAAACGAAGAAACCGAGTAACTTCCCGCTGGGAACGCCGAATGAACACTTGGCTGGGTTGAGCTTGATATCGTACCTACGTAGGTTGGTGAATGTTTCTGCCAAGTCAGTCAGCAGGTCGGAACCTTTGCGTGACTTGACTACGATATCGTCCATATATGCCTCCACATTTCGACCGATCTGGTCAAGGAGGCATTTTTGGATCATGCGCATAAAAGTTGCTCCTGCATTCTTCAAACCGAATAGAATAGTGATGTAAGAGAAACACCTGAATGGGGTGATGAAGGCTTTTTTTAATTCATCCGGACCATACAGACGGATCAGATGATAGCCCGGATAGGCATCAAGGAAGGATAACCGCTCGCAACCCGCAGTCAAATCAACAATTTGATCGATGCGGGGGAGCGGGAAGTGATCTTTCGGACAGACCTTATTGAGATGCTTGAAATCGATGCACATACGGAGAGACTTGTCCTGCTTGGGCACCATGACAACATTAGCGAGCCACTCGGAGTGGTGTACCTCGCGAATGAAGTTGGCTGCCAAAAGTTTAGCCACCTCCTCTCCGATTGCTTTCCTCTTGTGCGCGGCGGACCGACGCAGGCGTTCTCGGACGGGCCGAGCAGCAGGATCCACATGCAGTCGGTGCTCAGCCAACTCCCTGGGTACACCTGGCATGTCAGCGGGCTTCCATGCAAAAATGTCCCAGTTCTCACGGAGGAATTGGATGAGCTCGGCTTCCTATTTTGGATCAAGGGTGGTGGAGATGTTTGTCGGAGCAGCGGCGTCGTCTGTCGGGTGGATGCTGACTTTCTTCGTGTCTCCCGCCGACTGGAATGCGGACTCGGAAGCTGGCTTCTTCGAACGCATCAGGTCAGCGGGGTCGGCGGTCTTCTTGTACTCATTCAGCTCAAGAATAGCCATCTGCTGATCGGCAATTCTCGATCCCTGCTGCAGACACTCCTCGGCCCGCTGCCGATTGCCTGTGACCGTAATCACACCCTTGGGACCTGGCATCTTCAGCTTCAAATAGACGTAACATGGACGGGCCATGAAACGCGCATATGCCGGACGGCCCAGAATCGCATGGTATGCACTCTGGAAGTCCACCACCTCGAATGTCAGCTTCTCCTTGCGGAAGTTCTTGTCAGAGCCGAAGACGACATCCAACGCGATCTGGCCGAGTGATTTGGCCTTTCGTCCTGGGAAGACTCCGTGGAACTGCATACTGCTCTCGCTAAGTTTGGACATCGGAATGCCCATTCCCTTGAGAGTGTCGGCATACATGATGTTCAAGCCGCTGCCGCCGTCCATGAGGACTTTGCGCAGCCTGACTCCTTCCACCACCGGGTCGACGACCAGAGCTTGCCTCCGTGGGGTGGGTACGTGTGCGGGATGGTCCGACTGATCAAAGGTGATCGCAGTCTGTGACCACTTGAGGAGCGTGGGGGTGGTTGGGGTTGCCATGTTCACCTCCCTGTTAACCAGCTTCAGTCGATTTTTGCTTTCCACATCAACAAAAATCATCAACGTTGCATGGACTTGGGGGAATGGATCCTTCTTGTCCTCATCATCCAGCTCGATGTCTTTTTCACTCGGCTGCCCTTCACCGAATCCTTGGATCAGGAGGCGACACTGCTGAGTGGTATGCTTCGGGAATATGGCATTGCCTTCTTCATCCATCTTCGTGTGGATTGGACACGGCTGATCCAGGATGGAATTTCCTGACTGCCTCTTCTTGGGGGTGTACTGAGCTTTCCCCTTGCCTTTGAACTTGGCATTTGTAACGGCCGCTGCCTCTGCCTGCGGAGTGGATTGAGCCTTCTGCTTCTGCTTCCGATTGTTGTTCCCATCTCCGTCGGCGACTGACTTATGCTTGCCGCTACGTATGCGGTCCTCCTCTTCGCCATTTGCATAGCGTGCGGCTATCTCCATCATCTTGCTCATGGAGATGTTGCCTGTCCGACCGAACTTCAGGTTCAGACCTGTGTACCGCACGCCTGCCTTGAAGACGCAAACTGCTTGGTGTTCTGTGACGTTCTCCACCGTGTGGTAGAGGGTCGTCCAGCGCAGGATGAAATCGCGCAGGGGCTCGTTCTACTTCTGGACACAGTGCTGGAGCTCCACGAGACCAGCAGGGCACTTGCATGTACCCTCGAAGGTCTTGATGAAGACTCGGGACAGATCTGCCCAGCTGTAGATGCTTGACGGAGCTAACTTGTTCAACCAAGCTCGCGCCGAGCCGTCGAGCATCACGGGGAGATGTTTCATGGCGACATGGTCATCTCCGCCACTGATATGGACCGCCACTCTGTAGTCGTCCAACCAAGTTTCTGGCTTGGTCTCTCCTATGAACTTGCTGATTCCCGTCGCCAATCGGAAGTTGGGAGGGATGTCAGCTGAGCGGATGGCCCGACTGAAGCACTCGGGACCAGAAACGACGGTCCTGCTTCCACTCGGACGGTCTCTATCATGACCATCGCGGTGGGCTCGACTTCTGTCGACCTTCTTCTGGGCGATGTACCCTCTTGCATCAGGCCTTGGATCATGCGCGTCACCGACTGAACGACGATCATCGTGATGCCGGGGCCCGTAAGGCCCACCCCGTGGAGGGGTACGCGAACGGCGACGATCTTCGGGTTTCCTGGAACGGCTGCCCCCTCTGTGTCGCTGATGAGAGTCGGGACTGAAAACCGACCGATGCGTGTTCGCGTGAACATAACTGTTGTGGATCCTGTTGTGTGACTGGGAGACCGCCGAATTTTGCTGCTGCGCCGTATGCAACAGGGCACGAATCTGCTCGATCCCTCTACCAGCCTCTGAATCAGTCGGCTGGAGACAATCGGCTATCCTGGCAGCCGCAGCCAAGTTGAGGATGGGTGTGCGGAACACCTCGACGTTGCTATGGCGAGTGCATCGACTGGCAGAACGATGGTGTTGACGACGAGCGCGGGATGATTCTCCGACCTCACGCTCATTCCGACCAGTCCGGAGGGGACTTTCATGGGAATCAGCCATGAGAACTTCGGCTGCAGGCCCGCGACCCTGGTACTCGGAAGGTAGCTCAGTCGGAACTGAGTCCAAGCACTGGGATGGCGGCGGGACCACAACCAATTCGAGGACCGCCACTTGAGAGGACGCGTTCTGTCGCGCCTGGGCGTGTCGCACCCAACGCTGGAGCCGCAGACGACGGGATCGCTTGTTGCGGCGCATGACGGGGGCGAAGATCGACACCGGGGCCGATGGCTGGAGAAGAAGGACGCCGCGGGAACCGGCAAGGAAGTGCGCAGCCCCGCAACTGGGGAGCGCCTCGACGTCGAGGGGCGTGTCTCGAAGCCATGCCGAATTGTCGACAATGAACGAGAGTGTGCCGAAGAGGATCTCATGACCCATGCACAGATCTCCGCCGGACGACATGATGAAAAGATGAAATTGCAAACTCGCCGGAAGTCGCTTAGACGCCTGCCCCACGGTGGGCGCCAACTGTCGTGGGTATAAGTCTGACAGTAGAAGTGTAGGGTACGAAAGGATGGGCAGAGCCTTAGCTACGGCGAGGATGTATGAGTTCAGCCCCTCTACGGTGGAGGTAAAAGCCTACGTCTTAGTGCTCTTGGGAGCTTAGTGTCGAGTGGATTATAGGATTACAGCAAGTGCCAACCCTTGCACCAGTGGGGAAGGGTGACTTATATGGAGTGCGCTGCCCTTCATAATGGCCCGGTGGACAAGGGTGGAATAGTGGCGAATAAATGCCTACGTTACAGGTAACGTAAGCCTTAGATGCTAACAATGGTGTATGAAAACGTATGACCGTTGCCCTCCTGGGAGGTTATGATGTACAGAGTGGATTCCAGTCGGTACGTTAAATATGCTCTGAGAGCTCGTCGCCGACTGGATGATGGGGGCGTCCTTAGTTCAGTCGGAACTGTCCAAGGGCCTTGTCTTCTATGAAGGGTAGTCCTTGGGTAGGACCTATAGGGCAGGCCTATGACCCTACCCTGGGACTATAACCCCATCAGTCACATAAGGCAGCAGCCCGATGAGTCATATCGGCAATTCTAGAATAGATCCTCACCAAGAAAAATCAAATTGTTGATTGTTCGGATGTTGAGGCCTTACCTTCCTTCCGCAACAACATACGAGATGAATGGCTAGCTCGGGCACTTGGATAGGAAAGGCCGAGGATAATGGCCGCCCTCACTTCCCTCGTGACCCACCATTGTGCGGGTGAGGATACTTGGTTGGCTCGTTGGAGCAACCCTCCCTCAAACCCCAACACTTCCATAGTTCGAACAGTAATGGAAAGTCGTGATGTAACAAGAATAAGCGTCGCCACAACAGCGGTGAGGCCGATGACACGGCGGTCAATGTCGAATTCAACAACTTGAGGCATGGGCACAAGAAAAAACATTTCAAAGAAAATCGGGATGGGCCGACCGCATTAGACAAAATACTCGAGAGGCCCTGTCAGATACATGGCACTCAGAATAAACGTGCTACTCCCACCAACCGTAATTGTTGTGTGATCAAGGCGGCGAGCAAGAGCATGGCCTAAGATCAGGCCAAGAGCCCACGCAGTAAGGACGACGAAGAACCTCGTTTCCTGAACAACGGGGGCCAAAAGCAGTTTCCCCTGAAGTAAAAACGATGAACATGATCTACATCGCCCACTTTCCCAAAAAGGAGAGGAAGTGTGCGCTTCACGATGTATACGCCATAGAGCCAGTAGCACTAAAGTACAATCCATGGTCGGCATCCCCGATCACCTATGATCGCACGGACCATCCTACTAGTATTCGGCATGGGGTCGGTAGCCTTGATACTCGATCCCATGATTGACGGGTACCATCTCACACGAGTCCTCATTGATGGAGGCAACACCCTTAATATTATTTATGAGGATACGATGCAAAAAATGGGCATTGATCCATCAAGAATCAAACCACATTCAAAGGACTAACTCCTGGCATCGAGGCTCGTTGTTCAGGCACGATAACCCTAGAGGTAGTGTTCGGCTCACTCGACAACTTTCGCAGCGAAGATTTGCGCTTCAACGTTGTCCCTTTCTGCAGCGGGTACCATGCACTCCTCAGTTGTACCTCGCTTTAATGTCGTCCCCCATTATGCATACCTCAAACTGAAGATGCCAGGACATAGAGGTGTTATTATAGTCAATGGTAACACCGAGCGATCCCTTCGGACTGAGGAACACACTACGACTATAGCAGCCGAAGTACAGGCCGGTGACATGACTCCCAGGCCAAAGTTATCCGTCAAGGAGCATAAACGGGCTAGCGCCCCGTCACAGTCACATACCACGGCAGCTAAATAGGGATATGCTCCTCATAGCAGCACCTTGCCTCTAGCAAAGTATGTACCTCGAAGACACAAGTTTGCGCTCAAGATACCATGGGCACCTATGTGGATTAATAATATACAACTTATTGTTTGGATAAACTGAATCATGGCTAGGCCAGTCTTTAGACATATATAGGTAACATCAAGGACTGGTCTCTGTGTTAAGCACACCCACACATCGGCGGCCTCTCAAGACTGCCATTGTCCACAAGAGTTGTTCATTGAATTTCTCTCTTGTTCAAGGAATATTCCCCGAAGAGTGAAGGCGCAGATGTGCATTAGAGTGCTTACAGAAACATCAAGCTAGTTACACCAAACCCTCTGCAAACCTCCACTCTCTACACTTCTATTCATCTATATATACAACTGCTTGTTGAGTTCGAATTATATGGTTCAAAAAAATTCGGAAGTAAGGAACGCTCTTTGTGATTTACGAGCTTTGCAATGACTTGTTGCCTCCTAGTTTTCCTGAACTATTTCTCGAACACATATACAAGCTTGTTTTATGCACATCTCTGGTATTGGCTGAATTGACGGGGGCTTGGCCTTCACGACCACCCCTTCAAACTATTACAATACTATTTTGCATTTCATGTGTGCGGCATCTTGGATATGCATTATATGCATCAGTTCCGAATTATGTCTTTGGTCAAATGTTGGGTTGCCCCGCTCCTGTGTTTACCCATTTACGTTCTGCTAGTTGGACTAAAAGGGTAAAGGGAGGACCACTGCTATTGTATTTCCAGCTACCTGGTTAAGTACCTCAGTGGAGAAAGCCAAAAACTGACCAGCATCATAAGCGAGAATTGGTCCGCAATCCAAATACAAGCGTTAAACTAAAGAACCACTTGGGTTTTATCACATTCTGCAAAAGGTTTAAAGTCATTCAGACCAAGTGATTATAGGTTTTTACACCACGGCATAAGCCGGATATCATAATTTTCGAAGGGGTTCTACTTAGCACTCACGGTCAAGCTCTTATGGCTAAATGAAAGCGTTAAAGCCAGATAGTCTGATTGCCTGGTTTTCTCCCACATTACCACCTTAGGGTTCTAAGACATTGGCTAAGGGTAACAATATCTGGCGGGGGGCTGATGCCGACGACTGGAAACTTTCAATATCAAAACAACCAAAACAAGAGTTACAATTAAAAAGACATGGTCTACCATGCAAAAATTAAAAGGCATTGTATTATACAACCACTTTTACAGGATAGTGTTTTTTACTCAAAGACTACGTCTTTCGAGCATTGTGCTTCTACACCTCGGTCACCTTCCATGGCGCCGGAGAAATATAGTTTGGGGTGTTTGTGCTCCTTCCTAGGGGGCGGAGGTGCGGTGGCCATCTTCAAAGGCTCTAACTTTGGAAGTGTGTCATGGTCCTCGCAAAGGCCATCCAAGCTCCCACGATGCAGACCAGAGCTTTGGGGACTACACGCACTTTTTCTAAACTATCCTGACCCCCGCATGGGTTTTTCAAACTCACACAGGGCTCGGGGGCTACTAGGCATAATATAGCTTTTAGACAATGTATACTTAAAAAAGGAAAAGTATGTGGATTACCTTGATGCCTGATAGCTTCTTTCAGACCATTGTCAATGGACTGAATGCTTTGCAAAACCGCACTCACATGAGTGTGGCATTCTTCACGAACGGAAGAATCATTAAGACCTTCCTCCCTTAAGTTAGTCCATCCAGTTTGGAGTGGCTCCGTCGTGGATGGCTCCGGGTGCGTCATAGTAGTCTCCCTTCACGGAGAGACTACTACCGATGGCACTGCAGTTGTATACGAAGGAGACCCAGGACGTCCGGGCCCTCCCTCCTTTGTTGCCTAGAGGATTTCATCTTCCTGGTCCTTTGTGGCCGAAGTGTTAACCTCGACCATAATGTTGTCACCGCCGACCGTAGTCTCCAACGCGGGGGTACCTCCCTGGTTACCACCTCCCCGGTCTCCTCGGCTGCAGGGGGAGGTGTGTGGGGTTATCCGGTCCCTCTTTTAACTAGATTGGCTAGTAAAGATTCTCCTTCTGAAACTTGATCAGGGGGGAAGTCATTCTGTGGGCTTGATGACGAGTTGATGGATATACTTCTTTCCCCTCGTTGGTTACCCCAAGTGGAAGGTGGAGATGTAGTCAACAGCAGATTTCCCTTACACGGGGCTGTAAGGTTTATCGAACCAGGAGGACTGTGAGGATCAACAAGTAGGTTTCCGTTGCTCTGGCGCTAGCAGAAGACGTGGACCTGCACACATAATAAATAACTTTGCTCCCAACGAGTACAGAGAGGTTTTCAATCTCTCCGGCCTTGTAGTTTGCAAAGGATCAAAACACAAGCGGGAATAGTGATAGTGATTGCAACGGAAAAGTAAATGAAAGCAGTAAATGATGGAGGTGTAAGCAATGGTGGTAATATGGACCTGAGTCACATGATGTTCCCTAGTGATGTCTCTCTCCCAAAAGACGATAAAAAACTATGCATGGGTAAACAAATTACAGCTCGACAATTGGCAGAATTATAAACGCACCACAATGCTAATTATGCTACTTGAAAGTTAGAGGCTCAATAGTAATTGGCAGTACACCAAGACAAGTAGACCGTTTATCCATCAGCATCTACTTACTAATCATCCACCTTGAGATATCTATCCAGAACATCTCGCTAGTATTAAGTTGCGAGCCCCACCCAAAGTGTAAACTCAAAGCAACGGACAACTGCATTAACGAACTTTGCGTAAGGTAAACAATACTTGCAACCGCGGTCACAAGCACCGTTGTTTTCTCCCTAGTGGCAACAACACATCCCCTAGTCTCATGTTTATGTCACTCAAGCTAGACATTATGGGGCATGAACCCACAATCATGCATAACACTCCCTCTTGGAGTTACAATCTACTACTCGGCCAAAGCAATAAAGAGCAACGGAGAACATGCATGAATCAATAATAACATAGTATAAAAGGATAATCAAATATATAACACATCGCAATCTGAACATAATCTCATTATCCATTGGATCCCGACAAACCAAGCAAAGCAATAGCAGAAAAATTACATAGATGTCTTGATCATGTAGGGCAGCTCAAAAGGGCTAATCATTGAAGCACAAGATTGGAGAGAAGATATCACATAGCTACTGGTCATGGACTCATGGTCCAAGGAGGACTACTCACGGCACATCCGGGAACCATCCATGGCGGTGGATAAGCTCTCGGAGGTCAATCCTCCCTCCGATAGGGTGCCGGGAAGAGGTCTCCTGACGCTCCCGATCTCGGAAGCGCTGCGG
The DNA here is from genome assembly GCF_904849725.1 of Hordeum vulgare subsp. vulgare. NCBI lineage: Eukaryota > Viridiplantae > Streptophyta > Magnoliopsida > Poales > Poaceae > Hordeum > Hordeum vulgare. The sequence goes on along the minus strand of NC_058523.1, from coordinate 246,324,813 downwards.
CGGCGGAACGATGGAGAAATTCGTGATTCCGGATATGATGGAAGGGTTTCCGATCGGAGGGGTAAATATAGGCGAAATGAAGGCATCAGAGGAGGTGGGGCCCACCTAGGCGACCTGTGGGCGCGACCAGGGGCCAGGCCGCGCAGGGAGGCCGCCTGGCCAGCCGCTGGCTCCCCTCTAGCCCATCTTCGGTGCTCCGGAAGCTTCCGCCACGCTGATTTTTATATATTTTTCTCGGTATTTTTGGGACTCTGGAAATTTTGGTAAAAGTCCCTGCAAAAAAGACATCAGCAGACAAGAACTGGCACTGGGTGTACTGAGTTAGTAGGTTAGTACAAATATGTGTAAAAAGATATGAATGTGTAGCAAAACATATAACAATGTCACCCAAAATATCATGGAACAAGGAGAAATTTTAGATACGTTTGGGATGTATCAACATCCCCAAGCTTAATTCCTGCTCGTCCTCGAGTAGGTAAATGATAACACAAATAATTTCTATGGTGACATGCTAACACACATATAAGAACTTAAAAGTAAAGAAAGTAAGATATGCAATTCAAGTCAAGACAATAACAAGCAAGAGTCTATATTTAGTATTGAAATTAGCAAAGTAAGAACATAAAGGTGCAAGAGCTCTCGTTGTCCGTGACTCGAATGTCTCCAAATGGTGTTTGCGTGCAAGAAGTGGGAGATGGATTTGGAGCATAAAAATACATTTTTAATTGAGAACTCAATCTACTAAACTTCACACTTGGTCTCCTTCGGAATCTTATTTTGACTCATCCCCAGACCACTAGTCAGGCACAAGTCAAAATGATCATCTCCCTTTCGACTTTGAGCACTCATGCAATGGATGAGCGCAGGCAAGATATGTTGGCACTTAGGATGGCAAATAGAATGATGATGGGGAAGGAAGACAAAAAGGTGTGAAAGGCTCACATCAATGAGGACAACCATAGGCGAGAGAAAGCCAAATGATAGATATGATGTGAGGAGTAGGGATTGCCATGCAACGGGTGCACATATGAGCTAAGGTAAGCTCTCCAATGGAACTAGTGGGGGTGCATCCAACTTGCTTGCTCATGAAGACCTATAGCTCATTTGAGGAGGCTCGTCATTGGAATATACAAGCCAAGTTCTAGAGTGTAAGGGTCCCCACATAGTTATGTATGAATGATAATCTCTATGGAGTACAAATATAACAATGGAGTACAAGTGTGGATCTTTCAAAAGGAATAGTAGTGTTGCCCCCTTCTCTATTTTTTTATTTTTTTCCTTTTCTTTTTTCTCTTTTTATTTTTATTTTTTGTGGCCTCTTTGGTTCTTTCTATTTATCTCTCATTTGTCCTCTTTGGGATTTTTTTCATTTGTCCTCTTTGGGATCTTTTCCTCACTAAGGGCAACACTCTATGTTTTACAAGAATAAAAAGAAGATCATCACACTTTATAAGAAGTACTCACATAAAGACAAATGAAAACTATCATGATGTATGTAAATGTATGCTTCTACTAGTGTAGCAGGATATGCAATGAAACTTGCATGTCATGTAGCAATAATAACGGCAAGGCCCAACTAGCATGCGGCTCCTCGATCAAGAAAAAGCATGTATGACATGAAGATCAAGTCATGAGATGGTAGATGTTGCATGGCAATGTATCTCAGAAAGGCTATGGAAATGCCTTAATAGGTAGGTATGGTGGCTGTTTTGAGGAAAGATATAATGAGGCTTATGATGACATAGCGTATCATGACAAGGGTTTGGATGCACCGACGAAGTTTGCACCAACTCTCAAGATGAGAAAGGACAATGCACGGTACCGAAGAGGTGTGACGCCCCGGTAAATTAAGCTACAGTAAACGTATGCAAATGGTGTCACCTCGCCGGGATTACTATTGATAATCTCGCGTAGCTTCAAACCGATTCAAATTCAAATTTAAAATAAAATCAAAACAAGAAAAGTTTTCAAATCTTAAAATAAAAATGTCGGAGGAGTTATAAAAATTCCAAATAAATTATAGAAGTGAATCGGACATTTTTGAAATTATTTAAAACACTTATATAATTAAAATAAAAACTATAAAAAATAACTAATAAAAAGAAAAAAGAAAAAACCCCAAAAGCCCCGGCCAACTGGGCCAAATGGCCGAGCCGGCCACACCCCCATTCGGCCCACCCACGTGGGGGTATAAGACCCCCACGGGGGGAACCCTAGCGCCGGCCCTCCTCCGAGTTCCATGCCGCGCCACCAAGCAACGAGGGGAACGATTCCCCTCGTCACCTCAACCTACCCCCGTCGCCGCCACTCCCTCCCACGAGCCCCCTGGCTCGATCCACCCCCACCCACCGGTCGCCGCCGCCGAGCCCCTCCCCACTCCCCTCACGCGCTCGCCCCTGCCGCCACACCCCACGAGCCCTCCCCTCCCCTAGAGCGCTCACCACCTCCCCTCCCAGCGAATCCCTCTCCCTCCTCCAGCGCGGCAACACCTCGCCCTCAGCCCCACTGTCGGTCGGGCACCACTGGCCGCCGTTGCCGGGGCCCCTCCCCGCCTCCGCTGCGGGCCGCCACCACCGGTGCCTCTTCTCGAGCACTCTACGAACCGGGGCCATGCTGGAGCTTCTCACCATCGCTAGCGCCTCCCGGACGCCGCACCACCCTCTGCCCGGTCGCCCCTCCATCGGCCGAAGCACCGGCGTCACCTCACTGGAGCCACCCCGTCGACGTCGCCGACCTCCTCCACCGGTTTCCTCGCCTCTTCCCCAACCGGCTTCCCCGAGCCTCGCCGCCCCGATCCCTGACAACGCACGGTGAGCCCATTCGGGCTCCTCCCACCTTGGTTCCTCCCTACTCCGGCGATCCGTCGGTCGTGCACCTTGGTTCCTCCCTGTTGACACGGGGAATAGCCCCTATGTGTATGCAAATATATGTATATAAAAGAAAAGATAGGAAAATGGATATATTAGATGCATGTATGTATGTATGTATGTATGTATGTATGTATTTGGGTATGTATGCATGTATGTAGAATAAAATACATTATGTATATGTATGGATATGTATATGTGTGTGTGTTGTGCTGTGGTGAGACCATTGGCTCACTTCCATGTGGGGCCAACCCCCCACTCCCACTAGCATGGGGGCCCAAGAAACTCCCATATAAAAATGTTAAAAATAAATAATAAAAATAAAAATAAAAATATGTATATTATATTATTAATAAAATAAATAAGTAATTAATTAGTTAATTTAAATAATAAAATAATTTGTGAATTAATTAATTAGATAATTAAGTATTATTAATAATGATTATGGGTAAATAGATTAATTAGATAATCTGGTAATTAGGATAATTAAATTATCCTATTAGAGTATGACACGTGGGTCCCCCACTAAGTTAATTTGTTAATTTATATTTAACCTTAATTAATAACTTGTGTCAATGACACGTAGGACCCACTGGTCAGTTGACCAGTCAACTACTGATGTGAGCATGACATCATGTTAATGTCATAAAAGCAATTAATTGCATTAATTAAATCTGTTTTTAATTCCTAAATATTGAATAAAACTTTAAAAATTAATATAAAATAATCCGTTGCTCACATGAAAATATTTTCAACATGAAAGTTGATCAGCAGAACGAGACGAACCCGGGTACGCGGTCCATTCGTGTGTCACGCGTCCCTAGCATAGCAAACGTGGAACTTTTCCATCGTTTTCCATCTGACTGGTAGAAGCCACAAACCCGGAAAATATCGTGAGATATTCTTCCGGCCCGTCTATGATGGATGTTATTGTGTTAGCTCATGTCTAGCCTGCATATTGTCATGTCATGCTTAGTGTTGCACATGTTGCTGTTATTTATTGTTTCTCCCTCCTCTTCTTACCGGTAGACCCCGAGACTGACGATGTTCCCGGGTACATCTACCCTCCCGACGACCAACCCTTTGCCGCAGACCCCCCCCCCTTGATCATCCCTATACCGCCTATGTCTTTCTTCCTCCTGCTTGCATTAGAATTTTGCTATTGTTGTAGTTAGCTCCTATATCTGATGCATATCCTAATTTTGATGAACTGTTACTTTCAGTATTGTACTTTAAATCTATTTAGTATAGGTGGAGTAGTCATCCCCTCTGACACCTTAGTCCAGTTTCCCCGCTTAATTGTCGAGTCTCGATCCCTCATAGACGAGCCAGACCCGGCACATCACTTACACCCCCCTCAGTTGTGCGATGCTACACAGATACTATCGGGTACCGAGGGTGACACCTCGTGAAGTACTCATGATGATATCTTTGTAGTACAGCTAGTCGGTCATGGCTATCGAGGGTGATTCCTCTTCCACCATTCCCGACGATGCCTCTGTCGTGCAACCCCTCAAGTGCGGGACCCCCAAGCGTGATTCCTCTAGGTCCACCTTGACGGATACATCATTCGAAATCCAACGAGGGTGATACCTCGGATTCCCCCTATGTTTCTACCACGCAGCTACTTGACCATGTTACTGGGATCTTTGATGAATAGATGTTAGGCGGGTAGATTCCCGCGTGGATGTGTCGATGAGCTAATTAAAATGATAATGGATTTGGGTATTTGATCTGGGTTGGTCGGAGACTTTTCGCACTAACCGGCTATGGGTACTCGATGTAGTCGTATCAGCCGAAGCTCTGCAAACGTCAGCAACGTAGCGGCGCGCGCCCGAATGGTCCCGAGATGCATCGCACTTGTATTAAGGGGTGCTAGGACTGACATCGGCCGCCCTCGCATCGTGCAGGAGCGCGGAGGGCAAGTGGGCCCACGACCCCTTTGTGTTTAGGAGTTAGACCGGCGGGCTGGCCTCTCTGTTGTGCTTAGCTGGGGCTGCGACGCGTCGATATTCCGAGGTCGGGCATGACCCAGAAAAGTGTATCCAGCCAGAGTGTTATCGAGCGTGATGGGAAACTCGGTGCACCCCTACAGGGATGAAGATTAACTATTCGGATAGCCGTGTCCATGGTTACAGCATGACTTGGAGTTGTGCCCTGATCTTATAGAACTACAATTGTTACTTAACTGGAATTAGTTGCCCCGGGATTGCTTCCTCGCAGGGAGTCGAGGGAGGATCTCTGGGCGTGATCTCATATTAATATTGGTGCAACAATATGACTATTATTTGTGTTACCTTCCTCTAGTCTCGTCTATTGCTGCAAGACCCCTGAAGATGCTAGTCTTCGATAGGACTAGGCCTTCTCTCTCTATTCTCGCATTGCTGCAGTCAGTCCACATATAAACCCCTGCCCCCTTTCTTCGATAATGTTGCATACTTAGCATAGTTCTGATATAAGTCTTGCGAGTACTTTGGATGAGTACTCACCGTTGCTTTGCTCCCCCTTTGCCCCTTGATCCATTGCTGTGACCAGATGATGGAGCCCAGGAGATGGAGTTTCCAGCCGACGACTGCTACCCCGACGGTGCCTACTACTACATGGAGGCCGATGAAGACCAGGAGTAGTTAGGAGTTTCCCAGGCAGGAGGCCTCGCCTCGTTCGATCATTGTATCTTTTATGCTAGCCTTCTCTAAGGAACCCCATGTTTAATGTCTGTACTCAGATATTGTTGCTTCCGTTGACTCGTGTGTTTATTGAGCTTCTGTATTCTAGCCCTCGAGGCCCCTGGCTTGTACTATTAAGCTTGTATGTTTTATTTGTGTTTAGAGTTGTGTTGTGATATCTTCCCGTGAGTCCTTGAGTTTGATCATACGCATTTGCGTGTATGATTAGCGTACGATTAAATTGAGGGTGTCACAAGAGGCTAGCAAAATATGGATGGTGGAAGTGCCAACAACCGAATACTCGCATTAGTCCGAAGAACTAATACACTTATTATCGGTAACTCTCTATCTAGTCAGGAAATTCACAAAGAGACAAGTACCCCGAGGAGGAGTGTTTGGGGGTTTGGTTATCCTTGCACATCCTCGGCCCATGGTAATGTGAGGGTACTCTATATATTCCAACCCCTCCAGAGGTTAGCGATCAATTTAGTAGCTTGAGTTCTCAACTAATTTTTTAGTTTTTGAAAACACACGGATTTCCCAAAATAAGACACCTATCACTAATAGGCTCAAGCTCTTGGCACAAATAGTCCAAATATTACTCAAATCAATACCTCAAAACTATTGCAAGTTACTACTATACTTAAATGGCAACCTCAATTACCTACTCATGCAAAACACACAACTTAGTGCAACAAGCAAACTCTCTAAACAAGATAAGCATGATTACTTAAGAGAGTTCCAAAAGCAACCTAAATAAAAGCTCTTAAAAAGATAAAGCATTGAAACTAAGAGCTAAGCATGACAGCAGCTATGGAAAGATAAAGAACACACAAAAAGATAAGCATGAAAACCTATGTTGTGTTCTAAAGTGGAGTGGAGCGTGTTTCTCTCCCAAACAAGGAGGGCTAGGTTCTAACTTGTTATGAACAGCAAGCAAAACTAAAATAAACTAAAAAGTAAAGAGCGGGGCGCTCCAAGCATAGCACATAACATATGAAGTCAAAATATAGCATGGAGATGGACGAACTGATGATTGTTGATGGAGAAGGGGATTGTAGCGCCCAAGATGCGACTCTATCCTTATTTTGGCACGAGGGCCTCGACAAGGATAGAAGCGCATCTCATCATTTCGCAAGAATGGATATCGTTACAAGTACATGTATTGAAAAGATGAGTATATGGAATTTGCTTACACACGCCACAAGCTACACAAGAGTTACATCAGTACAATAAATAAATATCACGAAGAAGAGCAGGGTCCGACTACGGACGAAAACAAATGAAAGAAGAATGACGTCCATCCTTGCTATCCCAGGCTGCCAGCCTGGAACCCATCCTAGATCGATGAAGAAGAAGAAGAAGAAACTCCAAATGAACAATCTTCGCGCTCGCGTCTTAAACACTGTACTTGTACGTGCAACTGGTGTTGTAGTAATCTGTGAGCCATAGGGGACTCAGCAATCTCATTTCCAAAGGTATCAAGACTAGCATGGCTTAATGGGTGAGGTATGGTTAAGTGGTGAGGCTGGAGCAAGCGACTAAGAATTTATTCGAGGTGGCTAACTTATGAGTACCAGAATAAATAGGGAATGATCTACGTATAACGGACGAGAAGTGTTGATGATCAAATGAATGATCAAGAACACCTACTTACGTCAGACATAACCCCGTCGTGTCCTCGATCGGAGAAGGAGCTCACGAAAGAGACAGTCACGGTTACGCACTCAGTTGGCAAGTTTTAATTAAATTAACTTCAAGTTGTCTAGAACGGGATGTTAACAAAGTTTCCATGTTGCCACATAACCGCGGGCACGGCTTTCCGAAAGATTTAACCATGCAGGGGTGCTCCAACTAGTCCATCACAAACTACCACACGCCGCGACGGAATGACCTCGATCAGGGAAACCCGTGATCTCCTTGAATTCCTATTGGAAAACCTCAACCTCGAGATAACCCAAAGCATCATCGGAATCCCTCGCACCAGACACTCGAGAAAGGTAAAACAAGTCCAGCAATGCCGCCCGGCATGTCGACGATCCCGATAGGAGCTGCATATCTCGTTCTCAGGACACGATGGATAAGCGAAGCGTACGGTGGCCTATTAGACATCACCCGAGTTGCCCCGGGTTGGCCCCACACGATGCTCTGTTTTGGACCAGCACCATCAGCACTGGCCCTCCCTGTATTATGTTGAATTACTCCTCGGGTTCATGACGCCCTATGTTTTTCAGTATTAACAAAATTATTATGTTGGGCAAATATAGTACCAATATTGGGCCTTGCCAGACGAGCTTTATCCCAAAACGACAATCTATGGGGTCCCCATAACAACCCCAAGCATGTTAGGAGCACTCATTTATGGAACATAACACTGGTAGCTGAAACTAAGGGGGCAAAGGTGGAACAAAACACCAGGCTAGAAAGGCCAAGCCTTCCACCTTTTACCAAGTATATAGGTGCATTAAATTAAATAGCAATTAATAGGGTGATATAACAAGGAACCCATGTTATCATATGGAAACAACTGCACCTACAACTAGCAACGCTAACACATGGTTAAGCAAGCGGTAACATAGCCAATCAGTGGTTTGCTAGGTTGTGATCAGGTTGAAGGTTTTCATGGCAATGTTGAGAAGCTGATATTTAACAGGTGGTAGGCAGCGAGACATAGCGATTGAAACGGAACAACTAGCACGGAAATGTGTCACATCCATGGAACCCTAACCAAAGTATAGCATTGTGCTCATATCTTCTTTGCATTGCATCCAAGAAAATTGCAACAAGATCAAAGCAAGTGGTGAAGCAAAACTCAAAAACCCTAGCACTTCTCAAATTCAAAGAAATTCCGAACTTGTTAAAAACAATGAACCCAAAATGGCCTCAAGAAAAGTTCAACTTTTCTGATAATTCATGAAAACAAATAATCAGGGAAGAAAACTATTTTTGAAACAGATTTGGAATTTTATTTAAATTCAAAAGGCTACTGAATTCAAGTTTAAATTTGAATTCAAAAACTTTAAGTTTTCAAAAATGTTGAAAACTTCAGGAATGGTTGGAAATATTCCAACTATTATTGTGGTGTGTTCAAAATATTTTTATAAACTATTTTGGAGCTGAAATAAATAGCAAATCAAAATAGTTAGCAAATCAGAAAACAAAACAAGAAAAAAATAGCAAAACACTTACCTGTCGCTTACCTGGCCCAGGCCCAGCTTCCCTGTCGTCTTCCTCCTCGCCAGTAGGCAGCAGGAGGTGGCCGCCGCAACGCTCGGCGCCTCCACGCAGCTCCCTGCTTGCGTGGACGTCTCGACGCGCTGGCAAGGTGAGGATAACCTCCCCGCAGTCGACTCTATCCATCCCCGCGATCCATTCCTCCCCTCTCCTCTCGGTTGCTTCGTTCCCCACTGCCGCCATTGACAGGAGCTCGAGCTCGAGCTGCCCGAGCCTCTGGCCACAGGTTCCTTCCCCCGAGTGCTCCATTCGCTCCGCCTCGACAAGCTGACCATCCTTGCCCAAGAAGAAGGTCCCCCGAGCCCTGCAACGCCCTCGGCACCATTGTCTTCAACCTTCGGCCGCCGGCGATCTTCGTTGGATTCGCCGCCCACAGCGCCTCCACGAGCCGTCTGAGCCTTCCCCTGCACTCCCAGTGAGCTTGCGCTCGTTTCCCCTCTTCTTCCCCTCGGTTTCGTGCCCCCTAGCCACTGGACCGACGAGCCCGAGCTCCGGCCGTTGCCTCAGCTCGTCGCCGGTGACCTCCGGTCCTCCCCAGTCCTCCCTGAGACCAGTACTGGATGAGGCCGAGCCTGGGGATCCTCCAAGTGCTCTCGGCCCTCGTTCTCGAGCACCACAGCTAACTCCGGTGACTCTCCGGCAGAGATCCGCCGCGGATCTGGTCGCCGCCGGTCCGTTCCGGCAGGATATGACCTGGCCTCGCTAATCCACGTTTTAAACGCTAAGAAGTCACTAAGAGTGGGCCCCAGTCGCAAGTCAAACGCCATCAGGGGCTGGTCAGCGCGGGGTTAACCCTATGAGGCTGACCAGTGGGTCCCCCCTGTCGGGTTTGACCTGACCAGGTCAGCCGACGGCTGACGCCATGCTGACGTGGGCCTGACGCAATAAGTAGTTTTCTCATTTAAAAGAACTCCAAAAAATGCCCAAAATTTCTAAAAATCATAGAAATTAATCTGTAAATCCAATGAAAATAATTTATATATCAAGAAGTATCAGAAAAATCCAAGGAATCTGAATATGTAATTTTCAAACATGTTTGAAAGTGTTACTCGACCAAACATGTAAAATGATGAATCAGTTAAATTTAATTAATGCTTTGGAGTTGGAAATTGAAAATCATTTGAATTCCACTTCAAATGCTATGATCAAACTTTGTTCAAACACAACCAGCAACTTAACATACCATTCCCATGCATGTTGAAAGCAAGTTGATCTGAGCATCAGGTCGAATCAATTAAAATGGTATTCGAGAATACCTCGTTTGAAATGATATTTGAATCAGATTCAAATCAACTTCAAACTTAATAAATGATAGCTACATTAGCATACCACCTTGCATATTCATGCCATGCTCATGCATCATTTTGTTGCATATGATTGATATTGATTGATGTCATTTCTATTGGTAGGCTCCGCTCCTTCGGATTCCATCGAATATCCGATTGACGGATATTGTCCCTCTACTGAGCAACAAGGTAAGCAACCATTTTGATCATCCCGATAAATCCAATGTTCTCGCTCCTGCATTTACTTATTTCATTAGGATCTAATGCTTTTGCCATGTTAGTTGAACCCACTTCCTTTGCATGACCTGTCTTTGTCACAGTAAATAGCTGAACCTTGCAACCTAGCATACCTGGTAGTTGCTTGAGCCATGATGTGACTTATCCTGCTATGCATGTTGTGCTTAGAGTTGTGTATGGTTTGTCATCTGGGTGATGAACAGAATTGTGAGAATGTGTTCAGTAAGTAAAGGTTATGTATTGAACCTGATTTGGTAAAGGTACCGGTGAAAGGCTATGTAGGAGTACATGGCGGGTTGTTTCATTGGAACCGTCCTTAGGAACTGAGTTCCGCGTATGTAATCCAAGATGAGATACTACCACATGCTGGGCCCTGAAATATGACCCCGCTCGACTTATTAATCGCCTAGTACTTGGTCTAGGAGTTGCAAGTAGTTTCTGGTGTTTATAGTCATGCTCGAGGCCGTGCATAGCGCTGACCTGAGAGGTGGGCTGTGATGCGGTAGGCAGTGGCACGGTGTACCAAGTGGCACCCGGATGGTGGGCTTGGGAACCCTACGCACATCGTTTGGGGCCGTGGCGGAAACCTCGGCCTGACTTCCGTGCGGGTTACCCTCAGATAGGCGATAGACCTGGACTAAGTATTAGTGTGGTTAACAGTCGTGGTCGACTCCCTCGCTGGGCTTCCGCTTGAAGGTTGCCGAGGTGCATGACGTGCACATGGCGATAAGTGGCGAGAGTGTGTGTGAAGAAGTACACCCCTGCAGGGTTATGATCTATTCGAATAGCCGCGTCCGCGGATATGGACTACTTGGAGACATATGTTGTCCATAGATAACTTTAATGGCTACTCATAAAAACTGTCAAGATAAGCGTGAGTGTCGTGGACGGCATTTCCGTATGGAGACGGAATGATTCCACGATGGAGTATTGTTGTGGTGTTAGTGGACTCGTGTGCGAGAAATCAAGGTTGTCAAAATTATTTGAAAATGCAAGTTGTCTAGCCACGAGTCAAATGATGGCTTTCCGCATGAAACCCCACAATCCCTTATTCATACATTGCATGAGTAGATAGTTATCCTAAAGTCTTGCTGAGTACCCCTGTACTCACGTTTGCTTAATAATTTGTTGCAGAGGTTGTTAACGACCCTAATGGAGGGTTCTATCTAGACATCGACAACGACGAGTAGGTGGTATCCCAGCTACGATCTGGCCCTAGGGTGGGTCTGTAGTATAGTCAGGCCATGTGCCTTCTAGTTTCATCTGTCTGTACTCAGACAGTTTATCTACTTCCGCTGGCTTGTAACTTGAATGACTGTTATGATGGGTCGTGAGACCCCTACTGTGTAATATTATGTGTGAGGCTCTTCCAAGCCTTCTAAATAAAGCTTGTATGTTTATGGTTATGTTGTGATGCCATCGATGTATCTCTACATATCAGTATGCCATGCGTACGTGTGTCGTACTTGATATGTATGGGGTTCGATTACCTAGCCGTAGGTTTTAGTAGCACTCCTTACAGGGAAATGCCCCTTTGTGATCCAATGAGCCATGGTAGTTCGCTACTGCTCCGGACACATTGGTTGACCGGCATGTGTCCTTCTTAGCTGCTGTGTCTGTCCCCGTTGGGGAAATGTCACACGATGTAATGGAGTCCTTGTAGCTTGCTACGACTCGTCTACATTCGCGGGTGACCGACACCTGCTTTGCTGGGTCATGTATGCATGTCCCTATGCGGAACTGCCACTTTGGTCTATGACTAGCCATGTCGATCCGGGTTCTTTGTCATTAGATTGCTAGCGACACAATTGCATACGCGAGTGAAAAGGTGCAAACGGTCCCGGCTAAGGTAAGGCTACAGTCATGGGGATAACCGTGCATGAGACCGCAAAGAGATGCGATGTGTTACAGGCTGGATTCCAATGGCTTAGGATCGGGGTCCCGACAGCGTTGGTGTCAGAGCCTGACTGACTGTAGGACTACTAAGCCAAACTGGCTTAGGAATTGTTTGTGGAAGGGAACGTAAGACTCTTGTTCTCTTCTCAAGTTATTCTATTCTGGTCATCCTCGTCTTTTCTGCGGGGATTAAGGACTAGGTTACTCATCTTCTTTTAGGCTCGTGTTTCTGATCGGTAGATTATAAGACTACGGGTCGAGAGTTATTTTGGGTTTCTTTTATCCCTAGGAAAAGGAAGTAAGTTTGATGATCAGAGAATTGAACTTGATAGTTGAGTGGTTACGCTATTCCATTTTACGGGTTCTCTCAAAATTGTTTTTGAGCATTTACAGCCGTTATGCTGCCCAATTTTTGCATTCAGAGCTTTAATGCTTTTGCATTACTCTCTATTTTCATATGCCTGGCCGTCCTTCTCGTCAAGTGGTTCGTCTGACTAGGTGCATTGATGTGCCGGGTCATCCGGCCATGCTAGTCAGGGTGATGTCGGTGTGCGGTTACCGCTGGTACCCAGAGTACACGGTGGAGGAACAGTACCGAGACTTCAACCAGAGCTAGTATATCTGCACTGTTAGGGTATTCCAAGATTACCCTGGAGCTGAGGAGCCAATCCATTGGTCTTATGGATTGGGAGTCACTGTTGACATGGCAGTACAAGATGTTGCCTATTCAATGCTGACCATCATGAGGGATAGACATGCACTGCTGCAGAATTCAGAGTTCTACTATGTTCCTGCCTCTCAGCCAGGTGAAGAAGGATACCTCAGCGGGGTCTACTTTGATTCCTCTATGGAGGATCCGCTACTGCAGTCCACTACTGAGATGCTAGAGAATAGAGACAGGGATGCTCGTGCCCTCCGCGTGGAGCTTTATGCTACATGTGCCCGTCTGTGGACGGCTTTGACGCAGCTGGCACCGGTAGTCCAGACAGGGTATGGAGATATGGGGATATGGAGATGCTGAACCCTGTTAGAACCCATCTTCCGGCCCATGTTGACTGACCTGCCATAGGAGGAGTCACCCCTCTTAGGGGACCCCTACTACCACCAGTCAGGGGACCAAGGCCACATCCGTGTCCTTACGGGCCCCAGGGATCTCAGGCTAGAGTATTTCCTGATCCGCAGGTTGAGCTTCCAGGCCATGGAGGCAATCTTTATGAGATGTTCTATGCGGATGCCTGAACTGTGAGTGGAAGGATAGTTTGGTAGTAGTTGTACTTTCACAGTCCTGTGTGACTTCTGAAGTATGTTTGTGTCGTGAAATGAATTCCAGAGGCATAGATAAATAATGTATAGGAAGCTTGGAAGCCTCTGATGAGTAGTTTCATATTTTTCAGTAGTTTGTTCTTCGGATAAGGTTGTACTGAACTATGTAAGGGTGTGTATGAACCATGGTGTATATATAGCAGTTGCTTGTTACCATGTTGTTCAAATATTCATTTCCACATTACATGTGTTCAGTGCATTCTTAATCCATAGCTAGTATTGATGATGATATTGGTCTAAGCTGTGAGTTTGTTTGTCAGGATGGTGTTCGCCAGGTGAACCGTGCTCCTTCTCATGAGCAAGGCAAAGGTAATCAAGCGTCGCAGGAAGAACTGCCTCACCCACCTTCTCTGGCGGAAGTTATGCTTGAGGCAGAGAGAAACAAAAGGGAGACCAACCGACTGTTAGAGCGTATTGAGCAAAATACGGCTCGTCAGCCTAGGAATGCTGCAGTGTCCATGAATGAATTTGTGAAGCTGAATCCTCCAAAGTTCCATCACTCCGTCAATCCCCTCGACGCTAATGATTGGATGTGCAGTATTTCACGTAAGATTCGCTCTGCGAATGTTTCTAAGGCCGACAAGGTGACCTTTGCGGCGTATTTTCTGTAAGGACCCGCCAATCTGTGGTGGGGGAACTTTGAAACTATGTGTCCTGCTGAACCAGCAGCCACATGGGCAAACTTTAGTGCAGCCTTCCGTCTGCACCATATTCCAGAGGGCCTGATGGACAGAAAGAGAGAGGAGTTATGTGCATTCACCCAGGGAAAGTTAACCGTGGATGGCTATAGCCGCGAGTTTGGTAATCTCGCCCGCTATGCAACAGAGAGGTGTCTACTGATGCCAAAAAGCAAGCAAGATTCCATAAGGTTCTGAGCCCTGAGCTTCGTCATGATTTGCGCCTCCATGAGTGTACAAGCTTCCAAGCCCTGGTCAACAAGGCGATCAGTGCCGAGACTAGTCATACCGACTATGAAGCCACAAAGAAGCACTCCCGTGACTTTGGCTCGTCATCTGGTTCCGCGTTTCCAAAATGCAGGTTGTGGGTTCCAAACAGTTCTCTACCGCAAAGATACACTCCGAGGCCATCCTATGTGGCGCCTCATGCGAATCAAACCAACCCTCCAGCAAAAACCTATGGTGGTCCAGCTAGCAATGTTGCACCACGTGCCAACCAAGTGATCTGTTACAAGTGCGGAGAACCAAGGCACTATTCCCGTGAGTGTCCTCAGAATGTGGGTGCCAAGCAACCCGGAAAGTCCATTGGACAAGGCAAGTCAGGCAAAGCTTACTATGTGAAGCCAACTCCTGCGCGTGGCCGTGTGAACTATGTTTCAGCAGAAGAAGCTGCAAAGGATCCCGACGTCAAATATAACACATACGGCTTTTGTTACTCGTTATGGCCAATACAAGTACACCGTCATGCCCCCAACAATCTGAAGAACTATTACATGATCTAACTCATCCAATCTCTCCCATCCCCTTCAACTATAGCAGGGAATTACTCACACATGATGGGAGAAGCCATCGAAGGATAATGGAGTGTTGATGGTGATGACAATGGCGACGATTTCCCCTCTCTGGAGGCCAAAACAGCCTCCAGATGAGCTCTCCCGAAGAAGAACCGAGGGTGGAGGCGGCTCCGTGTCGAGAACTTGCAAAACGACTTCTGTTCTGGAATTTCCTCGTCACGAGTAAAAATAGGAGCCAGAGTAGGACACTAGAGGGGGTGGGCCCCACCCAAGCGACCTCCCGGTGCAGCCAGGGGGCAGGCCGCGTCAGCAGGTCGCCTAGGGGCCCTGAGGATCCCCTTTGGTCCATGGTCCCTACCGGTGCGTGGATTTTCTCTATTTTTATGGGATTTTTCCGGGACGTCCAAATATTCATTTTCCTTCACACAAGAAAACCATACAGGCAGCTCTGCTGAAAACAGTGTCAGTCCGGGTTAGTTTCATTCAAATCATGCAAGAATGAGGCCAAAACAATAGCAAAAGTGTTTGGAAAAGTCGGTACGTTTGAGACGTATCAACTCCCCCAAGCTTAGCATATTTCTTGTACTCAAGCAATTCAGTTCAATGAACTGAACACGACAAAGAAAACTTGAAAAATTCTTTTGTTTCATCAGATGTATATAAGCATGCACTACAAACAAGTCCAACAAGTAATGAAGTAATGCTACAAAGACAATGCAGGAAGCAATCCCTCGATCATGTCAAGAGTTTCAAACAACTAAGAATGAATAATGTGTAACTAAAAAGCATAACGAGATCACAATCCACATGACCTGGATACACTAGAGTGGTATCTCACTAGCCCCCAAGAGTGAAGCAAAACATAAATGCAGACGCTCCTTCAGAGTTTTAAAGGAGACTAGAAATAAATATTTCAGAATAAGCAACATCACAATCATGGAGAAGACAATGTAGTGCTTTGGGACAATGCACATTACACTCAGAATGATAATTATGCTCTCTGTAGTTGGTGCTTTTATTAGAAGAGGATGACTAAACAGAAAAAGTAAAATAGATAGGCCCTTCGCAGAGGGAAGCATTGATTCACAGAGGTGCCAGAGCTTGAGCTTTACAACAGAGATAAATCAACTTTTTGAATGGCATGCTTTCATTGTCAACGTAACAGCTAAGAGATCTCAATATCTTCCATGCTAAATACATTATAGGCGGTTCCCAAACAGAAAAGTAAAGTTTTAACTCCCCCTCCACCGATCAATCACACTCCACGGCGGGCCGAGTCCACGGGTATCGTCCATACAAACAATAGTCCTGGGGGAGTTTTGTTTCATTAAATTTGATTTGACTCTGAGCATGGAACTTGGCATCCCCGTTACCAGCCACTTTCTCATGAATGATAGTGAATCAACACATATCTTGAGAATAACCTACTTAGCATGGAAGATATTGATAGCCCCTAGTCACTACATGAGCGATTCGGGCATACAAAACAAAATATTTATTTGAAAATTTAGAACACGGCACATGCAAATTTACTTAGGACGGCACAAAAATACCGCATATAGGTAGGTATGGTGGACTCATATGGCGCAACTGGTTTTAAGGATTTTTGGATGCACAAGCAGTCAGTCCGCTTAGTACAGGTGAAGGCTAGCAAAAGATGGGGAAGCGACTAACTAGAGAGCAATAACGGTCATAATCATGCAGAGCGACAAAGCAACATTGAATCGGGCATGAAAGCGATATAACTATTCTGAGATAAAAAGATCATAAAGGCTTGATAGACTTCTAGTCATTAACATGTGTAAGCATGTGCCTAGTCAATCCAGAAATTCTCCGAAGGGAAATACCACTCTAATATGCCAAACCATGAATAATGCAATGCATGCTAAACATTTCAATAACACATTATGCACTCCAGCTATTTGATACTAGTCACAAAGAAAGCATGAACTACTGGGAAAGCATTGTAATCATAGCACTATGTCGCTACAAGTTGGTCTCTAGATCATAAGTACAAGCATATGTACAGAAGTAGAAACAAATGGAGTTCATACCGGCTTTCCTTGTTGCATTCCTTCCGTCGATTTTCGTCATTATTACATCGTCACTTGCACGATCGAACGTAGAAAGATATAATCAAGCACAATTGCAACCATGGACGTGAGCTGAACTCTGCAAACAAAGCATACTAAAGAAAGAAAAGAAATCTTTTTGGGTTTTCCAAAGGTTAAACGAAAGCAAAAGAAAAGAGAAATCTTTTTGTTGTTTTTGCAAAGAGAGAACAAAGAAGAACAAGCAAAAACTCGGAAACGATTTACAAAGGATACTATGGATGATACAATGAAAGGGGAGAAGGATACGTACTCCCCCAAGCTTAGGCTTTTGCCCTAAGTTGACCTCGGCTACCGCGGGCTCCAGGAGCTTCCTCCGGCTCCAGAGTGGTACAGGTGGCTCCAAGATTCATATGAAGCCTCGGGCGCGTACACTGATGCCCGGTTGGCCTCCCATGGAGAAGGTTCTTCTTCCTCGGGAACAACCTCCTCCATGGGGTTGTGAAACTGCTGCTGGATCAGGAACTCATCCAGCTCAGTCGAGGTGAAAGACCACCCATTCCTACTAGTGTAATCAAACAAAAGTGGTGCAGGAAGACGGATCTCGCGGGTAGTAAGCTCGCCAAACCTCATAATATAAACAAGGTTACCAAACTCGGAAGTCCTAGTAACAAACTCATGCCTCTTCATGGCGGTAAGGTCAAAGCTTATGAATGAAAAAGGCGTATCATCCGTACGCACTGTGCGCCCGAGGTGCTCGAGGATAAGTGTGGCATAAATGCCACCAAAGTGAGGCCCTTTGCCGATGTTAGCGACGAGGCGACGAGCAATCAAAGCACCAATATTATACTTATTATCTCCTAAGAGGGCGGCTGCCAAGATAGTGAGATCCGGACCCGAAATGTTTCTCGTGTTGTCACAAGCTAACACCCCTCGAGCAATATAGTATGCGAAATACCTGATGTGAGGAAACAAGATGCTGGAGCTTTTCCCCGGTGAATTTCTCGCGGGTCCTTAATGCAAAGGGAAGCGAATAGGGATTTCAGCTCGTATGGCCGATGTTCATTTTGGTCATCTTCCCGACATTCCGCACACCTATAATATCACAAAATTCTGCCAAAGACATGGTAAAGACATCCTCATATAATCTGAATTCAATCATGGAATTTTTATCATTATATCTAAACCAGTTGACAAAATAATAGGTGAGTTTTGGATATTGTTGCACACGTCATGTTACGAGATGTGTCAAACCTGCAGCTGCATAGAGGATATCAAATTTGTTCTTAATACCTGTCGCCATAAGAAAATTTGAACACGGGTATGCCATGGCATGTGTCGTGTCTGTCTCGTGGAACAACTCTAATGGCATGATATCATCATTGTAACTTGTCCTCATAGTAGAGGATTAAGCTGTAGCTCTAGTTAATCTATCGGTAGGCTCGGGTCTCTTCTTCCCAAGCCACCCCTTTGCTTTTCCAAACAAGCTCATTTTTGAAATTTTTGGTTCATCACAAAAATGGAGGTTTAAGCAAAAATGAGTTGGAGCAAACTATTCTACTCACTCCCCTTATACATAATCTTGCATCAAAACTTCACAAATAAATTTCTAAACATGCATGCAAGCTCATATTAACAGCACCAAGAGCTCCTAAATACTCACAAATAATACCACCAATCAAAATTTTAATTGGAGGAGTGGGGGAGTCACATACCAGGGAGCAAATGCTCAAATTCTCAATGCAAATGATGGGTTGTAGAGAGAGATCAAAAAATTTCACCAAGAACAGCAAGAACTCGAGCTCCAGCAGAAAAATCAGGATTTTCGGAGTGAGAGAGAGAGAAGGGAGGAAGAAGTACCGGGAAAGGGGCCCAGGTGGGCCCAGGTGACTTTTGGGCGCGGCCAAGGGGCACGCCACGCCAGCTGGTCGCCTGGACAGAGGGTGCCCCCCTGGCTGGCTCCAGGTGCCCGTGCGTCACTTTTCGATGGAAATTTTTATTTTAAATTTTCTGTAATTTTTCTAACAACTTCACTTTTGAAAAAAAAAATTGAAATACTGAAAGCTGCAAAACTTCTTGTAAGCTCGAAACAGTGGTTAAACATATGTAGTTTCAAAAACATAAAACTTTGGTACAACAAGGAGGAAGAAAGATAAAAGAAATGAAAACATAACAAGCTTCTATTTTTACTCATATAAAACATATTTGTTAGCAAGGTTGATCAAGTCTTACTACCAAACATGTGTTATATTTGAGCAAAAAGTTTCACTTCTTATAAAGCAATCATGGTACCTTTATTTCAATGGATATTGTCCCTACCATAATAGTTTTGTATTTTTGGTGCACATGTGAAGGACAATCCCACTCTCCAACCTTCACGATCTCAATATTCTCAATAGAATTAAGGCCATGCCTTTTATCAATCTTCTTCGGAAAATAAACCGTGTGCTCCTTCTCATTAACATTGAAGGTCACATTTACTTTATTGCAATAAATAATAGCACATGCGGTGTTAAGAAAAGGTCTACCAAAAAAATAGACATGCTCCCATCCTCGGGCATGTCAAGCACAACAAAGTCAGTAAGTATCAAGCAATTAGCAAGTTCAACGGGAACATCCTCAGAAATACCTACAGGAACGGCTGTTGACTTATGAGCCATTTGAAGAGAGATATTTGTAGGGATTAATTTATCTAGACAAAGCCTTTTGTAAAGAGAGAAAGGCATAACACTCACTCCTGCGCCAAGATCACATAAAGCAGTTCTGACATAATTATTTTTTATGGAGCAAGGAATGGTGGGTATACCTGGATCACCAAGCTTCTCAGGAATCTTGCCACCGAAAGAGTAATTAGCAAGCATAGTAGATATTGCCTCATTAGGAACTTTTCTTTTATTAGTAACAATATCTTTCATATACCTCGAGTACGGAGGCAACTTAATAGCATCGGTCAAAGGAATTTGAAGAAAAAGAGGTTTCATCCATTCACAAAATTTATTGTAATGCTCTTCTTCTTTAGTTTTGAAGGACTTACCTCGGAAGGGCATTGATTTTTGCACCCATGGTTCTCTTTCCTTCCCATGTCTTCTTGCAACAAAATATTCTCTAGTATACCTTTTACGCTTGTCTAGTGCTTCTTCTTCTCGTATCTCACGAGGATCAATCTTCTCATTATCTTTATCGGGTTCAGCATCATCTTCAGTTTCAGCATCGGAAATAGATATACTATTAGGATCAACAATTGGTTCTTCCTCAGTTATGGGATCATTAGAGTTGTCAGCCTCCTTGTGTTTCTTGTTCCTCTTCGGGGAGCTGACAATGTCTTCTTCCTGCAATTGAGAATCTTGCTCGATCCTCTTTGGATGCCCCTCCGGATAAAGGGGGTCCTGGGTATGTGTGCCTCCTCGGGTATTTATACCATATGCCTGCATATCAACTTGTTTGGCATTGTTAGCAAGCAAATCTTTTTGCACATTAGAAATTTGTTCAAGCTGAGTTTGAACCATATGAAAATGCTTAACAAGACCTTTAACATCATTGACACTTCTACTTAAAACATCAATCAAAATTTTAATAGCAAGGGAATTATCATGCAATTGGCTTTGAATCCGCTCATTAAAGTGAATTTGCTTGACAATTAAATTATCAAGCTCATCTAAACATTGATCAGGAGGCTTACCATGAGGGACGTCACTTGCATTGAATTCTAAAAGAGAGTGTACCTCTACCATAGGTGGGTGAGTGGTAGGCTCACATAATTGCTCAATAAGAGGTAGATTCTTCACATCTTTAGTTTTAATACCTCTCTCTTTCATAGACTTCTTGGCTTCTTGCATAACTTCTGGGCTCAAGAAAAGCATACCTTTCTTCTTGGGTGATGGAGGTGGTTCAGGAACGGACCAATCATCATGATTCTCAGCTATCTTGCCCATTAATTCTTCGGCATCGTCCGATGTTCTTTCCCAGAAAACACAACCGGCACAAGTATCCAGATAGGTTCTAGATTCAACGATTAGACCAGCATAAGATATATCAAACAATTCACTCTTAGGAATTCCATGTACCGGTCTAGCCTTAAGCAAAGTGCAATACCTCCCCAAGCTTTAGGGAGGTGCTCATCCTGCAACTGTTTATAGTTATAAATTCTTTGTAAAGCAGCATGTTGCTTATGAGCAGGAAAACATTTAGCAACAAAAGATTGAGCTAAATCTTGAGGACTCTTAATGGAACCACATGGTAGTGCATCATACCATGCTTTAGCATCTCCCTTCAAAGAGAAAGGAAGTAGCTTAGTAACATAATAATTTCTCTTCTTCTCCTCTGTAGTGAATAAGCCACCCAACTCAGTGAGTTTGGTAAGGTGTGCAATAGCATCGTCATCTTCTCTGCCATAAAAAGGGTCAGCTTCAACTGTGGATATAAGTGAAAGATCAACAGAGAAATCAAAATCAGTATCCTCAATGCAAATAGGAGATGAAGCAAACTTAGGATCAGGAGTAAACTTGTTCTTCATAGAATGCTTTTCAAGCAGCTTCTTAAGAGAAGCAGGGTCAGAGTCAGCACACTCTGTAAGTTCCCTGCATAAATCATCATCAAGTTCAATATAATCACCATCAAGAATTCTTTCCTTGAGACCACTCAAGTCTAGGTAACCAAAAGATCTACCAATGGGGTAGCGTGTAACAGGAAATTCAATTCCAGACTGCTTACCAGCCTTAGCAATCTGAGACTCAATAAAATAACCAAGTAAACCAGGCTCATCAATAGTAGTGGAAGCATCATCAACAATATCAGGCATAGTAACAAACTCGGTAGAAGCAGCATGTGGTGGTGGTGAAGCAAACTTACTTATAACGGAAGGTGAATCAAGCGTGGCGCTAGTGCTGAGAACAATACCTTTTCTCGTAGTGGATGGTAAAATTGGAACCTTGGGGTCTCCTTTCTTACCCATAGTGAATAAATCGCAGCAAGCAAAATAACTCCAATTAGACTTGTAAATAAAGCTATGCTCCCCAGCAACGGCGCCAGAAAAAGGTCTTGATAACCCACAAGTGTAGGGGATCGCAACAGTCTTCGCGGGTAAGTTAACCCAATTTATTGATTCGACACAAGGGGAGCCAAAGAATATTTATAAGCTTTAACATTTGAGTCGTCAATTCAACTGCACCTGAAAGATACTTGCTTGGCAACGAAATATTAGTAGCAACGGTGATATGGAAGTGATGGAGACAACGAAAATAATAGTGGCAAAGCAATGAAAGTAAAACAACGAAAGTGAAGTAACTTGTAACTAGTAGGATTAAAACACTGTAGGCTAAGGAGATAGATGGTTGGTCATGGATGAGAGATATCATGTATTTAACTTGGGGCAAGGCACATAGAAAAGTAATGATCATCTAGGCATATATCAAACATTACACATGTATCCCTGAGGTAGTCGTACGTTCTTGCAATAAGAACTTGCACGACATCTTTTGTCCTACCATCCTGCTATCAACGGGGACAAAAGGAACTTATGGATATTAAGGTGTTCCTGTCAAAGAGCACCGGGACAAAGCATTAACAATCAATGGATACATGGAATCCTCAGACTATAGCCCGTCCCCTTTGGTGCCCCAAGCTGTCACCATTGGGATCATCGGTTCCGAACTATAATAGGTGCATACTACTCATAGATAGGATCTAGAACACAAATATATTCATGAAAACATAAGGTATTCAGATCTGAAATCATGGCACTCGGGCCCAAAGTGACAAGCATTAAGAGTAACAAGTAGTAGGAAAGATGATAAACACCATAGTAGATGATAGGCAACATGCCCCCAACAATCTAACGAACTATTACATGATCTAACTCATCCAATCTCTCCCATCCCCTTCACGTATAGCAGGGAATTACTCACACATGATGGGAGAAGCCATGGAAGGATGATGGAGTGGTGATGGTGATGACAATGGCGATGATTTCCCCTCTCCGGTGGCCAAAACAGCCTCCAGATTAGCTCTCCCGAAGAAGAGCCAAGGGTGGCGGCGGCACCACGTAGAGAACTTGCAAAACGACTTCTGTTCTGGAATTTCCTCGTCACGGGTAAAAACAGGAGCCAAAGTAGGGCACCAGAGGGGTGGCCCGCACCCAGGCGGCCTCCATGCGCGGCCAAGGGGCAGGCCGCGCTAGCAGGTCGCCTGGGGGCTCTAAGGATCCCCTCTAGCCCATGGTCCCTCCCGGTGCATGGATCTTCTCTATTTTTATGGGATTTTCCCGGGACGTCTAAATATTCATTTTCCTGTACACAAGAAAACCATACAGGCAACTCTACTGAAAACAGCGTCAGTTCGGGTTAGTTTCATTCAAATCATGCAAGAATGAGGCCAAAACAATAGCAGAAGTGTTTGGAAAAGTCGATACGTTTGAGACGTATCACCACACCACTTGTCGCATGTGGCGAAGACCTACATCCAGAATCTACATCTTATGTTGAAGCTACTTGAAGCATATTCTAGATACCTGAGCCCAATATGACTAACATGCTCACGTTGAGGAAACCTTTGGCCTGAGATGTTGATGTGTCCACAAGCTTCTTTGTCAATGATCTTCAATATCTGTCGAAGACTATTTACCATATTCTTCATCATTCCATATGGCCGATCAAAGGGCATTCATCTTCAAGCAAGCTGCAAGGTGCGTTGAAGACATTGGTGTATAACACTGTCTATGGCATCAGGTTCAATCTTCAAGATCTATTTCTCAGAACCCTGGATGCCAATAGCATCAATCTATTTGAACTCGGGGTCTATGCACCATGGATCATGCGCTTCATTAAGAGCCGAATAAATACAAGGTTCTTGCCTCCTGCTCGAAACCATGGGAAATATCTTCCGGATGTTGAAGTCACACACGAAGACATCTATCCGTCCAAGGGAAAGAGTCCCATTGTTAAAGGCACAAGTGGCACCGCTGATGTTGAAAGGGCTTCACATACCATCTGACCTAGCCAGGGCAAGGCTTATTGGCTCTATTAGATGCCCTCAGCCAAGTGTCATTGAAATTGCATGCGCACGCCACAACCCAGAAGGGGGCGTGTCATGAATGATTGGCAACTTCTTGTCTCTCTGATCCAGAAGCAAGATTGTCACCATGAGTGGACACAAAGACAAATGCATGCCCTCGTAACAGATATCAATCACATTTGCAACCTCTCCACCAAGAACTCCTTTGTGTCACATGAAACTTGTAGGCGTTCTTGGAAGAAATTGTCTCTCCTAGCTCAAGAGGAAGATCTTCATGAAGATGTCTTTTCTCAACGCTCCAAATTTGGTGCCCCTCCTCCTCGTACGTAGAAATGGCGCAAGATTCCATCCCTCAAAGACAGTGACTTCTCTTCATTGACACAATCCGTTTGTGCCAATCTGGCCCATGATGAAGCTGATGACGTCAATTCTCCTGCTACACCAACGACACACATCGCTGCTGCACCAAGCCAGCCTGCACCAAATTCCTCTGACCCAGCTGCACAATCGTCTTCACACCAAGGGAACGGGTAGTGCCCAATGTATTTGCCCTTTTTGGTCATTCGATGACAAAGGAGGAGAAGAATTGGTTGATAGTATTCGAACGGGTCTATATGGGCTGGGTGGTACATTTTTGTTAACTTTACAAATCTCGTTCCAAACATTTGTGCTTTTGGGTTGTAAAACTTAAGTTCCGATGGACGTGTTCACATTCATTACTTATTGTAACTTTGGCGCTATTTCATATCATGTCATATGCGTTTGAAGTCATTCAGCAAACGCCCATTTTTTGTTATGCATTTAATTATCTTCATGAAAGCTATAAATGTGTAGTGATTGGATTCCAAGATACAGAGGGAGATCTCCACTAACTACACCTTGACATGTGCTTTTGCATTCAAAGCAAAATCTTCATAAGCACATCTTTAGGGGGGTCTCTCTATATCTTGCAATCATAATCTCCAAGTACTTATCTTCACATATTTTAACTCCATTGAGAACTTCAGTCAGTTTGTCATCAATCATCAAAAAGGGGGAGATTGTAAGTGCATCTATTATCACCCTTTGTTGGTTTTGGAGTATTAAAGACAAACGTGGTTGCAGGACTAATCTGTTGGTGAGAGTTCACAGGTTTAACACAGATAGAAGTCCATGGAGATTCGGTTTAGCCGTCGAAGACGCCCCCCAAAAATGTCTGAAGACATAGATGATGGCCAAAGCCATTGGTGGTGCACGAAGATAATTTCTTGAAGATAATGAAACACGAAGACAAAGTCTTTTCTTGTTTTGTTTATTCTTTCCTGAGTTATAGGAACCACTATACTGTTTAGTGGGGTTGATGTGATTGAAGTCAGATGCTCACATAATGCTCAACCCACATTTACACATGTCTTCGAGTGAAGACTATTGGCAATATGCCCTAGAGGCAATAATAAATTGGTTATTATTATATTTCCTTGTTCATGATAATCGTTTATTATCCATGCTAGAATTGTATTGATTGGAAACTCAAATACATGTGTGGATCCATAGACAACACACTGTCCCTAGTAAGCCTCTAGTTGACTAGCTCGTTGATCAAAGATGGTCAGGGTTTCCTGGCCATACACAAGTGTTGTCACATGATAACTGGATCACATCATTAGGAGAATGATGTGATGGACACGACCCAAACAATAAACGTAGCATATGATCGTGCCAGTTTATTGCTACTGTTTTCTGCATGTCAATGTATCTGTTCCTATGACCATGAGATCATGCAACTCCCAGACACCGGAGGAATGCCTTGTGGGTTATCAAACGTCGCAATGTAACTGGGTGACTATAAAGGTGATGTAAAGGTATCTCCGAAGGTGCCTGTTGGGTTGGCATGGATCAAGACTGGGATTTGTCACTCCGTGTGATGGAGAGGTATCTCGGGGCCCACTCGATAATACAACATCACTACAAGCCTTGCAAGCAATGTGACTAAGAAGTTAGTCACGGGATCTTGTATTATGGAACGAGTAAATAGACTTGCTAGTAATGAGATTGAACTAGGTATGGAGATAACGATGATCGAATCTCGGGCAAGTAACATACCGAAGGAAAAAGGGAACACCATACGGGATTAACTGAATCCTTGACATAGAGGTTCAACCAATAGAGATCTTTGAAGAATATGTAGGAGCAATTATGGACACCCAGGTCCCGCTATTGGTTATTGACTGGAGAATGTCTCAGGTCATGTCTGCATAGTTCTCGAACCCGCAGGGTCTGCACACTTAAGGTTCGGTGACGTTTCGGTATAGTTGAGTGATACGTCTCTAATGTATCTATAATTTTTGATGGTGTCATGCTATTATCTTGTCAAACTTTGGATGTTTTGTATGCCTTTTATATCTTTTTTGGGACTAACTTATTAACTCAGTGCCAAGTGCCAGTTCCTCTTTTTCCGTGTTTTTGACCCTTTTCAGAGGAGGACTTTAAACGGAGTCCAAACGGAATAAAACATGCGGAATGATTTTTTCCATAACAGAAGACACGCAGGAGACTTGAGAACCAAGGCAGTGGACCTCGGAGGAGGTCACAAGCCCACCAGGCCCGGCCTAGGGGGGCGGGCCTAGCAGACTTGTGAGCTCCCCGTGGCTCCCCTGCCCTACTTCTTCCGCCTATAAATTCCCTAAAAATCTGAAACCACGGAGGAGATCATCGAAAGTACTTTTCCGCCGGCGCAAGCTTTTGTCTCCGCAAGATCCCATCTGGGGCATGTTCTGGTGCCCTGTCGGAGGGGGGATTCGTATACGGATGGCTTCTTCGTCAACACCATGACCTCTCCGATGATGCGTGAGTAGTTCACCATAGACCTACGGGTCCATAGCTAGTAGCTAGATGGCTTCTTCTCTCTCTTGGATCTTCAATACAAAGTTCTCCATGATCTTCATGGAGATCTATTCGATGTAATCTTATTTTGCGGTGTGTTTGTCGAGATCCGATGAATTGTGGATTTATGATCAGATTATCTATGAATCTTATTTGAGTTTCTTCTGATCTCTTATATGCATGATTTCATATCCTTGTAATTCTCTTCGAGTTGTGGGTTTTGTTTTGCCAACTTGATCTATGATTCTTGCAATGGGAGAAGTGCTTGGTTTTGGGTTCATACCATGCGGTGACCTCACCCAGTGACAGAAGGGGTAGCGAGGCATGCATCGTGTTGTTGCCATCAAGGGTAAAAAGATGGGGTTTTCATCATTGGTTTGAGTTTATCCCTCTACTTCATGTCATCTTGCTTAAGGCGTTACTTTGTTCGTCATGAACTCAATACACTAGATGCATGTTGGATAGCGGTCGATGTGTGGAGTAATACTAATAGATGCAGAAAGTATCGGTCTACTTGTCTCGGACGTGATGCATATATGTATGATCATTGCCTTAGATATCGTCATGACTTTGCGCGGTTCTATCAATTGCTCGATAGTAATTTGTTCACCCACTGTAATATTTGCTATTTTGAGAGAAGCCTCTAGTGAACACTATGGTCCCCGGGTCTACTTCACACCATATTTTCAGCCTTACTCTTTTACTTCGTTGCACTTTCGCCTTCAGATCTCACTTTGCAATCAATCTTGAAGGGATTGACAACCCCTTTATAGCGTTGGGTGCAAGCTCGTTTGTGTTTGCGCAGGTACTCTAGACTTGACGAGATTCTCCTACTGGATTGATACCTTGGTTCTCAAACTGAGGGAAATACTTACTGCTCCTGTGCTGCATCACCCTTTCCTCTTCAAGGGGAAAACCAACGCAAGCAAGTCTCCGTCAATGTGTCAATTTCTGGCGGTGTTGTTTGAGAAGTAGCAGAAGGATTTCTGGCGCCGTTGCCGGGGAGGATCAAGTCAAGAACTCATCCAAGTAAGTATCGCAAACTCATCTCTTGCATTTACTTTTTTGCCTCTCATTTTCCTCTCCCCCACTTCTGAAAAACAAAAATTTATAAAAATATTTGCCTTTTTCATTTGCTTTTTCGTTCGCCCTTTTCCCTCGCTTGCTTTCTGTTCGTTTGTGTGGGATAGTCTACCTGTCCTCATGGCTAGATCCACCACTTTGAATGATACTCCCGAGAACGAAGTCCTCAATTTCAAACAAATTGAGGAAGAAAACTTAAAGGATGCTTGGTATAGGATCTGCAATGCTCAGAGTAGATCTACTCATAAGCAATCTACTACCATCCTGCTTCGCAGTTTTTATGTGGGTGTTTCTCCTTGGAATAGGTATATTCTTGACACCATCGTAGGTGGAAATTTCTTGGGTAGACATACCGTTGATTCTTACGGACCTGTAATAAATTTGGTAGGCTCACCCCCACTCATGGTTAATGGAACTACCTTAACTCTGGAACATGTGATGCGTAGGCTGGATGTCATTGAAAATAAAGTTGCTACGATCGAACTTATTGAGAATTTGGATAAAAAGATCCACAATCAAATCACTCAGTACGGATCCAAGGTGGGAATAGGTTTTGAAAAATTTAAAGGAGAAGGAACCCACAGTTAACGAAAAACTAGGTCATGATTCCACTAGGATTGGCAAACTAGAGGATGTTATAACCAACTTGGGTTCCGCTTTTGCCGCTGTGCAGAATACTCCAAATTTTGCCCACAATAAGGTCACAAAGTATGTTTTTGTTCCTAAAAATAGTGGTGAATCATCTAGTAAGAAAGATGAAGACCTTAAGATGATGAGTGATCACGCTACTTATGGTTTGAGCACCAAAGACGACGATACGTGATTCTATTGCTTTATGCCTAGCTAAGGGCGTTAAACAATAGCGCTTGTTGGGAGGCAACCCAACGAATTTATCTTTTTATTTCTGTTTTGTTGCGTCCAAACCATCATAATTCTGTTACTATTGTGTCTTTTGTGTTTATTTTTGTGTTTGAGCCAAGCAAAAACTTTATGACTAGTCTTGGTGATGGTTGTTTGATCCTGCTGGAAAAAGACAGAAACTTTTCACTCACGAGATTATTTTTCATTTTTATTCAGAAAGAGCTTTTGAGTTGATTCTTTTTGCTGCTGGTTGATATGCCTTTGTACCAGGCAGTCATAATTTGTCAGAATTTTTGAGGTACCAGAAGTATACGAAGTATACAGATTGCTACAGACTGGTCTGTTTTTGACAGATTCTGTTTTTGTTGAGTTGGTTGCTTGTTTTGATGAAACTATGGATGTTATCGGGGGGTACTAGCCATGGAAAAGTGAGAATACAGTAATCTAACACCAATATAAATAGAAATCAAGATTGCTTCAGTACCTAAAGATGTGGTAATTTGTTTTCTTATACTAATGATGTCACGAGTTTCTGTTTAAGTTTTGTGTTGTGAAGTTTTCAAGTTTTGGGTGATGTTCTCATGGACAAAGAGATAAGGAGTGGAAAGAGCTCAAGCTTGGGGATGCCCAAGGCATCCCAAGCCAAATTCAAGGACACCAAAAAGCCTAAGCTTGGGGATGCCCCGGGAAGGCATCCCCTCTTTCGTCTTCAATCCATCGGTAACATTACTTGGAGCTATATTTTTATTCACCACATGATATGTGTTTTGCTTGGAACGTCTTGTATCTTAGGAGTCTTTTCTTTTTGTCGTGTCACAATCATCCTTGCTGCACCCCTTTTGAGAGAGACATGCACTCATCATGATTTATCTAGAATGCTCATCGTGCTTCACTTATATCTTTTGAGCTAGATAATTTTGCTCTATGTGCTTCACTTAGATCTTTTAGAGCGCGGTGGTGCGTGACTTGGTAGGTAGCTTATGTTATGAAAGTAGTCCCAAAGGTGATAGGTACCCAAAGAGGATACAAAAACCTCCATCTTCATGTGCATTGAGTAGAAAGAGAAGTCTTGATTCCTCTCAATTAGTTTTGAGACATGGATTTGGTAATATTAAGAGTTATGTTAGTAGGGTGTTGTGAATCTAGAAATACTTGTGTTGAAGTTAGTGATTCCCGTAGAATGCACCTATGGTGAACCGCTATGTTAGGAAGTCGGAGCATAATTAATCTATTGATTGTCATCCTTTGTGTTGAGATCGGGATCGCGTGATGGTTAACACTTACCAACCCTTCCCCTAGGAGTATGCGTTTAGCACTTTGTTTCGGTTACTAATAAAAACTTTCGCAACAAGTATGTGAGTTCTTCATGACTAATGTGAGTCCATGGTATAGATGCACTTTCACCTTCCACCATTGCTAGCCTCTCTAGTGTCGTGCAATTTTTGTCGGTACACAAACCCACCATATGCCTTCCTCAAAACAACCACCATACCTACCTACTATGGCATTTTCATAGCCATTCCGAGATATATTGCCATGCAACTCCCACCGTTCCGTATCATGACTTGTGTCGTCACTCTCATATTGCCATTGCATAATCATAAGATAGCTAGCAAGATGTTTCAACATCATACGCCAAGCTAGATCGTTGCACATCCCGGTACACTACCGGAGGCATTTCCTATAGAGTCATCAACGTTCTGAGCTTTGAGCTGTGAGTAAATAAAAGTGTGATGATCATCATTATTAGAGCATTGTCCCGTGTGAGGAAATAAAAAAAGAGGCCAAAGATCCCAAATAATAATAATAAAAGAGGTGGCCCAAGAGCCGAAATGAAAAAAGAGAGAAAAAGAGAGAAGGGACAATGCTACTATCTTTTTCCACACTTGTGCTTCATAATAGCACCATGTTCTTCATGATTGAGATCCTCTCGTTTCGTCACCACCATATGCTAGTGGGAATATTTATTATATAACTTGGCTTGTATATTCCAATGATGGGCTTCCTCAAAATTGCCCTAGGTCTTCGTGAGCAAGCAACTTGGATGCACACCCACTAGTTATCCTTTTGAGCTTTCACATACTTATAGCTCTAGTGCATCCTTTACTTGGCCAATACCGTGATAGTTATAAAAAGTTTGAGAAAGTAAGAGTGTGAAAACAATTACTTGGCCAATACCGGGGTTGTGCATGATTTAAATTAGTTGTGTGAGGATGATGGAGCATAACCAGACTATATGATTTTGTAGGGATAACTTTCTTTGGCCTTGTTATTTAGAAAGTTCATGATTACCTTGCTAGTTTGCTTGAAGTATTACTGTTTTCATGTCAATAGCAAACTATTGTTTTGAATCTTACGGATCTGAACATTCATGTCACACGAAAGAAGTTACAAAGCAAAACTATGCTAGGTAGCATTCCACATCAAAAATTCAGTCTTTATCACTTCCCTACTCGAGGATGAGCAGGAGTTAAGCTTGGGGATGCTTGATACGTCTCCAACGTATCTATAATTTTTTATGGTTTCATGCTATTATCTTGTCAAACTTTGGATGTTTTGTATGCCTTTTATATCTTTTTTGGGACTAACTTATTAACTCAGTGCCAAGTGCCAGTTCCTGTTTTTTCGTGTTTTTGACCCTTTTTAGAGGAGGATTTTAAACGGAGTCCAAACGGAATAAAACCTGCGGAATGATTTTTTTTCCATAACAAAAGACACGCAAGAGACTTGAGAACCAAGGTAGGTGACCTCGGAGGAGGTCACAAGCCCACCAGGCCCGGGCTAGGGGGGAGGGCCTAGCAGGCTTGTGAGCTCCCCGTGGCTCCCCTTCCCTACTTCTTCCACCTATAAATTCCCTAAAAATCTGAAACCATGGAGGAGATCATCGAAAGTACTTTTCCGTCGCCGCAAGCTTCTGTCTCCGCAAGATCCCATCTAGGGCACGTTCTGGGGCCCTGCCGAAGGGGGATTCGGATACGGAGGGCTTCTTCATCAACACCATGA
This sequence comes from Hordeum vulgare subsp. vulgare, assembly GCF_904849725.1. Taxonomy (NCBI): domain Eukaryota; kingdom Viridiplantae; phylum Streptophyta; class Magnoliopsida; order Poales; family Poaceae; genus Hordeum; species Hordeum vulgare. Next base: position 246,292,965 of record NC_058523.1, on the reverse strand, counting down.
CCTCTCCGATGATGCGTGAGTAGTTCACCATAGACCTACGGGTCCATAGCTAGTAGCTAGATGGCTTCTTCTCTCTCTTGGATCTTCAATACAAAGTTCTCCATGATCTTCATGGAGATCTATCCGATGTAATCTTCTTTTGCGGTGTGTTTGTCGAGATCCGATGAATTGTTGATTTATGATCAGATTATCTATGAATCTTATTTGAGTTTCTTCTGATATCTTATATGCATGATTTCATATCCTTGTAATTCTCTTCGAGTTGTGGGTTTTGTTTGGCCAGCTTGATCTATGATTCTTGCAATGGGAGAAGTGCTTGGTTTTGGGTTCATACCGTGCGGTGACCTCACCCAGTGACAGAAGGGGTAGCAAGGCACGCATCGTGTTGTTTCCATCAAGGGTAAAAAGATGGGGGTTTCATCATTGGTTTGAGTTTATCCCTCTACTTCATGTCATCTTGCTTAAGGAGTTACTCTGTTCGTCATGAACTCAATACACTAGATGCATGCTGGATAGCGGTCGATGTGTGGAGTAATAGTAGTAGATGCAGAAAGTATTGATCTACTTGTCTCGGACGTGATGCCTATATGTATGATCATTGCCTTAGATATCGTCATGACTTTGCGCAGTTCTATCAATTGCTCGACAGTAATTTGTTCACCCACCGTAATATTTGCTATTTTGAGAGAAGCCTCTAGTGAACACTATGGCCCCCGGTTCCACTTCACACCATATTTTCAGCCTTAATCTTTTACTTCGTTGCACTTTCCGCCTTCAGATCTCACTTCGCAATCAATCTTGAAGGGATTGACAACCCCTTTATAGCTTTGGGTGCAAGCTCGTTTGTGTTTGCACAGGTACTCTGGACTTGATGAGATTCTCCTACTGGATTGATACCTTGGTTCTCAAACTGAGGGAAATACTTACTGCTCCTGTGCTGCATCACCCTTTCCTCTTCAAGGGAAAAACCAACGCAAGCAAGTCTCTGTCAACGTATCAATTTCTGGCGCTGTTGTTTGGGAAGTAGCATTGAGTTATAGGTGTTGGTAACCGAAAGTTGTTCGGAGTCCCGAATGAGATCCCGGATGTCACGAGGAGCTCGGGAATGGTCCGGAGGTAAAGAGTGATATATAGGAAGTCCTGTTTTGGTCATCGGAAAAGTTCCGGGCTCATCCGTAGTGTACCGGGAGTGCCGAGAGGGTACCGGGGAGCATCGGGAGGGGTGTCACGCCCCGAGGGGCCTTATGGGTTGTGGGAGGATACAAACCAGCCCCTAGTGGGCTGACATAAGCTCCCACTAAGTCCCATGAGGTTTGAGAGGCAAAATCCAAAGGTGGAAAAGGTGGAAAGAGTTTCCAAGTGGAAAGAAGGAATCCTACTCCTGGTAGGATTGGAGTAGGACTCCTCCACCTCCAATTTCGGCCAAACCTTGAGGGTTTGAGGATGCCTCCTCTCCTCCCTCCCTCCTATATATACTAGAGGTATTGAGGGGTTTTGAGACACAGAAAAACAGCCACGTGCTCCCTCTACTTCTCTCTAGATCTGTTTCTCCTCTAGTCTAGTTCGGCGGTGCTTAGGCGAAGCCCTACTCGATTAGTTCACCACCACCACCACGCCGCCGTGCTGGAGAACTCATATACCTGTTCGCCCCTCTTGCTGGATCAAGAAGGCGGGGATCGTCATCGAGTTGTACGTGTGCTGAACGCGGAGGTGTCATCCGTTCGGCACTAGATCGGGATGGGTCGTGATGGGATCGCGGGACGGATCGTGATGAGATCGTGAGACAGGCTGCGATTTGAATCGTGAAGATGTTCCACTACATCAACCGCGTTATATAAGCTTCCGCTTAGCGATCTACAAGGGTATGTAGATTCACTCTCCCCTCTCGTAGATGATCATCACCATGGATAGGTATTGCATGTGCGTAGGAAATTTTTTGTTTCCCACGCGATGTTCCTAAATAGTGGTATCAGAGCTAGGTTCATGCGTACATGATATCTCGAGTAGAACACAAAAGAGTTTGTGGGCGTTGATGCTCAAATTGCTGCCCTCCTTAGGTTTTTCTTGATTCCACGGCATTGTTGGATTGAAGGAGGCCAGGACCAACTTTACTCGTACGCTTACGAGAGGCCGGTTTCATCAACTGACATGCAACTTGTTGCATAAAGATGAATGGCGGGTGTGTGTTTCTTCAACTTTAGTTGAATCGGATTTGACCAAGGTGGTACTTGGAGAAGGTTAAATAGCAATTTGCATATCACCGTTGTGGCTTTCCGTAAGTAAGATGCGACCATACTAGATACCCATAGCGGCCATGTAAAACATGCAACAACAAATTAGAGGACCTCTAACTTATTTTTGTAGGGTATGTATGTGATGTGATATGGCCAAAGACATGATATGATATATTGGATGTATGATATGATCATGTTGTAATAGTTAAATATCGACTTGCACGTCGATGTTATGGCAACCGGCAAGAGCCATAGGATTGTCTTTAAACTAACGTTTGTGATTGTAGTTGCTTTTACTATATCGCTAGGTTGTAGCTTTAGTAGTAATAGCATAGATAGCGCAACAACCTCGATAGCGGCACGATAATGGAGATCATGGTGCGGCGCCGGTGACGATGGAGATCATGTCGGTGCTTTGGTGATGGAGATCAAGAAGCACAAGTTCATGGCCATATCATGTCACTTATAATTTGCATGTGATGTTAATCCTTTTATGCACCTTATTTTGCTTAGGACGATGGTAGCATTATAAGGTGATCCCTCACTAAAATTTCAAGATAAAATTTTGTTCTCCCTGACTGTGCACCGTTGCGACAGTTCGTCGTTTCGAGGCACCACGTGATGGCCGGGTGTGATAGACTCAACGTTCACATACAATGGGTGCAAAATAGTTGCACACGCGGAACACTCGGGTTAAACTTGACGAGCCTAGCATGTACAAACATGGCCTCAGAACACAAGAGACCAAAAGATCGAGCATGAATCATATAGTTGATATGATCAACATGGAGATGTTCACTACTGAAACTATACTCAACTCACGTGATGATCGGACTTGAGTTAGTGGATATGGATCATGCGCCACTCGAATGACTAGAGGGACGTCTATTTGAGTGGGAGTTATTAGTAATGTGATTAGCTAAACTCAATTATCATGAACATAGTCAAAAGGTCTTTGCAAATTATGTTGTAGCTTGCGATGTAGCTCTAGTGTTTTTGATATGTTCCTAGAGAAAATTTAGTTGAAAGATGGTAGTAGCGATTATGCAGACTGAGTCCGTAAACTGAGGATTGTCCTCATTGCTGCGCAGAAGGCTTATGTCCTTAATGCACCGCTCGGTGTGCTGAACCTCGAGCGTCGTCTGTGGATGTTGCGAACATCTGACATACACGTTCTTGATGACTACGTGATAGTTCAGTGCGTAATGCTTAACGGTTTGAATTGATGCGCCAAAGACGTTTTGAAACGTCACGGAACATATGAGATGTTCCAAGAGATGAAATTGGGATTTCATGCTCGTGCCCTTGTTGAGAGGTATGAGACCTCCGACAAGATTCTTTGTCTACAAAGTAAGGGAGAAAAGCTCAATCGTTGAGAATGTGCTCAGTTTGTCTGAGTGCTACAATCGCTTGAATCAAGTGGGAGTTGATCTTCGAGATGAAATAGTGATGGTTCACCAAAGTCACTGCCACCAAGCTACTAGAGCTTCGTGATAAACTATAACATATCAAGGATAGATATGATGATGTGAGCTATTCGCGATGTTTGACACTGCGAAGGTAGAAATCAAGTAGGAGCATCAATTGTTGATGGATAGTAAAACCACTAGTTTCAAGAAGGGCAAGGGCAAGAGGGGATACTTCATGAAACGGCAAACCAGTTGCTGATCTAGTGAAGAAACCCAAGGTTGAATCCAAACTCGAGACTAAGTGCTTCTGTTATGAGGGGAACGGTCACTGAGGCGGAACTACCCTAGATACTTGGTAGATGAGGAGGCTGGCAAAGTCGACAAAAGTATATTGGATATACCTGATATTGATGTGTACCTTACTAGTACACCTAGTAGCACCAGGGTATTAGATACCAGTTCAAATGCTAAGTGTTAGTAACTCGAAATTATAGCTACGGATTAAATGGATACTAGCAAGGGCGAGGTGACGATGTGTGCTGGAAGTAATTATAAGGTTGATGTGATCAAACATCGCACGCTCCCTCTACCATCAGGATTAGTGTTAAACCAAAATAATTGTTATTTGGTGTTTGCGTTGAGCATGAACATGATTAGATCGTGTTTATTGCAATATGATTATTCATTTAAATGGAATAATGGTTATTCTGTTTGCTTGAATAAGTACCTTCAATGGTTTATTGAATCTTGATCGTAGTGCTACACATGTTCATAATATTGATGCCAAAAGATACAAAGTAGTAATGATAGTTGTCGGGACCCCGATCCTAAGCCATAGGAATCTAGCCTGTAACCCATCGCATCCCTTTGTGGTCTCACGCACGGTTAACTCCACGGCTGCAGCCTTACCTTAGCCGGGACCGTTTGCGTCTTTTGACTCACGTATGCGATAGTATCGCTAGCAATCCAATGTCAAAGAACCCGGATCGACATGTCTAGTCATAAACCAAAGTGGCAGTACCGCACAAGGACAGGCATACATGACCCAACAAAGCAGGTGTCGGTCATCGGCGAATGTAGACGAGTCGTAGCAAGGTACAAGGACTCCATTACATGGCGTGACATTTCCCCAAAGGGGACAGACACAGCAGCTAAGAAGCACACATGCCGGTCAACCAATGTGTCCGGAGCAGTAGCGAACTACCAAGGCTCGTTGGACCACAAAGGGGCATTTCCTTGTAAGGAGTGCTACTAAAGTTCACGACTAGGTAATCGAACCCCATACATATCAAGTACGACACACGTACGCATGGCATACCGATATGTATAGATACATCGATGGCATCACAACACAACCATAAACATACAAGCTTTATTTAAGAGGCTCGGAAGAGCCACACACATAATATTACACATTAAGGGTCTCACGACCCATGATAGCAGTCATACAATACAAGCCAGCGGAAGAGTTATAAACTATCTGAGTACAGACAGGGCAACTAGTAGGCACGTGGCCTCACTATACTACAAAGCCGACGTAGGGCCAGATCGTAGCTGGGACACCAGCTACTCGTCGTCGTCGATGTCTACGAAGAACCCTCCATTAGGGTCATTAGCAACCTCTGCAACATTTATTAAGCAAACATGAGTACGAAGGTACTCAGCAAGACTTTAGGAGAACTAACTACTCATGCAAGGTATCAAAAGGTATTGTGGGGTTTCAGGCGGAAAGCCAGCATTTGACTCGTGGCTCGACAACTTGCATTTTTAAATAATTTTGACAACTTGATTTCTCGCACACGAGTCCACTAACACCACAACAATACACTATCGTGGAATCATTCCGTCTCCGTACGGAAATGCCGTCCACGACACTCACGCTTATCTTGACATTTTATGAGTAGCCATTGAAGTTATCTATGAACAACATATGTCTCCAAGTAGTCCATATCCGCGGACGCGGCTATTCGAATAGATCATAACCCTGCAGGGGTGTACTTCGTCACACACGCTCTCGCCACTTATCGCCATGTGCACGTCATGCACCTCGGCAACCTTCAAGCGGAAGCCCAGCGAGGGAGTCGGCCACGACCGTTAACCACACTAGTACCTAGTCCAGGTTTATCGCCTATCTGAGAGTAACCCGTACGGAAGTCCGGCCGAGGTTTCCGCCACGGCCTCAATCGATGTGCGCAGGGTTCCCAAGCCCACCATCCGGGTGCCACTTGGTACACCGTGCCACTGCCTACCGCATCACGACGCACCTCTCAAGTCAGCACCATGCACGGCCTCCAGCATTTCTATAAACACCAGAAACTACTTGCAACTCCTGGACCGAGTACTACGCGATTAATAGGCCGAGCGGGGTCATATTTCAGGGCCCAGCATGTGGTAGTATCTAGTATTGGATTACATACACGGAACTCAGTTCCTAAGGACGGTTCCAATGAAACAACCTGCCATGTACTCCTACACAGCCTTTCACCGGTACCTTTACCAAATCAAGTTCAACACACAACCTTTGCTCACCGAACACATTCTTCATTTCTGTTCATCTCCCAGATGACAGACCATACACAACTCTAAGCATAGCATGCATAGCAGGATAAGGCACATCATAGCTCAAGCAACTACCAGGTATGCTAGGTTGCAAGGTTCGGCTATTTACTGTGACAAGGTTAAGTCATGCAAAGGAAGTGGGTCCAACTATCGTGGCAAAAGCAGTTGAAGCATTTGATCCTAATGCAATGAATAGGTGCAGGAGCAAGAACATAGGAGTTATCGGGATGATCAAAAGGGTTGCTTGCCTTGTTGCTCAGAGGAGGAACGATATCCGTCAGACGGATATTCGGTGGAATCCGGGGGTGCGGAGCCTACCGAAATGAATGGCAACATTCAATAACAATCATATGCACTCAAAATGATGCATGAGCATGGCATGAGAATGCAAGGTGATTAGTTATTATTTTCAACATGTAACAGGTTTAGAGTTGATTTGAATCACATTCGAATAGCAATTTAAACGGGTATTCTCGGATACCGGTTTAATTGATTCGACCTGATGCTCGGTTCATCTTGATGTTAACATGCAAGAATTGTCATGTTATGATACTGATTTGTACTTAGGGCAGTGTGTGATCATTGCATATATAATGAAATTTGAATATTTTTGCAAATTCCATTTATAAGGTGATTAAAGAATTGAATTATTCCTTATTTCACAATTTAGGGTTCTGTAACTTTCTCAAACATAGTTGAAAATAGCATAATCAGAATCCTTGAATTTTTCTGATACTTTTTCATATATAAATTATTTTCATTGGAGTTACAGATTAATTTCTATGATTTTTACAATTTTTAGCAATTTCCTGAATTAGTTTTAAACTGGAAATTCTATTTATTGCATCAGGCTGACGTCGGCAGGTCAGCCGACCTGTGCAGGTCAAACCTGACAGGGGGGCCCCACTGGTCAGCCTCTCTAGGACTAATCCCGCGCTGACCAGCCCCTAATTGGGGTTTGACCAGGCGTGGGGCCCTCTGGCAGCGACTGAGGGGAGGGCGATTACGCCCTAATGGTCGGCCACGTCGACGGCCACCGGAGGGTGGTCGCCGGCGACCAGACCCGCGGCGGAGGGCTCGCCGGAGGCGACCTAGACGGCGCTGCATAGCACCAAAACGCACGCGGTTTGCAGCTACAGCATGCTCGCGAAGTGGCCGATCTGGCAGGACCATCTAGGGAGGCTAGGGTCGCCGGAAGAGGCGTCGGCGACGAGCCGGAGCGGCGGCCGAAGCTCGGGCATCGTCGGGGGCTTTGAATCAGAGGGATCTACGCTCGGTTCTTAGCTGCTACGGCATCTACGCATCGTCCTGGAGCTGCTGGTGCCCTCGGAAGGACGAGCTGATCAACGGAGGGCTACCGGCGACGAGCGGCAGCGGCGGTCCTCGTCGGGCTCCGGTGAAACTAGGGCTAGAGGAGGGGATCGAGGGGGAAAACTTGGGGGAAACGACCGCATGCTCATGGGGAGTGCAGAGCAGAGCTTAGACGGCTCGGGGAAGGCCTGGGGGCGACGAATCGACGGGAGAGGTCCGGCGGCCGGAGGTGGAAGACGACGGCGTTGCGGGCGTTGCAGGGCTCGAGGAAGCTTCGGCTTCTGCAGAGATGACCAGGGCGACGAGGCAGAGCTAATGGCGTGCTCTGGGAGGGGATCCTATGGCCAGGGGCACGGGCAGCTCGAGCTCGAGCTCGGCTCTAATGGCGGCAGCAAGGTGGGGGAGGAGATCCGGGCGGAGGAGGAGAACCGAGGCGGGGAATGGATAGGGGAGGCTCTGGGGAGCTTATCCCCGCCGTCGCCAGCGTGAACCGGCGGCCAGGCAGGCACGCAAGTGCGTGGCCACGCCGGAGGAGGCGGCGGCCACCTCCTGCTGCCTACTGGTGCGAGGGAGGGGACGAGCGGGGAGATTGGTCGGGCCAGGCTTGGGCGACAGGTTAGCTTTTTCCCATTTTCTGTGTTTTTGTTTTTTCTGTTTTGCTAATTATTGTATTGCTAATTAATTCAGCTCCAAAACAAAAAGTAAAAACTATTTTAGACCTCCTGAAATATTTGTTATAATATCCCCACTCATCTCCAAGGTTTTCAACATTTTTGGAAAATTATAGTTTCTCATTTCAATTTTTAAATTTGAAACCAGTGGCTTTTGCATTTATTTAAAAATGCTTAAAGTGTCAAGAAAATAGTTTTCTCCAATGCTCATTTACTTTCATGATTTATCAGAAAGTTTGAACATTTCTTGAGGCCATTTTGGGTTCATTGATTTTGAACTAGTTTGAGATTTCCTTTAATTGAAATGGTGGCTAGGGTTTTGAGTTTTTCCTTTGCCACTTTGTTGTTTTTGTTGAAACTTCTTAGATGCAAATGCAAAGAAGACGTGAGCACAATGCTATCTTGCTTAAGGGTTAGGGATGTGACAACTCACCCCCACTCAAAAGAATCTCGTCCCGAGATTTAGAAGTCGTCGGGAATAACGCGGGATATTCAAGTCGGAGACGATCCTCTCTTTCTCAAGTTGCCTCCTTTTCAGAATGATTTGACCATTGAACTTTAAGAAACTTGAGGTTTCGACGTCGAGTGGTACGTTCAGCTTGATCAAGAATACGCACGGGGTATTCTCGGTAAGAAAGGTTATCTTGTAGATCAAGCGTTTCGTGGTCCACTTCACGGATAGGATCCGAAAAGCAACGCCTGAGTTGCGAGACGTGGAAAACATCATGAACCTTGGAAAGATGCGGAGGAAGTTCCAACTGGTAGGCAACTTCTCCTCGTTTGGCAAGAATGCGGAAAGGTCCAATGTAACGAGGAGCCAACTTTCCCTTGATACCGAATCGATGGGTACCCTTCAAAGGTGTAACCCGAAGGTAAGCCTTCTCGTCAACTTCAAAGGTCACAGCCTTATGATGACGATCATATTGGCTCTTTTGACGAGACTAGGCTGTTTTCAACTTTTCACGAATAATGCGAACCTACTCTTCTGCATCCTGGATCATATCTGGGCCAAAGAGTTGCCTCTCTCCGGTTTCTGACCAATTAAGAGGGGTTCGACATCTTCGTCCATAGAGAACTTCAAAAGGAGCTTTGCCCAAGCTTGATTGATAACATTGTTATAAGCGAATTCGGCGAATGGAAGACACTTCTCCCAATTCATACCGAACGATATAACACAAGCTCGGAGCATATCTTCTAGAATTTGATTCACTCTTTCTACTTGACCACTTGATTGGGGATGGAAAGCAGTGCTAAAAGATAAGTGAGTCCCCATGGCATTCTGAAAACTTTCCCAGAAACGAGAAGTAAAGATACTTCCACGGTCCGTGTTAATTTCCAGGGGAACACCATGAAGAGACACTATTCGAGAGATATATAACTCTGCTAGCTGGCTAGCTGTTATACTCTCACGAACAGGAAGAAAATGAGCCACTTTGGAAAGACGGTCAATGACCACAAAGATAGCATTATTTCCTTTCTTGGTCTTGGGAAATCCGGTAATGAAATCCATGCTAACTTTATCCCATTTCCATTCAGGAATAGCTAGAGGTTGAAGGGTGCCAGCAGGCCTTTGATGTTCTGCCTTAACTCGACGACAAACGTCGCAGTTAGCAACGAACTCAGCAATTTCTCTCTTCATCCTAGTCCACCAGAACCTCTGGCGTAGGTCCTGATACATCTTAATACTACCGGGATGAATGGTGAGAGGATAATCATGAGCCTCCTTAAGGATTAACTGCCTTAGATGTGGGTTCTTAGGAACCACTAAACGATTCTGGAAGAACACAACACCTTGATCATTCATGGAAAATTCTTTAGCGTTTCCGCTAAAAATATTCTCCTTCATCCGTGATATACCCTTGTCACGCTTTTGGCCAGTTATAATTTGATCCTTAAGAGTAGGCTTCGCCACCAGGGTAGAAAGGAATCCTTGAGGAACAATATGAAGATTCAACTTCCGAAAGTCCTCACGGAGATGTGGTTGACCTTGTTGTAGCATCAAATTGTTACAATAAGATTTACGACTTAGTGCATCGGCCATAACATTGGCCTTCCCCAGGGTGCAAGTTATCCCTAAGTCGTAATCCGAGATCAACTCAACCCACCGTCTTTGCCTGAGATTCAAATCCGGCTGGGTGAAGATATACTTCAGACTTTGGTGATCAGTGAATATTTCGCAACGATTACCCAAAAGGTAATGTCGCCAGGTTTTTAGTGCATGGACCACAGCTGCAAGCTCAAGGTCATGTGTGGGATAATTATCCTCATGTGGACGCAACTATCGAGATGCGTATGCGATCACATGATGATCTTGCATGAGAATGCAACCTAATCCTTGTCGCGAGGCGTCGCAATAGATAACAAAGTCCTTAGAAAAATCTGGTGGTAGCAACACAGGTGCGGAAGTAAGGCGTCTTTTCAGTTCCTGAAAACTATGCTCACACTATGGTGTCCACTCGAACTTTTTATCCTTCTTGAGGAGTTCAGTTAGAGGCTTTGCAACCTTGGAGAAATTCTCGACGAAGCGGCGACAATAGCTCGCTAGACCAAGAAAACTCCTAACTTGCTTAACCGATTCAGGTTGAGTCCAATCAAGGACAGCTTGAACTCTCTCGGGATTGACAGCAATACCCTTACCAGAGATTACGTGGCCTAGATAGGTCACTTCTGGTAACCAGAACTCACATTTTGAAAATTTGGCATAAAGGCGATGCTCTCGAAGTTTCATCAATACCAGCCTTAGATGCTCGGCATGTTCCTGTTCATTCTTTGAGTAGATGAGAATATCATCGAGGTATACTACGACGAATTTATCCAAATACTCCATAAAGATTGAATTCATCAGCCGAGAGAAGGTGGCTGGGGCATTGGTTAAACCGAAGGACATAACGGTGTACTCATATTGGCCATAACGAGTAACAAAAGCCGTTTTTGGAATGTCCCCGTTCTTAATGTTGATTTGATGGTATCCCAACCTCAAACCCATTTTGGAGAAGACTGAGGATCCAGCGAGCTGATCGTACAGATCGTTGATCCTGGGGAGCGGATACTTGTTCTTAATGGTGACCAGATTAACTGGTCGGTAATCTACAACCATCCGATCCGTTCCGTCTTTCTTCTTGACGAAGAGGACGGGACAAGCCCAAGGAGAAGAGCTAGGACGAATGAAACCCTTGCTCAAGGCCTCATCTAATTGCTTCTTAAGTTCGGCTAGCTCTAGGGGTGCCATCTTATAAGGTCTCCTGGCTATTGGGACAGTTCCCGGAACAAGATCTATCACAAACTCTACATCTCTGTCAGGTGGAATTCCTGGCAGTTCCTCTGGAAAAACATCCGGGAAGTCACGGACTACCGGAATGTCTTCAAGTTCCGGAAGAGGGTTGGCATTTAAGGAGTAGATCTGGCATTTGGCAACTCGAGTAGAGACATTTACTATCTCACCCGAGGAATGGTAAGCTGGACATTTCTAGATTGAGTATCAATCTTGGCATAGTGAGCTGACATCCAGTCCATGCCCAAGATGATATTAATATCCGAAGATTTCAATGCTATCAATGAGGCTAGAAAAACTAGCCTCTCTACTAGAATTTCATTATCATAGGTTATCCTAGAGGTTTGCCATTTACTACCAGGGGTTTGAACAACCAATGGAATTGGCATATCACAAAAGGACATGTTATGCAACTGTGCATAACTTTCGGAAATGAAGGAATGAGAAGACCCAGTGTCAAAGAGAACGGACGCTGGGTGATGATTAACAAGAAGCGTACCCAGCATGACGTCGGGATCCTCTGCAGCTTCTTCTGCTGACACATAGTTCACACGGCCACGTGCAGGAGTTGGCTTCACGTAAAAAGCTTTGCCCGACTTGGCCTGCCCGACGGACTTTCCGGGTTGCTTGGCCCCCACATTCTGAGGACACTCTCGGGAATAATGCCCTGGTTCTCCACACTTGTAGCATATCACCTGGTTGGCACGTGGTGCAGCATTGCTAGCTGGACCACCATAAGCTTTTGCTGGAGGGTTGGCCTGATTCGTCTGAGGCGCCACGTAGGATGGCCTCGGAGTGTATCTTGGCGGCAGAGAACTGTTTGGAACCCACAGCCTGCGTTTTGGAAACGCGGAACCAGAAGACGAGCCGAAGTCACGGAAGTGCTTCCTTGTGGCTTCGAAGTCAGAATGACCAGTCTCGGCACTGATCGCTTTGTTGACCAAGGCTTGAAAACTTGCACACTCATGGAGGCGCAGGTCTCGACGGAGCTCAGGGCTCAGACCCTTACGGAATCTTGCTTGCTTCTTGGCGTCAGTTGACACCTCCTCTGTTGCATAGCGAGCGAGGTTACCAAACTCGCGGCTATAGGCATCCACAGACAACTTGCCCTGAGTGAAGGCACAGAACTCCTCTCTCTTTCTGTCCATCAGGCCCTCTGGAATATGGTGCAGACGAAAAGCTGCACTGAAGTCTGCCCATGTGGCCACTGGTTCAGCGGGACGCATGGCTTCAAAATTCTCCCACCACAGATTGGCGGGTCCCTCCAGGAAATACGCCGCAAAGGTCACCTTGTCGGCCTCAGACACATTCGCCGAGCGAATCTTGCGTGAGATGCTGCACAGCCAGTCATCAGCGTCGAGGGGATCGACGGAATGATGAAACTTTGGAGGATTCAGCTTCACAAAGTCATTGAGGGACACTGCAGCATTCCTAGGCTGTCGAGCCGTATTCTGCTCAATACGCTCTAGCAGTCGGTTGGTCTCCCTTTTGTTTCTTTCTGCCTCAAGCATCACTTCTGCCAGAGAAGGTGGGTGAGGCAGGTCTTCCTGCGACGCTTGACTACCCTCACCTTGCTCATGAGCAGGGGCACGGTTCAACCTGGTGAACACCATCCTGACAAACAAACTCATAGCTTAGACCAATATCATATCAATACTAGCTATGGATTAAGAATGTACTGAACACACGGAATGCGGAAATGAATATCCGAACAACATGGTAACAAGCCACTGCTATATATACACCATGGTTCATACACACCCTTACATAGTTCAGTACAAACTTAACCGAAGAGCAAACTACTGAAATGGTGGAACTGCTCATCATAGGCTTACAAGCTTCCTATACATTATTTATCTAGGCCTCCGGAATTCATTTCACATTACTACCATACTTCACAAGTCACGCAGGACTGTGAATGTACGGCTACTACCATACTATCCTTCCGCTCACAGCTCACGCATCCGCATAGAACATCTCATAGAGATTACCTCCATGACCTGGAAGCTCAACCTGCGGATCAGGAAACACTCTAGCCTGAGATCCCTGGGATCCATAAGGACACGGATGTGGCCTTGGTCCCCTGACTGGTGGTAAGAGGGGTCCCCGTAGAGGTGTGACTCCTCCTATAGCTGGCCAGTCAACGTGGGCCAGAAGATGGGTCCTAACAGGGTTCAGCATCTCCATCTCTCCATACCCTGTCTGGACTACCGGTGCCAGCTGCGTCAAAGCTGTCCACAGACGGGCACGGGTAGCATAAAGCTCCATGCGGAGAGCACGAGCATCGTTGTCTCTGTTCTCTAGCATCTCAACAGTGGACTGCAGAAGTGGATCCTCCATAGAAGAATCAAAATAGACTCCACTGAGGTATCCCTCTTCACCAGACTAAGAGGCCGGAACATAGCAGAACTCTGAATTCTGCAGCAGTGCATGTCTCGCTCTCATAATAGTCAGCATTGAATAGGCAGCATCCTGTACTGCCATGTCAACGGTGACCCCCAACCCATAGGACCAATGGATTGGCTTCTCCGCTCCAGGATAGTCTGGAAATACCCTAACAGTGCAGATGTACTGGCTCTGGTTGAAATCTCGGTACTGTTCCTCTACCGTGTACTCGGGGTACCAGCGGTAACCGCACACCGACATCACCCTGACCAGCATGGCCGTATGACCCGGTACATCAATGCACCTGGTCAGACGTACCACCTGACGAGAAGGACGGCCAGGCATCTGTAAATAGAGAGTAATGCAAAAGCATTAGAGCTCTGAATGCAAAATTGGGCAGCATAACGGCTGTAAATGCTCAAAACAAATTTTGAGACAACCCAAAATGAAATAGCGTCACCACTCAACTATCAAGTTCAACTCTCTGATCATCAAATTTACTTCCTGCTTCCTAGGGATAAAAGAAACCCAATATCTCTCGACCCGTAGTCCTATAAGCTACCGATCGGAAACGTGAGCCTAGGAGAAGATGAGAAATCTAGTCCTTAATTCCCGCAGAAAAGACGAGGATGACCAGAATAGAATAACTTGAGAAGAGAACAAGAATCTTACGTTCCGTTCCACAAACAATTCCCTTATATATAACTAAAGCAATTCTAGACTCAACTTTGACCAGTTTGGCTTAGTAATCCTACAGTCAGTCAGGCTCTGATACCAACGCTGTCGGGACCCCGATCCTAAGCCATAGGAATCTAGCCTGTAACCCATCGCATCCCTTTGTGGTCTCACGCACGGTTAACTCCACGGCTGCAGCCTTACCTTAGCCGGGACCGTTTGCGTCTTTTGACTCACGTATGCGATAGTATCGCTAGCAATCCAATGTCAAAGAACCCGGATCGACATGTTTAGTCATAAACCAAAGTGGCAGTAACGCACAAGGACAGGCATACATGACCCAACAAAGCAGGTGTCGGTCATCGGCGAATGTAGACGAGTCGTAGCAAGCTACAAGGACTCCATTACATCGCGTGACATTTCCCCAAAGGGGACAGACACAGCAGCTAAGAAGGACACATGCCGGTCAACCAATGTGTCCGGAGCAGTAGCGAACTACCAAGGCTCGTTGGACCACAAAGGGGCATTTCCTTGTAAGGAGTGCTACTAAAGTTCACGACTAGGTAATCGAACCCCATACATATCAAGTACGACACACGTACGCATGGCATACCGATATGTATAGATACATCAATCGCATCACAACACAACCATAAACATACAAGCTTTATTTAAGAGGCTCGGAAGAGCCACACACATAATATTACACATTAAGGGTCTCACGACCCATGATAGCAGTCATACAATACAAGCCAGCGGAAGAGTTATAAACTGTCTGAGTACAGACAGGGCAACTAGTAGGCACGTGGCCTGACTATACTACAAAGCCGACGTAGGGCCAGATCGTAGCTGGGACACCAGCTACTCATCGTCGTCGATGTCTACGAAGAACCCTCCATTAGGATCATTAGCAACCTCTGCAACATTTATTAAGAAAACATGAGTACGAAGGTACTCAGCAAGACTTTAGGAGAACTAACTACTCATGCAAGGTATCAAAAGGTATTGTGGGGTTTCAGGCGGAAAGCCAGCATTTGACTCGTGGCTAGACAACTTGCATTTTTAAATAATTTTGACAACTTGATTTCTCGCACACGAGTCCACTAACACCACAACAATACACTATCGTGGAATCATTCCGTCTCCGTACGGAAATGCCGTCCACGACACTCACGCTTATCTTGACATTTTATGAGTAGCCATTGAAGTTATCTATGAACAACATATGTCTCCAAGTAGTCCATATCCGCGGACGCGGCTATTCGAATAGATCATAACCCTGCAGGGGTGTACTTCGTCACACACGCTCTCGCCACTTATCGCCATGTGCACGTCATGCACCTCGGCAACCTTCAAGCGGAAGCCCAGCGAGGGAGTCGGCCACGACCGTTAACCACACTAGTACCTAGTCCAGGTTTATCGCCTATCTGAGAGTAACCCGTACGGAAGTCCGGCCGAGGTTTCCGCCACGGCCTCAAACGATGTGCGCAGGGTTCCCAAGCCCACCATCCGGGTGCCACTTGGTACACCGTGCCACTGCCTACCGCATCACGGCCCACCTCTCAAGTCAGCACCATGCACGGCCTCCAGCATTTCTATAAACACCAGAAACTACTTGCAACTCCTGGACCGAGTACTACGCGATTAATAGGCCGAGCGGGGTCATATTTCAGGGCCCAGCATGTGGTAGTATCTAGTATTGGATTACATACACGGAACTCAGTTCCTAAGGACGGTTCCAATGAAACAACCCGCCATGTACTCCTACACAGCCTTTCACCGGTACCTTTACCAAATCAAGTTCAACACACAACCTTTGCTCACCGAACACATTCCTCATTTCTGTTCATCTCCCAGATGACAGACCATACACAACTCTAAGCATAGCATGCATAGCAGGATAAGGCACATCATAGCTCAAGCAACTACCAGGTATGCTAGGTTGCAAGGTTCGACTATTTACTGTGACAAGGTTAAGTCATGCAAAGGAAGTGGGTCCAACTATCGTGGCAAAAGTAGTTGAAGCATTTGATCCTAATGCAATGAATAGGTGCAGGAGCAAGAACATAGGAGTTATCGGGATGATCAAAAGGGTTGCTTGCCTTGTTGCTCAGAGGAGGAACGATATCCGTCAGACGGATATTCGGTGGAATCCGGGGGTGCGGAGCCTACCGAAATGAATGGCAACATTCAATAACAATCATATGCACTCAAAATGATGCATGAGCATGGCATGATAATGCAAGGTGATTAGTTATTATTTTCAACATGTAACAGGTTTAGAGTTGATTTGAATCACATTCGAATAGCAATTTAAACGGGTATTCTCGGATACCGGTTTAATTGATTCGACCTGATGCTCGGTTCATCTTGATGTTAACATGCAAGAATTGTCATGTTATGATACTGATTTGTACTTAGGGCAGTGTGTGATCATTGCATATATAATGAAATTTGAATATTTTTGCAAATTCCATTTATAAGGTGATTAAAGAATTGAATTATTCCTTATTTCACAATTTAGGGTTCTGTAACTTTCTCAAACATAGTTGAAAATAGCATAATCAGAATCCTTGAATTTTTCTGATACTTTTTCGTATATAAATTATTTTCATTGGAGTTACAGATTAATTTCTATGATTTTTACAATTTTTAGCAATTTCCTGAATTAGTTTTAAATTGGAAATTCTATTTATTGCATTAGGCTGACGTCAGCAGGTCAGCCGACCTTTGCAGGTCAAACCTGACAGGGGGGCCCCACTGGTCAGCCTCTCTGGGACTAATCCCGCGCTGACCAGCCCCTAATTGGGGTTTGACCAGGCGTGGGGCCCTCTGGCAGCGACTGAGGGGAGAGCGATTACGCCCTAATGGTCGGCCACGTCGACGGCCACCGGAGGGTGGTCGCCGGCGACCAGACCCGCGGCGGAGGGCTCGCCGGAGGCGACCTAGACGGCGCTGCACAGCACCAAAACGCACGCGGTTTGCAGCTACAGCATGCTCGCGAAGTGGCCGATCTGGCAGGACCATCTAGGGAGGCTAGGGTCGCCGGAAGAGGCGTCGGCGACGAGCCGGAGCGGCGGCCGAAGCTCGGGCGTCGTCGGGGGCTTTGAATCAGAGGGATCTACGCTCGATTCTTAGCTGCTACGGCATCTACGCATCGTCCTGGAGCTGCTGGTGCCCTCGGAAGGACGAGCTGATCAACGGAGGGCTACCGGCGACGAGCGGCAGCGGCGGTCCTCGTCGGGCTCCGGTGAAACTAGGGCTAGAGGAGGGGATCGAGGGGGAAAACTTGGGGGAAACGACCGCATGCTCACGGGGAGTGCAGAGCAGAGCTTAGACGGCTCGGGGAAGGCCTGGGGGCGACGAATCGACGGGAGAGGTCCGGCGGCCGGAGGTGGAAGACGACGGCGTTGCGGGCGTTGCAGGGCTCGAGGAAGCTTCGGCTTCTGCAGAGATGACCAGGGCGACGAGGCGGAGCTAATGGCGTGCTCTGGGAGGGGATCCTATGGCCAGGGGCACGGGCAGCTCGAGCTCGAGCTCGGCTCTAATGGCGGCAGCAAGGAGGGGGAGGAGATCCGGGCAGAGGAGGAGAACCGAGGCGGGGAATGGATAGGGGAGGCTCTAGGGAGCTTATCCCCGTCGTCGCCAGCGCGAACCGGCGGCCAGGCAGGCACGCAGGTGCGTGGCCGCGCCGGAGGAGGCGGCGGCCACCTCCTGCTTCCTACTGGCGCGAGGGAGGGGACGAGCGGGGAGATGGGCCGGGCCAGGCTTGGGCGACAGGTAAGCTTTTTCCCATTTTCTGTGTTTTTGTTTTTTCTGTTTTGCTAATTATTGTATTGCTAATTAATTCAGCTCCAAAACAAAAAGTAAAAACTATTTTAGACCTCGTGAAATATTTGTTATAATATCCCCACTCATCTCCAAGGTTTTCAACATTTTTGGAAAATTATAGTTTCTCATTTCAATTTTTAAATTTGAAACCAGTGGCTTTTGCATTTATTTAAAAATGCTTAAAGTGTCAAGAAAATAGTTTTCTCCAATGCTCATTTACTTTCATGATTTATCAGAAAGTTTGAACATTTCTTGAGGCCATTTTGGGTTCATTGATTTTGAACTAGTTTGAGATTTCCTTTAATTGAAATGGTGGCTAGGGTTTTGAGTTTTTCCTTTGCCACTTTGTTGTTTTTTTTGAAACTTCTTAGATGCAAATGCAAAGAAGACATGAGCACAATGCTATCTTGCTTAAGGGTTAGGGATGTGACAATAGTACCACTTACTTGTGTCACTGCCGCTTGAGTCATGTTGGTATAAAATGCATGAAGAATCTCCATGCTGGTGGATCTTTGTACTCACTCATTTTTGAAACGTTTGAGACATGCAAACCATACCTATTGGTATAAACGCATGAAGAAACTCCATGCAGATGGATCGTTTGGACTCACTTGATTTTGAATCACTTGAGACATGCAAATCATACCACATGGGCAAGATGACTGAAGGCCTCATTTTCCAGTGAGATGGAACTAGAAAGTAACTTATTGGAAGTAATACATTTGGATGTATGCAATCCAATGAGTGCTCAAGCACGTAGTGGATATCGTTATGTTCTTACTTCATAGATGATTTGAGTAGATACTAGTGTATTTGCTTGATGAAACACACGTCTGAATTATTGAAAGGCTCAAGTAGTTTCAGAGTGAAGTTGAAGATCGTCGTGACAAGAGGGTAACATGTCTACGATATGATCATAGAGATGAATATCTGAGTTGCGAGTTTGGTACACAATGAAGACAAATGTGAAAATTGTTTCACATCTCATGCCACCTAGAACACCATAGTGTGATGGTGTGTCCGAACGTCGTAACCACGCCCTATTTGATATCATGGATACTATGATGTTTCTTATCGAATTACCCTATCGTTTTTGGGTGAGGCATTAGAGAAAAACACATTCACTTTAAATAGGGCACCACATAATTCCGTTGAGATGACACCGTATGCACTATGGTTTGGAGAAACCTAAGCTGTCATTTCTTAAAAGTTTGGGGCTGCAACGCTTATGTGAAAAAGTTTCAGCCTCATAAGCTCGAACCCAAGGCGGATAAATGCATCTTCATAGGACACCCAAAATAGTTGGGTATACCTCCTATCTCAGATCTGGAAGCAAAGTGTTTGTTTCTAGAAACGGTTCCTTTCTCGAGGAAAAGTTTCTCTCGAAAGAATTGAGTGGGAGGATGGTGGAAACTTGATGAGGTTATTGAACCGTCACTTCAACAAGTGTGTAGCAGGGCGCAGGAAGTTGTTCATGTGGAGCCTACACCAATTGAAGTGGAAGTTAATGATAGTGATCATGAAACTTCGGATCAAGTTACTACAAACCTCGTAGGTTGACAAGGTCATGTACTGCTACAGAGTGGTACGGTAACCCTGTCTTGGAGGTCATGTTGTTGGACAATAATGAACCTATGAGCTATGGAGAAGCGATGGTGGGACCGGATTCCGGCAAATGGCTGGAGGCCATGAAATCCGAGAAAGGATCTGTGTATAAAAACAAAGTGTAGACTTTGGAAGAACTACTTGATGGTCATAAGACTATTAAGTACAGATGGATCTTTAAAAGGAAGACAAACGATGATGGTGAAAAGTCACCATTAAGAAAATCTTGACTTATCACAAAGATGTTTCCGACAAGTTCAAAGGGTTGACTATGATGAGACTTTCTCACTCGTAGCGATGCTAAAAGTCTGTTGGAATTATGTTAGCAGTTGTTGCATTATTTATGAAAAAATTGCACATAGGATGTCAAAACATTGTTTCCTCGGCGGTTTCCTTGAGGAAAGGTTGTATGTGATACAACCAGAAGGTTTTGTCTATCATAAGGATGCTAACAACTATGCAAGCTCCACCCATCCTTCTATGGACTGGTGCAAGCATCTCGGAGTTGGAATATATGCTTTGATGAGATGATCAAAGCTTTTGGGTTTATACATGGTTTTTGAGAAACTTGTATTTCCAAAGAAGTGAGTGGGAGCACTATAGAATTTTTTATTAGTATATGTGGTTGACATATTGTTGATCGAGAATAATGTAGAATTTCTAGAAAGCATAAAGGGGTGTTTGAAAGGAGTTTTTCAAAGGAAAACCTGGATTAAGCTACTTGAACATCGAGCACCGAGATCTATGGAGATAGATCAAGACGCTTGATAAAACTTTCAGTGAATACATACCTTGACAAGATTTTTGAAGGAGTTCAAAATGGATCAGTTAAAGAAGGAGATCTTGACTGTATTGTAAGGTGTGATTTTGAGTAAGACTCAAAAAGCCTGACCACGGCAGAAGAAAGAGAAAGGACGAAGGTCGTCCCCTATGCCTTAGGCATAGGATCTAAAGTATGCCATCCTCTGTACCGCACCTGATGTGCGCCTTGCCATGAGTCTGTCAAGGGGTACAAAGAGTGATCCAAGATTGAATCGTTGAACAACGGTAAAAGTTATCCTTAGTAACTAGTGGACTAAGAAAATTTTCTTGATTATGGAGGTGATTAAAGAGTTCATCGTAAAGAGTTACGTCGATGCAAGCTTTGACACTAATCCGAATAACTATGAGTAGTAAACTAGATTCGTATAGTGGAGCGATCATTTGGAATAGTTCCATATGGCGCGTGGTAGAAACATATATAGGATGACATAGAGTTTTGTAAAGCACACACAGATCTAAAAGGTTCAGATCCATTGACTAAAAACCTCTCTCACAAGCAAGACATGATCGAACCCCATAACTATATGGGTGTTAGATTCATTGCAATCACATAGTGATGTGAACTAGATTATTGACTCTAGTGCAAGTGGGAGACTGTTGCAAATATGCTCTAGAGGCAATAATAAATTGGTTATTATTATATTTCCTTGTTCACGATAATTGTTTATTATCCATGCTAGAATTGTATTGATTGGAAACTCAAATACATGTGTGGATCCATAGACAACACACTGTCCCTAATGAGCCTCTAATTGACTAGTTCGTTGATCAAAGATGGTCAAGGTTTCCTGGCCATAGACAAGTGTTGTCACTTGATAAGAGGATCACATCATTAGGAGAATGATGTGATGGACAAGACCCAATCTATAAACGTAGCATATGATCGTGCCAGTTTATTGCTACTATTTTTTGCATGCCAATGTATCTGTTCCTATGACCATGAGATCATGCAACTCCTGGACACCGGAGGAATGCCTCGTGGGTTATCAAACGTCGCAACGTAACTGGGTGACTATAAAGGTGCTCTACAGGTATCTCCGAAGGTGCCTGTTGGGTTGGCATGGATCAAGACTGGGATTTGTCACTCCGTGTAACGGAGAGGTATCTCGAGGCCCACTCGATAATACAACATCACTACAAGCCTTGCAAGCAATGTGACTAAGAAGTTAGTCATGGGATCTTGTATTATGGAACGAGTAAAGAGACTTGCCGGTAATGAGATTCAACTAGGTATGGAGATATCGACGATTGAATCTCGGGCAAGTAACATACCGAAGGACAAAGGGAACAACATACGTGATTAACTGAATCCTTGACATAGAGGTTCAACCAATAGAGATCTTCGAAGAATATGTAGGAGCCAATATGGGTATCCAGGTCCCGCTATTGGTTATTGATCGAAGAATGTCTCTGGTCATGTCTGCATAGTTCTCGAACCCGCAGGGTCTGCACACTTCAGGTTCGGTGACGTTTCAGTACAGTTGAGTTATAGGTGGTGGTAACAGAAATTTGTTCGGAGTCCCGAATGAGATTCCGGACGTCGCGAGGAGCTCCGGAATGGTCTAGAGGTGAAGATTGATATATAGAAAGTTCTGTTTTGGTCACCGGAAAAGTTTCAGGCTCATCGGTAGTGTACGGGGAGTGTCGGGAGGGTACCGGGGACCATCGGGAGGGGTGTTTGTTGGGGAACGTCGCATGGGAAACAAAAAATTTCCTACGCGCACGAAGACCTATCATGGCGATGTCCATCTACTAGAGGGGATTTCCGATCTGCGTACCCTTGTAGATCGCACAGCAGAACCGTTAAGAAACGCGGTTGATGTAGTGGAACGTCCTCACGTCCCTCGATCCGCCCCACGAACCGTCCCACGAACCGTCCCGCGATCCGTCCCACGATCCGCTCCGATTTAGTGCCGAATGGACGGCACCTCCGCGTTCAGCACACGTACAGCTCGATGATGATCTCGACCTTCTTGATCCAGCAAGAGAGACGGAGAGGTAGATGAGTTCTCCGGCAGCGTGACGGTGCTCCAGAGGTTGGTGGTGATCTAATCTCAGCAGGGCTCCGCCCCAGCTCCGCAGAAACGCGACCTAGAGGTCAAACCATGGAGGTATGTGGTCGAGCTGCCATGGCAAAAGTTGTCTCAAATCAGCCCTAAAACCCCACTATGTATAGGAGGGAGGGAGGGGAGGAGGCAGCCTCAAAACCTAAAGGTTTGGCCGAAATTGGAGGTGGAGGAGTCCTACTCCAATCCTACTTGGAGTAGGATTCCACCTTCCCACTTGGAAACTCTTTCCACCTTGTGTTTTTTCCTTCTCAAACCTTATGGGCCTTAGTGGGAACTTATTCCAGCCCACTAGGGGCTGGTTTATCTCTTCCCATAGCCCATGAGACCCCTTGGGGCGTGACGCCCCTCCTGATGGTCCCCAGCGCCCCTCCCGGCACTCCGAGTACACTACCAATGAGCCCGAAACTTTTCCGGTAATGCACGAAAACCTTCCAGTAACCAAATGAGGTCATCCTACATATCAATCTTCGTTTCCGGACCATTCCGGAAACCCTCGTGACGTCCGTGATCTCATCCGGGACTCCGAACAACATTCGGTAACCAACCATATAACTCAAATACGCATAAAACAACGTCGAACCTTAAGTGGGCAGACCCTGTGGCTTCGAGAACTATGTAGACATGACCCGAGAGACTCCTCGGTCAATATCCAATAGCGGGACCTGGATGCCCATATTGGATCCTACATATTCTACGAAGATCTTACCGTTTGAACATCAGTGCCAAGGATTCATATAACCCCATATGTCATTCCCTTTGTCCTTCGGTATGTTACTTGCCCGAGATTCGATCGTCAGTATTCGCATACCTATTTCAATCTCTTTTACCGGCAAGTCTCTTTACTCGTTCCGTAATACAAGATCCCGCAACTTACACTAAGTCACATTGCTTGCAAGGCTTGTGTGTGATGTTGTATTACCGAGTGGGCCCCGAGATACCTCTCCGTCATACGGAGTGACAAATCCCAGTCTTGATCCATACTAACTCAACGAACACCTTCGGAGATACCTGTAGAGCATCTTTATAGTCACCCAGTTATGTTGCGATGTTTGATACACACAAAGCATTCCTCCGGTATCAGTGAGTTCTATGATCTCATGGTCATAGGAATAAATACTTGACACGCAGAAAACAATAGCAACAAAATGACACGATCAACATGATACGTCTATTAGTTTGGGTCTAGTACATCACATGATTCTCCTAATGATGTGATCCCGTTATCAAGTAACAACACTTGCCTATGGCCAGGAAACCTTGACCATCTTTGATCAACGAGCTAGTCAACTAGAGGCTTACTAGGGATAGTGTTTTCTCTATGTATCCACACAAGTATTGTGTTTCCAATCAATACAATTATAGCATGGATAATAAACGATTATCATGAACAAAGAAATGTAATAATAACTAATTATTATTTCCTCTAGGGCATATTTCCAACAGTCTCCCACTTGCACTAGAGTCAATAATCTAGTTCACATCACCATGTGATTTCAACGAATCCAACACCCATATAGTTCTGGGGTCTGATCATGTCTTGCTCGTGAGAGAGGTTTTAGTCAACGGTTCTGAAACTTTCATATTTGTGCGTTCTTTACAAATCTTTATGTCATCTTATAGATGCTGCTACTACGTGCTATTCGGAAATGCTCCAAATATCTACTCTACTATACGAATCCGTTTCACTACTCATAGTTATTCGGATTAGTGTCAAAGCTTGCATCGACGTAACCCTTTACGACGAACTCTTTAACCACCTCCATAATCGAGAAAAATTCCTTAGTCTATTTTGTTACTAAGGATAACTTTGACCGTTGATCAGTGATTCAATCCTGGATCACCCTGTGTACCTCTTAACAGACTTGCTGCAAGGCACACATCAGGTGCGGTACTCCGCATGGCATACTTTAGAGTCTACGGCTAAGGCATAGAAGACGACCTTCGTCTATTCTCTTTATTCTGCCGTGGTCGGGTTTTGAGTCTTACTCAAATTCACACCTTACAACACAGTCAAGAACCCCTTCTTTGTCGATCTATTTCGAATTCCTTCAAAAACTTGTCAAGGCATGCATCTTGTTGAAACTTCTATTAAGCGTTTTGATCTATCTCCATAGATCTTGATGCTCAACGTTCAAGTAGCTCAATTCAGGTATTCCTTTGAAAAACTCCTTTCAGACAAACTTTTATGCTTCACAGAAATTCTACATTACTTCTGATCAACAATATGTCAACCACATATACTTATCAGAAATTCTATAGTGCTCCCACTCACTTCTTTGGAAATACAAGTTTCTCATAAACCTTGTACAAACCCAAACTCTTTGATCATCTCATCAAAGTGTATATTCCAACTCCGAGATGCTTGCACCAGTCCATTGAAGGATCGCTGGAGCTTGCATACTTGTTAGTATCTTTAGGATCGACAAAACCTTCTAGTTGTATCATATACAATGTTTGCTCAAGGAAACCGTCGAGGAAACAATGTTTTGACATCCTATGTGAAATATTTCAAAAATAATGCAACAACTACTAACATAATTCTAACAGACTTTTAGCATCGCTACGAGTGAGAAAGTCTCACCATAGTCAACTGTTTGATCATGTCGGAAACATCTTTTCGACAAGTCGAGCTTTTCTTAATAGTGACTTATCACCATTGTCGTCTGTCTTCCTTTTAAAGATCCATCTTTACTCAATAGTCCTACGACCATCAAGTAGTTCTTCCAAAGACTACACTTTGTTTTCATACATGGATCCTCTCTCGGATTTCATGGCCTACAGCCATTTGTCGGAATACGGGCCTACCATCGCTTCTCCACAGCTCGTAGGTTCATTATTGTTCAACAACATGACCTCCAAGACAGGGTTACCATACCACTCTGTAGTAGTACGTGACCTTGTCAACCTACGAGGTTTGTAGTAACTTGATCTGAAGCTCAATGATACCATCATCAGCTTCCATTTCAATTGGTGTAGGTGCCACAGGAACAACTTCATGTGCCCTGCTACACACTAGTCGAAGTGATGGTTCAATAACCTCATCAAGTTCTATCACCCTCCCACTCAATTCTTTTGAGACAAACCTTTCCTCAAGAAAGAACCCGTTTCTAGAAACAAACACTTTGCTTCCAGATCTGAGATAGGAGATGTATCCAACTGTTTTGGATATCTTATGGAGATGCATTTATCCGCTTTGGGTTCGAGCTTATCAGACTGAAACTTTTTCACATAAGCATCGCAGCTCCAAACTTTCAAGAAATGACAGCTTAGATTTCTCTAAACCTTAGTCTATACTGTGTCATCTCAACGGAAATACGCGGTGCCCTATTTAAAGTGAATGCGGTTGTCTCTAATGCATAACCCATAAACGATAGTGGTAATTCAATAAGAGACATCATAGTATGCACCATATCAAATAGGGCGTGGCTAAGACGTTCAGACACATCATCACACTATGGTGTTCCACGTGGCATGAACTGCGAAACAATTTCCACATTGTCTTAACTGCGTACCAAAACTCGTAACTCAGATATTCATCTCTATGATCATATCGTAGACTGTTTATCCTATTGTCACGACGAACTTCACTCTAAAATAGCTTTGAATTTTTCGACATTTCAGACTCGTGATTCATCAAGTAAATACTCCTGTATCTACTCAAATCGTTAGTGAAGTAAGAACATAATGATATCCACTGCGTGCCTTAGCACTTATTGGACTGCACACATCAAAAATGCATTACTCCCAACAAGTTACTCTACTTGTTTCATGTGGCATGTTTTGCATGTCTCAAGTGATTCAAAATCAAGTGAGTCCAAACGACCCATCAGCATGGAGCTTCTTCATGCATTTTACACCAACATGACTCAAGTGGCAGTGCCACAACTAAGTGGTACTATCATTATTACTTTTTATCTTTTGGCACTAATATTATGAATATGTGTAACACTACGATCGAGATTCAATAAACCATTGAGGGTAATTATTCAAGCAAATAGAATAATTATTATTCTTTTAAATGAATAATCGTATTGCAAAAAACACGATCCAATCATGTTCATGCTCAACGCAAACACCAAATAACAATTATTTGGGTTTCACCACCAATCCCGATGATAGAGGGAGCGTGCGACGTTTGATCATATCAACCTTGGAAACACTTCCAACACGTATCGTCACCTCGCCTTTAGCTAGTCTTCGTTTATTCCATAGCTTTCATTTCGTGTTACCAATCACTTAGCAACTGAACCGGCATCCAATACCCTCGCGCTACTAGGAGTACTAGTAAAGCACACATCAACATCATGTATATCAAATATACTACTTTCGACTTTGCCAACCTACTTATCTACCAAGCATCTAGCGTAGCTCCGCCTCAGTGACCGTTCCCCTCATAACAGAAGCACTTAGTCTCGGGTTTGGGTTTAGACTTGGGACTTGGGTCTCTTCATTAGTGCAGCAACTATTTTGCTGTTTCACGAAGTATCCCTTCTAGCCCTTGCCTTTCATGAAACTTAGTGGTTTTACTAACCATCAACCATTGATGCTCCTTCTTGATTTCTACTTTTGAAGTGTCATACATCATGAATCTCTCAAGGATCATTGTATCTATCCTTGATATGTTACAGTTCATCACGAAGCTCTCACAGCTTGGTGGCAGTGACTTTGGAGAACCATCACTATATCATTTGGAAAATTAACTCCCACTTGATTCAAGTGATTGTCGTACTCAGACAATCTGAGCACACGCTCAACGATTGAGTTTTTCTCCTTTACTTCATGGACAAAGAATATTGTCGGAGGTGTCATACCTCTTAACAAGGGCACAAGCATGAAATCACAATTTCATCTCTTTAGAACATCACTCATGTTCCGTGACGCTTCAAAACGTCTTCGGCGCCACGCTTCTAAGCCATTATGTATTTTGTACCGAACTATCGCGTAGCCATTAGAAACGTGTATGTCGGATGTTCACAACATCCACAGACGACGCTCGAGGTGTAGCACACTGAGTGGTGCATTAAGGACATAAACCTTCTGCGCAGCAACGAGGACAATCCTTAGTTTTACCGACTCAGTTCACAAAGTTTGCTACTATCAACTTTCAACTAAATTTTCTCTAGGAACATATTAAAAAGAGTAGAGCTATAGCGCAAGCTACATCGTAATTCGCAAAGACCATTAGACTATGTTCATGACAATTAGTTCAATTAATCATATTACTTAAGAACTCCCACTCAAAAGTACATCTCTCTAGTCATTTCAGTGGTACATGATCCAAATCCACTATCTCAAGTCCGATCATCACGTGAGTCGAGAATAGTTTTAGTGGTAAGCATCTCTATGCTAATCATATCAACTATACGATTCATGCTCAACCTTTCGGTCTCATGTGTTTCGAGGCCATGTTTGCACATGCTAGGCTCGTCAAGCTTAACCCGAGTGTTCCGCGTGTGCAACTGTTTTGCACCCGTTGTATGTGAACGTTGAGTCTATCACACCCGATCATCACGTGGTGTCTCGAAACGAAGAACTGTCGCAACGGTGCACAGTCGGGGAGAACACAATTTCGTCTTGAAATTTTAGTGAGAGATCACCTCATAATGCTACCGTTGTTCTAAGCAAGATAAGGTGCATAAAGGATTAACATCACATGCAATTCATAAGTGACATGATATGGCCATCATCATGTGCTTCTTGATCTCCATCGCCAAAGCACCGGCACGATCTTCTTGTCACCAGCGTCACACCATGATCTCCATCATCATGATCTCCATCAACGTGTCGCCATCGGGGTTGTCGTGCTACTCATGCTATTACTACTAAAGCTACGTCCTACCAATATAGTAAACACATCTGCAAGCACAAACGTTAGTTTAAAGACAACCCTATGGCTCCTGCCGGTTGTCGTACCATCGACGTGCAAGTCGATATTAACTATTACAACATGATCATCTCATACATCCAATATATCACATCGCATCGTTGGCCATATCACACCACAAGCATACCCTGCAAAAACAAGTTAGACGTCCTCTAATTGTTGTTGCATGTTTTACGTGGTGACCATGGGTATCTAGTAGGATCGCATCTTACATACGCAAACACCACAACGGAGATATATGAATTGCTATTTAACCTCATCCAAGGACCTCCTCGGTCAAATCCGATTCAACTGAAGTTGGAGAAACCGACACTCGCCGGTCATCTTTGAGCAACGGAGTTACTCGTAGCGATGAAACCACTCTCTCGTAAGCGTACGAGTAATGTCGGTCCGAGCCGCTTTGATCCAACAATACCGCAGAATCAAGAAAAGACTAAGGAGGGCAGCAAAACGCACATCACCGCCCACAAAATCTTTTGTGTTCTACTCGAGATTACATCTACGCATGAACCTAGCTCATGATGTCACTGTTGGGGAACGTCGCATGGGAAACAAAAAATTTCCTACGCGCACGAAGACCTATCATGGTGATGTCCATATACGAGAGGGGATTTCCGATCTACGTACCCTTGTAGATCGCACAACTGAAGCGTTAAGAAACGCGGTTGATGTAGTGGAACGTCCTCATGTCCCTCAATCCGCCCCGCGAACCGTCCCACGTACCGTCCCGCGATCCATCCCACGATCCGCTCCGATCTAGTGCCGAATGGACGGCACCTCCGCGTTCAGCACACGTACAGCTCGACGATGACCTCGGCCTTCTTGATCCAGCAAGAGAGACGGAGAGGTAGATGAGTTCTACGGCAGCATGACGACGCTCCAGAGGTTGGTGGTGATCTAATCTCAGCAAGGCTCCGCCCGAGCTCCGCAGAAACGCGATCTAGAGGTAAAACCGTGGAGGTATGTGGTCGGGCTGCCGTGGCAAAAGTTGTCTCAAATCAGCCCTAAAACCCCACTATATATAGGAGGGAGGGAGGGGAGGAGGCAACCTCAAAACCTAAAGGTTTGGACGAAATTGGAGGTGGAGGAGTCCTACTCCAATCCTACTTGGAGTAGGATTCCACCTTCCCACTTGGAAACTCTTTCCACCTTGTATTTTTTCCTTCTCAAACCTTATGGGCCTTAGTGGGAACTTATTACAGCCCACTAGGGGCTGGTTTATATCTTACCATAGCCCACGAGACCCCTTGGGGCGTGACACCCCTCCTGATGGTCCCCGGCATCCCTCCCGGCACTCCTAGTACACTACCGATGAGCCCGAAACTTTTCCGGTAACTCCGAAAACCTTCCGGTAATCAAATGAGGTCATCCTATATATCAATCTTCGTTTCCGGACCATTCCGGAAACCCTCGTGACGTCTATGATCTCATCCGTGACTCCGAACAACATTCGGTAACCAACCATATAACTCAAATACGCATAAAACAACGTCGAACCTTAAGTGTGCAGACCCTTCGGGTTCGAGAACTATGTAGACATGACCCGAGAGACTCCTCGGTCAATATCCAATAGCGGGACCTGGATGCCCATATTGGATCCTACATATTCTATGAAGATCTTATCGTTTTAACCTCAGTGCCAAGGATTCATATAATCCCGTATGTCATTCCCTTTGTCCTTCGGTATGTTACTTGCCCGAGATTCGATCGTCAGTATCCGCATACCTATTTCAATCTCGTTTACCGGCAAGTCTCTTTACTCGTTCCGTAATACAAGATCCCGCAACTTACACTAAGTCACATTGCTTGCAAGGCTTGTGTGTGATGTTGTATTACCGGGTGGGCCCCAAGATACCTCTCTGTCATACGGAGTGACAAATCCCAGTCTTGATCCATACTAACTCAACGAACACCTTCGGAGATACCTGTAGAGCATCTTTATAGTCACCCAGTTACGTTGCGACATTTGATACACACAAAGCATTCCTCCGGTGTCAGTGAGTTATATTATCTCATGGTCATAGGAACAAATACTTGACACGCAAAAAACAGTAGCAACAAAATGACACGATCAACATGCTACGTCTATTAGTTTGGGTCTAGTCCATCACATGATTCTCCTAATGATGTGATCCCGTTATCAAGTAACAACACTTGCCTATGGCCAGAAAACCTTGACCATCTTTGATCAACGAGCTAGTCAACTAGAGGCTTACTAGGGATAGTGTTTTCTCTATGTATCCACACAAGTATTGTGTTTCCAATCAATACAATTATAGCATGGATAATAAACTATTATCATGAACAAATAAATATAATAATAACTAATTATTATTGCCTCTAGGGCATATTTCCAACAGTGTCACGCCCCGAGGGGCCTTATGGGTTGTGGGAGGATACAAACCAGCCCCTATGGGCTGACATAAGCTCCCACTAAGGCCCATGAGGTTTGAGAGGCAAAAAAACCAAAGGTGGAAAGAGTTTCCAAGTGGAAAGGAGGAATCCCACTTCTAGTAGGATTGGAATAGGACTCCTCCACCTCCAATTTCGGCCAAACCTTGACGGTTTGAGGCTGCCTCCTCCCCTCCCTCCCTCCTATATATACTAGAGGTATTGAGGGTTTTTGAGACACAGAAAAACAGCCACGTGGTCCCTCTACTTCTCTCTAGATCTGTTTCTCCTCTAGTCTAGTTCAGCGGTGCTTAGGCGAAGCCCTGCTGGATTAGTGCAGCACCACCACCATGCTGCCATGCTGGAGAACTCATCTACCTCTCTGACCCTCTTGCTGGATCAAGAAGGCGGGGATCGTCATCGAGTTGTACGTGTGCTGAACGCGGAGGTGTCGTCC
Organism: Hordeum vulgare subsp. vulgare; assembly: GCF_904849725.1. Lineage (NCBI taxonomy): Eukaryota > Viridiplantae > Streptophyta > Magnoliopsida > Poales > Poaceae > Hordeum > Hordeum vulgare. The sequence goes on along the minus strand of NC_058523.1, from coordinate 246,261,391 downwards.
GTTCGACACTAGATCGGGAAGGATCGTGATGGGATCGCGGGACGGATCGTGATGAGATCGTGGGACAGGCTGTGATTTGAATCGTGAAGATGTTCCACTACATCAACCACGTTATATACGCTTCCGCATAGCGATCTACAAGGGTATGTAGATTCACTCTCCCCTCTCGTAGATGATCATCACCATGGATAGGTATTGTGTGTGCGTAGGAAAAAATTTGTTACCCACACGACGTTCCCCAACAAAGACAATAAGAGGAAATATCTTTCAGAGTTGGTTGAGTGAGCATTTCTTGCAGCTCAGGTAATGTTGCCGTGTGTGTCTTTGAAATCTTACCATTGGAACATGTGTAGGTTGGCCATTGACCCAGGGTCATTTTGGTCATAGCAAGTAGGGTTTCATGTTAGCTATAAATAGCCCACCCCCTCCACCATAATTTGATGGTTGTTCAGAGATAGATACGGTTGTTGTCGTTTTGGAGCAACCCACCTCCAAGACATTGAGAGAGATAGAACTATCATGTCAGGATAAATCCAAACACCTAAAGCAGGAGTGTTTGAGCATTAGCAAATTCATTCTATTCCGAGAGAACTGAAGATTTGTTACACTTGAAGACTGTGATCTTACAAACGGTTAGACGTCGTGGTATAGTGCATCCAAGAGTCATTGTCTATTGTCGGGTGACCATGGTCTAGATCAATCCAAGAGTCATTGTGGATTGATGGGTGACCAAGTTTTTACGAGTTTTGGAAGTCTCCCTTGAAGACTTACCCGAGTGATTGGGCGTGGTCTGAGAGACTTCGGCTCAAGGGGATCAAGGTGAAGACGAGGTCTAAGCCTCCCCAACCAGACGTACAGTTGTCATAGCAATTGGAACTAGTCCAACAAATCCTGGGTCTTCGTCAAGCTACTCGTTCTATCTTTCACTCCCTTATTTATTGTACTATGAAGCCATTGCTTGATCATCTCATCCCGAAGACATTCTCTGGAGACATTCCCCAACTTTTGTTTATCTTCACACTACCTAAGTTTATTGTTGATACATCTTGGTGTGCAAGGTGACTATTCTTTATATGTTTGGTTGTCTTTGTAGTATTCCATGTTTTGCTTAGATCCTTGATAGTTATCCCTACCTGATCCTATATCGCTTCCGCTTACCTTTGAATACATTTACTATTTTGAATCTTTTCATAAAAATGGCTTGTTCACCCCCCTCTAGTCGATAACTAGCACTTTCAATATTTTTGTGCAGCAAAGGTTTAGTAGCATAGCAAACAGTAGTAGCAATGACAGTAACAACAACAACTTGGTAGCAGTAGTGATATCGACAACAACAATAATAACTTAGCAAGATTCAGTATATGTAAAGCATAGGTCATGATACAACGACAGAAAGATATGGATGGCATCAATCATGTAACAGATACACACTAGAGCGACACAGAACTAGCTCCAATTCGTCAATATAATGTAGGCATGTATTTCATATATAATCATCCATGCTTGGGATAAGAACTTGCATGGCATCTTTTGTCCTACCCTCCCGTGGCAGCGGGGTCTGTCAAATTTCGAGCTCTGCAAAACCCAAAAGATTCGAACCGACGGGCATGTATGAAGATCTTTTGCGGGCTCGCCTCACCTAACTCGTTACTCGCTGGGGATGGCAGAGAACTCACTCGATGGTGAGGAAGACACAAAACACGACAATTTACCCAGGTTCGGGCCGCTGAGAAGCGTAATACCCTACTCCTCCTTTGGTGGATTGCCTCTCGTGGAGGTTGGTGGATGAACTAGTATAATGTTCGTGGGCCTCCGGAGGCTGGGTGGCCTTTGTGTGGTGCAGGTGGGCGAATGGATGAATCGCCCCCCTATGAAGTAACCTACTCTCTATATATATAGTGGCGGCCCTAGTCCTCTTCCCTTATCGCTTCAGCGGGAAGTGATCCCACAGCGGCACATTTTTCAGGGGGGGGGGAACACGGGAACATGCTTCCCCTGTCCAAAAGTAGTCTTCGCTTGCAAAGTGGTTGTCAGCGCTGCAGGGATGGGTCCAGGGATGACGTCCATCCTGCTGGCGGGCGGTGGTGGCCTTGTTGCGCCAAAATGTAAACCTTTGGAGGATGTCTTGGGAACCCGTGTTCGTCCTTGCTCCCTTTGTACTAAAGGGGAAACTGCACCGTCCTGCTATCTACTGCTCGCTTGTGCTTCCTCCGCGTCATCCTTGACTTCTGATGCCGGGTCTCGCCTCGGAATATCCGCTGCTCCGGAGGGGTCCTGGCGAGGCCCCCTGCGGGTCTTGATGCCACTCCCCCCTCGCGAGGCTTGGCCCCTCGCGAGGACCTTGCCTTGAGTGGTGTCGTGCCCGATTGTGCTTGCTTGATGAAGTGGGCCAGCCCTGGGCCATAGACAGGCATGTCTGGGTACCCCATTCCCAGAACACCGACACGGTCCTGTTGGAAACTAAGGGATATTAAGGCCTCCTTTTAATAGAAAAACCAGAACAAAGCATTAACACATGGTGAATACATAAACTCCTCAAACTACGACAATCATCGGAAAGAATCCCGATTATTGTCACCTTCGGGTATGCAAATCAAGCCACATAATAGGTGCATACAACTTGCAAGATAAGATCTACACACTTTCCATATTCAGAGAGAACACAACAAGTTTAGGTCTGAAATCATGACACTCGGGCCCTAGTGACAAGCATAAGCATAACAAAGTCATAGCAACATTAATCGCATAACATAATGGATACTAGGGATTAAGCCTTATCAACTTAACTCAACTACATGATCAATCTCATCCAAACCCTATCACCGACCAGTGAGCCTACAAAGGAATTACTCACTTCCGGTGGTGAGCATCATGGAATTGTTGATGGAGAAGGGTTGGTGATGACGACAACGACGAATCCCCCTCTCCGAAGCTAAGAACAAGCTCCACATCAACCCTTTGGAGGAAGAACGGGAGGTGGCGGCGGCTCCATATCGTAGATCACGATGAAAACTTCTCTCTGTTTATTTTCTCCGAATATGTGGATTTATAGGTCTGGAAATTGGGTGGGAGGAGCTTCGTGGGCCCCACCACACAATAGGGCGCCGGGGGGGGCACGCCCTGTTGCCTCGTGGGCCACAAGAAGCCCCCCTCCCGTAGGTCTTTTCTCCAAAATTCATTATTAATCCTAGAAAAAATTCATAAAAAGTTTTGTCTAATTCGGAAAACTTTTATTTCTGCACAAAAATAACACCAAGGCAGTTGTGCTGAAAAAAGCGTCAGTCCGGGTTAGTTTCACTCAAATCATGCAAATTATAGTCCAAAATAAAAAACATAAGTGTTTGGAAAAATAGATACGTTGAAGACGTATCATACTCCTATAAAGGATGTTGCACGACCTGCCTCCCCGAGTTCTCCACGTGCGAACATAACCTCATTGTTGGGGAACGTCGCATGGGAAACAAAAAAATTCCTACGCGCACGAAGACCTATCATGGTGATGTACATCTACGAGAGGGGATGAGTGATCTACGTACCCTTGTAGATCGTACAGCAGAAGCATTAGTGAACGCGGTTGATGTAGTGGAACGTCCTCACGTCCCTCGATCCGCCCCGCGAACAATCCCGCGATCAGTCCCACGATCTAGTACCGAACGGACGGCACCTCCGCGTTCAGCACACGTACAGCTCGACGATGATCTCGGCCTTCTTGATCCAGCAAGAGAGATGGAGAGGTAGAAGAGTTCTCCGGCAGCGTGACGGCGCTCCGGAGGTTGGTGATGACCTTGTCTCAGCAGGGCTCCGCCCGAGCTCCGCAGAAACGCGATCTAGAGGAAAAACCGTGGAGGTATGTGGTCGGGCTGCCGTGGAAAAGTCGTCTCAAATCAGCCCTAAAACCCCACTATATATAGGAGGAGGAGGGGGGAGACTTGCCTTGGGGTCCAAGGACTCCCAAGGGAGTCGGCCGAGCCAAGGGGAAGGTCTCCCCCTCCCAAACCGAAATCCACTTGGTTTGGAAGGTGGAGTCCTTCTTCCCTTTCCCACCTCCTTCTTTTTTTTCCTTTCCTCTTTGATTTTATTTCCTATGCGCATAGGCCTCTCTTGGGCTGTCTCACCAGCCAACTAAGGGCTGGTGTGGCACCCCAAACACCCATGGGCTTCCCCGGGGTGGGTGGGCCCCCCCGGTGAACTCCCGGAACCCATTCGTCATTCCCGGTACATTCCCGGTAACTCCGAAAACCTTCCGGTAATCAAATGAGGTCATCCTATATATCAATCTTCGTTTCCGGACCATTTCGGAAACCCTCGTGACGTCCATGATCTCATCCGGGACTCCGAACAACATTCGGTAACCAACCATATAACTCAAATACGCATAAAACAACGTCGAACCTTAAGTGTGCAGACCCTTCGGGTTCGAGAACTATGTAGACATGACCCGAGAGACTCCTCGGTCAATATCCAATAGCGGGACCTGGATGCCCATATTGGATCCTACATATTCTACGAAGATCTTATCGTTTGAACCTCAGTGCCAAGGATTCATATAATCCCGTATGTCATTCCCTTTGTCCTTCGGTATGTTACTTGCCCGAGATTCGATCGTCAGTATCCGCATACCTATTTCAATCTCGTTTACCGGCAAGTCTCTTTACTCGTTCCGTAATACAAGATCCCGCAACTTACACTAAGTCACATTGATTGCAAGGCTTGTGTGTGATGTTGTATTACCGAGTGGGCCCCGAGATACCTCTCCGTCACACGGAGTGACAAATCCCAGTCTCGATCCATACTAACTCAACGAACACCTTCGGAGATACCTGTAGAGCATATTTATAGTCACCCAGTTACGTTGCGACGTTTGATACACACAAAGCATTCCTCCGGTGTCCGTGAGTTATATGATCTCATGGTCATAGGAACAAATACTTGACACGCAGAAAACAGTAGCAACAAAATGACACGATCAACATGCTACGTCTATTAGTTTGGGTCTAGTCCATCACATGATTCTCCTAATGATGTGATCCCGTTATCAAGTGACAACACTTGCCTATGGCGAGGAAACCTTGACCATCTTTGATCAACGAGCTATTCAACTAGAGACTTACTAGGGACAGTGTTTTGTCTATGTATCCACACAAGTATTGTGTTTCCAATCAATACAATTATAGCATGGATAATAAACGATTATCATGAACTAAGAAATATAATAATAACTAATTTATTATTGCCTCTAGGGCATATTTCCAACAGTCTCCCACTTGCACTAGAGTCAATAATCTAGTTCACATCACCATGTGATTCCAACGAATCCAACACCCATATAGTTATGGGGTCTGATCACGTCTTGCTCGTGAGAGAGGTTTTATTCAATGGTTCTGAAACTTTCAGATCCGTGCGTTCTTTACAAATCTTTATGTCATCTTATAGATGCTGCTACTACGTGTTATTCGGAAATGCTCCAAATATCTACTCTACTATACGAATCCGTTTCACTACTCATAGTTATTCGGATTAGTGTCAAAGCTTGCATCGACGTAACCCTTTACGACGAACTCTTTAACCACCTCCATAATCGAGAAAAATTCCTTAGTCCATTTGTTACTAAGGATAAATTTTGACCGCTGCTAGTGATTCAATCATGGATCACTCTCTGTACCTCTCAACAGACTTTGAGTCAAGGCACACATCAGGTGCGGTACACAGCATGGCATACTTTAGATTCTACGGCTAAGGCATAGAAGACGACCTTCGTCTATTCTCTTTATTCTGCCGTGGTCGGGTTTTGAGTCTTACTCAAATTCACACCTTACAACGCAACCAAGAACTCCTTTTTTACTGATCTATTTTGAACTCCTTCAAAAACTTGTCAAGGCATGCATCTTGTTGAAACTTTTATTAAGCGCTTTCGATCTATCTCCATAGATCTTTGATGCCCAACGTTCAAGTAGCACAATATAGGTATTCCTTTGAAAAACTCCTTTCGAACAACCTTGTATGCTTTACAGAAATTCTACATTACTTCTGATCCACAATATGTCAACCACATATACTTATCAGAAATTCTATAGTGCTCCCACTCACTTCTTTGGAAATACAAGTTTCTCATAAACCTTGTACAAACCCAAATTCTTTGATCATCTCATCAAAGTATATATATTCCAACTCCGAGATGCTTGCACCAGTCCATTGAAGGATCGCTGGAGCTTGCATACTTGCTAGTATCTTTAGGATCGACAAAACCTCCTGGTTGTATCACATACAATGTTTGCTCAAGGAAACCGTCGAGGAAACAATGTTTTGACATCCTACATGCAATATTTCATAAATAATGCATCAACAACTAACATAATTCTAACAGACCTTTAGCATCACTACGAGTGAGAAAGTCTCATCATAGTCAACTGTTTGATCTTGTCGAAAACATCTTTGCGACAAGTCGAGCTTTTCTTAATAGTGACTTATCACCATCATCGTCTGTTTTCCTTTAAAGATCCATCTTTACTCAATAGTCCTATGACCATCAAGTAATTCTTCCAAAGTCTACACTTTGTTTTCATCCATGGATCCTCTCTCGGATTTCATGGCTTCCAGCCATTTGTCGGAATCTGGGCCCACCATCGCTTTCTCCATAACTCGTAGGTTCACTGTTGCTCAACAACATGACCTCCAAGACAGGGTTACCGTACTACTCTGCAGTAGTACGCGACCTTGTCGACCTACGAGGTTTGTAGTAACTTGATTCGAAGCTCAATGATCACCATCATCAGCTTCCACTTCAATTGGTGTAGGCGCCACAGGAACAACTTCCTGCGCCCTGCTACACACTGGTTGAAGTGATGGTTCAATAACCTCATCAAGTTCTACTACCCTCCCACTCAATTCTTTCGAGAGAAACCTTTCCTCGAGAAAGGATCCGTTTCTAGAAACAAACACTTTGCTTTCGGATCTGAGATAGGAGATGTACCCAACTGTTTTGGATACCCTATGAAGATGCATTTATCCGCTTTGGGTTCGAGCTTATCAGACTGAAACTTTTTCACATAAGTGTCGAAGCCCCAAACTTTCAAGAAACGACAGTTTAGATTTCTCTAAACCTCAGTCTATACTGTGTAATCTCAACGGAAATACGCGGTGCCCTATTTAAAGTGAGTGCGGTTGTCTCTAATGCATAACCCATAAACGATAGTGGTAATTCGATAAGAGACATCATAGTATGCACCATACCAAATAGTGCGTGGCTATGACGTTCAGACACATCATCACACTATGATGTTCCAGGTGGCATGAACTGCGGAACAATTTCCACATTGTCTTAACTGCGTACCAAAACTCGTAACTCAGATATTCATTTCTATGATCATATCGTAGACAGTTTATCCTCTTGTTACGACGAACTTCACTCTGAAACGGATTTGAACTTTTCAACATTTCAGACTTGTGATTCATTAAGTAAATACTCCTGTATCTACTCAAATCGTCAGTGAAGTAAGAACATAATGATATCCACTGCGTGCCTCAGTACCCATTGGACTGCATACATCAAAATGTATCACTTCCAACAAGTTACTATCTTATTTCATCTCAATGAAAACAAGGCCTTGCTCATGTGGTATGGTTTGCATGTCACTAGTGATTCGAAATCAGGTGAGTACAAAGATCCATCAGCATGGAGCCTCTTCATGCAATTTATACTAACATGACTCAAGCGGCAGTGCCACAAGTAAGTGGTACTATCATCATTAACTCGTATCTTTTTGCACCAATATTATGAACATGTGTAACACTACGATCGAGATTCAATAAACCATTGAAGGTGATTATTCAAGAAAATAGAGTAACCATTGTTCTCTTTAAATGAATAATCGTATTGCAATAAACACGATCCAATCATGTTCATGCTTAACGCAAGCACCAAATAACAATTATTTAGGTTTAACACCAATCCCGATGGTAGAGGGAGCGTGCGACGTTTGATCATATCAACCTTGGAAACACTTCCAACACGTATCGTCACCTCGCCTTTAGCTAGTCTCCGTTTATGCCGTAGCTTTCATTTCGTGTTACTAATCACTTAGCAACCGAACCGGTATCCAATACCCTCATGCTACTAGGAGTACTAGTAAAGTACACATCAACATCATGTATATCTAATATACTTCTCTTGACTTTTGCCAGCCTTCTTATCTACCAAGTATCTAGAGTTGTTCCGCCTCAGTGACTGTTCCCCTCATTACAGAAGCACTTAGTCTCGGGTTTGGGTTTAATCTTGGGTCTCTTCATTAGTGCAGCAACTGTTTTGCCGTTTCACGAAGTATCCCTTCTAGCCCTTGCCTTTCTTGAAACTTAGTGGTTTTACAAACCATTAACTATTGATGCTCCTTCTTGATTTCTACTTTCGTAGTGTCAAACATCGCGAATCGCTCAAGGATCATTGTATGTATCCTTGATATGTTATAGTTCATCACGAATCTCTCACAGCTTGGTGGCAGTGACTTTGGAGAACTATCACTATCTCATCTGGAAGATTAACTCCCACTTGATTCAAGCGATTGTCGTACTCAGACAATCTGAGCACACGCTCAACGATTGAGCCTTTCTCCTTTACTTTGTGGACAAAGAATCTTGTCGGAGGTCTCGTACCTCTTAACAAGGGCACAAGCATGAAATCACAATTTCATCTCTTTAGAACATCACTCCTGTTCCGTGACGTTTCAAAACGTCTTCGGCGCCACGCTTCTAAGCCATTATGTATTTTGTACCGAACTATCGATTAGTCATCAGAAACGTGTATGTCGGATGTTCATAGCATCCACAGACGACGCTCGAGGTGCAGCACACCGAGTGGTGCATTAAGGACATAATCCTTCTGCGCAGCAACGAGGACAATCCTCGGTTTTACAGACCTAGTCTGCAAAGTTTTGCTACTATCAACTTTCAACTAAATTTTCTCTAGGAACATATAAAAACAGTAGAGCTATAGCGCAAGCTACATCGTAATTCGCAAAGACCATTAGACTATTTTCATGACAATTAGTTCAATTAATCATATTACTTAAGAACTCCCACTCAAAAAGTACATCTCTCTAGTCATTTGAGTGGTACATGATCCAAATCCACTATCTCAAGTCTGATCATCACGTGAGTCGAGAATAGTTTCAGTGGTAAGCATCTCTATGCTAATCATATCAACTATACGATTCATGCTCGACCTTTCGGTCTCATGTGTTCCGAGGCCATGTCTGCACATGCTAGGCTCGTCAAGCTTAACCCGAGTGTTCCGCATGCGCAACTGTTTTGCACCCGTTGTATGTGAATGTTGAGTCTATCACACCCGATCATCACGTGGTGTCTCGAAACGACGAACTGTAGCAACGGTGCACAGTCGGGGAGAACACAATTTCGTCTTGAAATTTTAGTGAGAGATCACCTCATAATGCTACCGTCGTTCTAAGCAAAATAAGGTGCATAAAAGGATTAACATCACATGCAGTTCATAAGTGACATGATATGGCCATCATCACGTGCTTCTTGATCTCCATCACCAAAGCACCGGCACGATCTTCTTGTCACCGGCGTCACACCATGATCTCCATCAACATGTCGCCATCGGGGTTGTCGTGCTACTCATGCTATTACTACTAAAGCTACGTCCTAGCAAAATAGTAAACGCATCTGCAAGCACAAACGTTAGTTATAAAGACAACCCTATGGCTCCTGCCGGTTGCCGTACCATCGACATGCAAGTCGATATTAACTATTACAACATGATCATCTCATACATCCAATATATCACATCACATCGTTGGCCATATCACATCACAAGCACACCCTGCAAAAACAAGTTAGACGTCCTCTAATTTTGTTGTTTGCATGTTTTACGTGGTGACCATGGGTATCTAGTAGGATCGCATCTTACTTACGCAAACACCACAACGGAGATATATGAATTGCTATTTAACCTCATCCAAGGACCTCCTCGGTCAATTCCGATTCAACTAAAGTTGGAGAAACTGACACCCGCCAGTCATCTTTGAGCAACGGAGTTACTCGTAGCGATGAAACCAGTCTCTCGTAAGCGTACGAGTAATGTCGGTCCGAGCCGCTTCGATCCAACAATACCGTGGGATCAAGAAAAGACTAAGGAGGGCAGCAAAACGCACATCACCGCCCACAAAAACTTTTGTGTTTCTACTCGAGAAGACATCTACGCATGAACCTAGCTCATGATGCCACTGTTGGGGAACGTCGCATGGGAAACAAAAATTTTCCTACGCGCACGGAGACCTATCATGGTGATGTCCATCTACGAGAGGGGATGAGTGATCTACGTACCCTTGTAGATCATACAGCAGAAGCGTTAGTGAACGCGGTTGATGTAGTGGAACGTCCTCACGTCCCTCGATCCGCCCCGCGAACAATCCCGCGATCAGTCCCACGATCTAGTACCGAACGGACGACACCTCCGCGTTCAGCACACGTACAACTCGACGATGATCTCGGCCTTCTTGATCCAGCAAGAGAGACGGAGAGGTAGAAGAGTTCTCCGGCAGCGTGACGGCGCTCCGGAGGTTGGTGATGACCTTGTCTCAGCAGGGCTCCGCCCGAGCTCCGCAGAAACGCGATCTAGAGGAAAAACCGTGGAGGTATGTGGTCGGGCTGCCGTGGAAAAGTCGTCTCAAATCAGCCCTAAAACCCCACTATATATAGGAGGAGGAGGGGGGAGACTTGCCTTGGGGTCCAAGGACTCCCAAGGGAGTCGGCCGAGCCAAGGGGGAAGGTCTCCCCCTCCCAAACCGAAATCCACTTGGTTTGGAAGGTGGAGTCCGTCTTCCCTTTCCCACCTCCTTCTTTTTTTTCCTTTCCTCTTTGATTTTATTTCCTATGCGCATAGGCCTCTCTTGGGCTGTCTCACCAGCCCACTAAGGGCTGGTGTGGCACCCCAAACACCCATGGGCTTCCCCGGGGTGGGTGGGCCCCCCCGGTGAACTCCCGGAACCCATTCGTCATTCCCGGTACATTCCCGGTAACTCCGAAAACCTTCCGGTAATCAAATGAGGTCATCCTATATATCAATCTTCGTTTCCGGACCATTTCGGAAACCCTCGCGACGTCCGTGATCTCATCCGGGACTCCGAACAACATTCGGTAACCAACCATATAACTCAAATACGCATAAAACAACGTCGAACCTTAAGTGTGCAGACCCTGCGGGTTCGAGAACTATGTAGACATGACCCGAGAGACTCCTCGGTCAATATCCAATAGCGGGACCTGGATGCCCATATTGGATCCTACATATTCTACGAAGATCTTATCATTTGAACCTCAGTGCCAAGGATTCATATAATCCCGTATGTCATTCCCTTTGTCCTTTGGTATGTTACTTGCCCGAGATTCGATCGTCAGTATCCGCATACCTATTTCAATCTCGTTTACCGGCAAGTCTCTTTACTCGTTCCGTAATACAAGATCCCGCAACTTACACTAAGTCACATTGCTTGCAAGGCTTGTGTGTGATGTTGTATTACCGAGTGGGCCCCGAGATACCTCTCCGTCACACGGAGTGACAAATCCCAGTCTCGATCCATACTAACTCAACGAACACCTTCGGAGATACCTGTAGAGCATCTTTATAGTCACCCAGTTACGTTGCGACGTTTGATACACACAAAGCATTCCTCCGGTGTCCGTGAGTTATATGATCTCATGGTCATAGGAACAAATACTTGACACGCAGAAAACAATAGCAACAAAATGACACGATCAACATGCTACGTCTATTAGTTTGGGTCTAGTCCATCACATGATTCTCCTAATGATGTGATCCCGTTATCAAGTGACAACACTTGCCTATGGCCAGGAAACCTTGACCATCTTTGATCAACGAGCTAGTCAACTAGAGACTTACTAGGGACAGTGTTTTGTCTATGTATCCACACAAGTATTGTGTTTCCAATCAATACAATTATAGCATGGATAATAAACGATTATCATGAACTAAGAAATATAATAATAACTAATTTATTATTGCCTTTAGGGCATATTTCCAACACTCATGGCCATTAGCTGCCGCGTGGCTTGCCTCCACGACTCTCACAGGCTGGGGTAGGACGGGAGACCGGACCGGCCTGGAGGGGGGGGTGGGTATAAGCGGCCTAAAATGTTTTATAATAAAAGTTTAAAGGGGAAGTAGGTTTTCGTGGATCCGGTAGAGATGGCCTAAATACTTATAGAGAAAGTTTTTGTGTGAAGATATTAAAATAGGGTGTGTTTAAGACACATATGACATAGTTATTGTACACCTAAATGACTAAATCAATCATAAAAAGAAAAAGAAAATACTCATACGAATCTTCACGTAAGATCAATGATATATAACTTAGATGTGTAATACTTATCACACATCTAGATGTATTTTAGCAAAATGGATTAAAAGTAATGTCTAAGACATCTTATAAAAGTTTACTCAAGTAGTAGGTTTTATAGTGGACCTATGCCCTGAACATTTTTTTTTTGAAGCTGCTGGAGATCTTACCGTCGACCAGCGGCCTTCTTCCCACTTACCTCCAATTTTGTATGCACCCTCGGTTGCAACTCGCGAAACCACGTTCCAATTCCTTCTACTAAAATACTATTCTGTAGAATCTGCTTAGGCATTCTTGCCTTTTCCCTTCTGAGTCCTCGACCCTCGTCGCCGCTGCCCCGCTCCTTCGCTAACCCTCGTCGCCGCTGCCCGGGCGCCGCGGCCGCCACCCAGTTGCCAGCTTCCTTTCCTGCACGGTATACTCTCTGATCACCTGTACTTTTGCTATTACTACTTGTTCTGCTGTGTTCGTGCGTGCTTCGACTTTCTTTGTGAGATCTGAGCTGGGCGCCGGGAGCGGTTAGAATGCCTCTTCCTTGATTCGGCCTTGGGCAGGCCGTTGGCGGGGATGTTAGGATTTTGGGTTCCAGTGTTTTGTGCTCCCGGGGTCCATGTGTTTTGTTCTTCCCCTTTGGGATTATGAGATGGGTTCCTGTTTCGTATGATGAGGATGATGTCGAAGGTTTTGAATAATCTTGCTCGTTTCTGCTTTTTTGCTGATGTGCTTGTATATTTGTGTTATTGTTCTAATACCTTAAGTATATCAGATCACATGGGAACCTGTAATAAATTAGAACACAACAGCATGGGTTTATCCAGTACTTGCATCAATTATTCTTCTTAGGATGTTAGGTACAGTAGTTAGCATGCATTCCAGTTCGTTTAGGACATCTTTAATATTTAATTTTCAGGAAAAAAGTTCTTTAGTGTGTATGCTATTTTACAGCTTGAGGCTAAATTGACGAAGTGTGTGCAGGGCCGGTCCTGAGAATTCGGGGGCCCAGGCCGGAACAGGAACATGGGGCCCTTTAATACAAAATATGAAAATATGATTCAATACATGTCACCTTGGAAATATCTGTTATTTGTTATGTTATTAAGATTATCACAATTCATGGTTTGTAAATATCCATAGTAAAAACAAGTATCTCGTCTATACTAGTAAATTGTGTAGCAGATGAATTAAATATAATATCATGGGCACTAACATTGTTATCAACTGTGTTGATGTTAACATTGTCTTCTGTAGTATCGTTCTCTTCTCGAACGATCAGTTTGTTTGTTCATAGAGACCATCACCCACTTGTCGTGGATGAGGTGCTTATTCTCATATAGAACTAATCAATGGATCTTTTCTTTGTTTCTATAAACTCGTGTATATGTTTCCTCTTATCACTGTCCCGCATTTTTCTAAATGACATGATGGTGCTGATATAAAAATAAGTTATTGGAAATTAGCACAAAGATACATGATCGCTCCAATAAAATCTTCATCTATTATCCCTAAAAAATTATCCATTATCATGGCAAAATCAGTAACTTATCTCATCTCGCTTCTTGACGCTGACGTGTAAGAATCGACGATTGGGCATGTCCGCCTCTCCGGCTGGAGTTGAAGGCAACAAGCCGGCAGCCGGCAGTGCTGCTCTTCCTGGCTGAACCTACGTGGCGGCGATCAGACACCACTGGAATAGATCAGCAACCTGGGTGACACTGACACAGCCATAGTAGATCCAATCGCCAAAGGTTGTTCTGTTTCTCATGCCTCCTATATTCCTGGTCAAATCGATATTGTAATGTACGGCTGCAATGCCTCCGTAGAGGTTTGTTTTTCTAGGCTGATGCCTACGTACGCGAACTCTCCATCCTATCCTTAATCAATCGATGCTCAGACCGCCGATGTCGCTACTCATATGAATCTGAGCGAGGCCCGGTGGGATTTTTTTCATCGTAACAAGCTGAGAAACTATGCGGTACGTACCTGGTGGGGGCCCCTGTCGAGCCGGGGGCCTGGGGCGGTCGTCCCCTCTGCCCCCCCCCCCCCTCAGGGCCGGCCCTGAGTCTGAGTGTGTGTCTTGATTGTTATTTTTATTGGTACCTTCAAATTTCATTTGTTTTTCATAAGAAAAGGTTCTCGAAGCTGAGCAAAGCGGTTACCTTGGACGGTGCACAACCCAACATCATGAGCCTTTTGAATAAAGAAATTGCTGTATGTCGATTCGATGAGTTCCCAAGCTGTTTGTAGATTTAGGTGTGGCCCAATCTTGGACTGGACTAGCGTTAATAATACAGAGAACAACATTTGGTTAACCAGAAAGAACTGGAGAACAGTAACCCACCTGTAATTGCTCAACTTAATAACCAGTTAATCTCACTCACCTGGTTTTTCATATGTCAGACTTCCAGTCAAACTGGCGAACAAAAAGGTTAACAAATATTAAGGTAATATGCAACTTGTATTTGCATGCGGCCTTAGGCCAATATATATACACGTACATTTGTGGTAAATATACAGAAAACTACTTATACAATGGAGACATTACACAGCTATATATATATATATATATATATATATATATATAAAGGTAATTTTGGACCCACAGCTATATACTCCCTCCGTCCCAAAATAACTGTCTTAACTTTGTACTAGCTCTAGTACAAAGTTATACTGCTCTAGTACAAAGTTATACTAAGCTCAAGACACTTATTTTGGGACGGAGGGAGTATATAACTCAGAACAATGATATGTCCAATACTGAAGATAATTTTTTTTGGCTTGCAAATAATGTGGTTTTCATTCTCCATGTATATTTGTACTTAGAGCAACCAATCTCAATGGTTGGAGATGTTCACTCTTCTCGGCAACGGGTAGATTCCCCTGCTCAACAATTTAAGTTGTTGCGCTGTTTCAGAGATCTCTTATCTCCAGGCATGGTTCGTTCTAACATTTATTTCAGCGCATGTGTCTGATTTTGAGCCTTTTTCTCTCGTGGTATTTCTCATTCGGTCTTATATTTTACTGATTTGGTCAGATATTTGTTAAGGAGTATTAGTAGTATTAGTACTGGTCTAGGCCTCTTTATGTATTGTAATTAGTCTAGTTTTCCTTACTTGTACATGAAGTTCCTTGTAATATATTTTCTCCCCTTGAGCTATGCAATAGAGATAAGTTTGTCATTTAACATGGTATCAGGATCCCATTTTTAGTTTTCCCCCCCTCTCTCTCTCCCCTGGACACTGCAACTCGTCCTTCCTGATAGGTCTCATTCTCCACCACCAGTTGATCGAATTTTTTGGTCTAAGTTTGTCCCTCTCGATCGATTCACCATCTCCTGTTAGCCTGCTTCCTTTCGCCACACACACCACTGCATGCCTCTCGTGCTTACCCAGTGCTGGTCCTGTCTGCCTCCCGTACTTCCAGAATCGTGCCTGTTCGGCCAGGTCTAATGGTCGCTTGTTCAGAACGATTCCCACTCCAGATCAAAGCTAATGGCCAGAACCTGTTAAAACAATTAGGTTCTGAATTCAGTATTCACTCACTGTTTTGTCACACACATGCACACAACAAACTTGTATAAAGCTCTGTAAGTTTTTATATCAATAGCACAAGCTTACATTGTACATATGGGGTGCCTCTCTTATTATATAGAGGTTTTAGGTCGGCGCTACAATGACCGACATGATACAGTAATCACCTACAAAAGTAGCTATTATAGATTTATAGCTCACCTTATCTAATTTTCCTTAACTACCAAGTCACCTATCACCTAAGACCAAAATAGCCTAAAAGAGATGCTAGTACGCTACTACGGGATACGAGGATTATCCTAACACATTTTACCAAACTGAAATTGACTACTTGCTCTTCCATGAATGCATCTCTTTGCTATATAACAAGATTAACTGTAACAATCTCCCCCTAACCTTGTCATACCAAACTCACATGTATGGACCATTTTCTCTTCATGTTAACTTGGGATAATCTTCTTGTACTGTATGATCATAAATGCCGCATAAGACGTCCCCTTGAATAATTCACACATTTTCTGGTGGACACAACTAACACGAGATTGTTGTTTCTTGTGGACACAATTATCAGAAGAAATATGTTGTCTTGTAGATGTTCGAGTATATATAATATAGCCATGTACCTCTTCGTATTTATCCCATTGTATAAGGGGTTTTCTGCATATAGTCCACACCTGTACATGTATATATATCGGCCTATGGCCTCATGGGAATACAAGTTGCATATTCTTAACATGGTATTAGAGCTAGGTCAATTTTTTGCACGCTGCAACTCGTGTGATTGATCCGTCTGTCCTCCCGGATCGAAGCCGCCGCCTTGATCTCCTGCTTCCGATTGAAGCCCGTTCTCGATCTCCTCCTCCTGCCTGCTGCTCTCGTTCTGCTCGATCTGCTCGTCGGCCTGCTGCGCCCTGCTGTCAGCCTCCAGATCGAAGCTCACCTCCAGCCGCCGCTCATGGGATCCGCTCGTGGGATCTTCGCCTTGTCCCGTTCTCGCTGAAGGTCGCGGCCGACCGCTCGATCCCATCGATGGTGGATTCGACAAAGCCACAGCCGCCGCTGGGATCCGCTCGTGGGATCCAACCGCTTCGCCTCGTCCCGTTCTCGCTGAAGGTCGCGACCGACCGCTCGATCCCATCGCTGGTGGATTCGACAAAGCCACATCCGCCGCTCGCAACCACTACCACGGGACCAGCCGCTCGACGCCGCCGTTCGTGTCGGATCGGGCGCGACCCCACCCGCTATTAGCGGCTCGATCTCGCGCACCGATTCCTTGATCTCGCCCACCGATTCCCACTCCCAATCGGATCGGTTTCCCCTGATCGTTGACTAAAAAAAAAGAAAAAAAAGGAAAAAAATGTCTGCAGTATCTGGCTACGTTGCTGTTCCTCGCTGTCCGGTGATTTTTGATGGCACCAACTACACTGAGTTCATTGGCTTTATGCGCATTCATATGCGTGGCATCCGACTATGGGGTGTTCTTTCTTGCGAGGCCTGCTATCTGCCAGTCCGGTTCCTCCTATGGCCCTACTCCGCCGACTCCACCAGTTCTTCCTGCTGGTGCTAATCAGGCCGCAAAGGATGCGGCTAAGCTTGCTGATGAGGCCGCTGTTCGTGCTTATGATGAGCAGGTTTTGACTTATGAGGAGGCTCTTCAGGCGTATCATGGTGCTCTGTCTGTTTACATCTAGTGGCTTGATGATGATGCTCGTGCTACCGCTGTTCTCATTGCTAGTGTTCTGCCTCTGAGTTTCTGGGCCTTCCTACTGTCTTTGAGATGTGGACCCGTCTTCGTCAGCGTTATGAGCCCTCTAGTGATGCCTTATACTTCTCTGTGGTTCGTCAGGAGCATGCTCTTCAGCAGGGTGACTTCACTGTTGATGATTTCTATGCACAGAGTTCTGCTATCTGGCGCCAGCATGATTCTCTCCGCAGTGCTGGTTGTCGTACTTGCCCATGTTGCCAGGCTGTACAGGCCAATTTGAAGTTCCATCGTGTCTACGAGTTTTTGTCTCGGCTCCGTAAGGTGTTTGAGCCCCGGCGTGCTCAGTTGTTTGCTCGTCGCCGTATTTCTCTCATGGAGGCACTTTTTGAGATTCGTGCAGAGGAGACTCGCTTGCGTGGTGCTGGTTTACTAGAGATTCCCTCTGTGCTCGCTGCTCGAGCCCCTGCTATGCCACATGCTGCACCGACTTCGTCTCGCTCGAGTGCTTCGCCGCTCTTGCCCACTCCTCCTGGCAGCTCGAGCATCCCCCGTCCACATTGCGGCTACTGCAACCTGGATGGTCATGTTGAGTCTCAGTGTTTCCGGAAGAAGAAACACCTGCGTCAGGTGCTATCATCATCTTCAGGGACTTCGTCTACTACCTCAACATCTTCAGCCATCGCTTTGACTGAGCAGGATATTCTGAGACTTAAGCGTCTGCTCGCTGCTTCAGGTTCTTCCTCGACGGGTACTGCTGGTTCTGTGACTGATGCTTCTCGCACTGAGCAACCACCTTCTACACAGTCAGGTACATCCGCATGGGTTCTGGACTCTGGAGCTTCTTTTCATATGTCTTCTCATTCTTCCACTCTATCCTCTCTTCGACTTCTTGATTCTCCTGTTCATGTCCTCACTGCATATGGTACTCCTCTTTCAGTCGTTAGTAGAGGCAATGTTACCACTCCTTCTTGCCTGTCGCCTGCGTCTCGGCCACACATCTCCTGAGGCCTCACTCCTGGCGTGCGTCCGGGGCGCGCACCGGCAGCCCCTGAGTGCTGCCCAGCTTCACGTTCCCTCGACCGTGGTTGTTCGCGCGAATCTCACGAGGCTGGTACCCTCGCGAGGGCCCCGCCTGCGCTGCCCGGCGGGGGCGCTTCAGGAACCCAGTTCCCCTTCCTTCGTGTCATCTCCTCTCGTGGCCGCTTCGATGCGCCGTGCCGCCAGGGCCCAACCCTCGAGCGCGAGAGCGAGGGCCCCTGAAGGGCGACACTCATGGACTCGCGCTTGTGGCGGTTGCTCGCGAGACCCACCTCGCGAGGCCCCTCCTGGGTTGCCGGGCGGGGGCGCTTCAGGAACCCGGTTCTCCCTTCCTTCGCGCCGTCTCCTCTCGTGGCCGCTTCGATGCGCCATGACGCCAGGGCCCAGCCCCCGAGCGCGAGAGCGAGGGCCCTTGAAGCGCGACACTCATGGACTCGCGCCTGTGGTGGTTGCTCGCGAGACCCGCCTCACGAGGCCCCTCGTGGGAAGTCTTGTAGAGAGAAAAACACCAAGTCTTGGCGGCGCGCACTTGCCCGCTCGCATTTGGGCGTCCCCGCATGCATATGGGCGTGGTAAGGGAACAAGAATCAGGGGAGCTCCATAAAAACCAAAAAAACCAAGACCTCCACTAGAAAACCCAAAGCTAACTTGTTCACGAGCCCAAAAAGGAGAGGCGTGGCTGCCGCACTCAACGCAGGCCAGCCCGGTGAGCTCGTTCGCGAGTTAAAAACAGGGACGTATAAAAGCGGCCGCCGTGCCTAGCACGGGCCCTAAAAAGAAGTGCGGACACCGGGGTGTTTCCTTCGTCTTCTTCCCTAGCGCGGAGCATGAGGACTGCCCACTAAGACGTGCCCCACTGTAGCCATGACGCGGCCCGTCGTGTGGTTACGCACAAGAGACCCCCGGGCGTATACAACCCACTTGTTATCATGTGAGAGTGTCACGGGCTTCTTCCCTAGCACGGAGCATGAGGACTTCCACTAAGACATGGGAGGGGGCCTCTACCGCAGCCACAACGCGGCTCGTCGTGGGGTTACGCACGAGAGACCCCTGAGCGTTTACAGCCCACTCGTTATTACGTGAGAGTGTCACGGGTTGGCCTTCGGGTGCCTGGCTCCAAGCTCCCACCTCCTGTTCCCAGGCAAGTGGCGCGGGACCTGGGGATACGTACGGTCTTCTGGGCCCCCACCCTCACTCCCCAGGCGCGTGGCATCTGACCTGGGGCTATGCGCTATTCTGATGGGCCCCCACCCTCCGTCTCCAAGCACGCGACGTTCAGCCTGGGGACATGGGCGCCCCGGGGGGGGTCCTTCCCCTGGGGATTTTTCTTCAACGTCTCCTGCCGCTCGGCGAGGAAGCGCGTACGCCCTCTCATCGCTCCCTTGACTCTCGCGCGAGGACCGTCATGCTCCACACGACCTGAAGAGTCCGACCGCAAGACGGCAGCTCGGCACTAAAGCTTAGCATTTAAGGCAAACAACACAATTTCAAGTGAAAGTCAAGTTTGTTACATATCCAAGAAACACTCGTTCGGGGCAGTACAAAATACCAGGGACCGTTTTAACCCGGTTGGTCCAAAAAACCACTTGACGACCCGATTGTTACGGGCGCGTCCGTCTGCCTTGCGTCACGTACCGCGGGGCTCCACTCCTCCGGCTGGCGATAGCCGGGTCCTGAGGCTGCTGACCCTTGAAGCTTCTCGAGCCCGAGGGATTCTAACGCCTCGTGAGGCGTACATGCCACGCGTCCCTTGCGGCCTGCTGAGCTCCTGAACGACGAACTCCCATGACCTTGGCGCTTGACGCCACTCCCTTGGCCTGCGGGGGCGCGCGTCAGGGCACGCCTTCATGGCCCCCCAGGCGCCTTCCTGTCGCCCCCAGGCTGGAGCCGCCAAGCCCGACCCGACAGTGGCGCCTGGCGTACCCCCTACGCCGGGGGGAGCATGCGCCGTCTTGGGGCTTGTAGGCTGCGGTGCCAGTGCTCGGCGCGACAACCCTCTCGCCCGGGGGTCGTGGGTGCGGCGGCATGGCGTCGTCTTCCGGGTGGCACACGTCGCGGGGGGACCCACGCCAAGCATCGTCTCGGGGATGGTCATTTCCACCGTCGCCGCGGGGTTGGCGGGCGTGGTCACCGACGTCTTCTCTGCGGTCGGCGGGGACGACACGGTCTCGGCGTCGAGCGGCGTGCTTGTTGTTGAGGATCCTGACCGCCTGGCAATCCTTCGTGTTGTGGGTGTGCATGTTGTGGTCTGCGCAGAACTTGTCGCCGGCCTTACGAGGTGCGTCGCCGCAGGGGGCCGGCGGAGGTCTGAGGCCGGTCACCGGTGTTAAGCTTCATGCACTAGCCAACGCAACCAAAAGTCCGAACTGATGGAAAGGGCTAGTGCAATCCACATATACTATAACACCCCCTCTCCCGTGTGACGGGGAAGACAAGTCGACACGTGCAACCGGAAGAGAGCGACGGCGTGCGAAACTCACGTATGACTCAAGAGGCCTCTACGTGGACACAAAGGGGGTACCAGCTATTTTTTAAATAAATTGCGAAAGCCAGGGCGTGAACTCAAGACCATAGCTTTGATACCATGTTAAGCTTCATGCACTAGCCAACGCAACCAAAACTACGAATTGATGGAAAGGGCTAGTGCAATCCACATATACTATAACAACGGGAACCCTGAGGAGCAGGAGCACGGCATGAGGCGAGGCCTGCTCGGGCTGCGGGCTGAGCGAGCCGCCCCCGTCGAGCCCCCTGCCTCCGACGGTGGGGGCCGAAGCGGGGCGTAGGGCGCCAAGGCCCTCCTAGCGACGGCGACGAGTTCGGCGACATGGTCCACCCACGCGTCGTATCCTCCGTACGTCGGGCGGTGGCGAAGTAGTTCGCTCGCCATGAGCAGTGTGTCCTGAGCGTTCAGGTCCCCCATGTGAACGCAGGCCGAGGCAGATGCCGTGGGGGACGCAACAGGGCGACCTCCTTGATGCGCCGGTGGCCACAGGAAGCCCTGCTGCTCGTGCGCAGCGGTGGCGAAGCTGGTGGTGGCCACAACGCTAGTAGGCCGGTAACGGCCGTCCGGCGCCGAGCTCCCGGGGCGCATGCGGTGAGCGTCAACCATGGGGTCGATGAAGCTGGGGAGAAACTGGAGCGAGAGGGCGGTTGCGCACCCCTACCTGGCGCACAAATGTCGGAATCGGGGCTCCGCAGACCCAAGGAAAGGTTCGAACACTGGGGTGCGCTCGCTCTCCAATCTTGTTCAACCTCTCAACCTCACGGCGAATCTACGGTTGTGTGAGCTAGGACGGCAAGCTGGAACGCGCGGTAGTTTACCTAGGTTCGGGCCACCTTGTGGTGTAAAACCCTATTCCTGCTTATGGTGGGATTGCTTGAGGTGGAAGACAAGTATAAAGGTGGGTTCTTGCCCTAGCCGAGGGGACAAAAATTGGATCCCCTTCTACGGAGGTTGGGCCTCTCCTATATACTAGCCTTGGTCCTCTTCCCCGAAAACATTGGTGGGAAGGGTTGCCACAACGGCCATTTTCGAAAGGGGACAAGACTGCAGTATGCCCTGACAAAGGTGGTCTTCGCCTGCAAAAGCTTCTCTTCATGACACGCTGGTGGGCTCGGAGATGACCTCCGACCTGCGGAGCCCCCGGCTTTAGTGTCCGTGCACCGAACGAGAAACCTTTGGGAGTCGCTTCGGGAGCACGCCAACTGTCCCAGCTTACTTAGCTTGGAAGGGGAAATCCTCCCCATACGCGCCCGCTGGCACCGTCCCCGCGCCGCCTGTGCAGCCTGCCACATCCATGTGAAGCAGCTGGGTCATGGGACCCTACCAAGTCGTCCTCGGCAGGCCCGCCCCGCGAGGGCCTCAGGGGAAACCTCGCGACGGACGCCCTCCCGAGGCCCTTGGCGACGATCTTCAAGCGCTCGCCTCCCGAGGCATGGGCCCTCGCGAGGGTCCTCATCCATGTGAAGGAGCTGGGTCATGGGACCCTACCAAGTCGTCCTCGGTAGGCCCGCCCTGCGAGGGCCTCAGGGGAAGCCTCGCGACGGACGCCCTCCCGAGGCCCTTGGCGACGATCTTCAAGCGCTCGCCTCCCGAGGCATGGGCCCTCGCGAGGGTCCTCTTTGCCGGGCTCGTCGATGGGCCGAACCAGGCTTATCCTGCCGCCTCGCGCTTGGGGCCGCAGGCCGATGGGCCTGGGTACCCCCGGTCCCTGGGGCCCGACAAATTTGAGGTCAGACGCAAGGTCGAATTGTCCGACAAATCTGATAATCGGACTTCTGTCAGATTGTCCGACAAGTCAGATAATCTGACTTTACCTAGGCACGTGTGGGTCAACCCGAGGAAGAACTCAAAATTGGATGGAGGAAAAGGGAAATTGGGGTCCAAATTGGCTAGTGAAATGCAAAACAAAGGTAGATTGACTTGCACAACACTGGATTTGTTGATCAAATCCAATCAAAACACTAGAAACAACAAATCGCACAAAATCAGTTGAGGCTATTTTTTGTGCCGATTTTTGAATTGGCAAGAAGAATTCAAAAATAGACTACAAAGACAAGGGGCAGGGGCTCCAAATCGTGGCAACCTTGCTCATAATACCAAATGATGCGAGACAAACAGTAGTAGTGGCCTGATCTTCATGGTTGGAGATGGATTTAAGGATGAACATGAAGAACACGGGGGCTAACAAGGAAGAGCACAAGAGATCACTCAATAAAAGATTCACATCGAGACACTTCTCATTCATAAGTCAAATCAAGAGTAACACATTGATCCAAGACAACGAGGGAAAGTAAATAACATATGTATTTAATTTCCAAATCCAATAAGGGAGTGGAGGTCTTGAGATAGAGTCTTCCCCAAATCTCTTAAGAGAGATGGAGGCCTTGTGTTCCTAGAGGATTCTTCTCCAAGTTGGAAGTCTTGAAACCATTGAAGGTCCAAGTTGGAGGTCTTGATCCCACTAGGGAAGGATAGATGAGCAAAGCTCTCTCAAGGTTTAGTTCAATGCTTTGCTAACCCTAGATCCGAGGTGGGGGACGGAATATGTAGTCCAGCTGGGAAGAGGTAGGTAGGTGGGAAATGATACACGGGCCCGTGGCCACTTACACTGCACACAAGCAGTTCGAACATTCCGACGTAAGTCAGACATTCTAACATGTCGAACATTCTGACCATGTGTTTGACGTAATATCCGACATGGTACAGAGGTCTCTGGGTATGTCGGATATGGGGTCAGATGCCATGTCGGACTGTCCGATGTGTCAGAGGTTGGATCGGATATTCATGTTGGACATTCCGACACGGTCCAGAGTGCATCTGGTTAAGTTGGACATAGGGTTAGACCCTAGGCTGGACTCTCCAATTTGGCAGATTTCAGCAAGCTTTTCTTCTTGATGACGATCCTTGCTGCCCCTCTAGCCCTTCCCTTTGCTTGATACCTTCACGCCCAAGAATTCTGAAAGTTTCGAAATGAGGTAGTAACCATGTCGCACATGCAAGTATAGAGAGCTCATAGAGAAACGAAGTCACCTTGGTTTCAATTGCATGCCCACGAGCTCTTGTCAACGGCCCACTTGGAGTTTGGGGGGTTGATGGTGGGTTCATGGTGATCCATGGGATGCTTCGCACCACAATGGCTCCTACATCATTGACTCCTATATGCTTCCTAGCTTCTAGCTTTCTATTTTTACCGTTGTATTCACCAAGTTTGTTGCTCTTTCATATTTATCATGTCACGCGAGTCCATCAAACCTTCATTGTCATGTCAATCTTCTTTCTTGTCCTAACCCTTTTGTGTACAATTTGGCCTTTCTTGTTGTGATTGTTTTCTAGGTGATTTCAGTGGCCTCCTTTTGCATTGTCGTTGATCTATACCCATTCTCTTGTCTCCGAGCTTCTTTTGCCGCTGTTTTTTTTCTCTCGAGAAAATGCTGCGTTTCTTTTCATTGAAAGGGGGTTGGGGTGGGGACAAGTTACATGCCTCCTAGGAGGAGGTTTACAGTTTATGTTACAATGATCTTAGTGGACGTCCCTGTTAGAGTATATATAATATAGTCATGTGCCCCTTCGTATTTATCCCATTGTATAAGGGGTTTTCTGCATATAGTCCACACCTGTACATGTATATATATCGGCCTATGGCCTCATGGGAATACACAAGTTGCATATTCCTAACATGGTATTAGAGCTAGGTCAATTTTCTGCGCGCTGCAACTCGTGCGATTGATCCTCGATCTCCTCCTCCTGCCCGTTTCGCTCGAGGCCTCTGCTCGTCCCCGCTCGAAGCTGCTCGAGGTCTCTGCTCGTCCCCGCTCGAAGCTGCTCGAGGCCTCTGCTCGTCCCGATCGGAGCTAGCCAGATCTGCCGGCCCCGTTCGATCTCCTCCTCCTGCTCCCGTAGGCCCCGCTCGATCTCCAGCCGGACCTGCTCATTCTCCAGCCGGCCCCGCTCGAGCTCCAGCCGGCCCCGCTCGATCTCCCGTAGGTCCAGCTCGAGCTCCAGCCGGCCCCGATCCATCTCCCGCCAGATCCAGCTCGCCAGATCCAGCTCGCCCGATCCCGCAGGTCCCGTTCGAAGCAGGAGGATTTGTCGTTTGCTGGTTTTCGTGAGACAGCTCCGCCCCCTCTCGAAGCTGCTTACCATTGCTCACCAGTCCTCCAGCTGATTCCCCTGCATCGAGACAGCTCGGGATCCAGCTGCGTCGCAATCCAGCCTAGTTCACTCCGTTCCACTGCTGGACATCTCTGCTGCCGCCGTGAGATATTCTTAAAAAAATGTCTGCTGCATCAGGCTACGTTGTTGTTCCTCGTTGTTCGGTGATTTTTGATGGCACTAACTACACCGAGTTCATTGGCTTCATGCGCATTCACATACGTGGCATCCGTCTATGGGGCGTTCTTTCTGGCGAGGTTCGTTGTCCGCCACGTCCGGTTCCTCCTGTGGCCCCCACTCCGTCGACGCCACCGGTTCTTCGTGCGGATGCTAATCAGGCTGCGAAGGATGCAGCTAAGCTTGCTGATGAGGCCGCCGTTCGTGCTTATGATGAGCAGGTTTTGACTTATGAGGAGTCTCTTCAGACATATCATGGTGCTTTGTCTGTTTACACCCAGTGGTTTGATAATGATGCTCGTGCTGCAGCTGTTCTTACGGATAGTTGATCCCCATCAAAGACACAAGCGTTTTGTTGTTTCTAGATCATCCATCCCGTCAGGAGCGTTGTGGTTGCTAGTCCCTTGCGAAGCGGTTTGGCGGTCGTTCTTGTGCTACTCCCTCTATCCATATATATAGGGCCTAATGCGTTTTTCGAGGCTAACTTTAACCACATGTTAAAGCAAATAATATATGACATGCAAGTTACACAAAGCATACTGTCAAATTCGTACGTGAAAGGAGCTTTCAATGATATAATTTTTATATTATACATCTCATATAATATTAATCTTATCAATAGTCAAACACAGTCTCACAAAATGCATTGGGCCCTATATATATGGATGGAGGGAGTATGATTTTTGCAACATGCTTCTTCTATCCCACCTCGGCTTTACTCAACAGGTTTTTGAAGACTCCATGCTACAATTGACACTATAGAGACACGGATTTTGGATTTCACCATTTGTTAGTGTTATATTCTTAAAATGCAAGGAGTATTAATTGGTGGTCTAGGTTTCTTTACGTATTCGTATTAGTCTAGTTTTCCTTGCTTGTAGTTCAAGTCCCTTGTAATATATATCCCCCTTGGGCTATGCAATAGAGGTAAGTTGCTCATCTAACAATGCTATAACTTAGTTCGATGTTTTAACCATACTATATGCTTTGATCCGTTGCAGATAAACATATAATCTTAATGGGGCATGATCATACAACTCATATAGACGTAAGTTGGTCAGTCCCAAGTATTATATGTCTGTATAATCACTATATCCTGACATTTCTTGTTGTTCTTACTTTTTTTGGGTACAGAAGCTCACGGTGGATGGTTCCATTGCTGGTATGTTCTCTGGTGCAGTTTTCTAGAAGCATGTGAATTTTCACGCATAATTCTTCATATCAAATAGAGAAAAAGTGTGTTTATTTTTGTGTTTCTTTATGTCTTCTTGGGTATTGAATCCACAGAGTCACTCATTATGCAAGTTTCCATTTTGTGGAGATGATTCTCAGCCTCAAGGTTCTGATGAAGTTAATTTCGGACATTTTCTGTTTTAATTTGTATGTACCTCTACATTTACTTTTTGTGATGAATGTACATCTACATTTGACGTGGTCTTAAAATATTCTTTTCTTCTGACCACCAGTCCAGGTATATGGGAATATTAATGCGACCAATTATCACTTGTCATTTACTCCCTCTGTTCCTAAATATAAGACGTTTTGGCAGTTCAGATTGAACTGCCAAAACGTCTTATATTTAGAAACGGAGGTAGTAGTACTTACACACTGAGGATTCTGGATTGCATTATGTTTTGCATGTCGTTCTTCATATGGATGTACCTTGTATCTTCCTTATGTGCTTCCTTTTTTTGTAAAATAGACAGGAAATGTTGCCAGGAACCTGGCTGCGATGAAATTATCAGTGGAAGGGTAATGTACTGCATTAGTCACACTAGTGGGCGTTCATCTCAACAGCTTGGTTACCTCCAGAGTTCACAGAAAAGCTCGGATTTATACATGACCCCTGTTAAAGGTAGACAGTGTACTGGGCCCAGTGCCAGTGCAGAGCAAGATGTAAATATCAAGTATGAGGGGAATGATCAAGGCAAACTCAATGATAGATCTGGGAATACTCGGGGAAACACTGGGCAACTAATCTTGCGTGGTCCTGACATGCTTTGCAAGCACGACAACTGCAAAAAGCAGGCCCAGGGCAACACATTGTACTGCAAGCTACATAGTGGTGGTAGTAAGGGTTGCCTAGTACGGGACTGTGTGAAGGCTGCACATGGTGGCACACCTCTATGCATTGGCCATGGAGGAGGGAAGCGGTGCATTGTCGCTGGATGCCCAAATGCTGCATGTGGCCAGGGCCGTAGTGAGCATTGTGTGAGGCATGGTGGTGGCAAGCGATGCAAATTTGAAGGGTGCGTGAAGGGTGCACAAGGGAACACAGACTTCTGCATCAGGCATGGCGGGGGAAGGCGGTGCAAAACTGAAGGATGTACAAAGAGTGCACAAGGACGCACAGATTTCTGCATTAAGCATGGTGGCGGCACTCGGTGCCAGTTCCAAGGATGCAATTCCAGCGCAAAATGGGGGACAGATCACTGCTCTGTGCATCGTAAGAGTTTGCTGGGCGAGACGCCTGAAGCTTTGTCACTTCCTTCTGCCAAGCGTCGTGGGGGCAAGAAACCCAAAAAGGAAGTAAAGCCATCTGGGGCCTCCCAGTTGACTGTCACCACTACTGTATCTATTGCTGGAAGCAGCACACCACAGGCAAAGAGTATTCTTCATATGGCTGCCATGCCTTCAAACCGTGAATTGTCACACAAGATCGTGATGGCAGCCGGGCAAGCTGCCATGGCTCCTGCTCAGGTTCTACCACTGTCCATGAAACCTCCAGCACCGTCGGGGACGGAGACGGAACCAACGGCGAGCAGCACGATGCTGAATCTTTAGAAAACAGGTGCAGGTGACTGCTTGCATGCACGCTGTCAATCTTTGGTTATTGTTTCGGACCAAAAACATCCATGTCTTTAGGAAACTTGTCCATAGTAAAAGTTGTTGCTGTCAGCTTGACATCGCATTTTCTGTTTGGTCTCTCTTCCGTCTAACATGTCAAATCTCTATATTCTGTAATGGCCTGTGGTGCCTCGTTGTATGGAAACTGCTCGTGGGACTATGGGCTTTCTTTTCACCTCGTAATTCTGCGGAATTATAATTATGGGAAACTGCCCACAGAAACGTCTTGGTTATAGAATTAACTGTCCAGTTCTTTTCTATGATTGTGTGTTAAAATGTTTCAAACGCCCTTAAATTGAAATGATTGATGAATTGTAAACACTGGATTATTTTTGACAGTTTATGTCTAATATGAGAACAAAAATGAGTTGCAAATTCTGGAAGTGCCGACCCGACGGGAAGGAGAGGAGGAGAAGGGGCGGTCGGTCCTGGGCGGTGGTGCAGGAGCCTCCCGGCGACGGATCTGACGAGGTCTGAGGCCGGGGTCTGGGGCGACGGAGTAGGGTGATGGCTGTCGCCGAGAAGTGGCGGCCCGGCAGGAAGGATGGGAGGGGAGAAGGGGCGACCGGTCTCGGGCAACGGTCCAGGAGCCTCCCGCTGGCGGATCTGACGAGGTCAAGGCCGGGGTTTGGGGCAGCGGAGTAGGGTGGTGGCCGCCGGCGACTGCAACCCTAGCTCGAGCACTGGGGGTGGGACGAGCACGGGCGGTGAGGGCGCGCGCGCGGGGGGGGGGGGGGGGGGGGGGGGGGGGGGGGGGACGACGACGACTGGGAGTGAGGGCTCCGTACCAGTCTGGTCATAGGGGCAATTTGGACGTAATTTGGTTGTTCAATTGGTAGGAGTTCAAAACGAAAGGTTCTCTTTTAAGGGGCTGGTTAGAATTACGAGAATTGCCAGGTTCCCACAATTCTGAAAAGCACTACTGATTCTGGTAATTCTCAGATGATTCCTGAGGAAGAAATGGGTTCTTTTGCAATTGTAATTTTTCGGAGAGTAATTCTCCAGAATTGAGTCAAAAGAACCGACCTATATGAAGTCGGGGACCTGTATTCATTCCTCTAGGGGTATTTATTGTTGAAATTAGTAGTGGGCCTTAGGTTCATAAGAGAATTTCAGAAATCTCCAAGGGCCCATGTAGGTGGTGGCATGGCAAAGTGGTGGTGGGAAGTTTAGTCACACCCCGCTAGTGGAGGAGAGGTTGGACCCCTTTATAAGGGTCTCTCTTCTACATGCTATTGGAGAATGAAAGGAGAAGAGACCCTCGCGCACTCCTCCGCCGCCGCCCGCCTCGTCGCAGGTTGTGGGAATGAGCCGATCCGAGTTCATACCTGCGCGCTTATTTTTGCCGGTCAGGATCGGAGAATACGTAACGGATGCGCCACTATCTGAGACATCGGATCGTGGGCTGTTATCGACTCGGACGTGGGTTCAGCCCACGTCTCTCCACCCGGCCGCCTATATAAGCAGGCCTAACGCCAACCCTAGCCGATACGAGATCAGATCGCCTCTGCCTCACGCGCTCGTTCCTTTGCTGCTGCCGCCGCCGGCGACTCCGTCCCGTTCACCGCGTACACGGACGACAGGAGAGCAGGCCTCCGAAACCCCGCCTCTTCAGTTCCTGTACGGGAGAGGGGCAATTATGTTTTTGGGGAGCGATCACGCGACTGCTCGCCTCCGTCCGTCTGCTTCGTCTACGTCCACGCCGTCCTCGTCATCGTCATGGCTGAACCATCCGAGGCCGATCGTCTCGCCCTTGAAGCCGACAAGAAGGCGGCAGAGGATGCTGCCGCCGCCGCCGCTGCTGCTACGGCCAAGTGGCCGACCGAAGGGTATAATCTGTTTATCCCACTCCTTTCCGTTTCAATCCTAGTAGTAGTACTTGCATGCATAGATGTATCAACTATATGCGTAGTATGTGCTAGATTAGTTCATGATCAATATGTCATTAGTCTAGTCAATGCCATGCTAGTGATTATCTCGTGGATTAATTTACTCGGAAAATTGCCTACTTACTCAACAATCCAAAAACCTAATTTGTGTAGGAATTTTTTGAGTAATGGTTTTGCTGCTGCACTGAAATCGGATAAGTTTACCAGTACTTATTACAAGCGTTGGCAAACGAAAACCGCCTTATGGCTCACGGCTATGAACGTGTTCTGGGTAGCCGGTGTCACTCCCACGGGAACGATCTCTTCTGAACAGGAGAAGATGTTCGCGGAGGCCACCGTCCTATTCCTTGGAGCAGTTATAAGCGTGATCGGAGATAAGCTGGTTGATGCATATTTACATATGCATGTTGCCAAAGAGCTGTGGGAGGCGCTCGAATCTAAATTCGGGGCCACTGATGCTGGTAGTGAGATGTATGTTATGGAGCAGTTTCACGATTACAAAATGGTTGACAACCGTTCTGTATTGGAACAAGCTCATGAGATAATATGCATAGCTAAAGAACTTGAGGTTCTTAAGTGCAATTTGCCGGACAAGTCTGTCGCGGGCTGTATAATTGCTAAGCTCCCTAATTCCTGGAGGAACTTTGCTACTACTCTGAAACATCAAATGCATGAGTTCTCAGCAGAGGACATCATCGGCCATCTGAGTGTTGAGCAGAACTCGAGAGAAAATGACTCCAATGGAAAAGCGGTCGAAAGCTCTTCTGTTGCCAATATGGTACATCGGAGGAACTTCAATTCCCACAAGCCCAAGGGAAAGAATTCTGTCCAACAGAATACCGACTTCAAGAAGAAGGGAAAGAAGACCTACAAGAAGAATAAGAAGGGAGAGGGCTGCTTTACTTGTGGTTCAGATGAACATTGGGCGAGAAGACGGCGCACGACTCCAAGTCTGCCAATATGATTGTGGGCAACAATAAAAGTGGTGCATCTGGGTACGGTAATTAATTTACTGTATTTTCAGTTTGTCAGTCCACCGATTGGTGGGTGGACAGGGGTGCAAATATTCATGTGTGTGCTGACATCTCATTGTCCTGTTCTTATCAGGCCACAGGTCGCGGGTCCGTATTGATGGGGAATGGCGCGAGTGCTTCTGTTCTTGGTGTTGGCACGGTCGATCTGAAGTTTACTTCAGGAAGGATCGTGCAACTGAAGAACGTGCATCATGTCCCCGCCATCAAGAAGAACCTCGTTAGTGGCTCCCTTCTGTGTAGAGAAGGGTTTAAGTTGGTATTCGAGTCTAATAAAGTAGTAGTTACGAAATATGGACTTTTTGTTGGTAAAGGTTATGAATGCGGAGGTCTGTTCCGCCTTTCCCTTGCAGATTTTTGTAATAAAGTCGTGAACAATATTCATTCGAGTGTTAATGAATTTGAAGTTTGGCATTCACGTCTTTGTCACATAAGTTCCGGTGTTATGTCACGGCTAGCAAAACTGAATTTAATCCCGACTTTCACTTTAGCCAAAGGTTCTAAGTGCCATTCGTGTGTGCAAGCAAAGCAACCTCGCAAGCCTCACAAGGCTGCAGAGGAGAGACACTTGCACCATTAGAACTCATACATTCTGATCTTTGTGAGATGAATGGTGTGTTGACTAAAGGTGGAAAGAAATATTTAATGACATCGATAGATGATTCCACTAGATATTGCTATGTGTATCTGTTAAATACTAAAGATGAGGCTCTACACTACTTTAAAATTTGTAAGGCAGAAGTTGAGAATCAACTTGAAAAGAAAATTAAACGAGTCCGGTCTGATCGTGGTGGAGAGTACTTCTCAAATGAGTTTGATCCCTTTTGTGGGGAACACGACATTATTCATGAAAGGATGCCTCCCTATTCACCCCAGTCAAACGGGGTTGCCGAATGGAAAAACCGTACTCTAACTGATTTGGTTAACGCCATGTTAGATACATTGGGTTTATCCAAGGCATGGTGGGGGGAGGCTATATTGACCGCGTGTCATGTCGTGAATAAGGTTCCTACAAAAGATAATGAGGTCACTCCCTATGAGGAGTGGTCGAAGAGAAGGACGGCGCTCTCGTACTTACGTACTTGGGGCTGCTTGGCGAAAGTCAATGTGCCGATCCCCAAGAAGCGTAAGCTTGGACCAAAGACTATGGACTGCGTTAATTTGGGATACGCTAAGAATAGCGTAGGCTATAGATTTCTAGTAGTGAAATCTGAGGTGCCTGACGTGAAGGTCGGTACAATTATGGAGTCGAGGGATGCTACCTTCTTTGAGGATATTTTTCCCATGAGAGATATGAAAGCACTTCTAGACAGGAATCCGAGGAAACTCCTCGGCCTGCCATTCCTATGGAATATTATTAACAAACACGTGATGATAATCCTGAGGAGGATGACGAGGAAACCCTTGGTAGGGGCAAGAGACAGAGGACTGCAAAGACCTTTGGTGATGATTTCTTCGTATACCTTGTGGATGATAATCCCACTTCTATTTCAGAAGCGTATGCTTCTCCAGATGCTGATTACCGGAAAGCTGTGGTCCGTAGCGAAATGGATTCCATCATGGCTAATGGGACATGGAAAATTACCGATCATCCCTATGGTTGTAAACCAGTGGGATGCAAGTGGGTGTTCAAAAGGAAGCTTAGGCCTGATGGTACAATAAAAAAGTACAAGGCTAGGCTTGTGGCTAAGGGTTATGCCCAGAAAGAAGAAGAAGATTTCTTTGACACTTATTCACGTGTGGCCAGACTGACCACCATTCGGGTACTTCTCTCGTTGGCAGCCTCGCATGGTCTTTTTGTTCATCAAATGGACGTTAAGACGGCTTTCCTAAACGGAGAGCTAGACCAGGAAATCTGTATGCAACAACCAGATGGCTTTGTGACAGATGGTCAGAAAGGAAAAGTGTGTAAGTTGTTGAAATCTTTATATGGCCCGAAGCAAGCATCTGAGCAATGGCATGATAAGTTTAATACAACACTGACATCTATTGGCTTTGCTGTTAATGAAGCTGACAAATGTGTATACTATCGCCATGGTGGGGGCGAAGGAGTTATACTGTGCTTGTATGTTGATGACATACTGATATTTGGAACCAACCTCAAGGTGATTGAGGAGGTTAAGTCCTTTCTGTCTCAAAACTTTGAGATGAAGGACCTTGGAGTGGCTGCTGTTATCTTGAACATCAAGCTCTTGAGAGATGATGAGGGTGGGATTACACTTCTGCAATCCCACTATGTTGAGAAGATTTTGAGTTGCTTTGGATATTCAGACTGCAAAATTTCTCAAACACCATATGATCCTAGTGTGCTGATTCGAAAGTTCAAAGGCACAACTATAGATCAATTGAGATTCTCTCAAATGATCGGTTCGCTTATGTATCTAGCTAGCGCAACGAGGCCTGATATCGCTTTTGCTGTGAGAAAACTTAGACGGTTTGTTGCAAACTCGGGCGATGTTCATGGGCGTGCGGTTGAAAGAATTATGCGCTACCTGAAAGGTACAGTCAACCACAGACTTCACTATATGGGATACCCATCGGTACTTGAAGGGTATAGTGATGCGAATTGGATCTCTGATGCTGATGAGATGAAGGCTACTACTGGGTATATATTTACTCTTAAAGGTGGTGTTGTTTCCTGGAAGTTTTGCAAGCAAACGATCTTAACGAGATCGACAATGGAAGCAGAATTAACAACATTAGACACTTCTGGTGTCGAAGCAGAATTTCTTCGAGATCTTTTGATGGACTTACCTGTGGTTGAGAAGCCGGTTCCGGCTATCCTTATGATCTGCGATAATCAGACAGTCATTGTCAAAGTGAAGAGTTCAAAGGACAATATGAAGTCCAACAAACATATAAGAATGAGATTGAAGTGTGTCAGACGTTTGAGAAACTCCGGAGTGATAGCGTTGGATTACATCCAAAAGGCTAAGAATCTGGCAGATCCCTTTACTAAAGGGCTATCACGTGTTGTGATAGATAGTGCATCGAGGGAGATGGGTATGAGACACACATGAGTTGCCAAGGCAGTAACCCAATCTATATGATCGGAGATCGCGTGAAGTAGGACCTGGGAAAACAAGCCAGTGGTGAATTGAGGAGAGTAACTTTACTAACCCACTCCGTTGGAGATGCAATTCTCTCGAATACTGTATGGTAGCATGACTACTGTCTTAATGTGTTCTAAAGCTTATGTGTAAGCAAGATGATGTCCTACAGAGCGATCTTTGGAGGAACACACCTATATGATCCCAACTGCTGGTCACAGTCTACGAGATTGGGGTGATCTCTAGTAAACTCATGAATAGGCCAGGAGTGTGACTTATATGCTCCACCTGAGGGGTCAGCCTTCGGTAGTCTAGTACTAGTAAGACTTGTGGTGAAGCTTCTTTACGCCAAACTGACAATTCAAGGCATAGTCCATTGTTCAGTTGTAAAGGGGTGTAGCTACTTGTTCTAGGTGAAGCTCAATCTTAACATGTCTTCACTGAAATGTTGGTATATTAAAACAGTGATTGGACCGAGGGAACACGATTTGCCCTTGAGATGTGGTGGGGGATTGTTGAAATTAGTAGTGGGACTTAGGCCCATAAGAGAATTTCAGAAATCTCCAAGGGCCCATGTAGGTGGTGGCATGGCAAAGTGGTGGTGGGAAGTTTAGTCCCACCCCGCTAGTGGAGGAGAAGTCGGACCCCTTTATAAGGGTCTCTCTTCTACATGCTATTGGAGAGTGAGAAGAGAAGAGGCCCTCACGCACTCCTCCTCCACCGCCCGCCTCGCCACGCCACGCCACGCCACGGCACGCCTCGTTACGATGCGTCACAGGTTGCGGGAATGAGCCGAGCCGAGCTCATACCTACGCGCTTATTTTTGCCGGTTAGTGTGACAACCCGAGACCGACGTTCCAGAAGATTCCCCTTCTATTCCGTTTCCGTCGTGTGATTATTTTTATTTGTCGCATCATCATCGCATCATTCGCATCATCTGCATTGCATGGGCATCCCGTTGACGCCAGTTTTCAAAACTTGCATCCGTTGTTAGTTGCCGGTTCTCGTCGTTGTCCGTTCTGAGCCCGACCACACACGCACGCGCCCGCGGCATCGATTAAAACCTATTTGTAAAAGTGTGTGCAAAACTTTCTATGATTGGGTTGGAACTTGACGTGCGGTCTTATTTTAATATAGGTAGGCCGCATGTCATATTTCGTCGCACTCGGAGTCCGTCTGGTACCCGAACGGTCGACCGTAGCGGCACCGTATTCGGTCTATCGTCGAACGTCTTTCGGTGTTTTAAATCTCGTTTCCGGGCCGCCCGTTTTCCCTCTCGTCTCCGGATAACTACTATACACGGCCACTTAGCTCGTCCCGCGTTCGGAATTGTCCGATTCCGACCACGCGGTTGGATCCGGGGCAAAATTTCGCTAACCCTAGCCCCGTGTCTATAAATAGACAGCCATCCCTACCTAAATTCGGACCAAACCCTAGCCGCCTTGGGATTCGCGCCCCACCTACCCCCTCCAGCCTCCTCTCCCACCTCCTTTCTCCTCAAGCGGGCTCGCCAGGCCCAGATCCGGCCCTCCTTGGGCCCGGATCGGACCTCGCCCGTGCCGCCGCTAGCCGAGCCTCTCCCTGCCCGAGCGTGCCCTCGTCGGAGTCCTCCCGCTCGCCGCCGCTGACCCCGTGCTCCGCGTAGCTCGCCGTCCGCCGCCATGCACGCCAGCAGCTCCCGCCTGCCCCGTCCTCGGCCGGAGCCTCGCCCGTTCCCGCCAGAAGCCGTCGCCCCAGCTACCCCAGTCGCCGCCAGCCGCATTCTGCACTAGGAGCCGCCGGCGTGGTTGCCCCAGCCGCCGCCAGAACCTCCGGCCACCTCCGTTGGCCAGATCCGTGATGCGCCCCGCCGTCGGCCACCGGAGCCGCCGGCCTGAAGCTCCCCTCGCCAGGTTCCCGCCGCCGTGCCTGCTGCCCTCGGCCGCGGGAGGTGGTCTACGAGGCAACCGACCTCGCCAGCAACCTGGCCCCGAGCCGGCCCAGCTGGCCAGCTCCTCCAGGACCGAGGCAGCAGCAACAGCCCCATCGGCCTCCTCAGCGCCAGGCCGGCCCACCAGCTCCACCAACCGGGCAAGGCCCATGGTAAGCCCCCGCCCGTGGCGTGATTTGCTAAATTGCGCCCCCTGTTAGGCCCGGTTAGATTAATTAGGAATTCCGGAATTATTTAATTCTAGGAATATATATAGATATTCAAACGTCCGTAGTTTAATAATCGTGCTTCGGATCGCAATGATTTAGATATGTATCTCGTGTAGAATTTCGAGTAGATAACGATTTTGCAACTTGCATAAATGTTTGAAGTAGTTTGATCCGCCTTATGCCTTGTTTTGCATGCTGTCTCAATAGGATAGTTGCCCGTATTTATTTTTCGTGCTGTCCGGATTGCTCGAACTCTGTAGATAAAATGTTCATGTTTTAGGAACCCTTTTTCTATGTATTTTAGAGTAGTCATTGGTATTTTTGCATGTAGGATTCCGTAGCTAGTTTGCTATACCGTGTTTAGGATATTATCCCGCATATACGTGTGGCGTTGTTTTCCTTTTGCAACCCCTCATGTTATATATGTTTTCGGGGTAGAAAATCCATAGGATTTAACCGTGTATTTAGTTTTAGGTTTATAGCAAGTTAGTTCGCGTGATATTTTGCCGTGATTCCCTCTTGTTTATTCTGTGGGATTTATTCCGTGCGTGATATGATTAAGTTGTCAACTAGAGAGTTGCTCTTGGATGTTTAGTCTAGCCCCTGGTATTTTTGGTTGCAATAGAAATCCATGTTTAGGTGTGGTTTGCTTGTTCTCAACTTGCTAGGAAATAGTGTTGTTTTAGAGATGCTGAAATATTTCTAAGTCTGAATCTGTTATATTCTGTTGCTGTCTTGTCTTGAGTTTATCTGGTGATCTGTAGCTCTTTTGAGGTTGGTGCAATGGAGTTAGTTGTAGTCTTTAGGATTCTCTAGCATGATGTGAATTTTCATGCCATTTGGAGTCCTTTAGCTTATGGTTTTGCTGCTGTCAATATGACTTCAGATCGAAAACCGCACTTTCATGAAGTGTTATTTTCACTAAGTCTGAAACTGTGTGTGAGAAGCCATTTTGTGACTTCTTTTCCTAGTGTTCCATGCTTCCATGCTAGGTGTTGTTAGTTGTATGTTGTAGTGCTCCTTGCCCTCTATCGTCTCATGCCTTGGTTGAGTATATTGCATTTGTGTGACTCGTAGTTGTGGGGTGTAGGAAATGCTATGTGGCTGATTTTGGCAGATTGTAGTGATTTCTTGTTTAGCTCGTAGTTGTTGAACCGTTGCTCCGTTTTGATCGTGTCCTATATGAAACTTGCTTAGAATCTCGTGTAGTTTCGTACTATCTTGTTGGGTGTATGTTTTGAAATGCTTGTGACTGTCGTTGCACACATATTGCATTCATGCCATCATATCTTGCGGTGGTTGTATCTTTTGAATCGTAGCTCCGTTGGAGATGTTCTCTATGTGTAAATTGCGTGTAACGACACATAGAATCACGTGAACCTATTTGTTTTGCTGTTTAACAAACATTTAAACGTGTTAGTTCAGATCTGGACATAATTGTAAATTAATGTGTGAGGTCGTTTCGGAGATGCTATATGTCATTTCCGACCTCATTTAAAATGCCTAGATAGGTAGATTAATTGAACTTCACCTCTTGCCATGTTTAACAACATTTAATATTGCTGTGTACCTAATCGAGATAGAACTAAATAATCCGTATGTGGAGTTTCGTCAATATGCAACTCATTGCATATTGAACTTCACTTAATGTGTAGTATTTGGTTGTTGTGAATTGACATGCCGTGACTTGCATGTATTGAGCTGCTCATGCATCATATGTGTTGTGCATTGTGTGGTGGATATCTTGTGTTGATTCTTGTTTCCGGTTTCCTCGGTCTCGACAGAGTTCCGCAAGCGTGTTGGATTGTGAGGACCCGTTCGACTACATTGGTTCTGTTGGGGAACGTCGCATGGGAAACAAATTTTTTTCCTATGCGCACGAACACCTATCATGGTGATGTCCATCTACGAGAGGGGATTTCCGATCTACGTCCCCTTGTAGATCGCACAGTAGAAGCATTAATAAACGCGATGGATGTAGTGGAACGTCCTCACGTCCCTCGATCCGCCCCGCGAACCGTCCCACGAACCGTCCCACGATCCGTCCCACGATCCGCTCCGATCTAGTGCAGAACGGACGACACCTCCGCGTTCAACACACGTACAACTCGACGATGATCTCGGCCTTCTTGATCCAGCAAGAGAGGCGGAGAGGTAGATGAGTTCTCCGACAGCGTGACGACGCTCCAGAGGTTGGTGGTGATCTATCTCAGCAGGGCTCCGCCCGAGCTCCGCACAAATACGATCTAGAGGAAAAACCATGGAGGTATGTGGTTGGGCTGCCGTGGCAAAGTTGTCTCAAATCAGCCCTGATACCTCAGTATATATAGGAGGGAGGGGAGGGACCTTGCCTTGAGGCTCAAGGAGCCCCAAGGGGTCGGCCGAAGTGGGGGGAGGAGGATTCCTCCTCCAATCCTAGTCCAACTAGGATTGGAAGGTGGAGTCCTTCCCTTCCTTCCCACTGCCCCTTTTTTTCTCTTTGATTTTTCTTATCTCCTGCGCAGGGGCCTTCTTGGGCTTGCCCACCAGACCACTAAGGGCTGGTGCGGCACCCCTAAGGCCTATGGGCTTCCCCCGGATGGGCTTGCCCCCCCAGTGAACATCCGGAACCCATTCGTCACTCCCGGTACATTCCCGATAATGCCGAAAACCTTCCGGTAATCAAATGAGGTCATCCTATATATCAATCTTCGTCTCCGGACCATTCCGGAAACCGTTGTGACGTCCGTGATCTCATCCGGGACTCCGAAAAACATTCGGTAACCAACCATATAACTCAAATACGCATAAATCATCACCAAACCTTAAGTGTGCAGACCCTGCGGGTTCGAGAACTATGTAGACATGACCCGAGGGACTCCTCGGTCAATATCCAATAGCGGGACCTGGATGCCCATATTGGATCCTACATATTCTATGAAGATCTTATCGTTTGAACCTCAGTGCCAAGGATTCATATAATCCCGTATGTCATTCCCTTTGTCCTTCGGTATGTTACTTGCCGGAGATTCGATCGTCAGTATCCGCATACCTATTTCAATCTCGTTTACCGGCAAGTATTTTTACTCGTTCCGTAATACCAGATCCCGTGACTTACACTAAGTCACATTGCTTGCAAGTCTTGTGTGTGATGTTGTATTACCGAGTGGGCCCCGAGATACCTCTCCGTCACACGGAGTGACAAACCCTAGTCTTGATCCATACTAACTCAAAGGACACCTTCGGAGATACCTGTAGAGCATCTTTATAGTCACCCAGTTATGTTGTGACGTTTGATACACACAAAGCATTCCTCCGGTGCCAGTGAGTTATATGATCTCATGATCATAGGAATAAATACTTGACACGCAGAAAACAGTAGCAACAAAATGACACGATCAACATGCTACGTCTATTAGTTTGGGTCTTGTCCATCACATGATTCTCCTAATGATGTGATCCCGTTATCAAGTAACAACACTTGCCTATGGTCAGGAAACCTTGACCATCTTTGATCAACGAGCTAGTCAACTAGAGGCTTACTAGGGACAATGTTTTGTCTATGTATCCACACAAGTATTGTGTTTCCAATCAATACAATTATAGCATGGATAATAAACGATTATCATGAACAAAGAAATATAATAATAACTAAGTTATTATTGCCTCTAGGGCATATTTCCAACAGTCTCCCACTTGCGCTAGAGTGAATAATCTAGTTCACATCACCATGTGATTCTAAGGAATCTAACACCCATATAGTTCTGGGGTCTCATCACGTCTTGCTCGTGAGAGAGGTTTTAGTCAACGTTCTGAAACTTTCAGATTCGTGTGTTCTTTACAAATCTTTATGTCATCTTATAGATGCTGCTACTACGTGCTGTTCGGAAATACTCCAAATATCTACTGTACTATACGAATCCATTTCACTACTCATAGTTATTCGGATTAGTGTCAAAGCTTGCATCAACGTAACCCTTTACGATGAACTCTTTAACCACCTCCATAATCGAGAAAAATTCCTTAGTCCATTTAGCTACTAAGGATAAATTTTGACCGCTGCTAGTGATTCAATCATGGATCACTCTCAGTACCTCTCAATAGACTTTGAGGCAAGGCACACATCAGGTGCGGTACTCAGCATGGCATACTTTAGAGTCTACGGCTAAGGCATAAGGACGACCTTCATCCTTTCTCTTTCTTCTGCCGGGGTCGGGTTTTTGAGTCTTACTCAAATTCACACCTTACAACACAAACTAGAACTCCTTCTTTGCTGTTCTATTTTGAAATCCTTCAAAAACTTGTCAAGGCATGCATCTTGTTGAAACTTCTATTAAGCGTTTCGATCTATCTCCATAGATCTTGATGCTCAACGTTCAAGTAGCTCAATCCAGGTATTCCTTTGAAAAACTCCTTTCAAACAACCTTTTATGCTTCACAGAAATTCTACATTACTTCTGATCAACAATATGTCAACCACATATACTTATCAGACATTCTATAGTGCTCCCACTCACTTCTTTGGAAATACAAGTTTCTCATAAACCTTGTATAAACCCAAAATCTTTGATCATCTCATCAAAGTGTATATTCCAACTCCGAGATGCTTGCACCAGTCCATTGAAGGATCGCTGGAGCTTGCATACTTGTTAGTATCCTTAGGATTGACAAAACATTCTGATTGTATCACATACAACCTTTCCTCAAGGAAACCATCGAGGAAACAATATTGTGACTTCCTATGTGCAATATTTCACAAATAATGCAGCAACTACTAACACAATTCCAACAGACTTTTAGCATCGCTACGAGTGAGAAAGTCACATCATAGTCAACTCTTTGATCCTGTCGAAAATATCTTTGCGACAAGTCGAGCTTTTCTTAATAGTGACTTATCACCATCATCGTCTGTCTTCCTTTTAAAGATCCATCTTTACTTAATAGTCTTACTACCATCAAGTAGTTCTTCCAAAGTCTACACTTTGTTTTATACATGGATCCTCTCTCGGATTTCATGGCCTCCATCCGTTTGTCGGAATCCGGGCCCACATTGCTTCTCCATAACTCGTAGGTTCATTGTTGCTCAACAACATGACCTCCAAGACAGCGTTACCGTACCACTCTGCAATAGTACGCGATCTTTGTCGACCTACGAGGTCTGTAGTAACTTGATCTGATGCTCAATGATCACTATCATCAGCTTCCACTTCAATTGGTGTAGGCGCCACAGGAACAACTTCTTGCACCCTGCTACACTCTGGTTGAAGTGATGGTTTCAATAACCTCATCAAGTTCTACCACCCTCCCACTCAATTCTTTCGAGAGAAACCTTTCCTCGAGAAAGGACCCGTTTTTAGAAACAAACACTTTGCTTCCGGATCTGAGATAGGAGATGTATCCAACTATTTTGGACATCCTATGAAGATGCATTTATCCGCTTTGGGTTCGAGCTTATCAGACTGAAACTTTTTCACATAAGCATCATAGCCCCAAACTTTCAAGAAACGACATCTTAGATTTCTCTAAACCTCAGTCTATACTGTGTCATCTCAATGGAATTATGCGGTGCCCTATTTAAAGTGAATGTGGTTGTCTCTAATGCATAACCCATAAACGATAGTGGTAATTCGATAAGAGACATCATAGTATGCACCATATCAAATAGGGCGTGGCTATGACGTTCAGACACATCATCACACTATGGTATTCGAGGTGGCATGAACTGCGAAACAATTTTCACTTTGTCTTAACTGCGTACCGAAAACTCGTAACTCAGATATTCATCTCTATGATCATATCGTAGAAAGTTTATCCTCTTGTCACGACGATCTTCACTTTGAAATTGCTTCGAACTTTTGAATATTTCAGACTTGTGATTCATCAAGTAAATACTCCTGTATCTACTCAAATCGCTAGTGAACTAAGAACATAACGATATCCACTGCGTGCCTTATTACTCATTGGACTGCACACATCAAAAATGCATTACTCCCAACAAGTTACTTTCTTGTTTCATGTCGCATGTTTTGCATGTCTCAAGTGATTCAAAATCAAGTGAGTCCAAACGATCCATCTCTATGGAGTTTCTTCATGCATTTATACCAACAGGTATGGTTTGCATGTCTCAAACGTTTCAAAAATGAGTGAGTACAAAGATCCATCAGCATGGAGCTTCTTCATGCATTTTATACCAACATGACTCAAGTGGCAGTGCCACAACTAAGTGGTACTATCATTATTACTTTGCATCTTTTGGCACCAATATTATGAACATGTGTAACACTACAATGAAGATTCAATAAACCATTGAGGGTAATTTTTCAAGCAAATAGAACAACTATTATTCTCTTCAAATGAATAATCGTATTGCAATAAACACGATCCAATCATGTTAATGCTCAACGCAAACACCAAATAACAATTATTTGGGTTTTACCACCAATCCTGATGATAGAGCGAGCGTGCGACGTTTGATCATATCAACCTTGGAAACACTTCCAACACGTATCGTCACCTCGCCTTTAGCTAGTCTCCGTTTATTCCGTAGCTTTCACTTCGTGTTACTAATCACTTAACAACCGAACCGGTATCCAATACCCTCGCACTACTAGGAGTACTAGTAAAGTACACATCAACATCATGTATATCAAAATATACTTCTTTCGACTTTCCAGCCTTCTTATCTACCAAGCATCTAGGGTAGCTCCACCTCAGTGACCGTTCTCCTCATAACAGAAGCACTTAGTCTCGGGTTTGGGTTTAATCCTGGGTCTCTTCATTAGTGCAGCAACTGTTTTGCCGTTGCACGAAGTATCCCTTTAGCCCTTGCCTTTCTTGAAACTTAGTGGTTTTACTAACCATCAACTATTGATGCTCCTTCTTGATTTCTACTTTCGCAGTGTCAAACATCGCGAATCGCTCAAGGATCATCGTATCTATCCTTGATATGCTATAGTTCATCACGTGGCTCTCACAGCTTGGTGGCTGTGACTTTGGAGAACCATCACTATCTCATCTGGAAGATTAACTCCCACTTGATTCAAGCGATTGTCGTATTCAGACAATCTGAGCACACACTCAACGATTGAGCTTTTCTCCTTTACTTCGTGGACAAAGAATCTTGTCGGAGGTATCATACCTCTTAACAAGGGCACAAGCATGAAATCTCAATTTCATCTCTTTAGAACATCTCTTATGTTCCGTGACGTTACAAAACGTCTTCGGCGCCTTGCTTCTAAGCCATTAAGTAGTTTGCACTGAACTATCGCGTAGTCATCAGAAACGTGTATGTCGGATGTTCACCACATCCACAGACGACGCTCGAGGTGCAGCACACCGAGTGGTGCATTAAGGACATAAGCCTTCTGCGCAACAACGAGGACAATCCTCAGTTTTACAGACTCGGTCCGCAAAGTTTGCTACTATCAACTTTCAACAAAATTTTCTCTAGGAACATATAAAACAATAGAGCTATAGCGCAAGCTACATCGTAATTCGCAAATACCATTAGACTATGTTCATGATAATTAGTTCAATTAATCATATTACTTAAGAACTCCCACTCAAAAAGTACATCTCTCTAGTCATTTGAGTGGTACATCCAAATCCACTATCTGAAGTCCGATCATCACGTGAGTCGAGAATAGTTTCAGTGGTAAGCATCTCTTTCCGAGGCCATGTCTGCACATGCTAGGCTCGTCAAGCTTAACCCGAGTGTTCCGCGTGTGCAACTGTTTTGCATCCGTTGTATGTGAACGTTGAGTCTATCACACC
The DNA here is from genome assembly GCF_904849725.1 of Hordeum vulgare subsp. vulgare. Lineage (NCBI taxonomy): Eukaryota > Viridiplantae > Streptophyta > Magnoliopsida > Poales > Poaceae > Hordeum > Hordeum vulgare. The sequence continues at coordinate 246,217,207 of NC_058523.1, read as the reverse complement.
CGATCATCACGTGGTGTCTCGAAACGACAAACTGTCGCAACGGTGCACAGTCGGGGAGAACACAATTTAGTCTTGAAATTTTAGTGAGAGATCACCTCATAATGCTACCGTCGTTCTAAGCAAGACAAGGTGCATAAAGGATTAACATCACATGCAATTCATAAGTGACATGATATGGCCATCATCTTGTGCTTCTTGATCTCGATCACCAAAGCACCGGCACAATCTTCTTGTCACCGGCGTCATACCATGATCTCCATCATCATGATCTCCATCAACGTGTCGCCATCGGGGTTGTCGTGCTACTTATGCTATTACTACTAAAGCTACGTCCTAGCAATATAGTAAACGCATCTGCAAGCACAAACGTTAGTTTAAAGACAACCCTATGGCTCCTGTCGGTTGCCGTACCATCGACGTGCAAGTCGATATTAACTATTACAACATGATCATCTCATACATCCAATATATCACATCACGTCGTTTGGCCATATCACATCACAAGCATACCCTGCAAAAACAAGTTAGACGTCCTCTAATTGTTGTTGCATGTTTGACGTGGTTGCCATGGGTATCTAGTAGGATCGCATCTTACTTACGCAAACACCACAACGGAGATGTATGAATTGCTATTTAACCTCTCTCCAAGGACCTCCTCGGTCAAATCCGATTCAACTAAAGTTGGAGAAACCGACACTCGCCAGTCATCTCTGAGCAACGGGGTTGCACGTAGCGATGAAACCAGTCTCTGGTAAGCGTACGAGTAATGTCGGTCCGAGCCGCTTCGATCCAACAATATTGCGGAATCAAGAAAAGTCTAAGGAGGGCAGAAAATCGCACATCACCGCCCACAAAAACTTTTGTGTTCTACTCGAGATAACATCTATGCATGAACCTAGCTCATGATGCCACTGTTGGGGAACGTCGCATGGGAAACAAAAAAAATTCCTATGCGCACGAAGACCTATCATGGTGATGTCTATCTACGAGAGCGGATTTTCGGTCTACGTACCCTTGTAGATCGCACAACAGAAGCGTTAATAAACACGGTTGATGTAGTGGAATGTCCTCACGTCCCTCGATCCGCCCCGCGAACCGTCCCACGAACCGTCCCGCAATCCGTCCCACGATCCGCTCCGATCTAGTGCCAAACGGACGGCACCTCCGTGTTCAGCACACGTACAGATCGACGATGATCTCGGCCTTCTTGATCCAGCAAGAGAGACAGAGAGATAGATGATTTCTCTGACAGAGTGACGGCGCTCCGGAGGTTGGTGGTGATCTATCTCAGCAGGGCTCCGCCCGAGCTCCGCAGAAATACGATCTAGAGGAAAAACCATGGAGGTATGTGGTCGGGCTGCCGTGGCAAAGTTGTCTCAAATCAGCCCTAATACCTCAGAATATATAGGAGGGAGGGGAGGGACCTTGCCTTGAGGCTCAAGGAGCCCCAAGGGATCGGCCGAAGTGGGGGGAGGAGGATTCCTCCTCCAATCCTAGTCCAACTAGGATTGGAAGGTGGAGTCCTTCCCTTCCTTCCCACTTCCCCCTTTTTTTCTCTTTGATTTTTCTTATCTACTGCGCAGGAGCCTTCTTGGGCTTGCCCACCAGCCCACTAAGGGCTGGTGTGGCACCCCTAAGGCGTATGGGCTTCCCCCGGGTGGGCTTGCCCCCTCGGTGAACATCGGGAACCCATTCGTCACTCCCGGTACATTCCCGGTAATGCCGAAAACTTTCCGGTAATCAAATGAGGTCATCCTACATATCAATCTTTGTCTCCGGACCATTCCGAAAACCCTCGTGACGTCCGTGATCTCATTTGGGACTCCGAACAACATTCCGTAACCAACCATATAACTCAAATACGCATAAAACATCGCCGAACCTTAAGTGTGCAGACCCCGCGGGTTCGAGAACTATGTAGACATGACCCGAGGGACTCCTCGGTAAATATCCAATAGCGGGACCTGGAAGCCCATATTGGAACCTACATATTCTACGAAGATCTTATCGTTTGAACCTCAGTGCCAAGGATTCATATAATCCCGTATGTCATTCCCTTTGTCCTTCGGTATGTTACTTGCCCGAGATTCGATCGTCAGTATCCGCATACCTATTTCAATCTCGTTTACTGGCAAGTCTCTTTACTCATTCCATAATACAAGATTCCATGACTTACACTAAGTCACATTGCTTGCAAGGCTTGTGTGTGATGTTGTATTACCGAGTGGGCCCTGAGATACCTCTCCGTCACACGGAGTGACAAACCCCAGTCTTGACCCATACTAACTCAATGGACAGCTTAGGAGATACCTGTAGAGCATCTTTATAGTCACCCAGTTACGTTGTGACGTTTGATACACACAAAGCATTCCTCTGGAGCCAGTGAGTTATATGATCTCATGGTCATAGGAATAAATACTTGACACGCAGAAAACAGTAGCAACAAAATGACACGATCAACATGCTACGTCTATTAGTTTGGGTCTAGTCCATCACATGATTCTCCTAATGATGTGATCCTGTTATCTAGTAACAACACTTGCCTATGGTCAGGAAACATTGACCATCTTTGATCAACGAGCTAGTCAACTAGAGGCTTACTAGGGACAGTGTTTTGTCTATGTATCCACACAAGTATTGTGTTTCCAATCAATACAATTATAGCATGGATAATAAACGATTATCATGAACAAAGAAATATAATAATAACTAATTTATTATTGCCTCTAGGGCATATTTCCAACAGGTTCGTCTGCTTCACGGAGTCATTCTTCTTCCAAGCGGGATCTCAGGCAAGATGACCATTTCCCGAGATACCATTACTATCTTTGCCATGATAGTTTTATCCCTTCTATCGATTATGTCTCGTTGCCTACCACCTGTTAAATATCAGCCTCTCAACAATGGCATGAAACCTTCATCTGTTCACAACCTAGCAAACCACTGATTGGCTATGTTACCGCTTGCTTAACCATGTGTTAGCGTTGCTAGTTGCAGGTGCAGTTGCTTCCATGTGATAACATGGGTTCCTTGTTATATCACCATATTAACGCTATTTAATTTAATGCACTTATATATTTGGTAAAAGGTGGAAGGCTCGACCTTTCTAGCCTGGTGTTTTGTTCCACCTTTGCCCCCTTAGTTTCGTCTACCGGTGTTATGTTCCATAATTGAGCGCTCCTAACATGATCGGGGTTGTTATGGGAACCCCCTTGATAATTCGTTTTAGATTAAAGTTAGTCTGGCAAGGCCCAACTTTGGTACTACATTTGCCTAATAACTAAATAAATGCATAGGGACCCGCCGACACCCGCGGAGTAATTTAATCAACCCCCAGGCCAATGCTCCTCATGAGTGTTGGTCCAAAAAGGGCAGACCGCGGGCACCATGGGGCAACTCGAGGTTTGGTTCCTATAGGCTTTCCCATCCGGTCATGTCGTGAGAACGAGATATGCGGCTCCTATCGGGTTCGTCGACTCGTCGGGCGGCCTTGCTGGATTAGTTTTACCTTTGACAAGATATCTTGTGCATCGGGATTCCGGTGATGCTTTGGGTAATCTCAGAGTTGAGGTCTTCCACTAAGGAATCCGACGAGATCGTGAATGTCGTGATCGAGGATTTCTATGCGGCTTGTGGTAATTTGTGATGGACTAGTTGGAGCACCCGTGCAGGGTTAAATCTTTTCGGAAAGCCGTGCCCGCGGTTATGTGGCAACGTGATAACTTTGTTTAACACTGGTTCTAGATAACTTGAAGTTAACTTAATTAAAATATGCCAACTGAGTGCGTAACAGTGACTATCTCTTTCGTGAGTTCTTTCTCCGATCGAGGACAGGGTGGGGTTATGTCTGATGTAAGTAGGTGTTCATGATCATTCATTTGATCACCAGTAGTTCACGTCCTCTATGCGTAGATCATCCCCCTCTTTATTCTTGTACTCGTAAGTTAGCCACCATATAAATGCTTAGGCGCTTGCTGCAGCCTCACCAATTAACCATACCTCACCTATTAAGCTTTGCTAGTCTTGATACCTTTGGAAATGAGGTTGTTGAGTCCCCTGTGGCTCCCAGATTAATACAACACTAGTTGCAGGTACATGTAAAGGTTACTTGACGCGAGCGCATTGATTGTTCATTTGGAGTTGCTTCTTCTTCTTCTTCTTCTTCTTCTTCTTCTTCTTCATCGATCTAGGATGGGTTCCAGGCCGGCATCCTGGGATAGCAAGGATGGACGTCGTTCTTCTTTTCTCGTTTGTTTTCGTCCGTAGTCGAACCCTGCTCTTCTTCATGATGTTTATGTATTGTACTGATGTGACTCTGATGTAGCTTGTCGCGAGTCTAATACAATTCTTTATATCTTTTTTTTCAGTACATCTACTTGTAACGATATCCATTCTTGTGAAACGACGAGATGCGCTTCTATCCCTGACGAGGCCCTCGTGCCAAATTGAGGATAGGGTCGCATCTTGGGCGTGATAGTCAGGATAGAAGAATACGTAACGGATGCGCCACTATCTGAGATGTTGGATCGTGGGCTCTTACCAACTCGGGCGTGGGTTCACCCCACGTCTCTCCACCCGACCGCCATATAAGCAGGCCTAACGCCAACCGTAGCCGATACGAGATCAGATCGTCTCTGCCTCACGCGCTCGTTCCTTTGCTGCTGCTGCCGCCGGTGACTCCGTCCGGTTCACCGTGTACACGGTCGACGGGAGAGCAGGCCTCCGAAACCCCGCCACTCCGGTTCCTGTACGGGAGAGGGGCAATTAGGTTTTTGGGGAGCGATAACGCGAATGCTCGCCTCCGTCCGTCTGCTTCGTGTTGGAAATATGCCCTAGAGGCAATAATAAATTAGTTATTATTATATTTCTTAGTTCATGATAATCGTTTATTATCCATGCTATAATTGTATTGATTGGAAACACAATACTTGTGTGGATACATAGACAAAACACTGTCCCTAGTAAGCCTCTAGTTGACTAGCTCGTTGATCAAAGATGGTCAAGGTTTCCTGGCCATGGGCAAGTGTTGTCACTTGATAATGGGATCACATCATTAGGAGAATCATGTGATGGACTAGACCCAAACTAATAGACGTAGCATGTTGATCGTGTCATTTTGTTGCTACTGTTTTCTGCGTGTCAAGTATTTATTCCTATGACCATGAGATCATATAACTCACTGACACCGGAGGAATGCTTTGTGTGTATCAAACGTCGCAACGTAACTGGGTGACTATAAAGATGCTCTACAGGTATCTCCGAAGGTGTTAGTTGAGTTAGTATGGATCAAGACTGGGATTTGTCACTCCGTGTGAACGGAGAGGTATCTCGGGGCCCACTCGGTAATACAACATCACACACAAGCCTTGCAAGCAATGTAACTTAGTGTAAGTTGCGGGATCTTGTATTACGGAACGAGTAAAGAGACTTGCCAGTAAACGAGATTGAAATAGGTATACAGATACTGACGATCGAATCTCGGGCAAGTAACATACCGAAGGACAAAGGGAATGACATACGGGATTATATGAATCCTTGGCACTGAGGTTCAAACGATAAGATCTTCGTAGAATATGTAGGATCCAATATGGGCATCCAGGTCCCGCTATTGGATATTGACCGAGGAGTCTCTCGGGTCATGTCTACATAGTTCTCGAACCCGCAGGGTCTGCACACTTAAGGTTCGACGTTGTTTTATGCGTATTTGAGTTATATGGTTGGTTACCGAATGTTGTTCGGAGTCCCGGATGAGATCACGGACGTCACGAGGGTTTCCGGAATGGTCCGGAAACGAAGATTGATATATAGGATGACCTCATTTGGTTACCGGAAGGTTTTCGTGCATTACCGGAAAAGTTTCGGGCTCATCGGTAGTGTACCGGGAGTGCCGGGAGGGGTGCCGGGGACCATCGGGAGGGGTGTCACGCCCCAAGGGGTCTCATGGGCTATGGGAAGAGATAAACCAGCCCCTAGTGGGCTGGAATAAGTTCCCACTAAGGCCCATAAGGTTTGAGAAGGAAAAAAACACAAGGTGGAAAGAGTTTCCAAGTGGGAAGGTGGAATCCTACTCCAAGTAGGATTGGAGTAGGACTCCTCCACCTCCAATTTCGGCCAAACCTTTAGGTTTTGAGGCTGCCTCCTCCCCTCCCTCCCACCTATATATACGGAGGTTTTAGGGCTGATTTGAGACGACTTTCTCACGGCTGCCCGACCACATACCTCCATAGTTTTTCCTCTAGATCGCGTTTCTGCGGAGCTCGGGCGGAGCCCTGCTGAGACAAGATCATCACCAACCTCCGGAGCGCCGTCACGCTGCCGGAGAACTCTTCTACCTCTCCGTCTCTCTTGCTGGATCAAGAAGGCCGAGATCATCGTCGAGCTGTACGTGTGCTGAACGCGGAGGTGCCGTCCGTTCGGTACTAGATCGTGGGACTGATCGCGGGATTGTTCGCGGGGCGGATCGAGGGACGTGAGGACGTTCCACTACATCAACCGCGTTCACTAACGCTTCTGCTGTACGATCTACAAGGGTACGTAGATCACTCATCCCCTCTCGTAGATGGACATCACCATGATAGGTCTTCGTGCGCGTAGGAAATTTTTTGTTTCCCTTGCGACGTTCCCCAACAGTGGCATCATGAGCTAGGTTCATGCGTGGATGTCTTCTCGAGTAGAACACAAAAGGTTTTGTGGGCGGTGATGTGCGTTTTGCTGCCCTCCTTAGTCTTTTCTTGATTCCGCGGTATTGTTGGATTGAAGCGGCTTGGACCGACATTACTCGTACGCTTACGAGAGACTGGTTTCATCGCTACGAGTAACCCCGTTGCTCAAAGATGACTGGCAAGTGTCGGTTTCTCCAACTTTAGTTGAATCGGATTTGACCGAGGAGGTCCTTGGATGAGGTTAAATAGCAACTCATATATCTCCGTTGTGGTGTTTGTGTAAGTAAGATGCGATCCTACTAGATACCCTTGGTCACCACGTAAAACATGCAACAACAAAATTAGAGGACGTCTAACTTGTTTTTGCAGGGTATGATTGTGATGTGATATGGCCAATGATGTGATGTGATATATTGGATGTATGAGATGATCATGTTGTAATAGAAATATCGACTTGCACGTCGATGGTACGGCAACCGGCAGGAGCCATAGGGTTGTCTTTATACTAACATATGTGCTTGCAGATGCGTTTACTATTTTGCTAGGATGTAGCTTTAGTAGTAATAGCATAAGTAGCACGACAACCCCGATGGCAACACGTTGATGGATGATCATGGTGTGGCGCCGGTGACAAGAAGATCGTGCCGGTGCTTTGGTGATGGAGATCAAGAAGCACGTGATGATGGCCATATCATGTCACTTATAAATTGCATGTGATGTTAATCCTTTTATGCACCTTATTTTGCTTAGAACGACGGTAGCATTATGAGGTGATCTCTCACTGAAATTTCAAGACGAAATTGTGTTCTCCCCGACTGTGCACCGTTGCGACAGTTCTTCGTTTCGAGACACCACGTGATGATCGGGTGTGATAGACTCAACGTTCACATACAACGGGTGCAAAACAGTTGCACACGCGGAACACTCGGGTTAAGCTTGACGAGCCTAGCATGTGCAGACATGGCCTCGGAACACATGAGACCGAAAGGTCGAGCATGAATCGTATAGTTGATATGATTAGCATAGGGATGCTTACCACTGAAACTATTCTCGACTCACGTGATGATCGGACTTGAGATAGCGGATTTGGATCATGTACCACTCAAATGACTAGAGAGATGTACTTTTTGAGTGGGAGTTCTTAAGTAATATGATTAATTGAACTAATTGTCATGAATATAGTCTAATGGTCTTTGCGAATTACGATGTAGCTTGCGCTATAGCTCTACTGTTTTTATATGTTCCTAGAGAAAATTTAGTTGAAAATTGATAGTAGCAAACTTTGCAGACTGAGTCTGTAAAACCGAGGATTGTCCTCGTTGCTACGCAGAAAGCTTATGTCCTTAATGCACCACTCGGTGTGCTGCACCTCGAGCGTCGTCTGTGGATGCTGTGAACATCCGACATACACGTTTCTGATGACTACACGATAGTTCAGTGCAAAGTACTTAATGGCTTAGAAGCAAGGCACCGAAAACGTTTTAAAACGTCACGGAACATAAGTGATGTTCTAAAGAGATGAAATTGTGATTTCATGCTTGTGCCCTTGTTAAGAGGTACAAGACCTCCAACAAGATTCTTTGACCACAAAGTGGAGGAGAAAAGCTCAATCGTTGAGCGTGTGCTCAGATTGTCTGAGTACAACAATCACTTGAATCAAGTGTGAGCTAATCTTCCAGATGAGATAGTGATGGTTCTCCAAAGACACTGCCACCAAGCTGTGAGAGCTTCGTGATGAACTATACATATCAAGGATAGATACAATGATCCTTGAGCGATTCGTGATGTTTGACACTGCGAAAGTAGAAATCAAGAAGGAGCATCAATAGTTGATGGTTTGTAAAACCACTAAAGTTTCAAGAAAGGCAAGGGCTAGAAGGGATACTTCGTGAAACGGCAAAACAGTTGCTGCACTAATGAAGAGACCCAAGATTAAACCCAAACCCGAGACTAAGTGCTTCTGTAATGAGGGGAACAGTCACTGAGGCGGAGCAACTCTAGATACTTGGTAGATAAAGAAGGCTGGCAAAAGTCGAAAGAAGTGTATTTGATATACATGATGTTGATGTGTACTTTACTAGTACTCCTAGTAGCATGAGGGTATTGGATACCGGTTCGGTTGCTAAGTGATTAGTAACACGAAATGAAAGCTACGGCATAAACGGAGACTAGCTAAAGGCGAGGTGACGATACGTGTTGGAAGTGTTTCCAAGGTTGATATGATCAAACGTCGCGCGCTCGCTCTACCATCGGGATTGGTGTTAAACCTAACTAATTGTTATTTGGTGCTTGCGTTAAGCATGAACATGATTGGATCGTGTTTGTTGCAATACGATTATTCATTTAAAGAGAATAATGGTTACTCTATTTTCTTGAATATTCACCTTTAATGGTTTATTGAATCTCGATCGTAGTATTACACATGTTCATAATATTAGTGCCAAAAGATACGAGTTAATGATGATAGTACCACTTACTTGTGGCACTGCCGCTTGAGTCATGTTAGTATAAATTGCATGAAGAGGCTCCATGCTGATGGATCTTTGTACTCACCTGATTTCGAATCACTAGTGACATGCAAATCATACCACATGAGCAAGGCCTTGTTTTCATTGAGATGAAATAAGATAGTAACTTGTTGGAAGTGATACATTTTGATGTATGCAGTCCAATAGGTACTGAGGCACGCAGTAGATATCATTATGTTCTTACTTCACTGATGATTTGAGTAGATACAGGAATATTTACTTAATGAATCACAAGTCTGAAATGTTGAAAAGTTCAAATCCGTTTCAGAGTGAAGATCGTCGTAACAAGAGGACAAACTGTCTACGATATGATCATAAGAAATGAATATCTGAGTTACGAGTTTTGGTACACAGTTAAGACAATGTGGAAATTGTTTCACGGTTCATGCCACCTGGAACATCATAGTGTGATGATGTGTCTGAACATCATAGCCATGCACTATTTGATATGGTGCATACTATGATATCTTTTATCGAATTACCACTATCGTTTATGGGTTATGCATTAGAGACAACCACACTCACTTTAAATAGGGCACCGCGTATTTCCGTTGAGATGACACAGTATAGACTGAGGTTTAGAGAAATCTAAACTGTCGTTTCTTGAAAGTTTGGGGCTTCGACACTTATGTGAAAAAGTTTCAGTATGATAAGCTCGAACCCAAAGCGGACAAATGCATCTTCATAGGATATCCAAAACAGTTGGATACATCTCCTATCTCAGATCCAAAAGCAAAGTGTTTGTTTCTAGAAACGGATCCTTTCTCGAGGAAAGGTTTCTCTCGAAAGAATTGAGTGGGAGGGTAGTAGAACTTGATGAGGCTATTGAACCATCACTTCAACCAGTGTGTAGCAGGGCGCAGGAAGTTGTTCCTGTGGCGCCTACACCAATTGAAGTGGAAGCTGATGATGGTGATCATTGAGCTTCGAATCAAGTCACTACAAACCTCGTAGGTCGACAAGGTCGCGTACTGCTGCAGAGTAGTACGGTAACCCTGTCTTGGAGGTCATGTTGTTGAGCAACAGTGAACCTACGAGTTATGGAGAAAGCGATGGTGGGCCCAGATTCCGACAAATGGCTGGAAGCCATGAAATCCGAGAGAGGATCCATGTATGAAAACAAAGTGTAGACTTTAAAAGAACTACTTGATGGTCATAAGACTACTGAGTAAAGATGGATCTTTAAAAGAAGACAGACGATGATGGTGATAAGTCACTATTAAGAAAAGCTCGACTTGTCGCAAAGATGTTTTCGATAAGATCAAACAGTTGACTATGATGAGACTTTCTCACTCGTAGCGATGCTAAAAGTCTGTTAGAATTATTTTAGTTGTTGATGCATTATTTATGAAATATTGCACGTAGGATGTCAAAACATTGTTTTCTCGACGGTTTCCTTGAGCAAACATTGTATGTGATACAACCAGAAGGTTTTGTCGATCCTAAAGATACTAGCAAGTATGCAAGCTCCAGTAATCCTTCAATGGACTGGTGCAAGCATCTCGGAGTTGGAATATACACTTTGATGAGATGATCAAAGATTTTGGGTTTGTACAAGGTTTATGAGAAACTTGTATTTCCAAAGAAGTGAGTGGGAGCACTACAGAATTTCTGATAGGTATATGTGGTTGACATATTGTGGATCAGAAGTAATGTAGAATTTCTGTAAAGCATACAAGGTTGTTTGAAAGAAGTTTTCAAAGGAGTACCTGGATTACGCTACTTGAACGTTGAGCATCAAAGATCTATGGAGATAGATCGAAAGCGCTTAATAGAAGTTTCAACAAGATGCATGCCTTGACAAGTTTTTGAAAGAGTTCAAAATAGACCAGGAAAGAAGGAGTTCTTGGTTGCGTTGTGAGGTGTGAATTTGAGTAAGACTCAAAACCCGACCACGACAGAATAAAGAGAATAGACGAAGGTCGTCTTCTATGCCTTAGCCGTAGAATCTAAAGTATGCCATGCTGTGTACCGCACCTGAAGTGTGCCTTGACTCAAAGTATGTTGAGAGGTACAGAGAGTGATCCATGATTGAATCACTAGCAGCGGTCGAAATTTATCCTTAGTAACTAATGGACTAAGGAATTTTTCTCGATTATGCAGGTGGTTAAAGAGTTTGTCGTAAAGGGTTACGTCAATGCAAGCTTTGACACTAATCCGGATAACGATGAGTAGTGAAACGGATTCGTATAGTAGAGTAGATATTTGGAGCATTTCCGAATAGCACGTAGTAGCAGCATCTATAAGATGACATAAAGATTTTTAAAGAACGCACGAATCTGAAAGTTTCAGAACCGTTGACTAAAACCTCTATCACGAGCAAGACGTGATCAGACCCCATAACTATATGGGTGTTGGATTCGTTGGAATCACATGGTGATGTGAACTAGATTATTGACTCTAGTGCAAGTGGGAGACTGTTGGAAATATGCCCTAGAGGCAATAATAAATTAGTTATTATTATATTTCTTAGTTCATGATAATCGTTTATTATCCATGCTATAATTGTATTGATTGGAAACACAATACTTGTGTGGATACATAGACAAAACACTGTCCCTAGTAAGCCTCTAGTTGACTAGCTCGTTGATCAAAGATGGTCAAGGTTTCCTGGCCATGGGCAAGTGTTGTCACTTGATAATGGGATCACATCATTAGGAGAATCATGTGATGGACTAGACCCAAACTAATAGACGTAGCATGTTGATCGTGTCATTTTGTTGCTACTGTTTTCTGCGTGTCAAGTATTTATTCCTATGACCATGAGATCATATAACTCACTGACACCGGAGGAATGCTTTGTGTGTATCAAACGTCACAACGTAACTGGGTGACTATAAAGATGCTCTACAGGTATCTCCGAAGGTGTTAGTTGAGTTAGTATGGATCAAGACTGGGATTTGTCACTCCGTGTGAACGGAGAGGTATCTCGGGGCCCACTCGGTAATACAACATCACACACAAGCCTTGCAAGCAATGTAACTTAGTGTAAGTTGCGGGATCTTGTACTACGGAACGAGTAAAGAGACTTGCCAGTAAACGAGATTGAAATAGGTATACGGATACTGACGATCGAATCTCGGGCAAGTAACATACCGAAGGACAAAGGGAATGACATACGGGATTATATGAATCCTTGGCACTGAGGTTCAAACGATAAGATCTTCGTAGAATATGTAGGATCCAATATGGGCATCCAGGTCCCGCTATTGGATATTGACCGAGGAGTCTCTCGGGTCATGTCTACATAGTTCTCGAACCCGCAGGGTCTGCACACTTAAGGTTCGACGTTGTTTTATGCGTATTTGAGTTATATGGTTGGTTACCGAATGTTGTTCGGAGTCCCGGATGAGATCACGGACGTCACGAGGGTTTCCGGAATGGTCCGGAAACGAAGATTGATATATAGGATGACCTCATTTGGTTACCGGAAGGTTTTCGTGCATTACCGGAAAAGTTTCGGGCTCATCGGTAGTGTACCAGGAGTGCCGGGAGGGGTGCCGGGGACCATCGGGAGGGGTGTCACGCCCCAAGGGGTCTCATGGGCTATGGGAAGAGATAAACCAGCCCCTAGTGGGCTGGAATAAGTTCCCACTAAGGCCCATAAGGTTTGAGAAGGAAAAAAACACAAGGTGGAAAGAGTTTCCAAGTGGGAAGGTGGAATCCTACTCCAAGTAGGATTGGAGTAGGACTCCTCCACCTCCAATTTCGGCCAAACCTTTAGGTTTTGAGGCTGCCTCCTCCCCTCCCTCCCACCTATATATACGGAGGTTTTAGGGCTGATTTGAGACGACTTTCTCACGGCTGCCCGACCACATACCTCCATAGTTTTTCCTCTAGATCGCGTTTCTGCGGAGCTCGGGCGGAGCCCTGCTGAGACAAGATCATCACCAACCTCCGGAGCGCCGTCACGCTGCCGGAGAACTCTTCTACCTCTCCGTCTCTCTTGCTGGATCAAGAAGGCCGAGATCATCGTCGAGCTGTACGTGTGCTGAACGCGGAGGTGCCGTCCGTTCGGTACTAGATCGTGGGACTGATCGCGGGATTGTTCGCGAGGCGGATCGAGGGACGTGAGGACGTTCCACTACATCAACCGCGTTCACTAACGCTTCTGCTGTACGATCTACAAGGGTACGTAGATCACTCATCCCCTCTCGTAGATGGACATCACCATGATAGGTCTTCGTGCGCGTAGGAAATTTTTTGTTTCCCTTGCGACGTTCCCCAACAGTGGCATCATGAGCTAGGTTCATGCGTAGATGTCTTCTCGAGTAGAACACAAAAGGTTTTGTGGGCGGTGATGTGCGTTTTGCTGCCCTGCTTAGTCTTTTCTTGATTCCGCGGTATTGTTGGATTGAAGCGGCTTGGACCGACATTACTCGTACGCTTACGAGAGACTGGTTTCATCGCTACGAGTAACCCCGTTGCTCAAAGATGACTGGCAAGTGTCGGTTTCTCCAACTTTAGTTGAATCGGATTTGACCGAGGAGGTCCTTGGATGAGGTTAAATAGCAACTCATATATCTCCGTTGTGGTGTTTGCGTAAGTAAGATGCGATCCTACTAGATACCCTTGGTCACCACGTAAAACATGCAACAACAAAATTAGAGGACGTCTAACTTGTTTTTGCAGGGTATGATTGTGATGTGATATGGCCAATGATGTGATGTGATATATTGGATGTATGAGATGATCATGTTGTAATAGAAATATCGACTTGCACGTCGATGGTACGGCAACCGGCAGGAGCCATAGGGTTGTCTTTATACTAACATATGTGCTTGCAGATGCGTTTACTATTTTGCTAGGATGTAGCTTTAGTAGTAATAGCATAAGTAGCACGACAACCCCGATGGCAACACGTTGATGGATGATCATGGTGTGGCGCCGGTGACAAGTAGAGAGAGATACAAAGGGCTGGAGAGTTTGTTGGCTGCAACGATCAGTCAATCTAGGAGGTGCACGATATGCAAGCGCTGTTGAGGGCGCGTGAGGATCCAGTCGTCGCTGTGTCCAAAACATGGGGTTCCTAGACCTTGAGGCTGGAGCGGAACTCGCCAAACATGGACGTCGGAAGCCCTTTGGTGAAGATGTCACGAAGTGCGAGCTGGTGGGAACATGCTGGACACGCACCTCGCTGAGAGCAATATGCTCCCGAACAAAGTGAAGGTCGATTTTCACGTGCTTCTTTCGCTGATGTTGGACCGTATTTCTTGACATGTACATGGCGCTCACGTGGCCACGACAAACCACTGTGGCATGCGCTATAGGCCGGAGAAGCTCGTCGAGGAGTTGCCGGAGCCATGCGGACTCAACAACTGTGTTGTCGACCCCCCGGTATTCAACATCGGCGCTCGATTGGGACACGATGTTCTGCCGCTTCGAGGACCATGTGAGAAGGTTAGGCCCGAGGAAGGCGTAGTACCCAGATGTAGACTTTCGCGTATTCGGGCAGCTCGCCCAATCGACATTGGAGTAGGTGACCAGGTCGAGCCCGGGGGAGCGGTGAATCTGCAGACCAAGTTGTGTGGTGCGTCGCAAGTAATGCAAGATGCGTTTGACAAGCTGGAAGTGGCAGTCCCGCGAGGCGTGCATGAACAAGCAGCACTGCTGCATGGCATATGAGAGATCCGGCCGTGTTAGGGTGAGATACTGGAGTGCGCCCGCATGACGGCGATAGAGCGAGGGGTCATGGAAGAGCGGCCCGTGTTAGTGGAGAGCTTGGCGAGTGTGTCGACTGGCGTGGCGAGCGGCTTGCAGTTGAGCATGCCGGTGCTATCGAGTATCTCAAGAGCATATTTCTCCTGGGAGAGGAAGATCCAGGGGGTGGTGGTGATGACGTTGATGCCGAGGAAGTGATGAAGAGCATCGAGATCCGTCATCGAGAACTCAACGTGGAGTGCCTGTATCACGCTGCGAAGACACTCATTGGAGCTGGCGGTGAGGATGATGTCATCGATCTAAAGGAGCAGGTACGCCAATGCATGTCCACGCCGAAGGATGAACAATGAAGAGTCCGAGCAGGAGGTGACGAAGCCCAGAATTCGCAGGTAGGCGGTGAATCGCGAGAACCACGCTCGGGACACTGCTTGAGGCTGTAGAGAGAGCGGTTGAGGCGGGAGACGTGGGCTGGCTTGCTAGCGTCGACGGACCTAGAGGGGTGGTGGCTATAAACTATCTTGGCAAGATGGCCGTGGAGCAAGGCGTTCTTCATGTCAAGTTGATGAATGGGATAGGACTTGCCGACGGCGATGCTTAGAATGGTCCTAATCGTAGCCAGTTTAACCATGGGACTGAAAGTCTCGCCATAGTCAACACCAGCCTGCTGAGTGAAACCACAAAGGACCCATCGAGCCTTGTACTGGGCAAGCGAGCCATCTGCGTTGAACTTGTGCCGGAAAATCCACTTCCCCGTGACCACGTTAGCACCTGCAGGACGAGACACCAAACACCAAGTATCATTCCGCATTAGTGCACCATACTCCTTGAGCATCGCGTTGTGCCAGTTTGGATCTTTGAGGGCAGCGCGACAAGAGGAGGGGATTGGGCTCATGGTGGTGTTGTTGGCGTGAAGGGAAAGATGTTGTTTAGTGTGGCAGAAATCGGATTTGCTGCGTGTACGCATGGAATGGTCATTGGTGGTTGGTGCGATGGCTACGACACGCGGAGAGAGATGATGCACTAATGAAGACGGGGTACGTCCATGTGGGAGGGGGGTGGGGGACGTCGGCATATGCATGGCTCTGCATGGGGAAGGTGTTGGGGGAACGTTGCATGGGAAACAAAAAATTTCCTACGCACACGCAAAACCTATCATGGTGATGATCATCTACGAGAGGGGATATTGGATCCACATACCCTTGTAGATCGCTAAGTTGGAAGCGTTAAGAAAATGCGGTTGATGTAGCCGAGCGTCTTCGCGATCTGAATCACAAGCGTCCCACGAACTCCGTCCCGATCTAGTACCAAACGGATGACACCTCCGCGTTCAGGACACGTACATCTCGATGACGATCTCTGCTTTCTTGATCCAGCAAGAGAGACGAAGAGGTAGCTGAATTCTCCGGCAGCACGATGGCATAGCGGTGATGGTGGTGGAGCTACTCCCGCAGGGCTTCACTCTACCGTACGGAACTAGCTACGGGGTGTCACGAAGTGGTGGAGGGAGAGAGGGTTGCACTTTGGCTTGGGGTGCCAAAAGCCTCTCTCAGCTCCGCTATATATAGGTGGTAGGGAGGGGTGGTACCCTACGGAAAAAAACCCTAGGGTTGGCCTTCCACAATTCGGTTTGGCCTCCTCTCCTTTCCTTTCTGCCTCTTTTAGCCAAAGTGGCCTTCTTGGGATGGCCACCAGCCCACTAAGGGATGGTGCGCCACCCTTCGGCCTCTTTGGTTCTCTCCCGGGTGGGTGGCCCCTCCCGGTGGAACTTCGAAACCCATTCGTCACTCCCCGTACTTTACCGGTAATGCCTGAAAACCTTCCAGAAGCCAAATGGATACTTCATATATATCAATCTTTGTCTCCAGACCATTCTGGAAACCCTCGTGACGTCCGGGATCTCATCCGGGACTCTGAAAAACATTCGGTTACCAACATCAATAATTCAACTATACCGAAACGTCACCGAACCTTAAGTGTGCACACCCTGCGGGTTCGAGAACTATGTAGACATGACCGAGACACTCTCCGGTCAATATCGAATAGTGGGACGTCAATGCCCATATTGGATCCTACATATTCTATGAAGATCTTATCGTTTGAACCTCTATTCAAGGATTCAGTTAATCCCGTATATCATTCCCTTTGTCCTTTGGTATGTTAGTTGCCCGAGATTCGATCATCGGTATCTCCATACCTATTTCAATCTCGTTACCGGCAAGTCTCTTTACTCGTTTCGTAATACAAGATCTCGTGGCTAACTCTTTTGTCACATTGCTTGCAAGGCTTGTTTATGATGATGTACTACCGAGTGGGCCCCGAGATGCCTCTCCGTCATACGGAGTGACAAATCCCAGTCTCGATCCATGTTAACTCAATGGACACCTTCGGATTTATAGTCACCCAGTTACGTTGCGACGTTTGACACACACAAGGCATTCCTCCGGTGTGAGTGAGTTACATGATCTCATGGTCATAGGAACGTATATTTGACATGCAGAAAACAATAGCAACAAAATGACACGATCACATGCTACATTTATAGTTTGGGTCTTGTCCATTACATCATTCTCCTAATGATGTGATCCCGTTATCAACTTGACAACACTAGTCTATGGCTAGGAAACCTTAACCATCTTTGATCAATGAGCTAGTCAATTAGAGTCTCACTAGGGACATTGTTTTGTCTATATATCCAAACATGTATTTGTGTTTCCATTCAATACAATTATAGCATGGACAATAAACGATTATCTTGAAACAGGAAATATAATAATAACTATTTTATTATTGCCTCTAGGGCATATTTCCAACAGTCTCCCACTTGCACTAGAGTCAATAATCTAGCTTCGCATCTCTATGTGATTTACAATCTAATGAATCTAATACCCATACAGTTTGGTGTTGATCATGTTTTGCTCATGAAAGAAGCTTAGTCAGCGGATCTGCAACATTTAGACCCGTGTGCACTTTGCAAATATTTATGTCCTTCTCCTTGATGTAATCGCGGATGGCATTGAAGCGTCACTTTATGTGTCTGGTCCTCTTTTGAAACCTTAGTTCCTTGGCTAGAGCAATGTCACTAGTGTTGTCACAGAACAAATTTATTGGATACAGTGCACTTGGCACAACTCCAAGATCTGTCATGAGCTGCTTCATCCAGACACCTTGTTTAGCCGCCTCTAAGGTAGCTATGTAATCCGCTTCGCATGTAGAATCAGCTACGATGCTCTGCTTGGAATTACAGCAGCTTACCGCACCCCCATTGAGAATAAATACATATCCGGTTTGAGACTTAGAGTCATCCGGATCAGTGTCGAAGGTTGCATCAATGTAGCCCTTTGCGACGAGCTCTTCGTCACCTCCATAAATGAGAAACATTTCCTTAGTACTTTTCAGGTACTTCAGAATATTCTTGACCGTTGTCCAGTGCTCCACTCGTGGATTACTTTGAAACCTGCCTGCCATACTTATGGCAAGGCTGACATCTGGTCTTGTGCATAACATTGCATACATGATAGACCCTATGGCTGAAGCATAGGGGATGACACTCATCGTTTCTCTATCTTCTGCAATCACTGGGCATTTAGTCTTACTCAACTTTATACCTTATAAGACAGGCAAGAACCCCTTCTTGGATTATTCCATTTTGAACTTCTTCAAAATGTTATCAAGGTATGTGCTTTGCAAAAGTTCTATTAGGCGTCTTGATCTATCTCTATAGATCTTAATGCCTAATATGTAAGAAGCTTCTCCGAGGTCCTTCATTGAAAAACTTTTATTCAATTAATCCTTTACGGTTCCCAAAAGTTTTATATTGTTTCCAATCAGCAATATGTCATCCACATATAATATTAGAAATGCTATAGAGCTCCCACTCACTTTCTTGTAAATACAAGCTCCTCCAAAAACTTGTATAAACCTGAACGCCTTGATCACCTCATCAAAACGCTAATTCCAACTCCGAGATGCTTGCACGATGTAACGACTAAGATGCGGCCCTTTCCTATTTTTGGGGGCGATGCCTCAAAAGGGAAAGGGGCGCATCTAAACGTTTCGCAAGCGAGATAATCATAACATTACATAACTGAAGAATGACAAGTAGGGCATACACTTGCCATTTGACAATAGTATAGAATAAAGCTTACACACACACAATTATTCAGAGCATAGTTTAGTCCCGCTACGGACAACAGGAAACAAGTAAAACTATGACATCCCGCATGCTGGCCCATCATCACGACCACGGCCTCAGTCCTCTGGATAGTTCACGTACAGGCGGCCAGAGTCCTCATCGAACTCCCACTTCAGCTGGTTGTAATCACGATCTCCTGCGTCGGGCGTACCTATTTCTGTTGGGGTTTGTAGTAATCTGTGAGCCATGGGGACTCAGCAATCGAATGATCTTGGTATCGAATCTAGCCAAGTTATTAGGCGAGGAAGGTTTAGTGTATGGGTTTGCAGCAACCTAAGCATTTATGGCGGCTACCTTACGATGATCAGAGTAATTATATGGTGGTCTACGCGAGCGATCGTAGACTAGATTGATCACTAAGTGATCCTGAACACCTACTTACGTCAAACATAACCCCATCATGTTCTCGATCGGAGAGTGACCTCCGAAGGAGACAATCATGGTTACGCACACAGTTGGCAGTTTTATTAGAATTACTTCAAGTTGTCTAGAACTGGATGTTAACAAAATATCCACTTTGCCACATAACCGCGAGCACGACTTTTCGAAAGATTAAACCCTGCAGGGGTGCTCCAACTAGTCCATCAGAAACTGCCACGGGCCGCAAAGTAATCCTCTATCACAAACTCGTGATCTCACCGGATTCCTTAGAGGAAAACCTCAACTTTGAGGAGACCCAAAGTTTCACCCGAATCCCTATACGCAAGATATATCGCTAAGGTAAGACAAATCTGGCAAGACCTCCCGATGTGTCGATGAACCCGATAGGAGCCGCGTATCTCGTTCTCAAGACACGGTCGGATGAGCCCAGCATACAGTGGCCTGATAGAAATCTCCCGAGTTGCCCCGGGTTGGCCCCGCACACGACTCTAGTTTGGACCAACACTCATGAGGAGCACTGGCCCGGGTTGTTGATTAATACCTCGGGGTAGCTATTCCCTATGCAAATTATTATTAGGTGATTACCAGATTAAAACCAATGTTGGGTCCTGCCAGACAAGCCTTAACACTACACGATTTATCAAGGAAGTCCCCATAACAACCCCGAACGTGTTAGGAGCGATCAGTTATGGAATCAAACACCGGTAACCGAAACTAAGGCGACAACAACAGAACAAATCACCCGGCAAAAGGTTAGGCCTTCCGTTATTTACCAAGTATATAGGTGCATTAATTAAATAGCAGTTTAAACATAATGATATCAAAATACCCATGTTATCGCATGGGACAGCTGGCACCTGCAACTAGCAAAGCTACTCATTAGAGGTTGAGCAAGCCTACTTAGCCAAACAACATTTGCTAGGACAGGGAGGTGTTTGAGGTTCATGGCAAAGACAGGTGGCATTTATATCAAGTGGTATGCAGCGAGCATGTAATGAAGGAAACGTGATTCTAAGCATAAGAAAGCTAGATACGGTGTCAAGGTCACGGTCATCTTGCCTGTGATTTCTTCAGCTTGGAACTGCTCTTGTTCTTCCTGCACGTACTCTCCAGAATCCACGTACTCGCTCTCCGATCCCGATGCTACCCAAGATAAGATAACAACCAATGAACAGCACAACATAATGCAACAAGCAATATGATGCATGTGTGAAGAAGGAAGCATGCATCACTATTCTAGTCACTTTCACATGCATTAGTTGAGTTAGTTGAATTCTGGACAGAACCTCATGTTAAGTTATCTTGACATGCATGAATATGGCATGCACATGTGCATCACGAGAAAACGATGCAAAAAAGCATATAAAGAACGTAGAGAACGGAGTCACTGATCAATCGGAAACTACAAAACCACCTACGAAGACCTACGGTTCAAAGCAGCCACAAACACACTCTATAATGGACACTCCCTGGTGTAACTAGGTTGCCACATGATCAAGCAACAATAATAGGTGGGGTGGTGCATGGGAACACACCACACCATGAACAATGGCCACACAAGCTTCAAATCAATACAAATATACAATCTGTTTTCAACAACAACATAGCAGTTTATCTACAAGATTTAAAGTAGATACAACCATCTAAATGATTCAAACAAGATATGAGACAGAAGCCATCCAAAAGCTCTACAACTCTGAACAAGAAGCTAATGCAAAGGAATCACCCATGAGCAGATCTATAGACACTAACTTGGACAAAATATCACAAAGTCTGGGACTTAGTGAAAATCACAGATTTTCACCAGCTGCTTATGCTCTGAAGCATTTTGGCAGCCTCCAAAATGATATCTATAGGAAGTGCATAAGCATGAAATTAAATAGGGAGCAGAACAAACATAAAAGCTCACAAACATTAGTTTGTTGCATGGGCTAATTCCCAACACAGGAGCTAATTTACACAAGACAACACGGGAAGAAAATAACTCCAGTTTCTCAGACTTAGTGAAAATCACAGATTTTCACAAATCTGTCAGGTTTAGCCAAGTGTCCACTTTGATAGGGCACAATAGGTGCATACAAATTCCTAAGAACAAAATGGAAGTCCCATGCTGTAGAGGGGTTCACCCACTACCACTACATCAAAGAAACATCCTCAAAGGGTCAAGGCACCACCTAATGTAAAGCACTAAACATGGCATCATATAAGAAAATAACAGTTTTATGAAGTTGCTGTAAAGTGAAATCTGATTGCACCAATGGATTCCTGGGATTATTCTACCCCAAAATCATATATCATACATGGGTACTTGCATGTAACAACGTTGCACAAAGCTAGCTCGAAAATATCACATAGAATCCTATAAACTACAAATGACTATCATCACATGTGAAGACTAGCATATATTGCATCACCTCCACATGCACATGCACTAGGACAAGAACAACCTATATAGGCATATCATGGGTCCACTAACATGTCACACTATCATATAGAAATGTGGTTATCCACACACACACATGCATGTGCACTCACATACACATGCACATGTGTATGTGGACTCACAGCACACCTTCTACACCTACACATGCACACACATAAGCACTACTCACACAACACCACATCACTAGGTGCAACATGAGGGGTTAGGACCTCTTGCTCAAGTGTATGTGCACCCTCATGCACACACACACACACTCACATGTCTACACACATGTGACAGCCCGATGCCGACGTTCCAGAAGATTCCCCCTTCTATTCCGTTTTCGTCGTGTGATTTATTTTATTTGTCGCATCATCATCGCATCATGCGCATCATCTGCATCGCATCGGCATCTCCGTGCCACCAGTTTTCAAAACTTGCATCCGTTAGTAGTTGCCGGTTCTCGTCGTTGCCCGTTCTGAGTCCGACCGCACACGCACGTGCCCGCGGCACCGTCAAAACCTTGTTTTTAAAGTGTGCGTAAAACTTTCTCCGATCGGGTTGAGATTTGACGTGTGGTCGTGATTAGTTATAGCGAGGCCGCCTGTCGAATTTCGTCGCGATCGGAGACCGTCTGGTACCCGAACGGTCGACCATAGCGGCACCGTATTCGGTCTACCGTCGGACGTCTGTCGGTGTTTTAAAATTAGTTGCCGCGCCGCCCATTCTCCCTCTCGTCTCCGGATACCCCTCTACACGGCCGCGTACCCATACCCGCGTTCGGAATCGTCCGAATCCGACCCCGCGATTAGATCTGGAACGCGATTCCGGTTAACCGAGCCCCCCGTTTGTCTATTTATACCCCACCATCGCATTTAGACAGCCATCCCTAACCTGCCTCGTTTTCCACGCCCCAAACCCTAATTTCCCCACTCTCTGTCCCCTGTCTCCCACCTCCAGCCGCCGGGCCCGACCGAGCCCGGGTCAGGCCCGCCGAAGCCCATCGGGGCCCGAGGCAAACCCTAGCCGAGCCCCCATGGATCTCCCTGCCCGAGCAGCGCCTCCCCATGGCGCTCTCCCTGCGCCAGCAGCCGCCGGCCAGCCCCGTAGCTGCCCCGCCGGCTTCCTCCTCCCTCCGGCCGCCGTCGGCGTCGCCGGCCCCTGCAGCGGCTCGCCGGGAGCGTGCGGGACCAGCCCGCTGCCAGGAGCTCGCCGCCTCCTCCGTCTCGGGCCGCCGTTCGCCGCGAGCCGCCCAGTTCCGGTCGGGTACGGCTAGGCCCGACCGAGGAACCCCATTCCCGAGCGTCGGAGCACCTTCCCCGTGCTTGCCGCCTCCCCGTGGAGCCGTCGCCGGCCATCCGCCAGCGGTGGCGCCGCTCCCTCCTCCCGATCTGGATCGGGGATCCAGATCGTGGACCCCGTTGACCGTGCCGCGTTGGGCCGAGCACAGAGCCTCCCTGCGGTCCCGCCTGGGCCGGCACCTCGTGCAGCCGTGGCCCGAGGCCCAACCTCGGCCTTCCCCAAGGCCGGCTGCCCCTCTCTCCGACCAGGCCGAGGCCCATCTCTAGCAGCTGTAACCGCCGGCCCAAGAGGCTTTTCCCCGGTGAGAGCCATGTTCTGTATGTCCGCCCAGGCGCGTTTTAGTTGTTTTGTGCCCCAGTTTCAGCCGAGAAGCCATTATAGGATTTAATTTCGGAATTACAATTAATTCCAGAAAAATAGCTATATATCAAAACGTCCGTAGTTTTAAATCCGTCTGTCGGATCGGAACGAGTAATATATGTAAAATGTGTAGAATTCCGCGTAGATTACGAATTTAGAACTTGCATAATTATTTGTCATAGTTTAACGTGCCAAACGCCTAGTTTTGTGTGCTGTTTCAATAGGATAGACGCTGTATTTATTTTTCGCGCTAGATCGTATTGCCCGTATGCCGTTTTAGAAATGCCGATGTTTTAGGGACCATTTTTCCATGCTTTTTAGAGCGGTCACTCGTATTTTTGCGTGTGGGATTTGCCGGTAATTTATTTTCCCGTATCTAGGTGATTACCTCGCATTAATGTGTGGCATTATTTTGTGTTGCAAACCCCACATATTTTATATGTTTCCGGGATAGAAAAATCCCATGGATTTTTCTGTGCAATTATTTTTAGCATTAGAGCAAGTTAGTTCGCGAGATATTTTGCCGTGATGCCCTTTGGTTTAATTCGTAGGATTTATTCCGTGCGTTGTTTGACGGAGTTGTCAACTAGAGAGTTGATCTTGGATATTTTGTTTAGTCCCTGGGATTTTTGGTTGCAATAGAAATGCATGTTTAGGTGTGATTTGCTTCCTCTCAAGTTGCTAGAAATAGTGCTGTTTTAGAGGAGCTGAAATATTTCTAAGTCTGGAATCTGTTATATTTTGTTGCTGTCTTGTCTTGCTTGCATCTTGTGATATGTAGCTCTTTTGAGGTTGGTCCAATGGAGTTAGTTGTACCCCTTGTGTTTCTCTAGCATTCTATTAAGTTTCATGCCATTTGCAGTCCTGTAGCTATAGGTTTTGCTGCTTTCAATATTGCTTCAGGCTGGAAACTGCACTTTCATGAGGTGTAATTTTCACTAAGTCTGAAATAGTGTGTGGGATGCCATTTTGTGTCTTCTTCCCCTAGTGATCCATGATGCCATGATAGTTGTCGTTAGTTGTTCGTAGTAGTGCTTCTTGCCCTCTTCCGTGCCATGCCTTGCATGAGTTTATCGGAGTTGTGTAGCTCGTAGTTGTGGGGCGTAGAAAATGCTATGTGGCTGATTTTGGCAGATTGTAGTGTTTTCTTGTTTTGCTCGTAGTTGTTGAACCGTAGCTCCGATTTGATCGTGTCCTACATGAAACTTGTTTAGAATCTTGTATAGTTTAATTTTCTCTTGCTTTTTGTATGTTTTTAAGTGCTCGTGACCGTCGTTGCACACATTTTGCATTCATGACATCATATCTTGTGGTGCTTGTAACTTTTGATCCGTAGCTCCGTTGGAGATGTGCTTTATGTGTAGGTTGCTTGCCTTGACGCGTAGAATCATGAGAACCTATTTGTTTTGCTGTTTAACAACTAATTAAATGCATTAGTTCAGATCTCGACAGAATTGTAAATTAACATATGAGGTCGTTTCGGAGGTGCTATATGACATTTCCAACCTCATTTAAAATACCTAGATAGGTAGTTTATTTACGCCTCACCTCTTGCCATGTTTAACCACATATAATATTGCCGTGTATGTAATCGGGATAGAACTAAATAATAAACGTGGAGTTTTGTCAATATGCAACTCGTTGCATATTGAACTTCACTTAATGTGTAGTGTTCGATTGTGTGAATTGTCATGCCGTGACTTGCATGTATTCAGTAGCTCATGCATCATATGTGTTGTGCATCGTGTGGTGAATTTCGTGTGTTGATTTGTGTTTCCGTTTTGCTTCGTCTCGATAGAGTTCCACAGCGTGCCGAATTGTGAGGACCCGTTCGACTACGTCGGTTCGTCTGCTTCCCGGAGGCATTCTTCTTCCAAGCGGGATCTCAGGCAAGATGACCATTTCCCCAGATACCATTACTATCATTGCCATGCTAGTTTTACCGTTGCTACCGTTTATGTCTCGTTGCCTACCACATGTTAATTATTAGCCTCTCAACAATGCCATGTAACCTTCAACCTGTTCGACCTAGCAAACCACTGATTGGCTATGTTACCGCTTGCTTTACCCTGTGTTAGCGTTGCTAGTTGCAGGTGCAGATGCTTCCATGTGAAAACATGGGTTCCTTGTCATATCACCATATTTAATGCTATTTAATTTAATGCACGTATATACTTGGTAAAAGGTGGAAGGCTCGGCCTTTCTAGCCTGGTGTTTTGTTCCACCTTTGCCCCCTTAGTTTCGGCTACCGGTGTTATGTTCCATAAACGAGCCCTCCTAACACGATCGGGGTTGTTATGGGGACCCCCTTGATAATTCGTTTTAGATTAAAGCTGGTCCGGCAAGGCCCAACATTGGTTCTACATTTGCCCAACATAATAACTTTGTTAATATTGAAATGCATATGGCGTCATGAACCCGAGGAGTAATTTTACATAAACAGGGGGGGGGGCAGTGCTGATGGTGTTGGTCCCAAATGGTCTGCCTGCGGGGCCACCACGGGGGAACTCGAGGTTTGGCACCCGTAGCTAGTTCCATCCGTCGTGTCCTGAGAACAAGATACGCGGCTCCTATCGAGATCGTCGACACGTCGGGCGGCCTTGCTGGATTAGTTTTACCTTTGACGAGATATCTTGTGCATCGGGATTCCGGTGATGCTTTGGGTAATCTCAGAGTTGAGGTTTTCCACTAGGGAATCCGACGAGATCGCGAGCTTCGTGATTGAGGATTTCTATGCGGCTTGTGGTAATTTGTGATGGACTAGTTGGAGCACCCCTGCAGGGTTAAATCTTTCGGAAATCCGTGCCCGCGGTTATGTGGCAACGTGGAAACTTTGTTTAACACTGGTTCTAGATAACTTGAAGTTAACTTAATTAAAACTTGCCAACTGTGTGCGTAACCGTGACTGTCTCTTTCGTGAGTTCTTTCTCCGATCGAGGACACGGTGGGGTTATGTCTGACGTAGGTAGGTGTTCAGGATCATTCATTTGATCATCAGTAGTTCACGTCCGTTATGCATAGATCTTCCCCCTCTTATTTCTGGTACTCGTAAGTTAGCCACCAAATATATGCTTAGCCGCTGCTGCAACCTCACCACTTAACCATGCCTCACCCATTAAGCTTTGCTAGTCTTGATACCTTTGGAAATGAGATTGCTGAGTCCCCTGTGGCTCACAGATTACTACAACACCAGTTGCAGGTACAGATAAAGGTTACTTGACGTGAGCGCGTTGATTGTTCATTTGGAGTTGCTTCTTCTTCTTCTTCTTCTTCTTCTTCTTCTTCTTCATCGATCTAGGATGGGTTCCAGGACGGCAGCCTGGGATAGCAAGGATGGACGTCGTTCTTCTTTTGTCGTTTGTTTTCGTCCGTAGTCGGACCCTGCTCTTACTCTTGATGATCATGTAATGTACTGATGTGACTCTGATGTAGCTTGTGGCGAGTGTAAGCCAATTCTATATATCTCTTCTTTTCAGTATATGTACTTGTAAAGATATCCATTCTTGCGACACGACGAGATGCGCTTCTATCCCTGACGAGGCCCTCATGCCAAATTGAGGATAGGGTCGCATCTTGGGCGTGACAAGTTGGTATCAGAGCAAGCACCGACCTAGGAGCCCCCTTGATTGATCGAACTTGGCCGAGTCGAGTCTAGTGAAAAACTATTTGAGTCTAGTTATATATCGGAGAGTAGGATTCTTTTTCTCCTCTTCTATGCTCTTGTGAGGATTCTTGACGTAATATTTTCTCTACTCCTTTTCTCACTCAAATTTTTTTAGGATCACGCGGATATATTTGGAATCTATATGATGCCGATGTGACGGAGTTCTGTCTTGGTGCCTCCTGTCTGACTTGATCTTCTTCCGGGGAGTTGAGCTCCAGGGGATTCTCGAGCACATCGTTATCATTCAGATTTCTTAGTATCTCAGAACGAAGGATGTTCGTAATTGCTTCAATACTAGTAGTGGCGAGATAACCCCGATGTCCCCAATACTTGTGCAGATTGTTCGGGAGTACTGCCATACTTTGTATCGTTGTGATCACGAGGGCCTGTTGTAGATGAAGGTCCGAGATTCTGGTCGTGTGTTGACGGATGTGATACAAGTGACGGGTTAGTATAGGAGTTGTGTGATGTTACTCATTGTATCCGTGTACCAGATTGCATGACCAGATATTTCGGGAATTCATAGGTGGGAATTCAAGTAGTTGCTTATAGGACAATCTTCCAACAAATGCATGATGTTAGGTTGGGGTTCGACATTTAGTGGATTCGTTTGTTCACGGTCGACTTACAGCGGTACACGTTGTGTCTTAAAGAGTCCTTGTAGCTTGCTACGACTCGGGGACGCTTCGTATGTCGGGTGCACTGCCTTGCACTTGATGGCTACTGTAAGGTTCGAGCCCGTGCGATCCTGTCCACGAAAATATCGGACGAAATCTCTCTCATGAGTTTGTTCTGGCTTGTTTCATAAGCCTCTCCCTTTGTTTTGTTGATTATGGTAATTCGTGTTGCTTCGATGTCAAGTGGTGATTTCAGATCTTTCCTAATCTGTGTTCTCATATTTTTATGTGAATGCAAATTCTTTGCTCAATCAGATCGTCTTATCAATTCTTTTCAACCGGAGTCATCGTATCAATTCTTTTTCAACCGGTGTGTTTCTCTCCAAGTGAACTCAATCCTATCCAATTTTGCAAGATCATTCTCTCATTTTATTCCGGAGTTCATCTCATCTAGCCCAAGTTGTCTTTGTTTTTCCCCCGCCCTCCCGCCCTTTTTCTCAGTGATTCAATTTTCATCCAAGAATTTTCATTTCATTGTTGCTTCCGCTATCTTTTCTTTCGTGTCCTATCCGGTGAATTTAATTCAGTTGTCCGTGTTATCATATCCTTTTCATCCTTGTAATTCTTTCCTATGTTGGAAATTTTTATCAGTCTATCTTCTTGTTGTCGTTTCTCTCTATTCTATCCGGAGCATTGAAGTTATCTCAGAATTTTTGTTCTCAATTCTTTTAATTATTTCGAGGTGCTAACCTCATCTAGATTTCTTTGTACCGGTGCAATATCTCTCTTCTAAGCAATCCTTTCGACGGTGGTTTCTTTGAGTGGACCCATAACCCACAGGTTCTTTCCCAGGATCTTTAGCTCTTGTAATCTTTCCGGAGATTATTAATTATTTTCAACTATGCCGTAAGTATGATTTTCATCAGTCTTATTCATTCTTCAAGATCAATTGGAGTTAATTCTCATATTTGGCTCAATCTTGCATTCTTCTTTATTCCGGAGGTCTCAGTTATTCTTGGTGTTGTTCCTCGTCATCATTCTTAGCTTGCAAATTCGAAGGAGTGTTTCTCTCAGTCTTTTTCCATTCTTGTCAAGATTGTCATTTCAGCTTCGTGGCATTATCTTATTTGTTCCCAATCATGAGTATCCCTTTCTTGCTATCCGGTGCTTTTCTGAGTTGTTTTCATTCTCGATCCTCCGAAGGCCATCATTTTAGAAGATTCTTCGTTCTCAGCTTTCAGCTTTCATCCTCAATTCTTCTCCATTGTTGCCTCTTCGTTCATCTTTCGATTATCCGGTGCTTTGTTCAAGTTTTTCTTTCAGGTGGATCATGATCTCTTCATTCTCATGTATCTCCATTAATTCTTGGTATCCCCAGTCAATTGTGAATTCTTACCGGTGCTTCCTTCAATTATGCTTCATGTGGTGCATATCTCTCTCTATCTCTTCAAGTTTCCTTCAAGAAGAATAAGTGGTATGCTAAATCCGTTGCTTGTCATCAATTTAACTTGATGAACGATAAGCATAACATAATTCTTATTCTTGTTAATAATAATCTGAATTCTTCTTCCGGAGTGCCTCATGATATCAATTCTTTTCTCAAGCGTTCTTATCTTTTCTTTTCCGGAGTTACAAGTTTTCTCAAGAATCTCTTTGTGAGGCTTCATCTAAATCTTGGCAAGGTCATAATCTTATTCTTTTCTACCTTGATATCTTTGCATCATTCATTCGTATACGGAGGTCCTTCTTGGTGGTTCATCAAGGTTTCAATTCATTCTCAAGTGTTCTTCCAGTTTCTTGTTGGAGAACCTCAAGTAACCTTTCTCTTGCATTTCTATGTGCAATTGTTCTTCCTTTATCCTTTGAGGTGGTATTATAGCATTCTTGTTAGTGTAGGAGCCTCAGAGAATTTTCCTTTCAAGAATGAGATAATTAAACTCACCAATTCTATGATCATGAGATATTTCAACCCATGATTTCTCCTTTGAGCTATCTTGGTTGGATTTCACCTAAAGCTTTTCCTATGGATGGTGCTATCATGGGGTTTGTCTTAATACCAGTTCTCAATGCACCCTCTTGGTGTAAGAAGTTTTGAGATCCTTGCTTTCTTCTATCCTTGGTTCTTGTAGTGGTTGGTGGTCACCTCATATTTGTTGAGAGAATTTTTCGTAAGCCCACTACTATCTTGTTCTTTCGTTGTTGTTTTCCAACAACTCCGTCCAATTCTTCTCGTAAGGATGCTTGCCAAGTTCATTGGAGTTGGTAGTTGTCATTCTTTTCTTCATTCTCTTCTTCTGCTTGAGCTAGTTCATATTCTATTGTTCCGGAGGCATTGTGATATTGATCTTTTGGGTCAATCTGGTTGTCCTATCAAGATCATGGTGTTCCCTTGCTCTATTTACTTGTTTGTGGTGAATATTGTCTATTTCTTCCACCTTTCCAAATTTTTTGTCCCATTTTCCTACCGAAGTGCTGCCGAAATTTTTCCGTGAGTTCTTGCTTCTTCCTCATGTCATTCCTCATCTCTTTGCAACCTTCAAGGATTGTTGGTTTCACTCGTTTGTCAAAGAAGCGACTAAGTTTTTACCTCTGGTTCTTTCTCATCCTCTCCCCCTTTCATTCTTGGATCTCGGGGCGAGATCCTCTTGTAGTGTAGGAGAGTTGTGACAGCCCGATGCCGACGTTCCAGAAGATTCCCCCTTCTATTCCGTTTTCGTCGTGTGATTTATTTTATTTGTCGCATCGTCATCGCATCATGCGCATCATCTGCATCGCATCGGCATCTCCGTGCCGCCATTTTTCAAAACTTGCATCCGTTAGTAGTTGCCGGTTCTCGTCGTTGCCCGTTCTGAGTCCGACCGCACACGCACGTGCCCGCGGCACCGTCAAAACCTTATTTTTAAAGTGTGCGTAGAACTTTCTCTAATCGGGTTGAGATTTGACGTGCGGTCGTGATTAGTTATAGCAAGGCCGCCTGTCGAATTTCGTCGCGATCGGAGGCCGTCTGGTACCCGAACGGTCGACCGTAGCGGCACCGTATTCGGTCTACCGTCGGACGTGTGTCGGTGTTTTAAAATTAGTTGTCGCGCCGCCCGTTCTCCCTCTCGTCTCCGGATACCCCTCTACACGGCCGCGTACCCATACCCGCGTTCGGAATCGTCCGAATCCGACCCCGCGATTGGATCCAGAACGCGATTCCGGTTAACCGAGCCCCCCGTTTGTCTATTTATACCCCACCATCGCATTTAGACAGCCATCCCTAACCTGCCTCGTTTTCCGTGCCCCAAACCCTAGTTTCCCCACTCTCTCTCCCCTGTCTCCCACCTCCAGCCGCCGGGCCCGCCCGAGCCCGGGTCAGGCCCGCCGAAGCCCATCGGGGCCCGAGGCAAACCCTAGCCGAGCCCCCATGGATCTCCCTGCCCGAGCAGCGCCTCCCCATGGCGCTCTCCCTGCGCCAGCAGCCGCCGGCCAGCCCCGTAGCTGCCCCGCCGGCTTCCTCCTCCCTCCGGCCGCCGTCGGTGTTGCCGGCCCCTGCAGCGGCTCGCCGGGAGCGTGCGGGACCAGCCCGCTGCCAGGAGCTCGCCGCCTCCGCCGTCTCGGGCCGCCGGTCGCCGCGAGCCGCCCAGTTCCGGTCGGGTCCGGCTAGGCCCGACCGAGGAACCCCATTCCCGAGCGCCGGAGCACCTTCCCCGTGCTTGCCGCCTCCCCGTGGAGCCGTCGCCGGCCATCCGCCAGCGGTGGCGCCGCTCCCTCCTCGCGATCTGGATCGGGGATCCAGATCGGGGACCCCGTTGACCGCGCCGCGTTGGGCTGAGCGCAGAGCCTCCCTGCGGTCCCGCCTGGGCCGGCACCTCGTGCAGCCGTGGCCCGAGGCCCAACCTCGGCCTTCCCCAAGGCCGGCTGCCCCTCTCTCCGACCAGGCCGAGGCCCATCTCCAGCAGCTCTAACCGCCGGCCCAAGAGGCTTTTCCCCGGTGAGAGCCATGTTCTCTATCTCCGCCCAGGTGCGTTTTAGTTGTTTTGTGCCCCAGTTTCAGCCCAGAAGCCATTATAGGATTTAATTTCGGAATTACAATTAATTCCAGAAAAATAGCTATATATCAAAACGTCCGTAGTTTTAAATCCGTCTGTCGGATCGGAACGAGTAATATATGTAAAATGTGTAGAATTCCGCGTAGATTACGAATTTACAACTTGCATAATTATTTGTCATAGTTTAACGTGCCAAATGCCTAGTTTTGCGTGCTGTTTCAATAGGATAAACGCCGTTTTAGGGACCATTTTTCCATGCTTTTTAGAGCGGTCACTCGTATTTTTGCGTGTGGGATTTGCCGGTAATTTATTTTCCCGTATCTAGGTGATTACCTCGCATTAATGTGTGGTATTATTTTGTGTTGCAAACCCCACATATTTTATATGTTTCCGGGGTAGAAAAATCCCATGGATTTTTCTGTGCAATTATTTTTAGCATTAGAGCAAGTTAGTTCGCGAGATATTTTGCTGTGATGCCCTTTGGTTTAATTCGTTGGATTTATTCCGTGCGTTGTTTGACAGAGTTGTCAACTAGAGAGTTGATCTTGGATGTTTTGTTTAGTCCCTGGGATTTTTGGTTGCAATAGAAATGCATGTTTAGGTGCGATTTGCTTGCTCTCAAGTTGCTAGAAATAGTGCTGTTTTAGAGGAGCTGAAATATTTCTAAGTCTGGAATCTGTTATATTTTGTTGCTGTCTTGTCTTGCTTCCATCTTGTGATCTGTAGCTCGTTTGAGGTTGGTCCAATGGAGTTAGTTGTACCCCTTGTGTTTCTCTAGCATGCTGTTAAGTTTCATGCCATTTGGTGTCCTGTAGCTATAGGTTTTGCTGCTGCCAATATTGCTTCAGGCTGGAAACTGCACTTTCATGAGGTGTAATTTTCACTAAGTCTGAAATAGTGTGTGGGATGCCATTTTGTGTCTTCTTCCCCTAGTGATCCATGATGCCATGATAGTTGTTGTTAGTTGTTCGTAGTAGTGCTTCTTGCCCTCTTCCGTTCCATGCCTTGCATGAGTTTATCGGAGTTGTGTAGCTCGTAGTTGTGGGGCGTAGAAAATGCTATGTGGCTGATTTTGGCAGATTGTAGTGTTTTCTTGTTTTGCTCGTAGTTGTTGAACCGTAGCTCCGATTTGATCGTGTCCTACATGAAACTTGTTTAGAATCTTGTATAGTTTCATTTTCTCTTGCTGTTTGTATGTTTTTAAGTGCTCGTGACCGTCGTTGCACACATTTTGCATTCATGACATCATATCTTGCGGTGCTTGTAACTTTTGATCCGTAGCTCCGTTGGAGATGTGCTTTATGTGTAGGTTGCTTGCCTTGACGCGTAGAATCACGAGAACCTATTTGTTTTGCTGTTTAACAACTAATTAAATGCATTAGTTCAGATCTGGACAGAATTGTAAATTAACATATAAGGTCGTTTCGGAGGTGCTATATGACATTTCCGACCTCATTTAAAATACCTAGATAGGTAGTTTATTTACGCTTCACCTCTTGCCATGTTTAACCACATATAATATTGCCGTTTATGTAATCGGGATAGAACTAAATAATAAACGTGGAGTTTCGTCAATATGCAACTCGTTGCATATTGAACTTCACTTAATGTGTAGTGTTTGATTGTGTGAATTGTCATGCTGTGACTTCCATGTATTCAGTAGCTCATGCATCATATGTGTTGTGCATCGTGTGGTGAATTTTGTGTGTTGATTTGTGTTTCCATTTTGCTTCGTCTCGATAGAGTTCCGCAACGTGCCGGATTGTGAGGACCCGTTCGACTTTATTAATATTGAAATGCATAGGGCGTCATGAACCTGAGGAGTAATTTTACATAAACAGGGGGGGCCAGTGCTGATTGTGTTGGTCCCAAATGGTGTGCCTGCGGGGCCACCATGGGGAAACTCGAGGTTTGGCACCCGTAGCTAGTTCCATCCGTCGTGTCCTAAGAACGAGATACGCGGCTCCTATCGGGATCGTCGACACGTCGGGCGGCCTTGCTGGATTAGTTTTACCTTTGACGAGATATCTTGTGCATCGGGATTCCGGTGATGCTTTGGGTAATCTCAGAGTTGAGGTTTTCCACTAGGGAATCCGACGAGATCGCGAGCTTCGTGATTGAGGATTTCTATGCGGCTTGTGGTAATTTGTGATGGACTAGTTGGAGCACCCCTGCAGGGTTAAATCTTTCGGAAAGCCGTGCCCGCGGTTATGTGGCAACGTGGAAACTTTGTTTAACACTGGTTCTAGATAACTTGAAGTTAACTTAATTAAGACTTGCAACTATGTGCGTAACCGTGACTGTCTCTTTCGTGAGTTCTTTCTCCGATCGAGGACACGGTGGGGTTATGTCTGACGTAGGTAGGTGTTCAGGATCATTCATTTGATCATCAGTAGTTCACGTCCGTTATGCGTAGATCTTCCCCCTCTTATTTCTGGTACTCGTAAGTTAGCCACCAAATATATGCTTAGCCGCCGCTTCAACCTCACCACTTAACCATGCCTCACCCATTAAGCTTTGCTAGTCTTGATACCTTTGGAAATGAGATTGCTGAGTCCCCTGTGGCTCACAGATTACTACAACACCAGTTGCAGGTACAGATAAAGGTTACTTGACGTGAGCGTGTTGATTGTTCATTTGGAGTTGCTTCTTCTTCTTCATCGATCTAGGATGGGTTCCAGGCCGACAACCTGGGATAGCAAGGATGGATGTCGTTCTTCTTTTGTCGTTTGTTTTCGTCCGTAGTCGGACCCTGCTCTTACTCTTGATGATCATGTAATGTACTGATGTGACTCTGATGTAGCTTGTGGCGAGTGTAAGCCAATTCTATATATCTCTTCTTTTCAGTACATGTACTTGTAAAGATATCCATTCTTGCGACACGACGAGATGCGCTTCTATCCCCGACGAGGCCCTCGTGCCAAATTGAGGATAGGGTCGCATCTTGGGCGTGACAACACATACACTCATGTGCACACACACACTAGGCCTGAAAATAATAAAACAACATCAACACACACCCTGGTTTTGAAAAATAAACAACACAATACTATGCATCAAAAGAAAAAAAAGAAATCAACAAAAAAAAGGGGGAGAGTGTGGGGTTCGAACCCACAACCCCCTGGTGCCAACACATGCACAACACCATTCGGCTACTGCATCAGTGCTTACCAGAGAGGGGGGCATAATCAGGCTAAGCCCTCTCTGGCGTTGCCCTGCTACTAGCGAAACACAACGACAAAGAAAAGGGCGCCCGCGGGGGATCGAACCCGCGTAGCTGGTGCTGGCGCACGCTCGATTTCCACTGCGCTACGGGGAGGAATCTTACCAGAGAGGGGGAGCGTGCTCTTTGAGCAGCCCTGATGACCCACAAGTATAGGGGATCTATCATAGTCCTTTCGATAAATAGGAGTGTCGAACCCAACGAGGAGCAGAAGGATCAGACAAGTGGTTTTCAACAAGGTAATATCTGCAAGCATTGAAATTATCGGTAACAAGTAGTTGTGTGGTGAGATGATTCGTAGCAAGTAACAAAAGGAACAACGGTGCAGAAAAGTGGCCCAGTCCCTTTTGTAGCAAGGGACAAGCCTGGACAAAGTCTTATAGGAGGTAAAATGCTCCCGAGGACACATGGGAATTTCTGTCAAGCTAGTTTTCATCATGTTCATATGATTCACGTTCGTTACTTTGATAGTTTGATATGTGGGCGGACCGGTGCTTGGATACTGCCCTTACTTGGACAAGCATCCCACTTATGATTAACCCCTCTCGTAAGCATCCGCAACTACAAAAGAAGAATTAAGACAAAGTCTAACCATATCATTAAACTAGTGGATCCGAATCAGCCCCTTACGAAGCAACGCATAAACTAGGGTTTAAGCTTCTGTCACTCTAGCAACCCATCATCTACTTACTACTTCCCAATGCCTTCCTCTAGGCCCAAATAATGGTGAAGTGTTATGTAGTCGACATTCACATAACACCACTAGAGGAAAAACAACATACAACACATCAAAATGTCGAATGAATACCAAATTCACATGACTACTATTAGCATGACTCATCCCATGTCCTCAGGAACAAAAGTAACTACTCACAAAGCATAATCATATTCTTGACCATAGAGGTAATGAGTAGCATCAAATATCTGAACATAAACTCTTCCACCAAGTAATCCAACTAGCATCAACTACAAAGAGTAATTAACACTACTAGCAACCTTACAAGTACCAATCGGAGTCGCGAGATGGAGATTGGTTACAAGAGATGACCTAGGGTTTGGAGATGAGATGGTGCTGATGAAGATGTTGATGGTGATGAGTCCCCTCCGACGAGAGGAGTGTTGGTGATGACGATGGCGACGATTTCCCCCTCTGGGAGGGAAGTTTCCCCGGCAGGATCGTCCCGTCGGAGCTCCAGATTGGTTCTGCTCAAGTTCCGCCTCGTGGCGGTGGCGAATCCTCCGAAAAGCCTCCTCCTGATTTTTTCCAGACCGAAACCCTTCTTGTAGCAAAAGAGAGGGGCCAGTGGGCCACCAGGGAGCTCACAAGCCCCCTAGACGTGGCCAGGGGGGAGGCCGCGCCTAGCAGGCTTGTGGCCTCCTGCTGGCGCCCCTCTGGCACTTCTTTGGCCCAGTATTTTTTTTAAATCCCAAAAAAAACCATGTTGATTTTCACGGCTTTTGGAGTTGCGCAGAATAGGCATCTCAAACTTGCTCCTTTTTTAGGCCAGAATTCCAGCTGCCGGCATTCTCCCTCTTCATGTAAACCTTGCAAAATAAGAGAGAAAAGGCATAAGTATTGTACCATGAAGTGTAATAACAGCCCAAAAAGCGATAAATATCAACATGAAAGCATGATGCAAAATGGACATATCAACTCCCCCAATCTTAGGCCTCGCTTGTCCTCAAGCGAAAGCCGAGATCAATAAATATGCCCACATGTTTAGAGAGAGAGAGGAGTCGACAAAACAAGATACGAACATGCATGCATCATGATCATGATCAGAACAGCAATACCAACAGATAATCTCTCATGCTAAAGTGACAATTCATTCACAAAGTAAAGCATGGATCAAGAACCTTACCGAGAATTAACAACCGATAGCCTTTAGTCAGTGAAGCAATTGCAATTTATCACAACATCGGAAAGAGTCAAATAAGAGCTTGTAAAGAAAATCCACATACTCAATCATCTTTTCGTTCTCTACAATTGCTACAACTCACGTGGTACTCATGAGATCAAAGTGTCAGTTGGACACAGAGAAAGATAGGGGCTTATAGTTTCGCCTCCCAACCATTTACCTCAAGGGTAATGTCAACAATAGTAATTCATGAATGCTTACCTCCAAGTTGACATATGAATATATATCTTTCCCAAGCATATGACGTTAGCCAAGATAAAGGCGAAATAAGGAATTGGTGAAGCTCACCATGACTCTTTCAGGGGCAAAAAGTAAAGGTACAAGATAGGCCCTTCGCAGAGGGAAGCAGAGGTTGTGATGCACTTTTGAGGTTTGGATGTGTGTCCTCTTAGTGCAGAGGAACGTCACTTTATATTGCCTCCTGTTATAAAGAACTTTATTATGCAGTCTATCGCTTTTATGTCTTCCTCATCACAGGTTCGTACAAAGCTTATTTTCCACACACTAATAGATCATACATATTAGGGAGCAAATTTTATTGCTTGCACCGATGGCAACTTAGTTGAAGGATCTTATTCAATCCATAGGTAGGTATGGTGGACTCTCATGGCAAAACTGGGTTGAAGGTTTCTGGATGCACAAGTATTATCTCTACTTGGTGCGGGAGTTTTGGCTAATATGAGGTGGAAGCAATCGTCACATTGAAAGTGCGTTATATCGACTAGAGGGGGGGGGGGTGAATAGGAGATTTTTAGAATTTCATCATTGAGGAAATTCCTTTTGAGGAAATTCCTCACTGATGACTAACTTGTAGCGGAAACAACAAAAGGATCAAGAGTGCAAAGTATCACTACAACAGTTTTTCAGGTTGAAGAATATGGAAAACAGTTTGCACAGTACGGAGGCACGGAGAAAACAGATGAGGATTAACTCGCGTGAAGAATTTGGGGTTGGGGAATTTCAGAGAAAGTCTTTAGCAAATTCTTCAAACAGTGACAATGAAAATCATCAACATATAATCTGAGGAATGTAAAGAGTTGAAGAAATAGAACCCGTTTCACAGTGAAGACAGTGGTTGATGACCAAGTTCCAACTGTTGTGACAGTTGTACATGTGGTTTGGAGCGGCTTGGTATTGAAACCAAAAGACACACAGTCCCGAGACACACAATCCCTATCGTATTCTCCTTGGGCTAAGAACACACAGTCCTCGCCCAACACTCGTGGTAAGTCTTGAGGGCAGACTTCCAAACCCTCACAAACTTGGTCACCTGGCGATCCACAATTGACTGCTGGATTGCTCTAGACCATGACGCCTAACCGTCTAGAGGATGCACAGTCCTCAAAGGTAAAAGGCTTCAGTCAACACAGAGGAACAACTTCTTCAGTGATGCTCAATCACTTGGTTTTCGGTTTGTGGTTTGGTGTTTGGGTTATTTGCTCACTGATGAATTACTCTAGAAGACTCTGAGGAATTTGGGTTGCTCTTATGACAAGTGTCAGTTTCCAACGGAGCAGCCAACCAGGTAATGGTTGTGGGGGGCGGTTATTTATAGCCTGGGAGCATCCCAACATGATTTGACATTAATGCCCTTAAATAATATGACCGTTGGTGTGGATAAGACCAATGATGTGGCACGACTTGCGGTAACGGTCGGGACCCTCAACTGCAAGAGTCCTCATGTCTCTCATATTTCTCACTTGAGGCTTTTGGTAGGATTAGGCTTGGGTTGAGCATCATGAGGAAATTCATTCCGACGTGTTACTTTGACCCCCTTTAACAGTACGGTGATCCTATGACTCAAAAGTGAAGAAAATAAAATAGACACAAATAAATCTTCATGCTTCAAAATCTTCAGATTGTTTTTCTTCAGGACACACCGAATTCCTCATTTTTGATTTCTTCATGAGGAATATAAATTTCATGGCAAATCCTTCACGATTCAATTCTTCAGCTTCAGACCAATTTCTTCAGCCGAAGATATATATTTTTAGGGGTCGAGATTCATCGAATATTTCAAACTCCTCAGCGACTTATAGATCCTATGTACACTCATGAACACATTAGATACTTAACCTACAAGTCTTCAAACCACCAAAATCACTAAGGGGTACTAGATGCACTTACAATCTCCCCCTTTTTGGTGGTTGATGACAATTAGGTTAAGTCTTCAACGGGGATAAAAATATGAAGTGTAAATACTCATTCGAGGATTTTGAAATCAAGATTCAGAGAGACTCCCCGTGAAGATGTGCATATCTTGAGGATTTTGCTTTTCATAGCAAATGCACATTGATGATTTATATCATGGAGATCTCCCCCCAAGTCTTGTAAATTATGCATACATACGACATATAGTATGAAGAAATTGAGGATGCATGATGAGAAAGGGTATCTGACGAATTCCAGCATGCGTGCATTAAAATTTTGAGGAATAAGCATGCGAAGAAGAGCGTTCAAAAGCGCCAGAGTACCATCGAGCTTAAGTTACAACTCATTACATAAAACACTTCAGAAGAGCCAAGAGTTTGTAACTTAAATAAAGTTTATAAGCCCCCGAAATATATCCCGCGTGAAGACTAACTCTCAGATTTCTTCCCCCTTTGTCATCAAGTGATAAAAAGGGACAAACTGTGGACTAACGCCCTGTGAAGACTTTCACTTCTTGGCAGTTGAGGAAGACTCGTGAGGATTCTTGGGAGCAGACTTCCTCCTTGGATCAGTGGCAGTATCTTGTTGGTCTTCATCTGATTCAGCAGTGCGGAATGAAGAAAACGAACTATCCTCAAGGTCTGGAACTGGAATTGGCCTGAATTTCTTATTTGCTGGCCACAACCAATCGAAGTCCTGTGCAAACTCCAATTCTTCAAGTTCTGCTGGAGTCTTCAAATGAGCCAGTGTGGTCCAGGTGCGATCGAAAACCTCAT
The DNA here is from genome assembly GCF_904849725.1 of Hordeum vulgare subsp. vulgare. Classification (NCBI taxonomy): domain Eukaryota; kingdom Viridiplantae; phylum Streptophyta; class Magnoliopsida; order Poales; family Poaceae; genus Hordeum; species Hordeum vulgare. The sequence goes on along the minus strand of NC_058523.1, from coordinate 246,177,318 downwards.
GAAGATAATTATGGTTAAGCTTCACGGCATTCTGAGTTTCATTGAAGGTTTTCACAATGGTGCCGAACTGGCGTTTGACCCACTTGTGATTTCGATCAACCTTTTGGTGAAGACTGAGAAGAAGCTCTCTGGTATTCATCACCGTTGGAGCAACATGACTTGGTGGATGGGTTTCAGTGTCATCCCATGAGGAATATGCATCTGGTTCTCGGAACTGGCCATCAAGGGGCGAACTGCCTTCATCAATAGCAGACTTGCCTTTCCTTCAACAGGCTCGAAAGTCTTCTTGTTGACCCGTAGGGGAGGCATATATCCTTGATGATTATTGAAATCAGCATGATAGTTGATGCCTGAGCTTCGTCTGATGAATCTCATGATCCATGGAGCGTAAATCTTCAGGTCAAAAGGGGACACATCATTTTCCGCCAGAGTCCTCAAGAAGAAATCATAAATGTTGATGGGAATGCCATGGATGATGTGGAAGAGTATATTCTTCATGATGCCTATGACGTCTTCTTCATCATTATGACCCTTGATAGGCGTAAGAACACTCCAGAGGATTCTGTAAACAGTCCTGGGTTCATACTTTAGCTCATGGACCAGGAAGGTTGTTCTTGGTGGTTGCCCCTTGGCCAAAGGCTTCATGAGGACTTCTATCAGCTTATTTGACAGCTCCCGTTCATCATACAACTTCACTGCCTTCTCTGAGGGAATTGACACAGGAAGTTCTCGCAGTAGCTCATTGGCAGGAGCCTTGAAGTGTGTGTGCTGCGTCATCCCATCCAGCACCCACGTGTTGATATCTGTTGGATCTCCAGAGATCTGCAGAGTTGCATAGAATTGAAGAAGAATGTCGCTGTTCCAATCACAGAGATCAGAGCACATGGGGAGCAGTCCTGCTTCATGAAGAACATTGAGGACTGGAGCAAAGCACGGAATTTCTTCAAGCTCAACATGAGGAATATGCCTGTGCTGGAATATCTTGTTTCTTCCACATAGCACATATGCATAGTAGTTGAGCTGTGTCCTAGTCCAAAACTTCAGGTGTCTGATGCGAGGCTTGTCATAGGGATTTTCTCTGATGAAGTACATGCGTTCTTCAAAGAAGGATTCCTTTTGAAACTTTGGCCGCTTGGAGAACGACTGACGCTGCATCGGCTGAAGGTGTCGCTTCTTCCCTTGAGGAGAGACAATCATCACAGTTTCTGGATTGATAACGACAAGAGCATTCTCTGGATTTGGTGCAGGGGCATTTTCCTCAGCATGTTCCTCAGGATGAGGAAATTCATCTACTTGTGCTTCAGGCTGAGGAGCTTGCTCTGGTTGAGGAATGTCATCAACTGGAGCCTCTGGTTGAGGATTTTTCTCACGAGGAGGAATTGCTTCATCCTGAGCCTCAGGTTGAGGATTTTGCTCAGGATTTTGATTTTCGTCAGGTTGAGGGTTTTCTCCTTGATTTTCCTCAGCTCGAGGGGTTTTCTTGGTGGAGGAGCCAGATCCCTCAGCTGGTTCAGCTGATCCTTGAGCAGGTTCTTTAGGAGGAATGAAGGTCTGAGGACTGTCATCAATCCGAATTTCCTCATCAGTGTGTTCCTCAGATGCAACATTCTTCATTTTCTCATCAGTCAAGTGCTCCTTGTCTTCGTTGTCGAAGGGAGTCTGTAAGTGCATCTAGTGCCCCTTAGTGATTTTGGTGGTTTGAAGACTTATAGTATCTAATGTGTTTGTGAGTGTACACAGGATCTATAAGTCATTGAGGAGTTTGAGATATTTGAAGAATATCGACCCCTAAAATTGTATGCCTTCAGTTGAAGAAAATGGTCTGAAGCTGAAGAAATGAATCACGAGGAATCTGCGATAAAATTGATATTCCTCATGAAGATACTGATATTGAGAAGTCCGGTGTGTCCTGAAGAAAATCACTCTGAAGAATTTGAAGCATGAAGATTTACACTTTCTCTTTTACTTTCTTCACATTTGAGTAATAGGAACACCGTACTATTAAAGGGGTCGAAGTTACACTATGGAATGAATTTCCTCATGATGCTCAACCAAAGCCTAATCCTACCAAAAGCCTGAAATGAGGAATACGAGTGACATGAGGACTCTCACAGTTGAGGGTTCCGACCGTTTCGATAGCCACGCCAAGTCACTGGTCTTATCCACTCCAACGGTCATATTACTTAAGGGCATTAGTGTCAAATCATGTCGGGATGCTCCCAGGCTATAAATAGCCACCCCCCACAACCACTAGCTGGTTGGCTGCTCCGTTAGAAACTGACACTTGTCATAAGAGCAACCCAATTCCTCAGAGCCTTCGAGAGTAATTCATCAGTGAGGAAATACATCATACACCGAAACCACAAACCAAACCTAGTGATTGAGCATCACTGAAGAAGTTGTTCCTGTGTGGGACTGAAGCCTTTTACCTTTGAGGACTGTGCATCCTCCATACGGTTAGGCGTCATGGTCTAGAGCTTTCTAGCAGTCAATTGTGGATCACCGGGTGACCAAGTTTGTGAGGGTTTGGAAGTCTGCCCTGAAGACTTACCACAAGTGTTGGGCGAGGACTGTGTGTCCTTGGCTCAAGGAGAATACGGTAGGAACTGTGTGTCCCGGGACTGTGTGTCCTTTGGTTTCAATACCAAGCCGCTCCAAACCAGATGTACGACTGTCACAACAGTTGGAACTGGGTCATCAACGACTGTCTTCACTGAGAAACGGGTTCTAATTCCTCAACTCCTTACTTTCCTCATATTATGTGTTGATGACTTTCACTGCGAGTGTTTGAAGAATTTGTTGAAGACTTTATCTAAATTTCCTCAACCCCAAATTCTTCACGTTAGTTAATCCTCATCTGTATTCTGCGTGCCTGCTCACAGTGCAATCTGTTTTCACATTCTTCACTCTGAAAAACTGCTGTTGTGAAACTTTGTACTTCTGATCCTTTACTGTTTCTGCTGTAAGTTAGTCATCAGTGAGGAATTTCCTCAAAAGGAATTTCCTCAGTGATGAAATTCTAAAAATCTCCTATTCACCCCCCCTCTAGTCGATATAACGCACTTTCAGAGTCTCTCATAAGATGGAGCAATGTTGAGAGGCACAGGATCCAGAGGTGCATTTTCATCAAGAGATTTGAGGCGCTTGGCCTCAGTTGATTCTTTTGTTGAGGAAGATTTTCTCTTCTTGGCTTCCTTTTCAGCAGCTCTGGTCTTCACGCGTGATGCAGACGGAGTCATTTTCTTCACCTTTTAAGATTTTGGTGAAGACATTTTCTCTTCAGGAGCCGGAGACACATCCGTCCTGGCAGTTTCCTCAGCTGAAGCAGTTTCTTTAGCTGGAACAGAGTCATCAGCTAGCTTAGATGCATCAGCTGAAGCAGTTTCATTAGCTAGAGCAGAGTCATCAGCTGGAGTTTCCTTGGTTATTTCCTCAATAGCCGGTTCATCAGCACGGCTTTCTTGAGGGATTTCCGCAGGATGAGCTGTTTCCTTAGCTGGTTCCTCAATCTACGGCTACGGTGTTGTTGCTGGAGGGGCAGCCTTCTTGTTGTAATCATCAACTGCATCAGTAGAAAATTTGATGAAATTGTTATTGAGACTTTGACGATTAGACATCTTAGTGTACTTGTCAGTCAAAGTCTTCAATTCTGCCTGAGTGGACACAAGTGCATCAGGCATCAGGTTGAGGAGATTGTGTCTGAGGAATTTCTCCTTTTTGAGCTTCGCAACCTTAGCTTGTTTGGCTTGCGTCTCCTTCCACTTGGCCTCGTTGATGAATGTGGCCACCATGTGGCTGATGCCTGGGGGAAGCTTCAAATCATCAATAAGAGTGTTGGGGTCCTCATACCATATGTTGATGTAATCCAAGAGGACTTTTGGGTCCATGGCCATAAGAATGGCGCTACCTGAAGCTTGTGCTACCCTCTCCTGCTTGTTTCTGATGATGGCTTGAAAAGTGTCATCACTGCCTTCTGATGCAGAAGGGACTTTGATGATTTTGCTAGGGCTTGGTCTGGTTACTCTCCTAGCAGTCACCTTAGTCTTCATTGGAGTTGGTGAAGACTTTGTCTCGGAGCTTGTTGCAGACGGAACAAAGGAGCTGGAGACAGTAGGCAGTTGCTTCACAATCTTCTTCTGTTCAGGCTTTGAACCTTTGGTGGTGCTGAGGGTTTTGGTGCGGATGCTGGTGCAGCTTTCTAAGGCATTTTCTCCTGAGGCTTTAAAGCCTTTGGTTTCGATGGCACAGACTTCATTTGAGAAATGGCTGTACCAGAAGTTTCAGCTGCACAGGAGGTGGCGGCAGTTACAGTAGTAGCAGATTCTTCATTGAATTTCCTCACGGCGGCTTCTACTTGCTTCTGAAGCTTTGACAAATGTTTTGACTTTTCCTCAGGATAGTCAACAATTGTCTTGAGGCTTGAGGGGTGTGCATCCTGATAATTCTCAAGAGGAGGCCGTTTACCAGGAGGCTTTAGAGCGAATTTCTTCGCATACTTGGGAGTGACGAATCTGTATTCTTTCCACTCCTTAGCTCACCGGCGTTCTATCTTTTGAAGCCTTATCTTCCTCTTGGGCATTGTCTCTTGCTCATCAGGTGTGCAGTATTCCAAGTATACATCCTCAGGGATATCAATAGCAGTGTTCTGCTCGAGCTTCTTGCCACCCTTTTGCTTCCTTTCATCTTCCATTTTCTTCAACTGAGGCTTTTGCTGAGGAAATTGAACTCTTGAGGATTCTCATGAAACTTGTAGATTTTCTTCAAGAAACGCTGCAAATGAGTTAAGTTGATGAGAACCTAGAGATTCATCAGCTGACATTTTTGTACCTGTGAACAAATATAGCTGCAAGGAATTTGGAGAGGTCATATGTGTTCTCAGATTAAATGAAATGAAAAAAAGTTAAAGTTGAGGAATTTGGCCAGTGGGTTGAGGAATTTGTCTAAGCACTCTATTCTTGGGTTCCAGAGTTGTACAGATTCGAAAATTTGCACAATTGAGGAATCTTGTGTAGATGCTTAGTGAAATTCATCAATAGTTGAGGAATAATCAGTGTTTGAGGAATAGAGACTGATGGATACTTGAGGAAAAACAGATTTCACACATCGAGGGTAAACTAGTAGATCGAAAGAGGTGTAAAAATAGGGTTTTTATTTACCCTATATAGCGCACACGAAGAACAGAGAAGGAAGTAGCAGTAGATGCTCTTCGGTGCGAGTCCACTACGCCCTAACTCGGGAACAGAGGACAGCTACGGCGGCGGCGGACGAAGATGATCCGGTTCCGGCGTGGTTTCGGCGACGGAGAGGTCGATGCAGTCAAGCTTTTCCTCGCCGACGACGAGACTTCTAGCGGTGGCGCTAGGGCTTTGAACTTTGCTGTAGCAGGAGGGCGATGGGACGAAGAAGATTTTAGCGAAGGGGGATGGGGACATATTTATAGCCAGGTGGTAACTGTTGGCGCGAAAGTATTGGACCAAATAGCCCCTGTCTCTACGTCTCCGCAAGACACGTGTAGCCCACGACCTAAGCAGTGGAGATCGTGGTTATTCGAACGTGGAAAGTGAGGTTCAGTTACTGTGTAACAAAAAATATATTTGAAGATTTGAGGATTTTGTTACAAAATCATCAGCTGACAAGGACGCAGTGAGGATTTTGAACAAAGTTTCAAGTAGAACGCATATGAAGAATTGAATAGACTGGGTGAGATTAGCATAGAGGGAAAGTAGGGTCCGATCACATTCACTTAGATGAAATATCAAAATGAAGAAATAGCTATAAGTGAATGCTGTTGACGACATTGAAATCACACTCTATCTAGGCAAACGAAAATCATCAACTGTTTTTGAAGATTTGGAGATTTTGTGACAAAGTGTCATGATGATGAATTTCAGTTTTGAAGAAAAACAAGTTTGAGGAACAACTGTTTTGAAGAAAATCAACTTTTGAAGAAATTCAGCTTTGAAGAAAGTCAACTTGAGGAATTTCGAGTTGGGTGGTGGCGTGACCCACCATATAAGAATGTTGATTTCAGACACCGCGTACAATTGTCGTAGGGCCCTGAGAATCAATTTCGTCATTGATTTGCTCACACCAAGAGTCAGACTCTTCATTAGTTGAAGAAAATCGATTCTTCGTGTGTTGCACATCTAAGTCATCAATTTTGCATAAGTGTTAGGATGTGTGCATGTTTTTACAAAACATTTGAGGATTCTAAGATATTTAGCTCACACCGCAACTCGCAAAACCTTTTCTCATTCAAGGGCTTAGTGAAGATATCTGCTAGTTGATCGTCAGTCTTCACATGGTCGCTGAGGATATTGCCCTTGTGGACATGGTCCTGAAGAAAATGATGACGAATCTGGATGTGCTTGGTCTTCGAGCGTTGTACTGGGTTGTATGCAATCTTGATTGAACTCTCATTGTCGCAGTAGAGAGGCACATTCTTCATGTTGATGCCATAGTCCTTGAGGGTTTGCTTCATCCATAGCAATTGAGCACAACATGAACCAGCAGCAATGTACTCAGCTTCGGCAGTGGAGAGTGAAACGCAGTTCTGCTTCTTTGAGGACCAGCAGACTAGAGATCTTCCGAGGAAATGACATGTGCCAGAGGTTGACTTGCGATCCACACGATCACTAGCATAATCAGAATCAGAATATCCCACAAGATGAAGATTTGAGCCCTTGGGGTACCATAACCCTAGTGTTGGTGTGTGAGCTAAGTATCGAAGAATATGCTTCACAGCCTTGTGGTGTGATTCCTTTGGTTTTTCTTGAAAACGTTCACACATGCAAACACTAAGCATTATATCTGGCCTAGATGCACATAAATACAGTAAAGAGCCAATCATGGAGCGATATACCTGCTGATCGAATTCTTTACCATTTTCGTCAGTGCCGAGTTGGTCGTTGGTAGGCATTGGAGTCTTGGCACCTTTGCATTCATGCATGTTGAATTTCCTCAGAACATCCTTAAGGTATTTCTCTTGTGATATGAAGATTCCATTGCGTTGTTGACGAATTTGAAGACCTAAGAAGAATTTCAGCTCCCCCATCATGGACATCTTATATTCTTCACTCATCATGTAAGAAAATTCATCACTGTAACGTTTGTCAGTACAGCCAAATATGATATCATCGACATATATCTGGCACACAAATTGTTCATTATCATAGGATTTAGTGAAAATAGTTGGATCGAGTGAACCAGGTTTGAAGCCTTTCTTCATGAGGAATTCCTTCAATGTATCAAACCATGCCCGAGGGGCTTGCTTGAGACCGTAGAGCGCCTTTGAGTCTAAAGACTTTGTCTGGATTCTTTGGATCCTCAAAACCTGGGGGCTGAGCAACATATACTTCTTACTCAAGCTTACCATTGAGGAATGCACTTTTCACATCCATTTGATATAAGGTGATGTTATGATGATTAGCATAAGCAAGTAGTATTCGAATAGCTTCAAGTCTAGCAACAAGTGCAAAAGTTTCATCGAAATCTATTCCTTCAACCTATGTGTAGCCTTGGGCTACACGTCGTGCCTTATTCCTCACCACTTGACCATCCTCATCTTGCTTGTTTTGGAAAATCCGCTTGGTGCCGATGATATTGTGCTTGCGAGGATCTGTTCGTTTGACGAGCTCCCATACGTCATTCAGCTTGTATTGAAGAAGTTCGTCTTGCATGGCTTGGATCCACTCCGGTTTCATGAAAGGCTCAGCAAGTTTTGAAGGTTCTGTGATAGACACAAAGGAGAAATGCCCACAAAAGTTAACTAAGTGTGAAGCTTTTGAGCGAGTGAGAGGACCTGGCGCGTTGATGTCATTGAGGATTTTGTCGAGTTCCACTTCATTTGCAATCCTCGGATGAGCTGGTTGAGGATTTCGTCTGGGCTGAGGAATTGGTTCTGGAGCAATTTCCTCAAGAGCATCTTCTTGATTTTCATCAGTGCTGGGAATGATTTCTTCATCAACTTCCTCAGTTGGAACAATGTCTTTAGTAGCTTTGAGATTTATTGCTTTCTCAGGAGACAGCTTATCTGGATCAGGAGGCAATTGCTCTCTTTGCGAGCCATTAGTTTCATCGAATCGTACATCTACAATATCAACATCCTTGTTGTGATAGTTTTTGAAGACTCTGTAGGTGTGCGAGTCCTTTCCATAACCGAGCATAAAACCCTCATGTGCCTTAGGTGCAAACTTTGAGCTATGGTGAGGATCTCTAATCCAACATTTTGCACTGAAGACTTTGAAATAACTTACATTGGGTTTCTTGTCTGTGAGGAGTTCATATGAGGTTTTCTTGAGGAATTTGTGAAGATATACCCTGTTGATGATATGGCATGCAGTGTTAATTGCTTCAGGCCAAAAGCGACGAGGAGTCTGATATTCTTCAAGCATGGTTCTTGCCATGTCAACCAGAGTCCTGTTCTTCCTTTCAACGACATCATTCTGTTGAGGAGTATAAGGAGCAGACAATTCGTGAGTAATACCAAGTTCATCAAGATAATTATCAAGACCAGTGTTTTTGAAATCTGTTCCATTAACACTCCTGATGTGTTTTATCTTGACGCCGAAGTTCGTCGAGGCCCTTGAAGAAAATCGTTTGAAGCCTTCCTGCACTTCAGTTTTATATAAAATGATATGCACCTATGTGTATCTGGAATAATCATCAACTAGGACAAAGCCATATAAAGATGATGCATTTCTTAGTGTGGCATAATGAGTAGGTCCAAATAGATCCATGTGAAGCAATTCAAATGGACGAGTAGTGGTCATGATAGTCTTCGAGGGGTGCTTGGATCTGGTCATTTTCTTAGACTCACAAGCACCGTAGAGGTGGTCTTTGAGGAATTTGACTGATTCGATGCCGATGACATGCTTCTTCTTTGCGAGCGTGTGCAAATTCCTCATGACTGCATGATCAAGTCTTCGATGCCAAAGCCACCCTTCTGAGGTTTTTGCTAGTAGGCAAGTGGCTGGTTGAGGACTTGTAGAGAAATCAACAATGTACAAATCCCCTCTTCTAACACCTTCGAAGACTTTGGATCTGTCAGATTCCATGATGACAACACATCTATATCTTCCAAAGATTACAATCATATCAAGATCACAAAGCATTGAGACTATCATGAGGTTAAATCCAAGGGATTCAACAAGCATCACTTTGTCCATGTGCCTGTCCTTGGAAATAGCCACTTTGCCAAGTCCCAATACCTTGCTTTTACCTTTGTCAGCATATGTGATTTGCTTCACGGGTGATGGAGTTAGTGGCATATTCATCAGCAAACTTTTGTAACCAGTCATGTGGTGTGTGCATCCACTATCAAGAACCCACTCAATACTCTTGGGTTTGTCATCCTGCAGATGAATTAGTACAACTTACCATCTCATATGCTTCAGACTTGAAGAATATGATATCAATTTCATCAGATAGGCATTTCATAATAACAGAATTATAAGGACGTGTGAAATATTTCTATTTCATCAATATTAGCTTCTGTCCCATCAATCGTTTTCCTGAGGTCTCCAACAAAGTCTTCAGATGATGATTTTCACCTGGAGACCTGACGTGCAGAAGTGATTAGTTCAATTTCTTCACCACCCACATCTGAAGGGGTGGTAAAGCATTCATCATTCTGCGAGCACCATATGAGAAAGGGGGCATTGAAGCTAATGCACTTCTCTTAATAGTAGGGGGGTTAAAGTACTCAAATGAATATGCAGAGAATTTCTTTGAGGATTTATGAACATAATGATTTGAAGAATAACGCTCATATTCATATCCCTTGTAATTTCCCTGCATTTTAGAAGCATTAGCACGGGTACGAGCATAGTTTTGACCAGTTGAGGATTTTGATCCTCTTCAAGACTTTGGTCCTCCTGAGGACTTTGATCTGGTGTTCAAATTCTTCATAGGTGGTGTCATGAGGACATTCACCTGAAGATTTTGAAGGCAACTTTTGGGAACCCAGATTTTCCTCAGGGGAGGCCCATTCCTGCAGTTAGTTCCAACATATCGAGCAAATACTTCTCCAGATTGATTTTTGAACAATTTATAGTTGGAGTCAAATGACTCATCTGAGGAATAGGATAATTCACATGGAAATCCTATTAGATTGGATGAATCAAAAGGAGGCCCTTTAGCAGCAACCCATGAGGTTTTGGGATACTGCTCAGGTTTCCAATATGATCCATCAGCATTTAATTTCCTCTCAAAGGCAATTCCTTCTTTCCCCGGGTTCCTATTCAAGATCTGCTTTTTGAGCACATCACAAAGGGTTTGGTGTCCTTTGAGACTTCTGTATATGCCTGTCACATACAATTCCTTCAGCCCTGCATTTTCATCAGTGACATTTGTGGTTTCCTCAAGTGAGGAATTTGACACTACAGGTATAGTTGAAGAATTTACATCAATAGAAGCATATGATGATTCTGGTGAAGAATTAGCAGTTTCGCGTTCGATGCATTTAAGTCTTGGAGGAATAAATTCAGCTTGAGCAGTGCTGATCTGTTGAGCTAGTAATGAATCATTTTCCATACGAAGATAATCATGAGAAACCCTCAGCTTCTCAAGATCAAGCTTCCTTTGAAGAAATTCATAGGAAAGTTTCTCATAATCAACAAGGAGTGTAACATGACGATCTTAAAGATTATCAAATCTGGACTGAAGACTTTTCATATCTTCAATGAGGATTTGGGTAAGATTCATATCATCATTCAATAGATCATCACTTCTGTCTAGCAGTTTCTGAAGCTTTTCCAGGGCAGTTTGTTGTTTAGTGGCAATGATAGCAAGTTTACTGTAACTTGGTTTTTTATAATCATCAGGTTCACAGTCACTTGAATCAGAGGAGGAAGCATCATTCGGTACCTTTGAACCTTTTGCCATGAAGCAATAGGTTGGAGCGAAGTCATCATCATAGTCATCAGTGTGGATGGCGTTATCATTTTCTTCAAGGTTGAAGATTGACTTGTTGACGAATGTGGTTGCAAGTGCAAGGCTAGCCTACCCAGATTCTTAGTCTTCATCAGAACCCTCCTCTTCATCACATTCCTTGGATTATGTCTCGGAATCCATTTCCTTGCCAATAAGTGCCCGAGCCTTTCAGAAACTAGTCTTCTTGTGCGATGAGGACTTTGAAGATGAGGATTTTGAAGATTTCTTCTTTTTCTTTGAGTCATCAGAACTTTCATCCTTGTATTTCTTCTTCTTTGATTCCTTTCCCCAACGAGGACAATCAGCAATGTAGTGACCTGATTTCTTGCATTTGTAGCAGGTTCTTTTCTTGTAGTCCTTAGATGAAGATTCTGATTTCCTCATATATATTCTTGAAGATTTACTAAACTGGCCACGTCGTGTAAACTTATGGAATTTCCTCACGACCATTGCAAGCTCATGTCCAAATTCTTAAGATGAGGAAATTGCTTTGGCCTTCAGTGCACGTGGTCTAGAATAGCTTGGTCCATATAGATCTCTCTTTTCTTCTTGTTGGAATTCATGAGTATTGAGTCTTTCAAGTATATCAGCTGGATCAAGCATCTTGTAGTCTGGTCTTTCTTGAATCATCAGAACTAAAGTATCAAATGAAGAATCCAAAGATCTTAGCAGTTTCTTCACAACTTCGTGATCAGTAATGTCTCGAGGTCCTAGTGCTTGCAGTTCATTTGATATGTCAGTGAGGCGATCAATGGTATCTTGGCAGCTTTCATTGTCAAGCCTCTTGAAGCGATTGAAGAGATTGCAAAGAACATCAACACGAGAATCACGCTGGGTTGATACTCCTTCATTAACTTTGGACAACCTTTCCTAGATAAGTTTTGCTGAGCCCAATGAACTCACTCTGCCATACTAGCCCTTGCTCAGATGGCCACAGATGATATTCTTCGCTTGAGAATCAAGTTGCTTGAATTTCTTCACATCAGCGGCAGAGACAGTAGCAGTGACGATGGGGACGCCATGTTCCACAATATACTAGAGATCATTGTCAATAGCTTGTAGATGCATCTGCATCTTGGTCTTACGGAAGGGAAAGTCCTTTCCTTCGAAAGTAGGGCATCCTGCAGTAACCTTGATCATGCCTGCAGTGGACATAACTAAAACTCCAGGTGGTTAAACCAAAATCACACAGAACAAGGGAGTACCTTGCTCTGATACCAATTGAAAGTGCGTTATATCGACTAGAGGGGGGGGGGGTGAATAGGAGATTTTTAGAATTTCATCACTGAGGAAATTCCTTTTGAGGAAATTCCTCACTGATGACTAACTTGCAGCGGAAACAGCAAAAGGATCAGGAGTGCAAAGTATCGCTACAACTGTTTTCAGGGTGAAGAATATGGAAAACAGTTTGCATAATACACAGGCACGGAGAAAATAGATGAGGATTAACTCGCGTGAAGAATTTGGGGTTGAGGAATTTCAGAGAAAGTCTCCAGCAAATTCTTCAAACAGTGACAGTGAAAATCATCAACACATAATCTCAGGAATGTAAAGAGTTGAAGAAATAGAACCCGTTTCACAGTGAAGACAGTGGTTGATGACCCAGTTCCAACTGATGTGATAGTTGTACATCTGGTTTGGAGCGGCTTGGTATTGAAACCAAAAGACACACAGTCCCTACCGTATTCTCCTTGGGCTAAGAACACAGAGTCCTCGCCCAACACTCGTGGTAAGTCTTCAGGGCAGACTTCCAAACCCTCACAAACTTGGTCACCTGGCGATCCACAATTGACTGCTGGATTTCTCTAGACCATGACGCCTAACCGTCTGGAGGATGCACAGTCCTCAAAGGTAAAAGGCTTCAGTCCCACACAAGAACAACTTCTTCAGTGATGCTCAATCACTTGGTTTTCGGTTTGTGGTTTGGTGTTTGGGATATTTCCTCACTGATGAATTACTCTTGAAGACTCTAAGGAATTTGGGTTTCTCTTATGACAAGTGTCAGTTTCCAACGGAGCAACCAACCAGCTAATGGTTGTGGGGGGCGGCTATTTATAGCCCGGGAGCATCCCAACATGATTTGACATTAATGCCCTTAAATAATATGACCGTTGGTGTGGATAAGACCAATGATGTGACGCGACTTGCGGTAACGGTCGGGACCCTCAACTGCGAGAGTCCTGATGTCTCTCATATTCCTCACTTGAGGCTTTTGGTAGGATTAGGCTTGGGTTGAGCATCATGAGGAAATTCATTCCGACGTGTTACTTTGACCCCCTTTAACAGTACGGTGATCCTATGACACAAAAGTGAAGAAAATAAAACAGACACAAATAAATCTTCATGCTTCAAAATCTTCAGATTGTTTTTCTTCAGGACACACCGAATTCCTCATTTTCGATTTCTTCATGAGGAATATCAATTTCGTCGCAATTCCTTCGCGATTCAGTTCTTCAGCTTCAGACCAATTTCTTCAGCCGAAGATATACATTTTTAGGGGTCGATAATCATCGAATATTTCAAACTCCTCAACAACTTATAGATCCTGTGTACACTCATGAACACATTAGATACTTAACCTATAAGTCTTCAAACTACCAAAATTACTAAGGGGCACTAGATGCACTTACACACATGCTAAGGGATCTCTAGTCATATAACATTGTTCGGGACCAAGCAAACACAATTCATTATGTTGTCTTCCTTGTCCAACATCTACTTCTAAGCATGTAATAGTTTAGTGAGTGTTGACAATCATAGATGGTGTCAAAGATGATATATTTATACGTGAACCTTTCCTTCTTTATCACTTCCTATTAATTGCAGCAATGACCAAGGTCTACGTTTGTCTACCCTCAACAAGTTTCAATCACCATTCTTTTTATATGTGAAGCCATCACTTCCCATAAGATCATTGCATGATCTTTTCATGCTTTTGTTCTTTTCTCATTCTTTTGATCATGGCATGAGGAAAGGCCCTTAACTAAGACACTCTTTATTATATGGCTCACGAGCTCGAATACATCAGGGGTGACACAAAGCAAAACTCAAGCCTAAAACACTAAGAACTTTATTCTACAAGAGAAAGAGAAAACTGAAAAGAAACAAACTAAAACAAAGGTAAAGGCAAAAGATGTGATGGTGATACGATACCGGGGCAACTCCCCCAAGCTTGGCACAAGCTAAGGGGATTGCTCATACCCATGCTTAGTTGTCTTCCTTTGGAGGTGATGGTGGTGGAGTTGTTGCAACATAGGTTTGCTCCTACGTCTTCCAAGGCATAGGTTCTCCATCATGGAAATATGACTGAGTCTCCGGAATCCTCAAATCTGCAGCCAACCGTATTGATTTAAATCTATACTCATACTCACAGTTTTGGTTCTGCAGGTCATAGATCTGGGCTTGGAGGTGATCAATCCTGTCATAGAGCCTAGAGAGGTGCTTCCCGATGTCATTGGCATCGATCTTGTGCTTGCCGGTGAACTCCGTGATCATCATGTGGTTGGCTCTGAGTCCACGCTCCACCAACCCTTGGCATTTGAAGACTTGTTGCTCCATTGCTTCGAGCCTCGCCTCCATGCTTCCAGTCTTCTTAGGCCCCTCAACATCACGGATGTGCAACATCCCCTCATGCATCTCGATAGATTGAGGGTGTTGCAGCACTCCTGTGATGTAGGGATTGATGACCTTCTCGAAGATCTTGTACTTCCGAGCTTTTGGGGACGTCATAGGAATCTAGATCTGCAACAGAAACAGGCTCGAAACGAAAACAGAGCAAATCTGCGTGATACGAGGGTCAAACCTTTCGGGAGAATATATAATGATTTTTTCCAACCAGGAGGAGTAATCCGCAAGAAAACAGAGTCCGGGAGGCACATGAGGTGGCCACAAGCCCCCCATGCATGGCCAGGGGGTGGCCCGCGCCTGGCACGCTTGTCGCCTCCTCGTGCGGTTTCCGGATTACTTCAATTTTTTCTATTTTTCTAAATATTTCAAAACGGACAAAAATTCCTACTCGAAAACTTTTGGAGTCTGTTTACTTATCGGATCACATACCTCTTCGTTTTCGGAGTTTGAAACAGGTTGATAAAAATCCCTTAGGTACTCCTCCGGAGTTATGGTATTGATAATATTGCTTTCAACATTTATGGGAGTACCTGAGATATAATGCTTGATTCTTTGCCCATTTACCACTCTCGGACAATTAACTTCCGTGTTGTTGATCTTGATGGCACCGGAACTATGTACTTCCTCAACAATGTAAGGACCTTCCCATTTAGAGAGAAGCTTGCCTGCAAAAAATCTTAAACGAGAATTATATAGCAAGACATAATTGCCTACATTGAACTCACGCTTTTGTATCCTTTTATCATGCCACCTCTTAACCTTTTCTTTGAACAACTTGGCATTCTCATATGCGTGAGTTCTCCGTTCATCAAGCGAGCTAATGTCAAATAACCTCTTCTCACCAGCAAGTTTGAAATCAAAGTTGAGCTCTTTGATTGCCCAATAAGCCTTATGCTCTAGCTCAAGAGGTAAATGACATGCTTTACCGTACACCATTTTGTACGGAGACATGCCCATGGGATTCTTATAGGCAGTTCTATAAGCCCACAGTGCATCATCAAGCTTCTTATACCAATTCTTTCTAGACTTGTTGACAGTCTTTTGCAGAATCAGTTTAATCTCTCTATTGCTTAGCTCTACTTGACCACTGGACTGAGCGTGATAGGGGGACACAATTCTATGGTTGACATCGTACTTAGCAAGCATTTTACGGAACCATGAATGAAATGTGAAGCACCGTCGGTTATTAGATATCTAGGGACTCCAAATCTAGGGAAAATAACTTCTTTAAGCATCCTGATAGAGGTGTTGTGATCAGCACTACTAGTGGGGATAGCTTCTACCCACTTAGTGACGTAATCAACAACAACTAGGATATGAGTATACCCCTTGGATTTTGGAAAAGGTCCCATATAATCAAAGCCTCAGACATCAAATGGTTCAATGACAAGTGAATAGTTCATAGGCATTTCCTCACGTTTACCGATATTACCTATTCTTTGACATTCGTCACAAGACAAGACAAACTTACGGGCATCCTTGAAGAGAGTGGGCCAATAGAAACCTAATTGCAATACCTTGTGTGCAGTTCTATCTCCCGCATGGTGTCCTCCGTAGGCCTCGGAGTGACACTTCTATAGGATCTGTCGCTGTTCATGTTCAGGTACACAACGTCTAATAACACCATATACTCCTTCCTTATCAAGGCGAGGATCATCCCAAAAGTAATGTCTCAAATCAAAGAAGAATTTCTTCTTTTGCTGGTATGTGAAATTAGGTGGTATATATTTGGCAATGATATAGTTTGCATAATCAGCATACCACGGTGCACTACGTGAAGTATTGATGAAATTCAATTGCTATCATCAATAGGTTGTGGGTCATCAAGAACATTCTCCAACCTAGACAAGTTATCTTCTACGGGGTTATCAACACCCTTCCTGTCGACAACGTGCAAATCAAATTCTTGTATCAAGAGAACCCATCTGATAAGTCTAGGTTTAGCGACTTTGGAATCAACTATGTAATACCTGAACTTTTCACATGCAAACACGAGTGCTAAAAATTACTTTTCCGTAGTAGCATAGTTTCTTTGGGCACTGTCTAGAGTTTTACTAGCATAGTGAATAACATTCAACTTCTTATCAACTCTTTGCCCTAGGATAGCACCAACAACATAATCACTAGCATCCCACATGATTTCAAAAGGTAAGTTCCAATCAGGTGGTTGAACAATAGGTGCAGTTATCAAGGCCTTCTTAAGTATTTCGAAGGCTTCCTCACAATCATCGTCAAAGACAAAAGGAATATCCTTTTGCAAGAGATTGGTAAGAGGCCTAGAAATCTTAGAGAAGTCTTTAATGAACCTCCTATAGAAACCAGCATGACCAAGGAAACTTCTTATACCTTTGATATCTGTGGGGTGTGGCATTTTCTCGATTGCATCAACCTTAGCCTTATCGACTTCAATACCTCTTTCAGAAATTTTATGTCCTAAGACGATGCCTTCATTAACCATAAAGTGGCACTTCTCCCAATTCAAGACAAGATTGGTGTCTTTACATCTCTGCAAGACCCGATCAAGGTTGCTGAGGCAATCATCAAATGAAGACCCGTAAACGGAGAAGTCATCCATGAAAACCTCAACAATCTTTTCACAAAAGTCAGAGAATATAGCCATCATAAATCTTTGAAAGGTGGCAGGTGCATTAGATAAGCCAAAAGGCATACGTCTATAAGCAAAGGTACCGAAAGGGCAGGTGAAAGTGGTTTTCTCCTGATCAGATTGTGCAACTGGTATTTGGGAGAAACCAGAATAATCGTCTAGAAAGAAAAAGTGTGTGTGTTTATACAGTCTTTCTAAGATTTGGTCGATAAAAGGCAAAGGGTAATGATCTTTCATAGTGGCTTTATTCTATTTCCTAAAATCGATCACCATCCTATAGCCATTAATAATCCTCTGTGGGATCAATTCATCCTTATCATTAGGCACAACGGTAATGCCTCCCTTCTTAGGGACGAAATGCACCGGACTCACCCAATCACTATGAGCAACAGGATAGATAATACTTGCTTCCAGGAGCTTTAGTATTTCTTTTCTTACTACCTCTTTCATCTTAGGATTCAATCTCCTTTGATGATCAGCAACTGGTTTATAATCAGGATCAGTTTTAATCTTGTGATGGCATAGAGTGGGACTAATGCCCTTAAGATCATCAAGAGTATATCCAATAGCAGCACGGTGCTTTCTCAGAGTTTTTAGTAACTTCTTTTCTTCATGCTCTGAGAGGCTTGCACTAATTATGACATGATATATCTCTTTTTCATCAAGATAAGCATACTTAAGAGTATCTGGCAATTGTTTAAGCTCGAACACAGGATCACCCTTTGGTGGGGGTGGATCCCCAAGCAGTTCAACAGGCAAATTATTCTTAAGGATAGGATATTGTTCTAAGACAACTCTATCTTTCTCATCCCTTTCATCCATATGCATATCATTTTCATGCTCAAGCAAGTATTGCTCTAAGGGATCAGTAGGAGGCACAACAATAGAAGCTAAGGCAATAGTTTCATCCTTACCCGGCAACTCTTTTTCATGAGGTTGTCTACCAAACTTGGAGAAATTGAACTCGTGTGACACACCTTCAAAGCCAACAGTGATAATTTACTTCTCACTGTCAATATGAGCATTGACAATATTAAGGAAGGGTCGGCCAAATATGATGGGACAAAAGCTATCTTGGGTGGTAGCAAGAACGAGGAAATCAGCACGATACTTCGTTTTACCACACAAGACTTCAACATCCCTAACAATTCCCACAGGGCAGATAGTATCTCTATTGGCAAGATGAATAGTGACATCAATAGGCCCTATCTCAATAGGTGCAATCTCGTCTTTAATTTCATCATATAAGGATTGAGGTATTGCACTAACACTAGCACCCACGTCACATAAACCATGATAACAATGATCTCCTATCTTAACAGAAACAACAGGCGTGCCAACAACACGCCTATGTTTGTCTCTAGCGTGTGGTTTAGCAATTCTAGCAGCATCTTCACAGAAGTGAATATTATGGCCATCAACATTGTCGGACAGAAGATCTTTCATAATAGCAATGCTAGGTTCAACTCTAATTTGCTCAGGAGGTGTAGGTGTTCTAATGTAGACTCTACGTATCACAGTTGAAGCTTTAGAATGATCCTTTATCCTAACAGGGAAAGGTGGTTTTTCAATGTAAGCACTTGGAACAATAGGATCATTATAGGCAATGACTTTCTCTTCAAATGGATTGGGTTTAACTTCATTGACTTCTAAGGGAGGATGATATTTAAACCACTTCTATTTGGGGAGATCAATATGAGCAGCAAAGGATTCACACAATGAAGCTACTATCTCACAGTCAAGTCCATACTTAGCGCTAAAATCACAAAAGGTATTTCTTTCAACAAAGGATTTAACGCAATCAAACTTGAAATTCATACCTGAATCCTTACCTTCATCAAGCTCCCAATCTTCAGAGTGCGTTTAATTCTTTCCAATAAGTTCTATCTGAAGTCAAAATCTCTCTTCATAAAAGAGCCGGTACAAGAAGTGTCAAACATGGTGCGATCATCATGAGAAAGCCGAGCATAGAAGTTCTGAATGATAATTTCTTTCGAGAGCTCATGGTTGGGGCATGAATATAACATTGATTTAAGCCTCCCCCAAGCTTGAGCTATGCTTTCTCTGTCACGAGGCCAAAAATTATAAATATAATTCCGATCACGATGTACTAAATGCATAGGATAAAACTTTTGATGAAATTCCAATTTCAACCGATTGTAGTTCCATGATCCAGTATCACCACATAGCCTATACCATGTCAACGCCTTATCCCTCAAAGACAAGGGAAAGACCTTCTTGTTGACCTCATCCTCGCGCAAACCTGCAAGCTTAAATAAACCACAAACTTCATCTACATAGATTAGATGCAAGTCTGGATGTGATGTTCCATCTCGTGTAAAAGGATTAGCCAGCAGTTTCTCAAGCATACCCGAAGGAAATTCATAGCAAATATTTTTAGTAGGTGCAGCAGGTTGAGGAGAAACTCTTTGTGCTTCCGTTCGAGGTGAAGATACCCCGAACAAGCCCCTCAAAGGATTAGTTTCCATAGTGACAAGTGACAATAAATTTCAGCACACTATATAAATGTTTCCTTACCAAATTCCACTTACCAAAGGCGCTTCACTCCTCGGCAACGGCGTCAGAAAAGAGTCTTGAAGACCCACAAGTATAGGGGATCTATCATAGACCTTTGATAAGTAAGAGTGTCGAACCCAACGAGGAGCAGAAGGATCTGACAAGTGGTTTTCTGCAAGGTAATATCTGCAAGCACTGAAATTATCGGTAACAAGTAGTTGTGTGGTGAGATGATTCGTAGCAAGTAGCAAGTAACAAAAGTAACAACGGTGCAGCAAAGTGGACCAATCCATTTTGTAGCAAGGGACAAAGTCTTATAGGAGGTAAAACGCTCCCGAGGACACATGAGAATTTCTGTCAAGCTAGTTTTCATCATGTTCATATGATTCGCGTTCGTTACTTTGATAGTTTGATATGTGGGTGGACCGGTGCTTGTGTAATGCCCTTACTTGGACAAGCATCCCACTTATGATTAACCCATCTTGCAAGCATCCGCAACTACAAAAGAAGAATTAAGACAAAGTCTAACCATAGCATTAAACTAGTGGATCCAAATCAGCCCCTTACGAAGCAACGCATAAACTAGGGTTTAAGATTCTGTCACTCTAGCAACCCATCATCTACTTACTACTTCCCAATGCCTTCCTCTAGGCCCAAATAATGGTAAAGTGTTATGTAGTCGACGTTCACATAACAACCCTAGAGGAAAAACAACATACAACACATCAAAATATCAAATGAATACCAAATTCATATGACTACTATTAGCATGACTTATCCCATATCCTCAGGAACAAAAGTAACTACTCACAAAGCATAGTCATATTCATGACCAGAGAGGTAATGAGTAGCATCAAAGATCTGAACATAAACTCTTCCACCAAATAATCCAACTAGCATCAACTACAAAGATTAATTAACACTACTAGCAACCTTACAAGTACCAATCGGAGTCGCGGGACGGAGATTGGTTACAAGAGATCAACTAGGGTTTGGAGATGAGATGGTGATGATGGAGATGTTGATGGTGATGAGTCCCCTCCGACGAGAGGAGTGTTGGTGATGACGATGGCGACGATTTCCCCCTCCGAGAGGGAAGTTTTCCCGGCAGGATCGTCCTGCCGGAGCTCTAGATTGGTTTTGCTCAAGTTCTGCCTCGTGGCGGTGGCGAATCCTCCGAAAAGCCTCCTCCTGATTTTTTCCAGACCGAAACCCTTCTTGTAGCAAAAGAGGGGGGGGCAGTGGGCCAGCATGGAGCTCACAAGCCCCCTAGGCGTGACCAGGGGGGAGGCCGCGCCTAGCAGGCTTGTGGCCTCCTGCTGGCGCCCCTCTGGCACTTCTTCGGCATAGTATTTTTCTATAAATCCCAAAAAAATCCACGTTGATTTTCACGGCTTTTGGAGTTGCGCAGAATAGGCATCTCAAACTTGCTCCTTTTTCAGGCCAGAATTCCAGCTGCCGGCATTCTCCCTCTTCATGTAAACCTTGCAAAATAAGAGAGAAAAGGCATAAGTATTGTACCGTGAAGTGTAATAACAGCCAAAAAATAGATAAATATATACATGAAATCATGATGCAAAATGGACGTATCAAGCTTCTCTGCTACTATCCTACCACGACGGTCGGAACAGGGGAGACGCTCCGGTGACCATCCGACGAACTACTCAGAACAACGGCTATGGCGCGGGACGCGGGATCTATGGGGACTCCATTCCCGTGGCTAATCCATGCGGAGGAGCTCTATGATGGCGGCGCTACGGGGCGGCGCAATCGGACATGCACGGCATCGACGCTGGGGCAATTCCGGCGACAGAGGTGGCTACTGCGCACGAAAAGAAGGGGGGGATGAGGCGCTCACCCTAGGGTTCTCGGAGACGAGCTCGCTACCGAGAAGAGGAAGAAGGGGAGGGGCGCCTGCGATGACCCGCTGCTCTGCTCCGGTGACGTCGACGTGGAGGAGACGCCAGGGAGGGGGAGCAGCCCCACTAGCGATGGAAATGGAACGGGGGAAGATCCCCCACCCTTGCAGACGCCTCAAACTTGACGGGGATGCACCGGCGACGAGGGGAGGGACGACGGCGAGGCACGGCTCTCTCTCTGAACTTCTTTCTCTCTCTAAAGCTTACCTGCAGAGGGGGAAGAAAGAGGGAGAAGGAGGTGGCAGCGGGGAGAGGAACCCTAGACGAGGCCCGCACGTCAAGGGGAATAAATAGGAGACGAGCGTACGGCCTGGACGTCCGTGAAGCCACGGCGTCGGCCCCTCTCTCTCACTTCTCTCTCTGTCTCTGACGAAAAGCATCCAAGAGGGGGACAGCGTCAGGAGGAAGAAGAGGGACGCCGAGCGGGCTGCGCTAGCGAAGGGGAGAGGCAAGGCCCAGGTGGAGGAGGAGTAGGCCGACCCACCTGGGCTTCTTTGGAGCCGACTAAAACAGAAAAGGAAAATGTTTTTTTCTTTTCAAATAACCAAAACAGTAAATAAAATACCCAGAGTAACACAGGGTTTTTGAAAATAAAATAAAAACACCTAGGGCATGATGGATTTATGCCCTATTTAAATAAAATGCAAACCTGATTTTTAGGACAACTAAATTATACAAGAAACAAGAATTATGATGTTGTTTTAAACAAAAACCCCATGGACCTAAACTCTAACATGACAATGAGAGGTACCTCCTCAACCACAATTAAATACTCTAAAAGTTTAACATTTTTAAAACAGGTTCAATCAAGGTTTAACACACAAGTTAAAATATCCAAAGGGGAAGGGCTTTGCATTGTTTTGAAAGCATAGTTTGGAAAGTTAAGTTGAAACCATAACATCATTACATACCACTATAAGCAATCTAGCAAACCAAGATGAATCAACTAGCCACAAGAATGAAAGCAATGCAATGACAAGGATGCCATGATGCAAGATTGAAAGGACGTGGATGTTGCCTCGAGGGGGGTGAATAGGCGCTTTAAAACAATTACGGTTTAGGCTTGAACAAATGCGGAATAAAACTAACGTTTAATTTGTCAAGCACAAAACCTATAACAACTAGGCTCACCTATGTGCACCAACAACTTATGCTAAGCAAGATAAACAACTAAGTGATAGCAAGATATATCACAATAAACAATATGGCTATCACAAAGTAAAGTGCATAAGTAAAGGGTTCGGGTAAGAGATAACCGAGGCACGCGGAGACGATGATGTATCCCGAAGTTCACACCCTTGCGGATGCTAATCTCTGTTGGAGCGGTGTGGAGGCACAATGCTCCCCAAGATGCCACTAAGGCCACCGTAATCTTCTCACGCCCTCGCACAATGCAAGATACCGCGATTCTACTAAGGGACCCTTGAGGGCGGTCACCGAACCCGTACAAATGGCAACCCTTGGGGGCGGTAACTGGTACCCGTACAAATTGCCCAGGGCAATCTCCACAACCCAATTGGAGACCCCGACGGTTGCCCGGAGCTTTACACCACAATGATTGAGCTCCAAGACACCACCAAGCTTCTAGGACGCCAAAGCATCCACGAAGAATTGTCTCTAGAGTACTAAGTACCAAAAGGTAATATGGCTTCTCAAACTTCACTTCCACGTATCACCGTGGAGAACTTAAACCGATGAAACTAATGCAATGGCAAGAACACACAAAGTGGCAAGTCCCTCACACTCAAATCCCTCCACAACAACAAGAGCTATGGAGAAATATGAGAGGAAGAACAAGGAGCTCACAAAGAACTCCAAGATCTAGATCCAAGGGGTTCCCCTCACATAGAGGAGAAAGTGATTGGTGGAGATGTGGATCTAGATCTCCTCTCTCTTTTCCCTCAAGAGCTAGCAAGAATCATTGGAGGAATTGAGAGTTAGCAAGCTCTAAGAAGGTCAACAATGGGGGAAGAACACGAGCTCAACAGATAGATGAGGCCAAGGGGGAAGAAGACCCCCTTTATATAGTGGGGGAAGGAATCAGACCGTTACCCCCACTTACAGCCCGAGCCCAGCGGTACTACCGCTGGCTGTAGCGGTACTACCGCTGACCCTCCAGCGGTACTACCGCTGGCTGCAGCGGTACTACCGCTGACCCTCCAACGGTACTACCCCTGGCTGCAGTGGTACTACCGCTGAGCCCATGGTAGCGCAAAGATACTACTGGGCCAACCACTGCCAAGAAAGTCTTCGCAAAATGTCCGACGTAATACAACCGCAAGGATGACGGTACTAAAGTCCTGGAGCGGTACTACCACTGACCACGGGCGGTACTACCGCTGGGCCAGCGGTACTACCGCCAGCTCTAGCGGTACTACCGCTAGGGCCAGCGGTACTACCGTTAGGACTGGAGCGGTACTACCGCTCGCCACTGAAACAAACATAACTTTCACATACGAGCTCCGAATCGAGCTAACCCAAGCTTGTTGGATTCAGGACGGCAAGAGCTATCCAAACAGCGAATGAAAATCTTAAGACCATGCAGATATGAAAATGCCAATGATATAGAGATGTGAGTCCTCTATGAATGAAGAACCGGCAAAAACTCCAACATCGAAAACATCATAGTAGATGCATATGGAATCCGTTTTCGATGAACTCGAGCTTGTCATGAAGATGACCATAAGCTCTAAAACTCACAAAGAGAAACACCAAATAAGGACCAAGAAGTATGTTGCAAGGATGGAAATGGTTTGAGCTCTCAACGAACGATACGCTCGAGCTACTCACTTGAGAGCCCCCCTTGACAGAATGGCAATCTATCCTAAAACAGAAAACCTATCAAGGGCAAACCTATACCTTGCACCTCGTCCTCTTGAGCTAGATAACGATGATCTTGGCTTCCTCTAGATGGACCACCTTCTTGATTGCGTTGGCTTGATGAATACTAGTTGATTGCTCCCCCATACACAACATGGGTGAGACGCTCTTCAGTATATCTTCGCAAGTCCATTGCCACCACAATGGACGGCAGGATTCAAGCATGATATCTTCGTGCTGATCCACTTGAACTTGCACACGGCAATCTTTGATGACGATCACCACTTGAAGTCATCCTTCATGGGTTGTATGAGATATTCCTCTAGACACAAGCCCATGGAGACACACCTAACCCCACATAGAACTCTCACGAAGACCATCGGTTAGTACACAAACACGTAATGGACAATGCTTACCATACCATGGGATCACTTGATCCCTCTCGGTACATCTTGTACGCTTTGTGTGTTGATCATCTTGATTTACTCTTTGTCTGAGATCTTGATCAACCTTGTGTCTCTATGACCATTCTTTGGATAATACCTTGGATACCATCTTGGTCATCATATAAACTCCTTGAACCCAACAGATGGACTTCAAGAAGTGCCTATGGACAAATCCTATAAATATAACTTAAGGCAACCATTAGTCCATAGGAATTGTCATCAATTACCAAAACGACATATAGAGATATATGCTCTAACAAAGATGATGACATGACATGAACCACATGAAATGATAACCTTTATAACATCCACCACATGGTTCCAGAAAATAGGAAATGATCCAAATATGGAAAGGATTACATCTGGGGTGTTACACACGAGTCCATAAATGGATTGTTGGAGTTTGCACACTTTGTCAGCATTCTTCGGATCGACAAAACCTTCTAGTTGCATCATATACAACTCTTCCTTAAGAAACCCGTTAAGGAACGCTGTTCGGACATCCATATGCCAAATTTCGTAATAAAAAAATGCAGCTATTCACTAGTGGGGACATGGCCTATAGCCCCGGCCCGTAAGGGGCTTTAGTCCCGGTTCACCAACCGGGACTAAAGGGGAGGGACTAAAGGCCTAACCTTTAGTCCCGGCCCTGTTCCAAGCCGGGACTAAAGGTGCTCCACGTGGGCGCCTCGGAGCGCCCTCAGGGGCAGGCCCTTTAGTCCCGGTTCTTTACACGGACCGGGACTAAAGAGTTTCAGATTTTGTTTATTTTTGGGTTTTAGGGTTTAGGTGTTCGGGAGATTAACATGATGCCTCGTTTGGTGTTCGGGAATTAGTTTTCATATAATTCTAAATAGAAATAATTATGCATATATATAAGATTAACTTATCTTACAAGCGAGCATATATATACAATTATATGGAGATATGAATTATCGGGACTAGAGCCCGTCTATTCGATTACATGGACGAACATCAGTAATGGCCCCTAGCTACACTAAATCGTCCTTTGTCATCTATAGCTTCCGTCCTCAGAAAGGTCGCAAGCTCCTCTGCAACAGCAATCGCGCGTTGCTCTGGTAGGACCCTCTCCCTCATGGCCATGTACTATATAAGAAGAGGAGATGAATATGAATATCAATCATGATAACAAAGAATGACGGGTAAAAATAGAGGTGTGAATGTTCATTGCTTACGTCGAATCTGTGATCCTTGTGCTCAGAGGTAAACGTGTGAATGGTCTCGCAAACATAGTATCCGCATAGATGCGTCCCCCGTGGCTGCTGGTCGCACTTTACGAGAATAGAATATATATAATCAAAATAATAATCTACCATCATAAATGTATTGAAAATAGAAGTATATCATACTACTACTTACCTGAGCCGCTCTAAAGGTCAGCTTCTCAGGCTCGATACCGGGAGTCACGCACTTGAACCGCTTCCAAACTCTGCCCGACAAGGATAATGATTTGCTAAGTTTTTCATTAATTGATATATCAGAAAATCATCGAAACAGACCGATAGAGCGTAAGAATGATTGAAATTACCCTTGGAGCATGTCATGCAGGCTTTGGAACTGTTCCAAGGGTCTCGATAATGGGTCGAAGGCATCAACTCTTCCCTTATCAATTTGAATGTCCAACAGAATCCAATGGAAGCTGCACATGTATATATATATATATATATATATATATATATATATATATATATGTCAGTAACTTATCAATTACACTTATAAGTGAATGGACACAACAGAGTAAAGACCCTCACCTGAAGTTGTATGGAAACAGTATGTGGTCACAGAAATTTTGATCGGTTAGAAACCTTAGAAGGTTTTCCTCCGTCTCCTTGGGTTTATCAGTTAGCGTCGCTATATGTATTTTATCTGGGTCAATAAACCCAATATTTAGGATGTTCCTACTTTTACAATCCAGAATCTTCATTCTGCATAATAGAGTACAAGTTATATGTAGACAATGAATTGAAATAACTAAACAAGTTATATGTAGACAATGAATTGAAAAACTTACAGACAATAGCAACTCATAAGCGATTTGTCGAGGGCGTCGGCATTGTACATCTGGAAGAGTTCATCAAAGTCGATATGGATTTCTTCGGGGCGGCCGTAGTACTCCCGCGGGACACTCACCACGATCATCGTTCTCCCATTCTTTGATTCACTTAAGTACCATGTATGCAAGTAACGCATATTTGTTGGGAGATCATCTTTGCTGACCAAAGGCGCTCCCATGACAAACTGTGGCTTAGGGGCTACCACAGCCTTGGGTAACCTGTTGTCTTGGGAAGCCAGAATGTCTTCAACCGGGATACCCCATTCAGCCGCCCACTTCTTTGCTAATTCCAAATCTTGCCCCTGCACCGGAGGGGGGACATTCTCGGCTAACACCCTGAGGGGTGGGATCGACTATTTGGCCTGTTGTCCAAGCTAAGGAACGTCTGATTTTTTCTTGATTGTAGTTGAACCTGATTTGCTCCCACTTGCACTTGCACGTGATCTGCTCTTTTTCACTTCCTTGTGCAATGTGTGTGTATAGTCATCAGGCTTATGGTGTAAGTCATACTGTGATGGAAGGTTCGTGAAGTATTTTGCAAATTCTATTTGCTTCTCGGTGTATTCCGGGCGGGGCTCGGGTTTCTTCTTTTTCATCTGCGCATCATGATGTTCCTTTGCTATCCTGGCGTTTTCCTCGGGGGTACGATCATAAGGTCTGATAGGAAGATTAGCATGAGGTACCTTTGGGAGGGGCGACAGTTTGCGCTTTGGGGGGCTCCGTCGCTTAGAAATCGTCGGCGGAGCGTTCTTGCTGGCACTCTTCCGCTTAGTATCCGGAGCGGGCGGCGATGGAGACGGACGACACAAGTCCGGCGGCGGTGATCGAGATGGACTCGTGTTGTGCTGGCCGACGTCATGTGTAGGGCTTGGAGGTGATGGAGGTGTAGGTGACCTGCGATGACTCGGAGGCGGTGTTGTCCTTGGGGCCGAGCCTGGAAGCTTGATGTAGTTCTTGTCCCATAGGATGACTCCACCCACTACTTCTCCGAGTGTCCTCTCATCTTCGGGTCCAGCTATGTCGAGCTCCATATCATGAAACCCCGCCATGATTTCATCCACCCCGACTTTAGCAAAGACAGCAGGAATCTCACGGCCATGCCAGCGTGCATCAGGGCCAGAAGGTAAAGCTTGTCCAACGGCCACCTTCATGGATATATTCTTGAATTTCTGATGGAGTTCACATGATGTTGACTCCTTGATTCCATCCACGGGGTAGCCGGGACCGCCCTCTATCATTTTTCGTGCATCGTCGGGCGGGGCCTCAGATTCAGCCACGCTGCTTTTCTGCTTAGATGGGGTGCCGGTAATATCAAGTGCAGGATCTTCCTGGCGCGCTACTCCTCTAAGCTCATCAATCTGCTTCTTTTGCTCGTTAATCCTGGCAAGCAACTGGTTGAACTTGTCATTCTCCTCATCGTGCTGCCGCTTCTTTGCCCTCGCTCGGCTTCTGTAAGTGTCTTGGTCTCTGGCAAACCCAAGCCACCACGGGTAAGAAGGACCGAAGCCTCGCGTTCGTCCTCCATGTTCGTCATTGTCGAGGACCAGTGTGAGCAAATCTTTCTCTCTATCTGCAGTGAACTTTCTTTTTCCCTCCTTAATTTCTTTCACTATCTTTTTCCAATTCTCCCTGGGTATCCTAAGACCGTCACTGCAGATGAGGTCCCCTGTTTCTTCGTCGTACGAACCACCATGCGCAAGGAACCAATTTCTTGCTCTCAATTCCCACTCATCACGGAGTGGTTCAAGTACGATGCCTTTATCTAGCAGATATTGCTCTTTCTTATCCCACTTTGCGATGGCAGTCTCATAGCCCCCTGGCCCCAGCTTGTGGTGATATTTCTTCTTGTCGACATTTATCTTGTTCTTTTCTGATAATGCCTGGGCATCTTCTGACTCCTTGTACTCTTGAAATGCCTTCCAGTGATTCGCCTGCTTGGGTAGATACCCCTCGAATACTGGCACTTTCTTTGTCTTTAGATAGTTTTTCCATAGCTTCTTCTTCCAGCTACGGAACAGTTCGGCCATCTTCTTTAGAGTCCACTGCTTGACTTTGGCCCTCAATTTGTGTGCGGCGTCTTCATTCTCACATTCTGGCAGGTTGAAATGTGACATGAGATCATTCCAAAGATTATCTTTGTACCTTTCGGCGACATAGTCACTATCGGCTGCCCCTTTGCGCTTGTTCCACTCCCGAACGCTGATCGGGACGTGATCCCTAATGAGAACTCCGCATTGCTTCTTGAATGTGTCAGCAGCATTCTTCGGAAGCTTGGGTTCGCCCGTAGGCAATATCACCTCAAAGGTGTAATGCGTCCGTGCATCCAACTTTCTAGTCGGGCCTCGTTTCGTAGCTTTGCTCGATGTGGAGGCCTAAGAGGGAGAAACATTCGTCAAATGAATGTATATGTATACAATATAGAGCTATCTCCAATATTTTGCACATATTACAAGTGATTGTCGAACTTCATATGTATACCTCGCCGGACTTTATTATTTCTTCACCGGCTTCTCCACCGGCTTCTCCATCAGTGGAGCTATCACCTTCTCCGACATTGGACCTATCTCCTGCCCCATCGGCTTCATCTTCGTGTCGGTCGACCTCCATTCCATATCCGGAGGGGTTTAGATATGACGACGGAGATTCAGCTGGTTCAACATCGGGGCCGTCTTTGATTATATCTTCGAGAAGTTCTTCCTCTTCGAGGTTCCTGATATGTGGATCCATAGTTCTGCAAAAAAAACGGACATTTGATTAACTAATAAACTAACAAACTATATAAGAGGGGTTGGAAACTTCGAAGTGTCGTTTTATTCTATCAGGAACTCCGTTCCAAAACAACTTTAGTCCCGGGTCGTGGCTCCCCATAGGACTCCTAGATTTCTGCATAGTATTCAAAGTAGGAGTACTTTTCCAATTTGAGCATTCAATAAGCAAAACCAAATCGTAAAATAAAGTAGTATTCAAATTAGCATGCATTCAATTATAAGCAAATACATCATCTCTTTTGTCCGTACATCGTCGAATATTATCACTAATGCTCCTCGAATACTATCATACATATAGCATCACTGATACATCTAGAACCGTAGCGCCCGACGGGTATCGGCGCGGGCGGTGGACACCGAAAGAGAAGGAACCATCACAGGATCATAGCTCCAGTGAGATCCCCGAAGAACCTGCCAGGTATGCTCGAACCTGCCCTCCAACGCAACCATGTAGCGACGGACGTGCTCATCCTCCTCGCTGACACAGTGACGTACCACCTCCGCGGTGTCCGGAAGCCTCGGCACCCTCACTGGCCCACGCGACCGCAACCAAACAAGGATCGGGTCAACAACAGGCTGGCTCCTCACCAACCTACGCCCCCCCGAAAGGTAGCACCTCCCAATACCAGCCGGGCGGAGCCCAGTCCCGGACAGGGCCCCATTGATCAAGCAGGTGTCCTCCGCCGAGTCGACGACGAGGATGCGGGATAGGCATCGTAAAATGAACTAAAAAAATAAACTAGTTCTATTAATTTTCTTGCTAAAAATAAACTATTAACACTTAAGCATATACAATAGCAAAATTAAACTATTAACACTTAAGCATATACAATAGCAAAATTAAGCAATAATCTAAGAAACACTATTAACACTTAAGCATATACACTATACAATAGCAAAATTAAATGACAAAAAAAATATTTCTTCTTCTTGTAACCCTAACCTAATTTTTCCTCTTCTTCTATTTCTCCTCTTCTTCTACTTCTTCTACTTCTACTTCTCCTCTTCTTCTACTACTTCTCCTCTTCTCTTCTTCTACTTCTCCTCTCCTCCTCTTCTAATTTTTTCCTCTTCTTCTACTTCTCCTCTTCTTCTATTTTTCCTCTTCTTCTCCTCTCCTCCTCTTCTTATTCTCCTTTTTCTTCTTTTCTTCTCCTCCTCTTCTTGTTTTCCTTTTTTCTAATCTTATTTTCTTATTTTTGTTCATATTTCTTCTTCTTGTAACCCTAACCTAATTCTAAATATTACTAACCCTAATAATCTAGCACAAACCTAATAACAATAGGAATTAAATGACAAAAAAATCTTTTTCTTTTTCTTCTTTTCTTCCCTTTTTCTTCTTTTCTTCTCCTTTTTCTTCTTTTCTTCTCCTTTTTCTTCCTTTCTTCTCCTTTCTTCTTCCTTTCTACTCCTTTTTCTTCTTTTCTTCTCCTGTTTCTTCCTTTCTTCTCCTTTTTCTTCCTTTCTTCCCTTTTTCTTCTTTTCTTCTCCTTTTTCTTCTTTTCTTCTCCTTTTTCTTCTTTTCTTCTCCTTCCCTTTTTCTTCTTTTCTTCTCCTTTTTCTTCTTTTCTTCTCCTTTTTCTTTCCTTTTTCTCCTTTTTCTTCCTTTCTTCTCCCTTTTCTTCCTTTCTTCTCCTTTTTATTCCTTTCTTCTCCTTTTTCTTCCTTTCTTCTCCTTTTTCTTCCTTTTCTTCCCTTTTTCTTCTTTTCTTCTCCTTTTTCTTCTTTTATTCTCCTTTTTCTTCTTTTCTTCTCCTTTTTCTTCTTTTCTTCTACTGGCCGGAGTGTTGGGGAGGAGGGGGCGGGGGGCTTACCCGATGGAGGTGTCGACGGCGCGCGGCGAGGAGGACGGCGGCGCGCGGAGAGGAGGAGGGCGACGCGCGGCGAGGAGGACGGCGGCGCGAGGAGGACGACGGTGAAGGTGAGGAGGACGGCAGGCGGCGGTGAGGAGGACCGCGGGCAGCCTGACGGCGTCGTCGAGGTCGTCTGTGTGCCGCGCCGGGCAGGAGAACGAGAGGAAGAAGAAGAGAAATGAACGATTTGGGTAGGAATTTTTCTAAGTCCCGCTTATATAGGTGGATCTTTAGTCCCGGTTCGGGGCTCGAACCGGGACTAAAGACCCCCCCCTTTAGTCCCGGGTGGAGCCACGACCGGGACTAAAGGCCCTTTTTCGGGCAGACCAGAAGGCGGGAAGCAGGGGCCTTTAGTCCCGGTGCGAAGCTCCAACCAGGACTAAAGGGGGTCCTTAGTCCCGGTTGGAGCCACGCACCGGGACTAAAGCCCCTCCTCGGCAGGCGGCAGGCGAGGGGCTTTAGTCCCGGGTTGTGGCTCCACCCGGGACTAAAGCCCCTCCTCGGTTGCACGATAAGTTTAGTCCCACCTCGCCCAGCGAGGGGGATTAACACTTGTTTATAAGCCCCGTCGCGGCTACTCCATCGAGTTCCTCTCTAAAGCAGGCTTACGGGCCTAAACTGACAGTAAATTTAAAAATTGAAACTATATTTGAAATTGTGGAGAAACTTAAACCTGAATTCAAAGTGAGCTCACTTTGAATTTAGGTTTAAGTTTCTTTACAAATTCTCATATCGTTTCAATTTTTTTCTATTTTCAAAATTAACTATTTTGTTATTTTCAATTAAAAACTATGTTTAATAAAATTCTTTTTGCATATTTGAGAATTTGACAAAACTATGATAATGAAAAGTGTTTGAAATTGAATAAATAATTAAAAACTATTTTCTATTTTCAAAAGTAATTATTTTGACTATCCAAACTATTAACTATTTTGTTATTTTCAATTAAAAACTATGTTTATTAAAATTCTTTTTGCATATTTGAGAATTTGACAAAACTATGATAATGAAAAGTGTTTGAAATTGAATAAATAATTCAAAACTATTTTCTATTTTCAAAAGTAATTATTTTGACTATCCAAACTATTAACTATTTTGTTATTTTCAATTAAAAACTATGTTTATTAAAATTCTAACTATTTTGTTATTTTCAATTAAAAACTATCTTTATTAAAATTCTTTTTGCATATTTGAGAATTTGACAAAACTATGATAATGAAAAGTGTTTGAAATTGAATAAATAATTCAAAACTATT
This sequence comes from Hordeum vulgare subsp. vulgare, assembly GCF_904849725.1. Classification (NCBI taxonomy): domain Eukaryota; kingdom Viridiplantae; phylum Streptophyta; class Magnoliopsida; order Poales; family Poaceae; genus Hordeum; species Hordeum vulgare. The sequence goes on along the minus strand of NC_058523.1, from coordinate 246,144,501 downwards.
TTTTATTTTCAAAAGTAATTATTTTGACTATCCAAACTATTAACTATTTTGTTATTTTCAATTAAAAACTATGTTTATTAAAATTCTTTTTGCATATTTGAGAATTTGACAAAACTATGATAATGAAAAGTGTTTGAAATTGAATAAATAATTCAAAACTATTTTCTATTTTCAAAATTAATTATTTTGACTATCCAAACTATTAACTATTTTCCTATTTTCTTATCAGAGTACAAAACATTCAGTCCTAGCACCCACGGGCCATGGTCAAACGTACAACGGTATGCTGATGTGGTATGTAAATTTTACCTACTCACATGAGGTTACGGAGTTGGATGATCTTCAGACGCTCTCGAAGGATTATGTCTTATCGGGGAAATGTGACATTACAGTAGCATTCGTGTTTTGTTTCTCCAACATTGTCATTTATTTAGCTAATATTCTGTAGCTACGTACATTTTCTTGTTATCATACTTTTTAGGGAAGTCGGTATTTTGGTTTTAACTCAAAACGTCTGAAGAATATGTTTAGAACAACATGCATGTGCATTGCTAAATCAGCATTATGTGTGTATTGAATTCGAACAATTTAGCCTTTATGACAGTGTTAACTTCTTAGATCCTTAGTGCTTCAGCTATCAGATATAAGTATATAAGCAACTTTTCAGCATCACAATCACATTTTGTTCCTTTTTTCGATTAGACCATAAAGAAGGATTATGCAATCAAATACTTTCCATGTGAAGATGGCCGGCGCACCCTTTATTTAGGAAGGTTTGTGCATGACACTCATATTAGGGTGGGTGATATCTGTCTCTTTCAACCAATGACAAATGTTAAGCAGAGAAGATTCATAGTGACAGTCCATCTCCTTCACAAAGAGAGCATTGCTCATTCCCTTGGTGGAAGAACTGACATTGGCTCAAATCGCGGATGTACATGTGCCAAGATGGGCGGCATTAAGGAGGAACCACCTACCAATGGTACTAAACTGTTGCTAGAATGCATGTGCACTTGAGTTCTCATTATATCTGTCTAATCATGTGAAAACTTGTCCAGATGAAGAGTACTCTTCAGAACATGAAATCTCTGAGAATTCTGAGGGCACTTCTGAGAGTCTGTTCATTCTGTCAAACACAGCTTTTCTAACACCAGTGCAGTATATGAAATGCCTGGAGAAAGTTGAGGAGATTAAGTTCAAACCGCCCTTTTATGTTTCTATCATGAGGAAGACCACTGTGTGGCAGCATGACAGCGAATGTTCTCCCATCCTAGTAAGTCCAAGGAAAACATTTTTCTGTTCCTTTCTGTCAGTTACTCAATTGCATCCTTATCCTTTGATAAGATAAATAGCAACAAATCTCCCAAGTATCTCTACGCCTGTGTCATTCTAACATTTGCCCTGTGTTATATATATAAACAACACTTTGGCTCTAAGTATGCGGCCACATATCTTGTTCAGAAGTTTGCTGCTGCTCATCTCTTACAAAGGGATTTCATTTTTTTGAACGTATTTGAACTCCATACTTTTTGTGTGTTCAAAATGCACCATTCAAAGGCACATCACACAATTTCAACAATTTTGACTTCATTTGCTATATTTCGTGCATTTACTTATTTTTTTTTGAGCTAGTTGACCCTGAAATTGAAAAGCACTACAAATGAACTCTGAAAATGTTGGAAGTTGGCATGCTATCATCATTTCACCCACATAACATGTGTTAAAAAGTTGAGAGGGCTACGACAAAAACTGGATGCACTTCGCGTACAAAACGGACAATCTCTCTCGAAGTATCAGGGTTTCGAACGAGAACTCATCTCTTACAAAGGGATTTCATTTTCTGAACTTATTTGAACTCCATACTTTTTATGTGTTCAAAATGCACTATTCAAAGGCACATCACAAAATTTCAACAAATTTTGACTTCATTTGGTATATTTCGTGCATTTACTTATTTTTTTGAGCTAGTTGACCCTGAAATTGAAAAGCACTACAAATGAACTCTGAAAATGTTGAAAGTTGGCATGCTATCATCATTTCACCCACATAGCATGTGTTAAAAAGTTGAGAGGGCTACGACAAAAACTGGATGCACTTCATGTACAAAACGGACAATCTCTCTTGAAGTATCAAGGTTTCGAACGAGAACTCATCTCTTACAAAGGGATTTCATTTTTTTGAAGTTATTTGAACTCCATACTTTTTGTGTGTTCAAAATGCACCATTCAAAGGCACATCACAAAATTTCAACAATTTCTGACTTCATTTGGTATATTTCGTGCATTTACTTAATTATTTTTGAGCTAGTTGACCCTGAAATTGAAAAGCACTACAAATGAACTCTGAAAATGTTGAAAGTTGGCATGCTACCATCATTTCACCCACATAGCATGTGTTAAAAAGTTGAGAGGGCTACGACAAAAACTGGATGCACTTCGTGTACAAAACGGACAATCTCTCTCGAAGTATCAGCGTTTCGAACGAGAACTCATCTCTTACAAAGGGATTTCATTTTTTTGAACTTATTTGAACTCCATACTTTTTGTGTGTTCAAAATGCACCATTCAAAGGCACATCACAAAATTTTAATAATTTCTGACTTCATTTGGTATATTTCGTGCATTTACTTTTTTTTGAGCTAGTTGACCCTGAAATTGAAAAGCACTACAAATGAACTCTGAAAATGTTGAAAGTTGGCATGCTATCATCATTTCACCCACATAGCGTGTGTTAAAAAGTTGAGAGGGCTACGACAAAAACTGGATGCACTTCGTGTACAAAATGGACAATCTCTCTCGAAGTATCACGGTTTCGAACGAGAACTCATCTCTTACAAAGGGATTTCATTTTTTTGAACTTATTTGAACTCCATACTTTTTGTGTGTTCAAAATGCACCATTCAAAGGCACATCACAAAATTTCAACAATTTCTGACTTCATTTGGTATTCTTCGTGCATTTACTTTTTTTTTGAGCTAGTTGACCCTGAAATTCAAAAGCAGTACAAATGAACTCTGAAAATGTTGAAAGTTGGCATGCTATCATCATTTCACCCACATAGCATGTGTTAAAAAGTTGAGAGGGCTACGACAAAAACTGGATGCACTTCGTGTACAAAACGGACAATCTCTCTCGAAGTATGAGGGTTTCGAACGAGAACTCATCTCTTACAAAGGGATTTCATTTTTTTGAACTTATTTGAACTCCATACTTTTTGTGTGTTCAAAATGCACCATTCAAAGGCACATCACAAAATTTCAACAATTTCTGACTTCATTTGGTATTCTTCGTGCATTTACTTATTTTTTTTTGAGCTAGTTGACCCTGAAATTGAAAAGCACTACAAATGAACTCTGAAAATGTTGAAAGTTGGCATGCTATCATAATTTCACCCACATAGCATGTGTTCAAAAATTGAGAGGGCTACGACAAAAACTGGATGCACTTCGTGTACAAAACGGACAATCTCTCTCGAAGTATCAGGGTTTCGAACGAGAACTCATCTCTTACAAAGGTTTATTAAAATTATTTTTGCGTATTTGAGAATTTGACAAAACTATGAAAATGAAAAGTGTTTGAAATTTAGTACATTCCATACATGCATTACATAAAAGGTTTAATACATTATTACATTATTGCACCAATATTCCTATCTATTATTTCTGTTTTCTTCTGGGTCATAGCCATGGAGAATCTTCATCATTCAGTAGGATGCTTGGGTCAGTTTTCACTTTGAAGGGCGGAATTTCATGAAACTTATTATAATCTTCTGACATGTCTGTCTTGTCATCTACTCCCACGATGTTTCTTTTCCCTGAAAGAACTATGTGGCGTTTTGGCTCATCGGACGATATCTTCTTTTGCTGATTTCTTTTTCTCGTTTTTGTAGACATGTCCTTCACATAGAAAACCTGAGCGACATCATTGGCTAGGACAAATGGTTCGTCCATGTATACAAGATTGTTGAGATCCACTGTTGTCATGCCGTACTTTTGGTCTACAACTACCCTGCCTCCTGTCAGCTTCACCCATTTGCACCGAAACAAAGGGATCTTAAAAGTAGGTCCATAGTCAAGTTCCCATATCTCCTCTATGTACCCGTAATATGTTTCCAAACAGTGCCCATTCTCGTCTGTTGCATCAAAGCGGACACCACTATTTTGGTTGGTGCTCTTTTTATCTTGGGCAACCGTGTAAAATGTATTCCCATTTATCTCATACCCTTGGAAAGTACACATAGTCGAAGATGGTGGCCTGGCCAAACAGTACAGCTGATCTCCAACGGTGTCGTCATTCATGAGATGTGTCTGCAACCAACTGCCGAAAGTCTTCTCGTGTTCCCCTTTAATCCAAGAGTCAGCCTTCCCCGGGTTTTCGGAGCATAGAATATTCTTGTGTCTCACGATATACGGAGCCACCACGATGGAATTGTGTAGAACTGTGTAGTGTGCTTGACAGAAAGAATGCCCGTCCATACATACTTTTGCTTTCCTTCCTAGTGTGCCTTTTCCTGTTAGCCTACCCTCATACCGAGATTCAGGAACACCAATCGGCTTAAGGTCAGGAAGAAAGTCCACACAAAACTTAATGACCTCCTCTGTTCCATAGCCCTTGGAGATGCTTCCTTCTGGCCTAGCACGGTTACGAACATATTTCTTTAAGACTCCCATGAACCTCTCGAAGGGGAACATATTGTGTAGAAACACAGGACCGAGAATTCTAATCTCTTCGACTTGGTGAACTAGGAGGTGTGTCATTATATTGAAGAAGGATGGCGGGAACAACAACTCAAAGCTGACCAGACATTGGACCACATCAATCTGTAACCCTGATAGACTTTCTCGATCGATTACCTTCTGAGAAATTTCATTGAGGAATGCACAGACCTTCACAATTGCCAGGTGAACATTTTCCGGTAGAATTCCCCTCAATGCAACCGGAAGCAATTGCGTCATAAGCACGTGGCAGTCATGAGACTTTAGGTTTTGGAATTTTTTGTCTTTCATATTTACGATTCCCTTTATATTCGACGAGAAGCCAGTCGGGACCTTGATACTGAAAAGGACTTCAAAAAAGATTTCCTTCTCTTCCTTAGTAAGAGCATAGCTGGCACGCCCTTGAAACTGTCCTGGATGCATGCCATCTCTTCCTTTATGACGTTCCTGGTCCTCCCGTGCTTCCGGTGTATCTTTTGACTTCCCATACAAGCCCAGGAAGCCTAGAATATTCACGCAGAGATTCTTCGTCAGGTGCATCACGTCGATTGCCGAGCGGACCTCATGGACTTCCCAGTAGGGTAGCTCCCAAAATATAGATTTCTTCTTCCACATGGGTACGCGCTTATCAGGGCGTTAGGAACAGGTTGGCTGCCATGACCCTTTCCAAAGATTACTTTTAAATCTTTGACCATATCAAATACTTCAGCACTAGTACGGATGACAGGCTTCCCCCGGGGTTCTGCCTTGCCATTGAAATGCTTGCCTTTTTTCTTTAAGGGATGCTTGGGCGGAAGAAAACGACGATTGTACGGGTACACATTCTTCTTACATTTGTCCAGATATATACTTTCTGTCTGATCCAAACAGTGTGTGCATGTATTGTATCCCTTGTTTGACTGTCTTGAAATGTTACTAAGAGCAGGCCAATCATTGATGGTTACGAAAAGCAACGCTCGAAGGTCAAATTCCTCTTGTTTGTGCTCGTCCCACACACGTACACCTGGTTCGGCCCACAGCTGTAAAAGTTCATCAACTAATGGCCTTAGGTACACATCAATATCGTTGCCGGGTTGCTTTGGACCTTGGATAAGCACTGGCATGATAATGAACTTCCGCTTCATGCACAACCAAGGAGGAAGGTTGTAGATACAGAGAGTAACGGGCCAGGTGTTGTGACTGCAACTCTGCTCCCCAAAAGGATTCATGCCATCTGTACTCAGACCTAACCATAAGTTCCTTGCGTCAACTGCAAATCTCGGGAACTCTCTCTTGATTTTTCTCCACTGCCGACCATCAGCGGTGTGCCTCAACTTATCGTCTTTCATACGATCTTCCATGTGCCATCGCAACAACTTCGCATGATCTTTATTTGTGAACAAACGTTTCAACCGTGGTATTATAGGAGCATACCACATCACCTTGGCAGGAACCCTCTTCCTGGGTGGCTCGCCCTCAATATCACCAGGGTCATCTTTTCTGATCTTATACCGCAATGCAGTGCATACCAGGCATTTATCCATATTCTCGTACTTCTCACCGCGGTAGAGGATGCAGTCATTAGGGCATGCATGTATCTTCTGCACGTCTAATCCTAGAGGGCAGACAAGCTTCTTTGCTTCGTACGTGCTGGCGGGCAATTCGTTCTTTCTTGGAAGCATCTTCTTCATCAGTACCAGCAACTTTTCGAATGAAGAGTCAGTCACACCGGTCTCTGCCTTCCACTTCAGCAATTCCAGTGTGCTACCCAGCTTCTTCTAGCCATCTTCACAAGTTGGGTACAACAATTTGTTGTGGTCCTGTAACATCTGCTCGAACTGCAACCTCTCCTTTTCTGTGTCGCAACCTCAGCGTGCATCAGAAATGACCCAGCCAAGATCATCAGCGGGCTCATCTGGTTCCCGTTCTTCATCCTGATCTTCTTCTTCATTGTCTTCCATTGCGGTATCAGCATACTCAGGGAACATAGATCGGTAGTTGTCATCATCGTTCTCTTTTTCTTCATCGTCGTCTTCCATCATAACCCCTCTTTCTCCGTGCTTGGTCCGAACATTATAGCCCGACATAAAACCGACCGAAGCAGGTGGCTCTGAATGACTCTTGAGGAAGTGTAATCCTTCTCATTCCGACATTCAACACATGGACAAAACATAAAGCCACCACCATGCTTTTTCACATCGGCTGCATCTCGAAAAGAATGCACGCCTTCTCTGTAAGCGGCTGTGCGTCGATCACCGTACATCCATGGATGGATCATCTGCGTTATATGACAGTATATCAAATACAATCACGATCCTAAAAATTAGTACCGCACGGTCTAAACGAGGAAATATAGTTGCTAACCTTTTAGAATAAGTAGAAATAAAGAGGAAGAGGTTTAAGCGTGGCTCAAGCATCTCATATCGTAGTTGTGTTCGGTGAACTGAAGCGGCATCGCTCTAACACACATTTCAACAAACACCTCTAGTGCATGAAAACAAATGGAGAGCTAGCACACACCCACACTCTTCCATCCAAGAAAAATGCAAGGAAGAGGGGAGAGGGGGGCTATGCTATATATAGGCAGAGGACTTTAGTCCCGGTTTGAGACACAAACTGGGACTAAAGGTGGCGCACATGCGGGCTGCACCCCGCGTAGCCCTTTAGTCCCGGTTTGGGACACAAGCCGGGACAAAAGGCTCCTTACGGGCCGGGACTAAAGCCTCGAGGGAGGCATTACGATTTGGGGCGACATGGCCGGGCCTTTAGTCCCGGCCTAGAGGCAGGCCGGGACTAAAGGGTCCCGGCCAAAGGCCCGTTTTCTAACATCTGACGGACTTAAGCATCACTACTAGTGAGAAAGTCTCATCGTAGTCAACTCCTTGAACTTGTGAAAAACCCTTTGCCACAAGTTGAGCTTTATATACGGTCACATTACCGTCCGCGTCCGTCTTCTTCTTAAAGATCCATTTGTTCTGAATGGCCTTTCGGCCTTCACGTAATACTTCCAAAGTCCATAATTTGTTTTCACACATCGATCCTATCTCGGATTTCATGGCCTCTAACCATTTGCTGGAATCCGGGCCCACCATTGCTTCTCCATAGCTCACAGCTTCATTGTTGTCTAACAACATGATTGATAAGGCAGGATTCCCGTACCACTCAGGAGCAGTACGTGCCCTTGTCGACCTACGAGGTCCAATAGCAACTTGATCTGAAGTTTCATGATCATCATCATTAGCTTCCTCTTCAACTGGTGTAGCCCTGACATAAACTTCTTTCTGTCCTGCGCCACCATCTGGTTGAAGCAAAGGTTCTACAACCTCATCAATTTCTATCTTCCTCCCACTCAATTCTTTCGAGATAAACTCTTTCTTAAGAAAAGTTCCGTTCTTAGCGACAAACACTTTGCCCTCGGATCTAAGATAGAAGGTACACCCAACTGTCTCTTTTGGGTAACCTATGAAGTCGCACTTTTCCGCTTTGGGTTCCAGCTTTTCAGGTTGAAGATTTTTGACATAAGAATCACATCCCCAAACTTTAAGAAACGACAACTTTGGCTTCTTACCATACCATAGTTCATATGGTGTAGTCTCAACGGATTTTGATGGTTCCCTATTTAAAGTGAATGCAACCGTCTCTAATGCATAGCCCCAAAACGATAATGACAAGACGGTAAGAGACATCATAGAAGACACCATATATAATAAAGTACGATTACAACATTCAGACACACCATTACGCTGTGGTGTTCCAGGCGGTGTAAACTGTGAAACAATTCCATATTGTCTTAAGTGAGCACCGAACTCGTAACTCATATACTCACCTCCTCGATTAGATCGTAGGAATTTGATCTTCTTGTTATGATGATTTTCAACTTCACTCTGAAATTGCTTGAACTTTTCAAATGTTTCAGACTTGTGCCTTATTAAGTAAATATAACCATATCTACTCAAATCATCAGTGAAGGTGAGAAAATAACGATATCCAGCACACGCTTCTATGCTCATCGGTCCGCACACATCAGTATGTATGATCTCCAACAAGTCACTTGCACGCTCCATTGTTCCGGAGAACGGAGTCCTAGTCATCTTGCCCATGAGACATGGTTCGCATGTGTCAAGTGATTCAAAATCAAGTGACTCCAAAATTCCATCATCATGGAGTTTCTTCATGCATTTTACATCAATATGACCTAAGCGGCAGTGCCACAAGAAAGTTGCGCTATTGTTACCAACTCTACATCTTTTGGTCTCAATGTTATGTATATGTGTATCATCACTATCGAGATTCAATATGAATAAACCCCTCACATTGGGTGCATGACCATAAAAGATATTACTCATATAAATAGAACGACCATTATTCTCTGATTTAAATGAGTAACCGTCTCGCAGTAAACAAGATCCAGATATAATGTTCATGCTTAATGCAAACACTAAATAAAATTTATTTAGATTCATCACTAATCCTGATGGTAACTGAAGTGAGATCGTGCCGATGGCGATCGCATCAACCTTGGAACCATTTCCCACGCACATCGTCACTTCATCCTTCGCCAACCTTCGTTTATTCCGCAATTGTTGTTTCGATTTACAAATGTGAGCAACAGAACCGGTATCAAATACCCAGGCACTACCACGAGAGCTCGTGAGGTACACATCAATAACATGTATATCAAATATACATTGTTTGGCGTTGGCCGCCTTCTTATCGGCCAGATACTTGGGGCAGTTTCGCTTCTAGTGACCACGCCCCTTGCAATAATAACACTCAGTTTCCGGCTAGGGTCCAGCTTTGGGTTTCTTCGTTGGAGGGGCAATAGCTTTGCCACTTTTCTTGGAGTTACCCTTCTTTCCCTTGTCGTTTTTCTTGAAACTGGTGGTCTTATTGACCATCCACAATTGATGCTCTTTATGGATTTCTGACTCTGCAAATTTCAATATCGCAAACAGCTCGGCGAGTGACTTATTCATCCCTTGCATGGTATAGGTCAACACGTAGCTCTTATAGTGTGACAGCACGAGACAGACGCTCCAGAAGATTCCTCTTTTATTTCATTGTTGCCGTGTGACTCGATTGACTGTCGCATTCATCATCGCATCATGCGCATCATCTACATTGCATCGGCACTCCGTTGCCGTCATTTTCGTCGTTGACCGTTTTGAGATCAACCACACACGCACGCGCCCGCGGCATCGTTAAAATTTTGTTTCTAAAAGTGTGTAATAAACTTTCTCGGATTGGGTTGAAAGTTGGCGTGAGGTCTTTATATAGTGTAGGTAGACCGCCTCCCAAATTTCATCGCAATCGGGGTCCGTTTGATACCCGAACGATCGACCGTAACGACACCGTCATCGGTTTATTCGTCGGACGTTTTCGGTGTTTAAAAAAACCTGTCGCCGGGCTGCCCGGTTTCCCTCTCTTCTACTCCTAGCCCCTCTGCACACTGCATCGACCTATGCGTAGCCTAGTCCGAAAACCTCCCGGAACCCGTAATGCACGGTCGTAACCGTTGGGTCCGGATCAACCCCTTTATACCCCAAACCGTCATCGGTTTGCAATTGGAATCCCTAGCCTATTTTTTCTCGACCATCCGATTACGATTGGATGATGTTGATAGCCCCTACCTAAAATCTACACTATATATAGGTCCACCTGGTCCAAAATCAAACAAAAACCTAGTTTCTAGGCATCCTCCCCCTGTCCGATCCCCCGATCCAATCAGAGCAAGCCCTTGTCACCACGTCGGCCTCCCATGTTTCGATCCATAGGAATCAAGAGCAGCAGCAGGAGCTCCTCTCGTTCCCGAGCTCCCTAGAACCCCGCGTCGTCCCTGCCTTCGCGTTTGGCCGCTCCGGTAACCAGCCGCCGCTTGTCGGAGCACCGAACCAGCAGCAACTCCCGCTAAACCCTGCTACTTCGACCTCCAAAGCAACTTCACCGACGACCGCCGCCAAGCAAGGACCTCACCGTCCCTCTCCTTCCTCTTCCTCCCCCTCTCCCTCTCATGCTCTCTCCTTCCTTGGATCCCCTCAAGCTCTCTCTCTCTCTGTTCTCTTACTAGGGAGATGAATGCGGAACCGCCCCATGGAGCTCCGTTGTCGGTTACCTCTCGTTAGTTCTGATGACCACGGGTGGCGCCCTCCTTCGTGCTAAGGCCTAGACTCATCCCTGCCTCCCACCGTCCTGTCCTCGCGTGCCGGAGTCCCCGCATCGGCCCTGCTTTGTCTCGTGGCTGAAGGAGAAACGACCCAGCGTTGTCCTCCTTTGCATCGCCCTGCATTGGACACAGGGGTTCCAGCCAGCCATCTCAGGCCCAAGGTGAGCGCCCAACAGCCCCTGCACACTTCCAACGAACATGCACGCATGTTTTTCCCCGTCCTAGCCGGCATTGACCCGCTCAGCCTCTGTCTCGATTTGATCCAGCGACATCTCTGTCTTCTGTTTTTAGTTTGTTTCAGTTAGCATCAAGGTGTGGTTCTTCTAGAGAAAACCCCGTTGTGAATCAGTGTCTACTCGTAGCTCAGCTGGTCAGTGCATTTTTTTGAATGTAAATCAGTAGGAAAGGCTCCTACTGCATCTATATATCACATCATCTTCTTAGATGTACACAATTATGTTGGGTGGTGTGAGTGGAGAGGATGGAATGGGGGGGAGGTTACAATTAGGGATGGTCAACCAGAGATGTAACAATGTCGTCTATGAGATGTACCTTGCTAGCAGGCACTCTAAACCTAAGATTGGAAAAGTCCTTTATGAATCGACGTCTCCAAGAGGTCAGAGAAGGGGTTACATTATCAAAGTAATTATTGTTATGTTCTTTCCACAAACTCCAAGCCGCCAAGAGGAAGACCTCCATGAACATCTTGCGGGGGTGTGCCGTCTTCTGATGTTGCAGCATATTCATTCGGTGTTGGCGTATAGCCCACTTGATGTTCAGAGCCTCCCAACATCGTTGGCTAAAACAACATCGAAAGAACAAGTGTTCCAACGTCTCCTCCACATGATGTCCACACAACATGCAGTCTAGGGTAGACCCGATAGTGTAGTGTCTTCTCTTGAGCATGTTTCTCGTGTTAAGTCTATCCATCAGTAGGAACCAGCCGAAGACCTTGATCTTAGGGACACATTTTGACTTCCACAACCAGCCAAACGTTGCATGGGCAGTGACCTCTCTGAAGCGGAAGTGGAGATACGCCGCGGTCGTGAAAGTGTTAGTGCCCCAAGTACATCGCCATTCATTGCCACCGGAGTTGAGCTCGACTCCATGCATTTCCCTCTGCATCAACTTGATTTCTTCATGAGCTTGCTCTGACAGCGGCAGCGAGAATATGTTTTGCAGCGAGGATGCTCCTAGGAAGGCTCGAACCGAGTCATCTTCCGAGCTAGCGAAAGAGAATGCCCGGGAGAATTTGGCCGCGTAGATGGCATTGTTCCAGTTGTCTTTCCAAAACAGAGCCAAATTACCATTGTTTACCTTCACCTGGGTCACCCCGCGAAGTACCGGCTTGAGCTTAACGAGCTCCCGCCACCAGAATGAGCCACATTGATCCCGGACGTGCGGAACGGTATCGACATAGCATGTGTTCCAGATCAGTGGCACCTATGGAACATCCCGCCGGTTATAGAATTTGTGCAGCATTTTCAGTAGTAGGGCGTCGTTCTACAGCTTGCGATTTAGCACTCCCAGTCTACCATTTTCTTTGGCACGGCACACCAAATCCCAGGCCGCCAGAGCATTGCTCTTAATCCCATCGTTCGTCTTTTTTCTCCACAGACACCTTCTCCTAATCTTATCAATCTGTTCAACGATTTTCACAGGTATTCTGAGAGTTCCCATCGAGAACATGAGCAACAACGTGATGAGTGAGTTCAACTCATTAGGGATAGTTTGCCCGCGTACGATATCATTGACATGGCTGTTGAAATCTTCCTCTCTGCTTTGCAGACCAACGGTGTCATGTCCAGCACCATGGGCTTGGATGTGCCAAGGGGAAGGCGAAGGTAGGTGAATGGCATGGAGGCCGTCTTGCAGCCAAAGATCGCCATAATGTTACTGCATGTATCAGGGGGAGTGCTGATGGGAACCAGGGTCAACTTGTGGTAGTTAATCTTAAGGCCGATTAACGCAGCATAGTCATTGAGTATCCCTTTCATTCTCGTATCTTGGATGGGGCAAGCTGGCATGATAATGATGGTATCATAGGCGTACTGAACCACGGGAAAATCAGTGGCACCCGGGGGGTCGATGGGATGTGTCGGAGCTCCTTCCCTGAGCGCCTTGTTGATCTATGTCTGAAGAAGGTCTGCAGCAAGAACAAAGATCAATGGGGAGATGGGCCCCCCCCCATGCCTGGCACCACATCTACAAGGAAACTGTCTTCCAGGGGTTCCATTCAACAATATTAACGATTTCCCAGAGGAGAAGACGCAGTTGCTCCAGCGAATCCACTTTGAATTGAATCCCATATGCTGCATAATCTTGTTCATCGCCAAATGCTCAACGGTATCAAATGCCTTAGTGAAGTCAAGCTTAAGGCGAACAATCTCCTTTCGAGAGGTTTGACATTGGTGGATGTATTCAAAGGCCTAGGCCAGGCAGTCATGGATTGATCTACCCCGAAGAAACCCATACAGGTTGCGGTGTCTGATCTGCAGAATGACTTTCTGAAGTCGTTGGGCAAAAATTTTGGTGATCATCTTGAGGCAGCAGTTGGGCAGTGTGATTGGGCGATAGTTGTCTACCGTCTCAGGTGAACCCGTCTTTGGGATCAGCGTGATATATTCGTAGTTAAGAGATTCCATGTTAAGGGTACCTCTGTGAAATTCTTCACAAAGATCATAGAAATTAGATTTGATGATCGTCCATCAGGCTTTCAAGAAGGCTCCGTTAAACCCATCCGGTCCTCGCGTGCGATTAGCGGGCATCTCTTTTATGACAGCATCAATTTCAGATTGTTCAAAGGGGTAGTGAGAGCATCAAAATCCACCCCTTGTCGTAGTAACGAGGATAGATTGAAACATATATCAGGTGCCTTCGATTTGCCCATCCTCACGCTGAAGGTTTCAAAGAGAATAGATTCTTTACCCTCATGATTTTCAATCATGGTGCCATCTACTGTTTTTAGGGCAGTGATACAGTTACACCGATATCTTTCTATCGCCACAGTTTGAAAAAACTTAGTGTTCTTGTCCACAAATTTGATCCATCTGATCGTGCATCTTTTACTCCAATAAACCTTGTGATATTGCAATAGTCTGAGATGGTGGTTTTTGAGGATGTTCCTGAAGTTCTTTTTCGGTGTTGTGAGTGTTCTTTTGTCCTCGATAGCATCGATCTCAAGCAGAACTTTGTTGGTGTTGTCAATGGCTACTTTGAGGCAAGAGATATTTTTGCTCCAACGTTTTAACGCAAATCAGACCACTTTCAGTTTCTGGCAGATGATCGACGCAGCGTTGCAGTTTTTTGCCGTGCTTGATGGGTTTATTCCACGCTTGGGAAACTGTATCCATGAAGCCTGGGTGGGCAATCCAGTAGGTTTTGAATTGAAAGTTTTTTTCTAGGAATAGATGTTTGAATCACCACAGAGCATGGAATGTGGTCCGATATAGGGCGAGCTAGGGGATGCACCAATGTGTTAGGAAAGGATGAGGTCCAGTTCAGGGAGGTAAAGAACCAATCTAATTGTTCCAAGAGGGGAGTTTGTTGCATGTTAGACCAGGTATACAAACGCCCCTTGATGGGAAGCTCCGTTAACGTTTGCTCACAGATGAAATCATTGAGTGTGAACATGTCTTGGACATCACCCCCAGGAAGGTTACGATTTTCAGAAGCTCTTATATAGTTGAAGTCCCCAAGGATCAGCCAGTCTTCGGAAGCTGGGATGTCAAGATCAAAAAGCCAGTTGGTGAAGAGAACGCGGTGTTCTCCCTGACAGGGGCCATATTCATTCAGTAGCTTCCATGATGAACTATTTGTGTTGATTTAAAGTTGATCCCTAGAGCGAAATCTTCTTCTATGAAAATCCCGTGTGAACCTATTACTATTCCAGATCGTAACCAGGCCCCCTGATGCACCTCTAGAGGGGATATATGCGAACTTATCAAAGCGTTTAGGGCACAAGGACTTTAAAGTATTCTCATTGAACGTCGACATTTTAGTTTCTTGCAAGCAAATGATAGAGCAGCCACTATCACGGATAGTGTTGGAAAGAGCTAAATGTTTTTTAGGAGAATTAAGACCTTAGATGTTCCAACATAACACATTCCAATTCTGCAAAAGTACCATATGAAAGCTTAAAGGCATCAGCAATGTAAGAGATTAGGCGTGATCCGCCTCAGATCCTGGCGCCTCCTTGAGTAGCTCGCTAGTAGACAACTCTTCTTCAGGGATAGCGCAGAGCTGAGTTCCAATGGCCTGCATAGTGCATATAGTAGTAGGAGGGGGCACATCATCCTCGAGCACGGGCACCATCTGAGACTGGCATGTTAGGTATCACCCTGGGCTTGACCTTTGACTTGCCAACACGACCATCAGCCACTGGTCAGTGCATTCGTTTCCACCATGAGGTATGTGGTTCCAATCCCCGCATCTGCGTATTATTTTGCAGTTTTTTGCCTCAGCCAGAGATCAGCTCATGTTGTGTTATAAACGGACAAGGCCATTTGGTTAGAAGCTCTATTCCTAACATGATGGCTGGTGCCACAAGTTCCACCCGAGAAGTCTTGGGGTCAAATCCCATAGAGACCAAATTTGTTTCTAGATTTTTTCTTTTCTTTTGCACCTCGTAGTATTTTGTTAGTTGTGCGTATCCCATATTCATGCCTCCGACACATGGGAACCTGGTAACCGGGATCACCCCATCATTCTTTGACATCACACGCTCACAATTTTTTGGCATCGGTTTCTCGTCGAGTTATCGGAACCGGAACGTGTTGTGGCTGTCATTTGCATGCACGTGGCATTCATGGCATAATATCATGTGTTGCACGTATCTCTCAATCGTAGCTTCATTCAATGTTCTTTAGTGTTAACCGGCTAGTATGTTGTGTAGAATCACATGCTTCACCCCTTGCCATGTTTAACAAAATTTAATATTGTTGTGTAAATAAATGGGAGTGAACTAAATAATTAAATGTGGAGTTCCGTCAATAGGCAACTTGTTGGATATTGATCTTCACTTAATGTGTAGTGTTTGATTGTTGTGAATTGCCATGTCATGCCTTGCATAATTGAAATGGACATGCATCATATTAGGTTGTGCATCATATCATGCATATGTGTGGTGAATATCGTGTGTTGATTCTTCTTCCCGGTTTGCTTCGATTCAATAGAGTTCCGCAAGCGTGTCAGAATGTGTGGATCCGTTCAACTATGTCGGTTCGTCTGCTTCACGAAGTCGTTCTTTTTCCAAGAGGGATCTCAGGCAAGATGATCATTTCCCTAGATACCATTACTATCAATGCCATGCTAGTTGTCTCGTTTCTTTCAATATGTCTCATTGCCTACCACCTATTAAATATCAGCCTCTCAACATTGCAATTGAAAGCTTCAACCTTCTACAACCTAGGAAACCACTGTTTGGCTATGTTACCGTCTGCTTAACCATGTGTTAGCGTTGCTCGTTGCAGGTGCCGTTGCCTCCATGTGATAACATGGGTTCCTTGTTATATCACCATATTAATGCTATTCAATTTAATGCACCTATATACTTGGTAAAAGGTGGAAGGCTTGGCCTTCTAGCATGGTGTTTTATTCCACTTTTGTCGCCTCAGTTTCGGCTACCGGTGTTATGTTCCATAAATGAGCACTGCTAACATGCTTGGGGTTGTTATGTGGACCCCCTAGATTCTCGTTTTGGGATAAAGCTTGTCTGGCAAGGCCCAACATTGGTACTATATTTTCCCAACATAATAATTCTTTTAATACTGAAAACATAGGGCGTCATGAACCCGAGGAGTAATTCAACATAATACAGGGGGGCCAGTGCTGCTGGTGTTGGTCCAAACTAGAGCCGTTTGCGGGGCCAACCCGGGGCAACTCAGAGGATGTCTATGAGGCCACCGTACGCTGTGCTTATCCATCGTGTCTCGAGAACGAGATATGCGGCTCCTATCGGGATCGTCGACACATCGGGTGACCTTGCTGGACTTGTTTTACCTTTCTTGAGCGTGTTGTGTGAGGGATTCCGAGGATGCTTTGGATTATCTTGAGGTTGAGGTTTTCCAATAGGAACCCAAGGAGATCATGGGTTTCCCTGATCGAGGTCATTCCGTCGCAGTGTGTGGTAGTTTGTGATTGACTAGTTGGAGCACCCTTGCAGGGTTAAATCTTTCGGAAAACCGTGCCCGCGGTTATGTGGCAATGTGGAAACTTTGTTTACCAGCCGGTTCTACATAACTTGAAGTAAACTTAATTAAAACTTGCCAACTGAGTGCGTAACGGTGACTGTCTCTTTCGTGAGCTCCTTCTCCGATCAAGGATACGGTGGGGTTATGTATGATGTAAGTAGGTGTTCAGGATCATTCATTTGATCATCAGTAGTTCGCGTCCGCTATGCGTAGATCATACCCCTCTTATTCTTGTACTCATAAGTTAGGCTCCTCAAATAAATGCTTAGTCGCTTGCTGCAGCCTCACCACTTAACCATACCTCACCCATTAAGCTTTGCTAGTCTTGATACCTTTGGAAATGAGATTGCTGAGTCCCTGTGGCTCACAGATTACTACAACACCAGTTGCAGGTATAGGTAAATAGTTACTTTGACGTGAGCGCACTGATTGTGCTATTTGGAGTTTCTTGTTCTTCTTCTTCTTCTTCTTCATCGATCTAGGATGGGTTCGAGGCCGGCAGCTTGGGATAGCAAGGATGGACGTCGTTCTTTTATCATTTGTTTTCGTCCGTAGTTTGACCCTCCTCTTCTTCATGATGACTGTATATTGTTGTATTGATGTGATATTGATGTAGTTTGTGGCGAGTGTAAGCCAACTCCTTATACTCATCTTTTCAGTACATGTACTTGTAACGATATCCATTCTTGCTAAACAACGAGATGCGCTTCTATCCTTGTCGAGGCCCTCACCTGAAAATAAGGATAGGATCGCATCTTGGGTGTTACATTGTCCTTGGCCTTTCCTCGCCGAGCTTTCAGGCCAACCATTCGTCCCTGATGTTGTGCCTAAAAGAGGCCATTTCTTCGGTGTCCGGAAAATCCATGATTTGATTCTTCTTGGCAAGAAACCAGTTCCAGAGTTCTCTGGGCGATTCGCCCGCCCTTTGAATGACATTGCTCAGGTCGGATGAATCCGGTGGCCGAACATTGGTTTCGTGAAATTTAGACAGGGAAGCCTCCTCGAGATCTTCCTAGATCCCAATGGAGTCTTCTGGTAGTCTATTTAGCCAGTGCTATGCTGGTCCTTTGAGCATTAGGGGCAAGTATTTTATGGCATGTAGATCGTCTCCCATGGCCATATGGATGTGGAGAAGGAAATCATCTATCCACACTACGGGGTCGATCGTCCCGTTGTATTGTTCTTTGTTTACGGGTTTAAACCCTTCACGGAATTGGTTCTGCATGGCCTCATGTGTGAAACACAATGGGTGAGCGGTGCCTCTGATCTGGGCTATGCTGTGCCGCAGATCGACTCCGGGTTGAGCCCGGTACGGTTCCTGACCTCTACTTTTGTAAGCGACCTGAGGTGGTTCGTCGTCCCACCGAGTGGAGGGGTACCTCGTGGATCCGTGGATGGATGTGTCGTGACCTGTTCATTGGTCATGTCCATCCCTAGTGTGTACATGTTCTCTGAATTTTTTGCGGGGAGGCTCGGGTCTGTACTCGGTCTCTCCGGCTGCTCTATCGCGGCCTCGAGGCGGGCAGTTAGTCTGGTCATAGTCCGTGCGCCCGGGGGACATGTGCTCTAGGGACTCATCGTTGAACTCAAGCAGCACGCGTCGGTGCACATAGCTTTTCTTTTGATCCGGCCACTTAGTGTCGTATTCTTCTTCGGCGGCCAGGATTTTTGTCCACCTGCTATTAATGGTGTCTTGTTCGGCCTAGTGCTATCGTTGCTTCGCTTTTAGGCTCTGAGCGGTAGCTATAAGCTGCTGCTCGAACCGCTCCTGGCCATCACGGTCCTTGGGGATGACGAGGTCTTCGACCTCGAAGCCGTCTTCATCGTCGATGGGGGGAAGTAGTCGTCGTCGTCCGAATTATTGATATCATCGGGATTGGCGGTGTCCACTTGTTGGTGATTCCCCAATGCCAGGAGCATCACATGTTGTCATCAATGTGCTCAAGAATGATTTCAATGTTGTCAAAAGTATTATGCTATCTTGCATGGATCAAGTGCAACATAAATATTTTGAACAATCCAGTAATATCAAAATTGTCGAGGCGCTGAAGTTTTGTATCACAAAGAACCAACTGCAATTCATGAGATGACTAAAGCATTAGATGTGTTGAAGTAAATATTGAGAGAGAGAGAGAGAGAGAGAGTCGAGAGACTACAAACGAATCAAGTCTATTCTTTATCCATGATAAAGGACATATTTATACAACGGGAAAAGACACGATCTCTGGGAGGTGTCTATTGGAAGAGACACGAGGGACCGCCACATTGTTTGCCAAAATGGCAACCGCATGTGGGGGATTAATTGCCGGGATTAATCTTTAATCAAGTAACTAAATAAATCCTAACACTCCTCCCAATCAGTGTCATCCTTGCGTACATCCATCATATTGATAAAGTCTCCTCCAAAAACCCCATGGGAAAAATATGAGGAGTATAGTGTTTGATATGTTGCTAAAACTCCTTCAAACCCAACGGGAAAAATGAGGAGAAAATATCACAACATATAATGCTTATTGTTTGTTTAACTCAATATGAGGAAAACGCATAGAATTAAAATAACAATAAATATGTTGTATATACTTTCCTAAAAACCTTGGTGGGGAAAACATAAAGTATGACATATGACCTTGTGTTGATATTACCTCATTAAAATCCTTTATGAGAACATGTGTAGTAAACTCATGAAGGAAAAAAAAGTATAATGGGATGCATTGAACATGAACAATTTAGGAAGATACTCCCGCTCATGCTTGCAGAGTATGAAGCCGTCACATACTAATTCCATGAACATATTTCTTGAATGTAAAAGGTGACACAGAATTCGCGAGAAAATCAGTCGCATGATTTGATTTGGAAGAAATGCAATATAGAGATATTGCTTATGATGTAACATGTTCGCATCCGAGCAACACAAGCAACATTATCTTTGAGATAATGGTTGGTGGATGTAGCCATGAGGTTTGTTTCAAAGACTCTCATGAGATGGCTAGCACACCTAGTAGGAACACTAAGATTGTCTATGATTTGATATAGCGGGTGTTCAGATTTCTCTGAAACTTGAAAACCAACACAAGATGTTTGATGCCTTTGGAGATATCAATAGATATTCTTGAGTCCCAACCAATTTGTTTGGTGGATCCAATATCATTATAGAACGTTGAGTCCCAATATCTCATTTCCATTATCTCTTGGTCTAAATAGATCTTTCTCTACGTCTAGAGAATGAACTACCATGAGAGTTATGGACGGATAAGATATGTGCACAATGAATTTCTCCAATATATTTTGGATATAGACAAAATAGTATAAGATAATGTATGAATGAAGGTGCTGAAGTTGTAGTAATGAGCGGTATTCTGGTTTACCCAAATCCTTCATTTTAAACTCTGTCATTTAGAGGATTGCATGTGTCGTCATTGCAGACACACAAACATGGATAATCATCATTGTAAGAGTAATCCTTGTGTATAAGGAACTCACTACGTCAGTTATACCAAATGTACCCACAATAATAAGTCATATGATGACTTACTGATTTTAAACAATGTATTTTGCGTTTTGTATTTCGATTCAGAATTGAGATTCCATCTAAAATCAATCATATATGTCTGAATCTAGTGATCCACATGGATATGTAATGACTACATCTATCCACTTCATAGATAGATGATTTTGTAATGCCAATGATATAAGTTATCGGAAAGAGATCCCACTTCTGGAGAATAGTTAGGTATCTGCGTGAACCCTTGTGCTGCAATACTTGCTCTATGTTTCACCACCTTGTTGTTCTCAATTCTGTTTATAGAAGAAAACTGGTGTACGTATTGCTTAGGAATACCTTTCCATTATTGAGCAAGATCATTTCTACCTAGATTACACCCTTTGCTTGAGTTCAGTCCGAGTGTTGTTCGCCCTTTTCCATGGCCATGGTCTTTGGATCTGAATCATTTGAAAGGTTTTTGCAATCTAGTTGAGAAATGTATGTCGACAATTGTAGACTTTCAATTATATGATTCTCCAGAATCTATATATCAATATATAGTTGATGGAAATATCATTACCCATGGTGACTGCTCGGGATTTCCCAATGCGATTGAGTTGGGTATTTCGATGTCCCGACCATTGTGTGCACCATGACCTGGGTTGGTGGACGTTTTCCATCCATACTTTTGCAAGATTGTAGGATTGTGTGACACCTTTATATTGAGTAAATGAATCTGACAGGTTATTTGCAATGTGTTGCAAATTTTTTGAACGGATGGTTCAGATCTTTGAGTACGTGGATTTGAGGTTGAAATTTGTTGAACATTCCACTAATTTCTTACTATTCTTTATGGTACTTGAAATCTCCCCCTAATGTCTAGAAATATTCCTCATGAATCAGCATACTAGCCTTGAATAACTCCCCATGCGAGGGGCTTGAGGTATTGACGGAAATACTGTTATTCCTCACATAGATCCCAACTATATGTTGAGGGCCAATGATGTATGCCAGGTGGTGATATCAATATGTAACTGAATTAATGCACATGAGAAATACTTGGTACATTTCCATGTATCAAAGATAGAGGGGAATAATATTATGCACTTTTGTCATGAGCTGTAAAACTGCATGACTCCAACGTAAAGTTGATAAGGTTCAATTCCAAAGTAAATATAATGCAATAAGCTTAAATCTTTGGATCAAGGATTCTACCAAACCATTTTGAGTCTAGACATTAGGACAAAATTCTAAACTTCAATCCAAGGGTCATAGAGAAGGCACTCAAGGAGAATTCTGCAATGTTATCCATTTGATTTGCTTGAAATCGATGTCAGGATAATGAGTCAATGGTTTCGTGTGAATAAAGCATACACTCAAGACCATCATGTAGATATGTCTTTTAGAACCATGGAATGCCTAAATAGTCTAGTCAATGGATGGGAAGAGCCACTTACCTAAACTTGATGCTTTTAAGGAGTCTGAGTGGTTTAGTGTAGACTTTAAGGTGCGCGAGCCTTAAAATTAGCTTCCCTGTGTCACTTGTACTGCACATAAAATCCAAATGTTGTTAGAATTTAGCACCATAATAATCATAAAATATTAGAATTGCTGATAGTTTTGCTTTCAACCCAATGTCTTGGTGACCAAGGCGAGAATGCCAAGTTTGTCATGTACAAGACACTCTTGAAAACAATCTCATACACAACATGTGATATGGGTTGTGTCCTATGTGTAGTACAGTCCAGATGATTCATAGAGAATGTGCTTGTCATATCCGTTGCATTGTGTAAAGAGAAGTTATTTCTCTTTGTTATCATCATAAGTTTCGCTATGGAAACTATTTTGACGGATACCTCTATAGTTTAGTAGGGTAGGAGTTAAACCTGGGATGCAATAAATCATCCCGATGTTACTCGAGTACCCAAAGGGATAGTAAATATGACTCGAGTTGAGCCAACAAATACCTCATCGCGTCTAACAATTTTAAAATATCTCTTTTCTCCCAACGAGAGTGGAAACGTTGGAATTCCGTGAATATAGAGTTTGTGGTGCATATGTCCACAAGACACATATCATCTTTCATCGGATTGACTCCCATAGAAATCTATATATAGACATGAAGATTCTCAATATGAAAATCACTCAGATATATAGAATATATACAAATGTATTTGTACCAAAGTGTCGATACAATATATTGTGATATACTCCCTCCGTCCCAAAATAAGTGACTCAAAAATGACTCTACTTTGACTAAAATTAGTACAAAGTCATTTTTGAGTCACTTATTTTAGGACGAAGGGAGTACAATATATGATGACAAAAATACTTATGTTGTTAATAGAACATCATAAATGGACATAAATAAATATTGACCACTCAAGAGATTGAGAGACTATTCATAGCCTCCAAACATGTCGGTTGAGGCATATTCAACCATCACGTTCTCTGTGCCGATAGGGTCCGGTCATAGCTCGTGATGTCGGGTTGAAGGTTGAAGTGAGATTCAAACCTTTGCCCTTGAGGTTCATTGTGCCCTAGGAATTGCTGATCCAGAATAAACATACACTGAGATCTAAATCAATATAGTGCCTTATGATGTACTCCCTCCGTCCCAAAATAAGTGTCGCTGCTTTAGTATTAAATTTGTACTAACTTAGTACTAAATTTGCGACACTTATTTTGGGACGGAGGAAGTATAAGACAACATTTTTCTCTTAGCGGTGTGATCCTGACGAGAGATGAATTTTACGGTCTTGGATTTCACACATTATTCCACGAAGACAGGAGTGTGATCATGATCTCCTTGGCCCAGGAAGGGCAGTGGTGGCCATTGAGGGCTAATGCCTCAAATTCTCTACTCATAAGTTGCTAGAGATAATTAATTTACGATTAGTAAATTAAAGACCATCATAGTTGATATTGTAGTGAACTTAGCAAAATTAATGGGTATTTCAAGAAGTTATCTTGAAACTATCAATGTGAATCTGAAATTGCTAAGTATGTCACCTTGAAGATAATCTCCAAAATGGAGTGGACTCGTAGCACTAGGGAGTATAATATGATAAAATCACTAGATACTCACCCGTAATGTCTTATGTCATGACTTAGAAAAATGTATGGAAGAGCATTTCATAAAGCAGTCATAATGTCGAAACGACAAAATATAGGCTTTATGAGTAGTCATCAATAATCTGCGTACGCAGTAGATCTATATGACTACCTTGTGATCCCAAGCATCAATTTGAAGAAAACACTTTGAATTTTGCATATCAATTCTTGCTTGTATTAAGCCAAAAGGCTCAATTAAGGTGAACTGATTTTTATTTTTTTTTGCAAGAAATTGTAAATCTCAATTGCAAATGGTGGGTGTAATTAATCTCAACATGTAGGATACATGAAAATATATTACATCACACATAACTTCTGGAATGCAAGGTACTCTACAGAACTATAGTATTTGAAGACACAGATACTTCTAATAAGAGGGTTTATAACAATTAATACTACTCCCTACGTCTTAAAATAACTGTCTCAACTTTGTACGAGAGCTAATACAAAGTTGTACTAAACTTAAGACACTTATTTTGGAACGGAGGGAGTACTAAAGTAGCACTGTTAATAGGACCAATTTAGGAAATCCTCGATGTGCAAATATTGGCCTGGACCACTTAAATCAATCTGTTTTGCCAATTGTGCAAACGCATGGTAAGCACAATGGCAAATGGATAAGGTTGCCTCCACTCTCGCTCCCGTGCGGTTCCGTTATGGGGATTTTTTTTACCTCGAGGGCTCGCCGGACAAGGGAGAGTGGGCATCTCGTCGCGCTCCGTAGGAGAACACGTGGAGGATGGCCAAAGGAGCCGACATGCCAGCATGCTGGAAAGCGCCGTTGCGGGCCTAAGAGCATCTCTAATGGAACGTGTAAATTTGGACGTGTATATCTTCATATACACGTCCATATACACCTTGGTAAATTTTACACGTCCCAGATTTTCAGTGGAACGTGTATACAGGACGTGGAAATCAGGACGTGTATATTTGAACGGCTATATTTTCAAACGGCTATATTTCCAACGGCTATATTTTCAAACGGCTATATTTCCAACGGCCATATTTCTGATCTATATAAACCACCCCTATCACCTTTCTTCCAGCACACTTCTACCTGTGACTTCTCTTCTCACCTAGATTTCTCTATCGTCTCTCACGCAACACAATGAACACATCCACTTGGGACATGAGTTCTTCGTCATCTTCATCTGGCGACGATGAACTCATACTTGCAGCATTCGCTGAGCGCGAGGAGGAAGAGAGGAAGAACGCTCGACGCCATGGCGGTTCCAAGCATGGACGTCAATCAATCGATCGAGGAAGAGATGCCGGATTTCTTCTTCTCTGGAACGACTACTTCAAAGAAGTTCCTCGCTTTCCCGAACATTTGTTTCGACGAAGGTTCGTAATTAGTACACTTCTCTGCTTTGGTTCTTTTTTCATTTCCCTGTCTGATTGACTTTTTATGCATAGATTTAGGATGTCGCGTACTTTGTTCAACCGCATAGCTGATGGTATACTTGAGCATGACTATGATGGTTATTTTACGCAAAAAAGAAGTGCTTCTGGAGCTCTTGGGTTACATCCTCTACAAAAGATGACCGCGGCAATGCGGATCCTCACATATGGAATAGCAGCTGATGGTGTTGATGAGTACATTCGGTCCGCTGAGGCTACTAATTTAGAGTCTTGCAAGAAATTTGTAATCAAAGTTTGTGAAGTTTTTGGGGAAGAGTACCTGAGATCTCCAAATGAAGAAGACATCGCTAGGTTACTTGCAATAGGGGAGGAAAGAGGATTTCCCGGTATGTTAGGGAGCATAGATTGCATGCACTGGGGGTGGAAAAATTGCCCCAAAAAATGGCATGGCATGTTTAGAGGCCATGTGAACGAGCCCACTATGATCTTGGAAGCAGTTGCTTCACAAGATCTTTGGATTTGGCATGCTTATTTTGGTTTACCAGGGTCTCTGAATGATATAAATGTTCTTCAACGTTCTCCTGTTTTTACAAAGCTAGCCGAAGGCCACACTCCTCCAGTGAATTATAGCATCAATGGCCGTCAGTACACAATGGGGTATTATCTTGCAGATGGTATCTATCCACGGTGGGCAACATTTGTGAAGAGCATACCAGCTCCAACTAGCAGAAAGCATAAAACTTTTGCCAAGAAGCAAGAGGGGGCTAGGAAAGATGTGGAACGAGCCTTTGGAGTTCTGCAATCCCGTTTTGCCATTGTTCGTGGACCTGCTAAAGGATGGAAACGTAAAGAAATCAGTGATGTAATGAAAGCTTGTGTCATAATGCACAATATGATAGTAGAAGAGGAGCGACAAACTGGTCGACAAAGATGCACTTTTGACGCAATGGGAGAAAGAGTCACAGTCTCTCGTACTCATGCAGAAGAACTGAGCTCGTTTATTCAGATGACTCAACGGATTAGAAATTTCAATGAACATGATCAGCTTAAACTTGATCTAATTGACCATGTGTGGCAAAAGTTTGGAAACGAGTGATGTCCTAGTTATAAGTTTGTAATCCATGTCTTTGTAATACAGCTATCAATAAAGTTGAGTGATGTAATCCATGTCTTCAACTAGCAGAAAGCAGTAAATTGTTCTTACAACAACTAGTAGAAAGCAGTAAATTGTTCTTACAACAACTAGTAGAAAGCAGTAAATTACTCTAGGCCGCGAGCAAGGATCTCCTTCTGCTTAGCTTGGTAGAACTGCTTTTGCGCATCAGTCATACCACTAGTGTCCATGAGCATGACCCTCTCATCTAATTCAAACTGTCTTCGTGCATCCTCCCTCTCGTTTCGTGCATCCTCCTTCTTTTTTAGTGCAATCTCCTCTTTTCGCAATTCAAGTTGCTGCGCGTAGCGAGCATTTCTTGCCGCCTCTTTGATCTCATCCTTCTCTTGTTTTGCTGCCCACACAGTTTCTAATGAAAACTTGCAAGCAATGTCATCAGCCTTACCTCTCTTGTCCTTCTTCACACCATCAGGTCTAGTCTCATGTTCAAGAGCATCAGTGCGTATCGAGGTAGCATCAGTACGTACCGAGGATGCATCAGCCGGATCATTGGTAGCTGTGCCCGGACTTGCATCAATGGTCTTCTTTTGTTTCTTCACAGAAGTTTCAAGTTCTCTTGTCTGCCACTTTGGATACTTCGAAAACTCTATGTAGCAATGCATCAATGTGAAAGGCTTCTTTTTTTTAGGATCCATTTCCTTGAACAAAATGTGTGCATCGTTTGTCTGCACATATAAATATATGGTTAAAATATGCACAACACATATAAAATATTGCACAACACATATAGAATATTGCATACCTTTTCTTCTATAGTCCTTCCACTTTCTTGCCTATTTAAAATCTGCTGAAGGCAACCACAAAATTTAGAGGTCTCTCTGTTAATGAAAGTGTAACGGCAATTGATTGCATTATCATTTCGTTCCGGCCATGATGATTCCTTCTGTCTATTGTAGTACTCTGAAATTCTAGCCCAATAAGTATCTCGGTTTTGATCTGTCCCAACAATATCCAAACTTGTATTTGCCCATGCTGCTATGAGAACCTTGTCCTCATCACTAGACCAATTTTTTCCTTTGTGGGATTTTCCTTTCTCTGTTATTGCAGAACGATGCTGAGTTGATGGAGTTGGCTGCTCTCCAATTGGACTCTTTGGTTGCGTTTGTGTGCAACCAAAATCAATGATGTCTAAGAAGGCTTCGTCATCATCCATCTACAAGCAAATTTAGACCATGATCTGAATCAAATTTAATTAACAATAACTAACAAATATTTTAGTCCAAAAAGAATCGCGCTGAATTTAACTAACAATAACAAACAAATATCTGCATTCTTTGGTTGAATCAAATTGAAGCAGCAGCAGCAGCAAGTTCAGCAGCAGCAGCAGCAAGTTAGCAAGTTCAGCAGCAGGTTCAGCACTTCAGCAGCAGCAGCAGCCGCAGCGCCCCATCCAGCCCGCCTCCACCCCCGCCCCCATGCCAGCCCGCCTCCACCGCCGCCCCCATGCCAGCCCGCCTCCACCCCCGCCCCCATGCCAGCCCGCCTCCACCGCCGCCCCCATGCCAGCCCGCCTCCACCGCCGCCCCCAGCCCGCCTCCGCCCCTGCCCCGCTCCTCCCGAGCTCGGCCCCTCGTCCCCGCCCTCACGCTCGTGCGCTCGCCAGGAGAAGAAATTACCTTCCCGGCCGGAGAAGAACGCGACGACGGCGATCTCGGCGAGGTAGCGCCGCGGGACGAAGCAGCCGAGCGCACGAGCGTGGGTTGGTCGTGGATGTTTGGACGCCTCGTACCGTCGTGGCTTCGTCGTGCATATTTCCACGCCCGTTTACACGAGTCGCTGGGACTCTTTGGACTGTAAAAAACGGCTCAAATCTTATATATTTACAATACATGTCCATATAGAGGATTCACTAGAGATGCTCTAAGACGTCTAGACGCCGCTGTTTCTGGCTGTGCGGGAGGCCGCCAGGTCGCAAGCTCTTGTCGCGAAGCGCCGCCGAGCCAGGCTATTGGCCGCCACGGTTGGCCGTGTCGAGGGCGGCCCGACGACTCCGCCGCACCTATGAGGCCACACTGTTGCGAGGAGCAGCGCCACGGCCGGGCCGCTTCTGTGCCCGTGGGGGCTAGGCCGATGGCCGAGCGCGGGGCGTGCCCGGAGGAGTGACCGCGCCTGGTGATCGTCATTCGTGCGCCGGAGGGCAAAGCCAAAGGCGTTTCTCTGGCTATTGGACACCGATGAGGCGCCACGCCCATGGAGCCCGGGGGCTCAACCGCCACCGTGCTTCTCGACGAGGCCGAAGTCCACGGCTTAGCGCTGTCTCCGGTGTTAAACGTTGTAACATATCCGGTGTATAGAGATAAACCGCTATATGCCTGTAATTGTGTTAGGTTGTTGGGATATTACCTGTAGATCAAACCAACAACCTAACCACCTTGTAATCCTCTTGTAACCCTAGCCGGTTGGTATATAAATCAACACGAAAGCGTCACTGCGAGACGCAAGCATTGTCTTATATGTTTTCACATCCGGCACGCTGGTAGCCGTGAAAGAGGTCCGGGCGGAGTGCAGGGAGCGCGACCATTGCGTGGCGCGGGCGGTGCGGTGGCCGTGTCCAACAGCGCGGTGGCTCAGGATGGAAATTGTCGGCATGCTGATGATGTCCCTACCTTCTCTCTCTAGGCAATAGGCTCGAATGCCGCAGATGGTTGGAGGCTCGCCGGCCGCAAAGACGGGGTCGTCAGGTTCTCTGTGGTGTTCCAGAAACCTACGAGTCCGACGACCCATCGTGGCCTTGCTCTCGGTTAGAGCGTGTGCTGATAACGTGTCAAAGTAAAGATTGAGAGAGACAGAGAGAGTCGAGATACAAGAAAGACATATTTATATAAAGGGAAAAGACACGATCTCTCGGAGGTGTCTGTTGGAAGAGACGCGAGGAACCGTCGCATCAAAAGGAATGCAAAATAGAAGATATTGATGAGCATGGTGTCAAGCTTGCAAACTATTATGATAATATAAATGGTTTTTTATTTCTGTGCCCCTGGTTCGTTAGCTCTACTCATTCATCCCCACGCTCTTAACTTTTTCTCACTTTTCCCCACTCCCTTGGCCGAAACCCTCAGAACTGGTCACAAACGGTGGATGCCATCGGGTCAGTGCTTTGACCGTTAACTCTGACGAGTGGGGTCGCGCGGACTGTGTCCCCCGTTGGACCTGATGAGTGGGGTTGTGGCGAATGGTGCCACAGTTAGCCCGTTGGGCCGTGGTTAGATTGTTGGGTCCTGCACGCGCCGTAACGGCATGAGCCTGCTATGCATGCACGTAGCTAGCCTGCCTCCATCGGTCGCTGCTGGGCTCTGCGAGCGCCGTAACGACATGAGCCTGCTATGCATGCATGTAGCTAGCCTGCCTCCATGCGCTGATGCCCGCCGCCACGATGCGCTGACCTCCCCTCTTTCTGCACACGAGCCGCCACGTAGGCTGACCGACCTCTTTCTGCATGCTAGCCGCCACGGACGCAGGGATGGTCGTTGCTGCTGGTTCGTCTCATGTCACATGCTTGTATCCCCGATCCACTCGCATCTATTCAATGTGGCAATTAAAGCTATGCATGCGCGACATGAACCGCATGCGTGCGTGCCAGCATGCGTCGATGCGCCCCGCCACGGATGCAACCTTCCTGTGAGCCGCCACGGGATGCAACATCTGTCGCCTTTGACCTGCGCAACATCAATTCAACATGGCAATTAAACTCTAGGGCATATCGATCGACGTGCACTGCCATGATACCGAAGCGGCGAAGCCTGCTGTGCATGCCATGTGATCGAGCTAGGTTCCTCTCTTCTCGCACGAGTCTCCACCTTCCAAGTGCCAAAGACCAAGGCTAGGGTGCAGTGCTACGTTTAGGGTTAGGTTCTAGGTATTTTAGGGTTTAGGGCTTTGAAGCATCAACAAAAAGCATGTAATATATTTTTTGAAGCATCAGCATTTTGAAGCATCAAGAAGCATAGCTCAGAGAGCATAATAACGAAAGCATACATGTTGAAGCATCAACAAACATAGCTCAGAGAGCAAAATAACGAAAGCATACAATATAGGGAAGCCTATGATATATATCCTACGTACTGCCTAGTGCTCTTCGTAGTCGGAGATGGCTTGATCCGCTTGCGCCGGAGCTTGGTCCTCCTGGGCCACCACCTGTGCCTCCTCCTGCGCCGCCCGCGCTACCTGCATCTGCTGCTGACGAAGACGTCACGCATGCGTAGCTGCTTCCGAGCAGATGGAGTTGAGGATCACCAGTTAGGCGGGCCACAGATAGTAGACCGGCGGTGCCTCCACTTCCGGCTCCTGCGACGGCGCCTCCACGTCGGACTCCTGCGATGGCGCCTCCACGTCCTGATCTTGCGGTGGCGCCTCCACCTCCGGTGATGCCTCCACCTTCGGTTCCTCCGGCGGCGCCTCCTCCTCCGACTGCCCGAAATCCTCTAGATGTAGCCCCGCTTGCCTCCGGAATTGGGCCCGCTGAAGGAGCTAGAGATGTTCTTCGATCGTGTAGTACTAGTGGCGTGGTGGCATTGCCGATGGGCTGGGAGAGGGGAGTGCTCGGGTCCCGACGGGAAAACGGAGCAGGCGAAGAGCTACGGCTGGGGGAGGGGAGTGTCCGTCCGGCTTAAATAGCCATTGTAACCTAAATCCTAAACCGCCCCGTTTTCACACCCACCACGGCATCAGGAGTGTACATGCGTGGGAAAATGTGGTTGGTTTGATGAGTGGACTGTGATCGAGGTCAAATGTGAAAGAGACAGCACGTTCACACACGATGCAAAAAATGATGCGAAAAAACGATGCAAAAAAACGATGCGAAAAACGATGCAAAAAAACGATGCAAAAAACGATGCAAAAAACGATGCAAAAAAACGATGCGAAAAAACGATGCAAAAAAACGATGCGGAGTCAGTGGTGGGCGAGCAGCCGAGCACAACCAACGGGATCGCCTCTCGCGGATCGCCCCACGATCCAACGATGCGGAGCCGTCCTTGTGATCCAATGACCCGGAGCCTGCACGCAGCCTGCCCACCGAATTCCTTTTAGAAGACCACATCCGAGGGTTGTCGCTTGGCGCCTGGGTGTGATCGGACGACTGACGTTGGGAGCTAGGGTTAGGCGAAACCCCGCGGGGTTTAAAGGGGTTTTGAGCTGGTCAACACGGTTATGAAAGCTTTGACTGAGCATAACTAATTTTAAAAAATATGAAACCTTCGCCGTTCGTTGTTTTATAAGACACACTAACAAGGAAAAATACTAAACTTGGTCTATGGTCATTTTCATGAAAAAACCCTAGCTCGCACGATCGAGGTCAAATGAGCACCATTAATTTAAAAAAAATCAAAAAAATTATGAAACATGCGCACAATGTTG
Organism: Hordeum vulgare subsp. vulgare; assembly: GCF_904849725.1. Classification (NCBI taxonomy): domain Eukaryota; kingdom Viridiplantae; phylum Streptophyta; class Magnoliopsida; order Poales; family Poaceae; genus Hordeum; species Hordeum vulgare. The sequence continues at coordinate 246,112,968 of NC_058523.1, read as the reverse complement.
TCTTATGTGACATGTTACCAACCAAAAATCATAAACTTGGTCTATGGTCATTTTCATGAGAAAACCTTCAAACATATGAGCTATCACCTACAAGATTTCATAGAGTTCAAGAAGATGAGGTAGGGTTACCTTGTGTTTTTCAAAAATTTAAAAAAATCAAAAAAAAATCACCAAAGCTTTATTACAAAGTGAACAAGAAGGATCTGAACTTAGTTTTACATTTTCATATTTTAAACGTGTTTTTAATAGTTTTTATATTAAAGCATATTTTTCAAAAGAAAATGTAAAAATATGAAGATTAATTTAAAAAAATAGTGAGACTTCGAATCTACACTATATAGATTGAATAGGTGTTAATAAAAAATATTTGGCTCATTTAGAGTAGGTCCACAAAAACTTGATTACAAATGGGGCTGTTTACCCTAGCGTGGGAGCACATTTCTTAAATTGAAATTTCTTTGACATCCTCTAAATCACCTCAAATTTGGCACACATGATCTCCTATACAAACATAGTGAGTTACCCTAGATAGTTTGCCAAGGTTTTTTTGAAGCATGTCTAATCAGTGAAGCAACACTGAAACAACATGTGTGATCATTGCAACACCTAAACTCATAGCTCACAACATCTAAACAGAAGTAACCATAAACCACAAGCAAATTTAAGGACACAACATATATGGTCAATTTCATGAGAAAACCTTCACACATATGAGCTATCAACTATAAGATTTCGTAGAGTTCAAGGAGATGAGGTAGGGTTACCTTCTGTTTTTGATTTTTTTAAAAAAAATTACCAAAGCTTTATTTCAAAGTGAATAAGAAGGATCTGAACTTAGTTTTACATTTTCGTATTTTAAACGTGTTTTTTAATAGTCTTTATATTAAAGCATATTTTTCAAAATAAAATATAAAAATATGAAGATTAATTCAGAAAATATCTAAACACAAGTAACCATAAACCACACGCAAATTGAAGGACAAACAAATATAGATAGCATAATACATGGGTTCCCATAATACATTGGGTGCCCTAATACATTACTACCATAGATTCAGTTCATCACATCATAAACAACCACATTCAGCTTACCAAAGTAACCCAAAAGATGAAGATAAAACATGCTGCCACATTCAGTTCATCGCATCATCACATCACACCGGAGTCAGTGCCTTCGCGAGGGCAGCATGCAACCCCCTGATCATGTAGTCCTCCCCGCGAATCGCTACATCCTCTTCATGAGACACAAGGTGATCGAAGCGGCCATCCGTTGGCTTTGCCTTGGTGGTGTAGTAGGGGTAGCACCACTTCTTGATCTTGCGGTTCAAGAAGGAAGCAACTCCCTTGGCCTCGATCTTCTCCACCTCCTTCGCTTTGAAGGACTTGAAGTTGCCCTTGTACACATCTTCTCCAGAATCATACTGCACACATGAATGAATTGCATTAATACATTATAGATTCATATACACCATGTCGAAGGAACTAAATGAACAATCTAAAGGCCAGCTCATATTCTTCGTCGTCACTATAATCTGGATCATACGGGTCGAACCTAGTAAAGGCCAGCTTCCTCTTTTCCCCCAATCCATCATCCTCCTGAATATACAATTACATCCATCACTAGTAAATACAGAAGCCAATTGAAAATTTAGAGAAGCACACATGACACATTGATCATAGGGCTAATATACTAGGGTTATTTGCATTTTCCATTGTCATGCACACACATTGAACAACATAGCTAATATAACTACATATTGTGGACAAATTTATATACTAATGAATCAAATAACTTCTTAATCAATGGATTCCATTTGGGCATATGACATACAAAACCTCAATATGCGTAGCATTCAAAAACAAATCCAATAGGGACCCAATCTAATAAGCATACATGTCTGTAGCATTAAAAACCCAATTTGTGTAGCATTAAAATTAAAAACAAATCTAATAAGCATACATATGTGTAGCATTGAAGCACATAGATCCCTATCTCTCATACATATCTATCTAGCATTTTTGCAACGAAACAACCCCCATCCCCTCATATAGAAAACCCCGGCCCATCCGTCAAACCAACTACTCTAACCATCTGTACTACCTATGAATCACAATCTAACCAATGCAACTAACTCTACAAGCTAATATCCTAAATATTGCAACTAACAAGCAACTGCAAATACCTCCTCCTCCTAGCCAGGTGGCACATCGCAGGTATCGGGATGGATTGCGCCGCTCGACGCCGTCACCTTCTGCTCCGATAGAACTGTGGCGGAGACCGCCATGTCCTTATCCACATCCGTAGCGGTTGCGAGTTTCCCCGCACCGCCGTGGACGCCACCAACATCCTTCACTTCATCCGCGGTCACCGCGCCCCGCAACTCTGCTACATCTCCGGCCGCTGCGCCGGCGTCGCCATGAGCTTCCGCCATCGGATAGATGGAGGCGATGAAGGTGAGGAAGAGGATGCGGCGGGAGACAGCGAGACGGTAGTGGAGGAGAGCGAGCTGATGTCGATTGGGGAGAGGAAGACGATGCGACAAGGAGGGGATTTGGGGAAAATGGTAGGGGCAATGTGCTGGGAGGTGGTTCCCCCTCTTTATACCATGGGACGTTTCACGCATGTCCCATCGACTGCCTCCATTGACATGTGCTACCCCACGACCGCGGTCAGTTGCATGCACCCTACGCGGCCCCGCTCGTCAGAGTTAACGGTCAAAACACTGACCCGACGACAACGTCCGTTGTAACCTGTTCTGAGGGTTTCGAGCAAGGGAGTGGGGGAAAAGTGAGCAAATGTTAAGAACGTAGGGATGAATGAGTAGAATTAACGAACGAGGGTCACAGAAATAAAAATCCCTAATATAAATGCAATCAAAATTGATTTTTCCAAGACACTAGAAAATTATTTGATCAGTAATTCACTTCAAGAGGCAATGCTCAAAGCCAATAAAATCGGTATGCAGAACCAACAGAAATTGATGGTGAACAAGAAAGAAAGTTTCAAAAGGAAACAAAACATCAAGAGGAACAAGGGCGGAGCATCTTGCAAGACTATATGTTTTTACTACAAAGAAAAGGGACACTTGAAGGAGATGCAAATGAGTTGGAAAAGGGACACTGCAAAATTCAACATCTATCACGCATTTCCAGAGATGTTGTATCCGATCCACTCGATCTCACCGTCGGCCATGAGGGAGATAAGGGGGAGGCGTTGGAGGGAGCGTGCGATGCAGATCTGCGACAACGCCCGCTCGTGGCCACTGTGTGTGAACAAGTGAAGGGAAGAAGAAGCAGAGGTAAAGAAGGGGCAGATCTGTTAAATTGTGATCCAAATTCTACCGTATTGGACTAGACGTAGTACAAACGGTTTGGGCCTTTGCGTTGATACCGACGCGTACGAGTGCAACTCGTTTACTTGTCCTCCAAGGACTCTCCCATCTTGCCCCTCATATATACTCCACGTAGTCGCACCTAAAGATGGTTTGTCGTCTCGTGCTTGTAATACTCCACCCTTATAGTGATTGCGCCTTCGTGCGTCCGTGGTTTTCTCCCGCAAGGGTTTCCACATAAAAATCCGTGTCTCTCGTGTCTCATTTATCTCGTTTTATTAACAAGTGGTATACAAAGCTGAGGTTCTGAATATACGAGTTTTGAGACGAGAGATTAGGGTTACGTCCGCTGCCGCGCGTTCCATCGATTCCGACACGATTTCGTTTTTCCACAGCCGTACGTGGCCGAGCCGAGTTCGAGTAGGATTAAGGGTCTGTTTGGTTGTATTGCCCAGCTTGCCCATAGCTGAGCTTTCCTGGCTAGCTTAGCTCGGATGGTTACCTTTGCATTAGTTGCACGTTTCGTTCAATGCCGTTGCTGGCAAGAGCCAGCAGCTAGTCATATGGTTGAGCTGCAGGCAAGGTACTCCTTCATAGTATCCAAATACAATTACCTTATAACAAGTGCATCATCATTGCAATATTCTTGAAAAAATTCGGTGAAACAAAGAAATGGCTACAGGAGATCAATTGTAAATATTCATGAAAAAAATTCATCACAAATTTATGAATATAAGTTTAACACACTTTGCAAACACACTCATTGATAAAGAATTAATCCAAGTAACAAGCTCATTTTTCATGAATGAAAAACTCTGTGACATCATCACATGCGAGCATGAGGCATCGACTTTATTTCCCTAAGATACGACGCTGGAAGACATACAAAATAATCCTAAAAGTTTGCAGCAAACTGAATCACACGCCAACGCTGGAAGACATACAAAATAATCCTAAAAGTTTGCAGCAAACTGAATCACACGCCAGGAGGAACATGAATGTGGTCAGGATAGTTATCACCGACCCAGCGCCGCACAAACTCTTCAATAGCAGCCATCGGCCTCCCCTTCAACATGGAAGCCACTTGTTCATTCGTGGCCAAAGATGTTTGTAGTGAAAGTCGGACGAAGAGAGGGTATTCTTCCATGTCATCAATTATTTTGAACAAATTCTCATTCGGGTTGGTCACGTGTGTGAAACACATAGTATATGACATATCACGCAGTGACCGCGTCATGTCTTGAACCACACTCTCATCACACTTCACCCTCTTACCTTTATCGCGTTTGTCACCTCGAGGACGCTTTGAAGATGAGCTTTCATTGTTGGTGTCATCAGGAAGACAATCTAAATCATAATGGGTTGCAGGATCAACCTCAACATCACTAGCATTCTTCTCGGTATCACCAATAAAATCCTTGTCACGAGCATGAACACGGTCATAGGGTGTTTGAAGGACCGTGAACTCTCCAGTAGCATGCTTATCCTGAAATATGAACTCCATCTCATCAAAGTTGGCAATGGGCACATTGATATATTTTGCCCTTTTGTCTTTATTCTGGAAGAGAGAAGAAGAATGAAAATGTTAGTTATTAGTCACGAAAGAAAAAATATGATATTGGATGAAACTATAATTTGACTTAATTGATATGTAGTCCTCACATTCTTCATCCGCACAACTTCTGTCTCATCATATAATATTATCTTGCTGACATCATCAAAATTGGCACCGCTTAAGTTCTTCGCCTCTGGTATGATCTTCCACTGACCTTTGAGCTTGTGGAACTTGTGATAAACTTGTCGTTGTCTGAAGGAAGAGGTAAACCTTGCATTGATTTGTTTTGCACATTCCTCATGATGCATCTCTTTGAAAACAAATTGTTTTCCCTCAGACTGAATCTTCTCTTTGTAGTAACATAACATTTCATTAACAACTTGGAACTGCCACACCACATTGTTTCCTGACATATCCCTGTGGTATCATTTAAATTTTATAATGCATAGACATAATAACATCACTGAGATGCATATAACATTGCATTCATACGTAGGGAAAGATATAGCTTTGCAAAAAATCATGGTTACTAGTTCAAGGCAGAAAACACACAAGTTGTTCTCGGCAGTGCTAATACAACTTAGAATAAAAAAACTCATACATACAACTTGAAACAAATCAACCACTTCTAACATTATGCCTATTTCTCCACATATTGGCTGCCATGGTATCCCTATCTCGAAGCACTTCCCTTTGTTCCTCACGTAAATCTCGTTGGACACGGCCAGCTGATCTTGGATATTGTTCAAACCAGTTTTGCTCACTGTAGACTAGTTCACCAGGACCCCCGTTTAGTAATATCCAGTTGTGAAGGATACAACATGCTATGACAACTCGCACTTGTGAAGGAAAGGGATAATACGGCCTTGTTGTCAGAACTTTGAAACGGTTCTTCAAAGTTCCGAATGCCCTCTCAACAGTAGTACGAAGGGATGAGTGTCTTAAATTGAATAGCTCATTCTGTATGCGAGGTTTATTCTTACCCCTCCATTCACGCAAATGATATCGAGTTTGATGGAACGACGGTAGGAATCCTGTCCTAGCTACATAACCCGCATCCGCAAGATAGTACTTCCTAACATGACATTATCGACAAATAATCAATCATGTGCTCTATATGTTATATTATAATATGTAAAAATTGCAGGGGCCTACCTTCAGGGACTCTAAGGACATTTGGATGCTCAAGAGAATGTCTTAAAACGGTTGAATCGTGTGTCGAACCCTCCCAGCCCGCACAAACATAAGTGAACAACAAATCAAAGTCGACCACGGCAAGAATATTTTGTGTAGGGAATGGTTTCCTGCCGCGAAATCTGTCAACTATCCGAGATGGAACGTTGCATGGAACATGTGTACCATCAATAGCACCAATACAATCCTAAATATCCAATTAAAAATTAATTAGTAATACACCTACTGCACTATGAAGTTATTTTAAAATTTATGGGTACCAAGATGGACATTGTACTATACCTTAAAATAGGGATCAAATCGTAGGTTGCCTTGAATTTTTGATGGTGTATTGAGTGTGCGATGCCTAAGCATTTCTGGGCCAAGTTTCCCAATTGCAAATAAAACTTTGTTGAAGTAACGACTCACTGTTTCACCCGACCTTGTGAAATGGAAACTAATATCGACAATTTTCTTATGATGCCCTACTGTAGTGAGGAACATGGCTACTTGTTCCTCAACAGTACAATGCCATGTATCTTTAAGTTGTCCCATACTCCGTAATTTATAACACAGTTTGAAGAAAACTGATTTTCCCATACGCAATTCCGCAATGCAGTGTTTCTCCTCGCCGTAGTAAAGTTTGCGTAGATATGGCATTCTTTATTTATTTCTCTCTAACAATGAGTATCTTATTGGGTGACTAGAGTTTCTTAGATATACGATCAATGCATAATATCCCACCACAAATGCACTGAAGAACGCTATTTTTCTGTTAATTTGCGCATTGTCGTCCATCTATAAATCAGTGAAAGAAAAACAAATATTAATGTCTTACACAACACGGCGTCATCAGTATATACACAGTCATAAGCAGACCTAAGTCCTAACGAATCAATTCAGATCCATGTAAAATAGATAGCTCCATATCCATTTATGTGTATGGACCAAATCAAGAAAGAAGATACAGATGTATGTTCCAGTACAAAACAATTACCATCATGCACTTCTATTCCTGTTGATAGTAATTGATTTGTAATCTAGAGTAGTACGACAACACTTAACTTCAGATTGACTAGAAATAAAAACGGGTGTTGGGTCGCACCAACAACAGTATTTGCCCAGCCCCAAGACCACAACATGCCGTTGGAGTGAGCTTGCTATCACACCAGCCGCATTAATCAGGCTACCCAAGAAAAATCCAACCATGAAGACCATGAGGAATATACACAGCTAATTGGGATCTGGAGCCTCCCGTACTAATCAATCCTTAGCCAGCCACTCTAGCCACAGGAAAAAATGCACACGCACACGCAAGAGGTTTCAAGAGGTGTGGAGGCGGATGCAAACCTAGGCAAGTAGGATCAGGCGTCCGCTTTCAGATCTGGAGCTTGTCTTCACCAAATCGTGGAGGGGAACAACCAACTCGCTCTATTTATCTGATGGAGAATACGAAGATTTCAGGGATTTCGTTGGGGGTGAGGAGGAAACGGGGAGAGTGGAGGAGGTTAGAGTGGAGAGGATATAGGGATTTGTTGGAGACGAGTTCATCCATCCGGAGCGTTCGGCGTGGATTTGTTTCGCGCGTCCAAGTTTACCGTCGAGGGCGAGTCAAATCGGCTCTCTCTGTGGAGCGAAGATTTTATGGCCCATCGAGGTTAGCTGCCCCGAAAAGCAAGATATTTGGGCTACCAAACGGATAACCTAGCCTGGCAAGGCAAAAACGACTTTTGCCAAGGAACCAAACGCACCCTAAGTTGCTGCTGCAGGCCGCCGAGGCGCTGCTGGATTAAGGGATCGTACTTCAAGTACCGAGGCGCCGTACAGGCCAAAGCTGTGCGTTGTTCCCCTGTGTTCCATCGCTCCTTGCAAGTTGCCAAGTCGCTGTTGCCGCCTCACGTTCACGCAAAATCAGGTATTGATTGTTGTCTACAACTCACGTCCCAACGGCAAAGGCAAAATCCAACGCAAGTAGGTGGTCAAGGTTGATCAATAGATCAGTTTTTTTTACTTCGCTCGAACTTCAATTACTACAGCCAGCCGAGAGATACCAGGTGCTATTTATCCTATTCCATTTCATCCGCATATTAATTTTATCAAGAATTTTCTACCGGCTTGTACTACTTTTGTGTACACAGATTTATCTACTCATGGCATCCATGAAGTACGATCTTCCGCTGCTGGACCGTGACACAAGGTTTACCCTATGGCAAGTCAAGATGCGGGCGTTGTTGGCGCAGGCCGACTATGATGATGCACTGGATAGTTTTGGAAAGAATAGAATTGAGGATTGGAATGCTGAGGAGAAAAGAAGGGACCGTAAGGCTTTGTCACAAATTCAACTCCATTTGCATAATAATATTTTGCAGGAAGTTTTGAGCGAGAAAACTGCCACCGCTCTATGGTTAAAGCTGGAAGGGATTTGCAAAAGATCTCACCAGCAAGATGCATCTGAAGCAAAAATTATGCATGCACAGGTTACCCGAGGGAGGTAATGTTTTGAATCATATTTCAAAATTTAAAGAGATCATATCTGATCTAGATGCAATGGAGGTTACGTATGATGAAGAAGATACTCCTTTAATGTTACTTTGTTCGCTGCCAAGTTCTTATACCAATTTCCAAGACACCTTACTATACAGTCGTGATACTCTCACACTTAATGAAGTTTATGAAGGTTTGAACTCTAAGGAGAATATGAAATTAATGGTGCCTCATGATGGTTCAAGTTCATCCCAAGCCGAGGGATTATCTGTTCGTGGCAGGACAAAGGAGAAGAACTCACATAATGGAAACCGTGGCAAAAGTAAGAATGACCAGAGGGGCCGGTCGCAATCTAGAGACAAGAAGCAGTCTTTCAGGTATTGCAAGAGAGACGGGCATGACATCTCAGAATGTTTCAAGTTGCATAACAAGGAAAAGAGGAATGGTACGTATAAACCGAAAGGTAACAAACAAGGTGAAAATTCTGCTAATGTTGCTCGTGATGATAGTTTTGATGATGCTCTTGTTGTTATTGCTGGATGTGCTGAGACCAATGATGAGTGGGTACTTGACACTGCGTGTACTTTTCATATGTGCCCGCATAGAGATTGGTTTACTACTTTTGATTCTTCTACTGCTGTTGGTTCCATTTTGGGTTTTGATAATTCACCATGCAAGATTGAAGGTATAGGTTCCATTCGAATCAAGATGTTTGATGGCACAATCAGAACTTTGAGAGATGTTGGTATATTCTGAAGATGAAGAGAAATCTTATCTCTCTGAGTGCCCTTGATGCAAAGGGGTACAAGTATTCAGGTGGAGATAGCGTTTTGAAGGTCACCAAAGGTTTCCTCATTGTGATAAAAGGTGACTTAAGTTTGACCAATGGTCTTTATTACCTTCGAGGTTCTATAGTTTCGGGTAACGCTACTCTGGCTATTCCAAAGAATTCTGATTGTGATGCTTCTAACCTTTGGCATATGCGTCTTGGACATATGAGTGAACTTGGTTTGGCAGAGTTAAATAAGAGAGGTCTTCTTAAAGGATATCAAACTGGTAAATTGAAATTTTGTGAGCATTGTATCTTCGGCAAGCACAAGAGGGTGAAGTTCAACACTTCGACTCATACAACTGAAGGTATTCTTGATTATGTGCATTCTGATTTATGGGGACCATCTCGCAAAAAGTCACTAGGTGGTGCTAGTTACATGTTGACTATTGTTGATGATTATTCGAGAAAGGTTTGGCCTTATTTCTTGAAGCATAAATGGCAAGCTTTCTCAGCTTTTAAGGAGTGGAAGATTATGATTGTGAGACAAACTGAAAAGAAGGTAAAAATACTTCGCACTGATAATGGTATGGAATTATGTTCTAAGCAATTTGGGAATTATTGCAAGTCTGAAGGCATTGTCAGACACCACACTGTTCCTTATACTCCTCTACAAAGCGGTGTTGCTGAGCGTATGAACAGGACCATTATTTCAGAGCCCGTTGCATGTTGTCCAATGCAGGTTTGCATAGACGTTTTTGGGCTGAGGCCGCTTCCACTGCTTGTTACCTCATCAACCGTTCACCATCTATTCTTCTTAATAAGAAAACTCCAATTGAGGTATGGTCTGGTTCACCCGCTGATTATTCACAGTTGAGGGTTTTTGGTTGCACTGCTTATGCTCATGTTGATAATGGAAAGTTGGAGCCTAGGGCTGTTAAGTGCATCTTTCTTGGTTATAAATCTGGTGTTAAAGGTTTTAAATTGTGTAATCCTGAAACACAAAAGATTGTTATTAGCAGGAATGTTATCTTTAATGAATCTGCTATGTTACATGATGTTTCATCTACCAATGTTCCAATTGAGAGTGAACAGTAGCCTACTGTTCAGCAGCTTACTGTTCAGGTGGAGCATGTTATTGATTGAGGTGCTGATAAGAAAAATGTTGGTGCACATGATGATCCCGTCTTTGATGATGAACATGTCACTCCAAATCAGACTATTGTTCCACTCGGTTGGAATCTCGCACGTGACAGAGTTAGGCGGGGTATTAATGCACCTGAAAGGTTAATTAAGGAGTGCAATATTGTTTCTTTTGCTTTATCTGTTGCAAAAGAAATTGAAGGTAATGCTGAGCCTTCTTCATATTCTGAGGTTATTATTTCTGGTGATAGTAATAAGTGGATGACTCCTATGCATGATGAGATGGAATCACTTGAAAAGAATGGCATTTGGGATTTAGTAAGATTACCTAGAGAGAAGAAACCTATTCGTTGCAAGTTGGTTTTCAAAATAAAGGAAGGTGTTTCTCCCAATGATGAGACAAGATATAAAGCAAGGTTAGTTGCTAAAGGTTATAGCCAAATTCCAGGTATTGAATATAACGAAGTCTTTTCTCCTGTTGTGAAGCGTAGCTCTATTCACACTTTACTTAGTATTGTTGCCATGAATGATTTTGAGCTTGAACAATTGGATGTTAAAACTGCATTCTTACATGGAGAATTGGAGGAGGATATTTATATGGAACAACCTGAAAGTTTTGTTATTCCTGGAAAAGAAAAGCTTGTCTGTAAGTTAAAGAAATCTCTTTATGGATTGAAGCAATCCCCTCGAGAGTGGTACAAGAGATTTGACACATTTATGCTCTCTCAAGGTTTCAATCGGTCTAATTATGATAGACGTGTTTATTTGAAAATTGTCAATGGTTCAGCTATTTATTTGCTCCTTTATGTTGATGATATGTTAATTGCTGCAAAGAGCATGTTAGAGATTGATGAACTAAAAAAATTGAGTAATGAATTTGAGATGAAGGATTTGGGTGCAGCAAAGAAAATACTTGGCATGGAAATATCCAGAGATAGACCGTCTGGATAATTATATCTCAGTCAGAAGGGATATATTGATAAAGTTCTTCGTTGTTTTAATATGCATAATGCCAAGCCAGTAAGTACTCTGTTAGCTGCACACTTCAAATTATCATCAGCCTTATGTCCTGAGTCAGATATAGATACTGAGTAAATGTCTAGAGTTCCCTATTCGAGTGCAGTTGGTTCACTTATGTATGCCATGGTTTGTTCTCGTCCGGATTTATCTTATGCACTGAGTGTTGTTAGTAGATACATGGCTAATCCTGGAAAAGAGCATTGGAAAGCAGTTCAGTGGATTTTTCAGACACCTGCGAGGTACTTCTAATGCTTATTTACAGTTTAGGAAAACTGGAGATGGACTTGTTGGTTTTGTTGATTATGATTTTGCTGGGGATTTGGATAAGAGAAGATCACTCACAGGTTATGTTTTCATCATTGGTGGTTGTGCTGTGAGTTGAAGAGCAACTTTGCAGTCTATTGTGGCTTGTTCCACTACTCATGCCGAGTATATGGCTATTTCTGAGGCATGCAAATAAGCTATCTGGTTGAGAGGTTTGTACACTGAGCTTTGTGGAGACTCATCTTGCCCTACCATATTTTCTGACAGTAAAAGTGTTATATATCTTACAAAGAATCCAATGTATCATGAGAGAACAAAGCACATTGATGTCAGATTTCACTATGTTCGAGATGTTGTTGCTAAAGGTGATTTGAAGGTATGCAAGATAAGTACTCATGATAATCCAGCTTATATGATGACAGACCCAGTTCCTACCAATAAGTTTCAGCTTTGCTGAGGCTTAGTTGGTATTTTTCACTAGTCCTTTGGACTTTGACGCGCAAGGTGTTTATGCTGATTTGGATGGAGTTATTCACTTTCTTCGACTACCGGAGGGTATTTGGCTCAAGGTGCAGATTGTTAAATTGTGATCCAAATTCTACCGTATTGGACTAGACGTAGTACAAACGGTGTGGGCCTTTGCGTTGATACCGACGCATACGAGTACAACCCATTTACTTGTCCTCCAAGGACTCTCATGTTTTCCCCCCTCATATATACTCCACGTAGTCGCATCTAAAGACGGTCTGTCGTCTCGTGCTTGTAATACTCCATCCTCATAGTGATTGCGCCTTCGTGCGTCCATGGTTTTCTCCCGTAAGGGTTTCCATATAAGGGTTTCCATATAAAAATCCGTGTCTCTCGTGTCTCGTTTATCTCGTTCTATCTAACAAGATCCACTCTCCTATGCTAGGAGAATTGCTCGGGTATGCAAGGATCAGGCACACATTGAGTTGCTGAATCTGGCATGGAGGATTTTTTCGAGGGGACTTTGGAAGAGAAATGCAGGATGCCTCACCCATCCAAGCCGTTGGTAGCATTTTCTAATTGGGCGCGTCGGGAGGGGAAATCAGAGGATCCAATCCCCGCAGCAAGGTGGGAATGCATTGTGGGTCTGATGCCCACCAGGGTGCCGCTGGAGCTCGTGCCGGTGGATCCACTACCAATGATGTCTCCTGCATGTGCTTCAGATTGATTGGAGGCCCCTGATGACATGATCGTTGGAGCTCCCAATAAATGTGACCTTGGGAATCTAGGTGCTGCCCCTGATTGACTTCCCAATTCAAGAAAGCGTCCATGTATCAATCCACGACTGTTGATTGGGAAGATGATTTCACCAATTTATCCTCCAGCATTTGGACTCATCTGCCCCGCATTGCTGTTGCTATAAAGGCAAGTTTCTGTGCTTACCATAGACATCACAATTGTGTGCATGTGGGAGCGCAGTTTGATAGTGGTTCTATCACTGAAACTGATCAGGAGAAGCACACACATCAGGATGCTTGGGATGTTGGCGCTGCTCATGACTGCTTCAAGACTTCAGTCTGTTACTTCCTTCCTCCGGATATCACTGAGTCAAGCCATGTTCAGATTTATATGCGAGAAGTGACCGAAGATAATTTCTGTGTAGTTAAAGGGAAACTCAGGACTGAATTTGATAGCAGAGCAGCCTCTCTCTTGTCGCACAATGTGGAGGCTGGTACTGATCGTATTGCAGTTGACAACGTTGTGAAGATACAATTTCCTAATATGATAATTGAGACAAAGTTATGCAATGGTGCTCCATAGCGGCAGTACCACACTATTGGTAATGTAGCAGGCTGGTGTCTCCCAGTTTCTTCAAAAACAAGACCGCGCCAAAAAGCACGAGCTGAATAAAGCGAGCTCCGATGCCTACCTGGCCCAGCTTTTTCCTGGCTACCATGGTGACTCAGCAGAGGCTTCTATAACTAGCTCTGGGCCCCTATAAGTAGGGAGTGGAGCGAAAACCCTAGGGGTAACCAGATTCCTTCCCCTTTGCCCATTGCCGCTGCCGCCACTACTCAAGAAACTCTGACGATGGCTAATAGTGGTAGATGACATGGAAGAGGGAAGAACAGAAGAGGTAGAGGGGAGCATCTCGCTAATTGACAACTGGAGCAAGCTCAGATGCAGCCTCCACCACAATAGTTCTTTGGGTATTCATTCCCAGGGCGCCTCAAACTTGGGCTTTTCCCGAAAATTCCCCAATCCATACCCTCTACAACCGTGGGCTGCTCCACAACAGTCGTGGTTTGGCCCTGCCCTCCAGTAAGGTCCAGAGGAGGGCAAGGCGGGCAAGGTGGATCAGTGGATCCCAACCCTACATGGACCGCCAATCAACTTAGCAACGTGAGCTAGTCTAAGAATGCTCAGAGAAACAAGCATGATGAGGCCCCTAAACCCTTCTCTTCTGCTTATCTTGGTTTGACGTCCTATGCGAATGTCATCTGCTACAACTGCACCGATCCAAGACATCATGTTGATAAATGTCTGAAACCTAAGAGCTGTTTCATTTGCAAGATGGTTACACATAAGGTTGAGAGCTGCCCAGCTAGGAAGAAGCCGCACACATCTATCAGATATGTAGGCAGTGCTGCCCGTGGATTAGGTTTTTATCATGTAGATGCTCCAGATGTCAACTCACATCACCAAGGGAATCCGAGGAATGTTGGAATTGTCCTTATTGAGACTGAAGAGGTGACCATGCGGGATTTATCCGGCAAGTTTGCTGATATCTACAAAACCAACTGGCATGGCCCGTCAACACCCTAGGTGAGTGGACTTTCCTGGTCAAGTTTCCTCCCGAAATTTATGTGGTGCAAGTGGATAATTACCACTATTTTGGTTTTAAGAGGGATAACGTTAGAGTTAATGTGGAAGTGTGGAAGGGTAATGTACAGGCTGAAGATGATTTTCAAGAAGTCTCGATTAAAATTAGGAGGCTTAACCCCAAGTGGTATGAATGGTTCATGTTGGATTAGATCACATCCACACTTGGGGTGCTTGTTGATGTGCACTTGCAACACAACTTCAAGACTTTCTATGAATCCGCGAGGGTCAAAATCTGTTGTATGGACCACTCGAGAATCCCAGGAGAAAGATTGTTTGGAATTGATAGCAAAATATGCAAGCTTCTTATTGAGGTGGAACCACCTAAAGACGAAGGCTCCCGATTACTTCCACCAATCCAATTTCAGGAACTCTACTATCCATGGACATTGATCTTAGAGATAACACTATCGAAGATGCTGCATCTTATAAAGGATCTAGAGTTGAGTGTCATTATGGTTATGCTGCTAGCTCTGGGATCATCAACATCACGTCATAGTCCCTTGTGAGGGAGTCCTGGACTACCGGGTCCCAACCGAGGTGGGTTTGTCCATGGGCCAGGATGGGGGCCCATCAAAGAGAAGGACCCCAAAAGCCTAATGACAAAGCATGGATGCTCTAGATTCTGTCAAGGCTTGGCGTGCATTTCAAGGAAGGGCTAATTCGTTCGACATGTAAATAATAGATGATAACCCACCTTTATGTAACCCTAGAAACCCCGGGTGCCTATATAAACCATGGGGTTTAGCCCATAGAAGGGAGCGATGCACAACATCACAACCCCTAGGGTTGAGCCCATAATCTCACGATCTCAAGGTAGATCAACTCTCTAATTTCTACAATAGCAATACAACAACAACAGAATGTAGAGTTTTACCTCCATCGAGAGGGCCCGAACCTACGTAAAAGCCCTCGTGTTCTTTGTCTCCTGTTAGCGTCGATCAAATCTCACAATTCGGCCCCCCTACTCGAGGTCTATCGGTTTTGACACCGACATTGGTGCTTTCATTAACAGCCCACTGCGTGTCATTAGGATTGACGGCTCCCCCATTGGAAATCAGAATCCCTTTAAGGCTTTCTTCGTTCCTATAACCTCTTTTAACGGGTCACCTGAAAACATAATGGATCTAAAGGCGCACTCTCTCGTAGAGGTGACAGATCTGGAGTCTAGCCCTCAGCATCACACTTCATCTAACAATTCGGCCAATAGTTCTCCCTTCGTGGAAACTTTGGATCCGAACCCTCCTTCAAGGAACAAACACGGACTAGTCAGTCTACGAGGATGGATGTTCTAGACTTCGAGACGAACACCATACAACTCTCCTACAACAAACATGGGAACACGATAGGGTCCCCCATGATCGGATTAATAAATTGTTTCCCTCCCTCCTCCCACATAGGATACTGTACGGATAATTCAGGACCGACAGATGTGTGGGACCTAATCTACATAAAACAGCAAGCATGGGAGACCGTCCGACAATTTTGGTAAAGATTTTTGTCTCTCAAGAACAAAATAGCTAACTGCCATGACTCCGAACTGCTCACTATCTTGTGCAACAACTCTAATGACGCGGGATTACTAAACGCCCTCGTTCAACGTCGAGTCAAAACATTCGCCAAACTTTCCGATCTAGTGACCAAAATCTGCTTGATGGAGGACACTTGGATGGCCGAGCAGCCCGCCAGATGTAACAAACCCGCATACGCAACCCCGCACAAAGACACCTCCACGTGCTCTACCCTCGATGCACCGTCACCAAAGAGAAATAAAACGAAAGAGCGGACTACCCTTGATAGACTACTGGACAGACCTTGTCATACTGCTGAACATCAACCAAAATCACAACCTTTGAGCTTGTTAAGTCGTCACACATGTAGCCAAGTACGACAAACCTCTCCTCACTAGTAATAACACTAGCAACCACCACACAGACATTCCAGAAAAAGCCAAATGAATGACTATCTATCAAACATATAGATCGATCAACCAGCGAAAATAGGTTCTATGGGACCTCGGTCCTCCAAGAGTTAAAACACCATCGACCGCGTGGTTAGACATGCTGATCACATTTGAGCAAACTGATCTGCCGATTGATGACCTAAGCCGATGTCTAGCTATCGTGATCATCAACCCCATAATAGACGGACGCCGCCTACAAAAATTCCTGATGGAGGGAGGAACCAACCTAAAACTCATTTATGAGAGCACGCTCGATAAAATGGCGTTTGATACAAATCACATTTGATAGAGCTCCACTACTTCCCGCGATATTGTCCCAAGAAAGAAGCACGATGCATGGGAGAAATTACCCTTTATGTGGTCTTTGGTACCCCCGAGAACTATCGTTCCAAGGAGTTAACATTCCATGTTGCACCTTTCCAAAGTGGTTGTCATGCCCTCCTTGGACGAGACATATTAGCAAAATTTCAAGCCATACCTCACTATGGCTATATGAAGCTAAAAATGCAAGGCCCTAATGGAGTAATCACCATTGCGATTAACCCGAATGTAGCACTCAGGGCTGAAAACAAAACGACCTCCCTAGTGCTAGAGTCAATGGTTGAGGCCTATGTAGCCGAAGAGCTAACGGAACTTCGGCCCTCGGTTGGCTAGGATGATGCCATTATTGACAAACACATCAAATCAACCTCATTCAAACCAGAGAACGAAATTGTTAAATTACTAGTACACCCCGACAGATCTAAATAAAACAACGACCATCTGTGCAAAACTACATCCAGAAATTGACGAGGCCCTGGGGAACATCCTTTGAGACAATTGGAATATTTTTGCGTGGCACCCTTTGGATATGCCAGGAATACCAATTGGCCTCACCGAGCATAGCCTAAACCTAATAACAGGACTCAAACCAATCGAGTAGGCATTATGGCGATTCTGTGAGCAAACTGTCATGCAATGGGCGAGGAGTTGGCCAAGTTATGAGGAGCACTAGCCCGGGGGGTTTGATTAATTATCCAGGGGGTAGCTATGCCCTATCCATTTTGATTAAGTTGCTAAGAAAATATAGTACAAATTTTGGGCCTTGCGGGAAGAGTTTTATCCCAAAATGAATTATTAAGGGGGTCGCCATAACAACCCCAAGCATGTTAGGAGAGCTCAATACGGAACATAACACTAGGAAACAGAAACTAGGACGACAAAGGCGAAAGAAATAACCGAGCAAAAGGCCAAGCCTTTCGCCTTTTACCGTGTGTTCAAGAATTCGTCCAGTTAACCAGTTAACTTGCCGATTAATCCCTACTCGCAAGGTCATAGAGTAGCCGATTAACTAATAAATCACCCGATTAATGGATTAAATGGCCGATTAACTTGCCGATTAGCGCATTAATCCCCTACTCACGAGCCAACCGAGTAGTTACCAGTTAACGATTTCCTCAACAATGCTTTTACCAAGTATATATGTGCATTAAATTAAATAGCCATAATATGGTGATATCCCAAAATATCCATGTGAACACTTGGATCAACATGCACCTGCATCTAACAACGCTATAAGAAGGGTTGAGCAAGCGGTAACTTAACCAAACAATGTTTTGCTAGGAGGTTGTGGGATTAGATGTTTATCATGGCATTTTGGGAGGCTTGACATTCAAGTGGTCGACAGCGAGGCATAACAATAGAAACGAGACAACTAGGCGTAACAAAATTAGAAATGATATTGAGGGTGGTGATCATCTTGCCTTGAGCTTCATTAGCGGGATAATAATCTTGCTCTTCAGAGATGTTCTGGATAGGATCCTCGTACTCGTTCTCGTCAACCTATGCTACTCCAAAGAAATAACAACATCAAATGAACATACATCAAATGCACAATGCTCAAGAAATATGATGCATGGTCATCTGGTGAAAGGAACATGGCAATCCTATACTAGTCATCTTTCTCATGCAGTTATTTTGTTATTATATTCCTAGAAAGAACCTCAAGTTTCATTATTTGTATATCTATGAACATGGAAAAAATGAATGCTTCACGTGAAAATGATGCAAATGCATATGAAGAATGTTGCAATCGGAGTTATGGATCTCTCGTGGCACTCACGACAAGGTACTGATGGAAACGATGACAAAACAAATTTTGAGAGAGGCTATGGGCAATTTCTTTGTACCCCAAGTGTGTCACTGGATTGGAAATAAAATTCTAGATGAAATGGACCTAAAGATCATGAAAAAGTGGGTATAACTCCCACAAAGTGCAAAAACAATTATGCAAGCAATCTGTCCAAAATAGCAACATGTCATATTGGACACATCAAAACCATAAGCTACATGAATCTAACATGCACAACAAGACATGGGGATGTATGCTACATGATGCACAACATCTCATCTCATAGAAGCACATTGAATAGAAGGATGTACCAATAATAAATGAGCTCACAAGATGGCTATTGGAACAACAATTATGACTTAGTGAAAAATACCAGTTTTTCACAACGAGTGTTAACCTGAAGGCATATTGAAAACAACAAAACTATATGCTATAGGGATTATCATGGCATGAAATTCTACAGCATGACAATGGACCAGATGCACTAGAAATAACTCCACAAGGACATCATCAAAATATGCACAAAAAATGGCTAGGATCAACCCAACATGGCAATCTGAAGTTAACACTTCCTCAAACTTAGTGAAAATAACAGGGTGCAAGGAACAACGGTTTTAACAGATTGAGATGTTTGACAACAAAATTAACTAGTATGCGAAACCTATACTTGAAAACTAATGGCACAACATAACAAAGGATACCATGCTTTACAAAACACTCCATGGAATCAACCACAAAGGAGTTGTAGAACAATGGCAATTCACATGGAAACATAGCAACAAAATATAGCAGATTCAGAATAAGAATTATTTACCCTTCAAACAACAATATTTTCATAGCATGTTGATAGCAAGAAAACAACAACTAGACATTTATTTTCATGGCAATCAAAATTACCAGGGGCTAGTACACATGTCAAAGGGCATTTCTCATGTTAACAAATATTTCAGAGGAGGTGCAGGCCCCGTGCCGCTCCCGCGAGCGGCCCGGGCGCAAACCTAGCCCCCGCTGCCGCCACCGCACGCCTCGCCTCTCGCCTCCCTCGCCGCCGCCGGGCAAAGCCTATGCGTGCGTCGGCAGCGGCGGGGCTCATCCCTCCCCGCAAGGCGTCCGAGCGGCGCGGACGGCCGGCCTTGTGGAGGCGCCCGGCTCGGCGGGACGCGTAGGGCCATAGACGCGAGCTCGGCAAGGCCGGCGCGCGCGCGTGTATGCGGCACGGACGGGGCGAGCTGGACTGCTGGAGGGGGAGTGGCATAGCCGATGCGCGCAGGGGGCAGGGCAGTGCGCGGCCGCCGCGCGGGTGGTGGGGCGGCGCGAGCAGGCAGAGTGGCTGCGGCGCGAGCGGGCTGAGGGGTGGCAGTACGAGGCCGAAGGTGTCCTGGATCTGGATGCGGCGGCGCTTCTGGGCCCGGTTGGGCCAGATCTGGGCTCAGCGGGCCCGCTCGTCCTGGGCTGTCGGTGCTTTTCCGCTCCCGGCAAAGGCGGTGGTGCTGCTTTGCCGCTCTCGGAGATGTGGAGGATGGCAGCGTGGCAGCGCTGCAACTGGTGGCTGGAGCGGGGCATCTACGACGGCGTGAGGTGCACTGTGGTTTTTGCTGGCCGTGTGTGACTGGTGGTTGGCGGCGGGAGGCTCTCTGATGCATCATGGATTCTTGCAAGGGACGTCGGCGGGCTGCGATGGCAATGGGTTTGGTGAGCTCCAGGCGAAATCGTAGCAAGACCTCGGTTGATGCCGGCGGCGACAACGTCTTTGGACGTCGTTTCCCTCCTTGGAGGCGTCATCGTGTGGAGCCCCTTCACCTACCTTATCGTCTCAGTCAAATTCCGGGTGAAAACCTTAGCTCTGGCCTTGGCTGCAGCGGGCATCGACGCGTTCGGTCGCTTCCTCCTTGGGGGTTATGCGTTTGGAGGTCCGGTGTCACGCCCAAGATGCGACCCTATCCTCAATTTAGCACGAAGGCCTCGTCAGGGATAGAAGCGCATCTCGTCGTGTCGCAAGAATGGATATCGTTACAAGTACATGTACTTAAAAGAAGAGAGATATATATATATATAGAATTGGCTTACACTCGCCACAAGTTACATCAGAGACACATCAGTACAATACATAATCATCATGAAGAAGAGCAGAGTCCGACTACGGACGAAAACAAACGAGAAAAGAAGAATGACGTCCATCCTTGCTATCCCAGGCTGCCGGCCTGGAACCCATCCTAGATCGATGGAGAGGAAGAAGAAGAAGCAACTCCAAATGAATAATCAACGCGCTCGCGTCAAATAACCTTTACCTATACCTGCAACTGGTGTTGTAGTAATCTGTGAGCCACAGGGGACTCATCAATCTCATTTCCAAAGGTATCAAGACTAGCAAAGCTTAATGGGTGAGGCATGGTAAAGTGGTGAGGTTGCAGCAGCGACTAAGCATATATTTGATGGCTAAACTTACGAGTACAAGAAATAAGAGGGGGAAGATCTACGCATAGCGGATGTGACTACTGATGATCAAATGAATGATCCTGAACACCTACCTACGTCAGACATAACCCCACCGTGTCCTTGATCGGAGAAGGAACTCATGAAAGAGAAATTCACGGTTACGCATGCAGTTGGCATGTTTTAGTTAAGTTAACTTCAAGTTATCTAGAACCAGTGTTAAACAAAGTTTCTACGTTGCCACATAACCGCGGGCACGGCTTTCCGAAAATATTTAACCCTGCAGGGGTGCTCCAACTAGTCCATCACAAATTACCACAAACCGCAAAGAAATCCTCGATCACGACACTCGCGATCTCGTCGGATTCCATAGTGGAAAACCTCAATTCTGAGATTACTCAAAGCATCACCGGAATCCCGATGCACAAGATATCTCGTCAAAGGTAAAACTAATCCAGCAAGGCCGCCCGGCGTGTCGACGATCCCGATAGGAGCCACGTATCTCGTTCTCAAGACACGACGGATGAGCTACGCATACGGTGGCCTGATAGAAAACATCCAAGTTTCCTTGGGTTGGCCCCGCACAGTGCTCTGCTTTTGGACCAGCACCATCAGCACTGGCCCTCCTGTATTATGTAGAAATTACTCCTCGGGTAGCGCTAACTCCCTATGCATTTGAGTGTTAACAGAATTATTATGTTGGGAAAATGTAGTACCAATGTTGGGCCTTGCCAGACCAGCTTTCATCTAAAACGAATTATCAAGGGGGTCCACATAACAACCACGATCGTGTTAGGAGCGCTCAATTATGGAACATAACACCGGTAGCCGAAAGGAAGGGGGCAAAGGTGGAAAAAAACACCAAGCTAGAAAGGCCGAGCCTTCCACCTTTTACCAAGTATATAGGTGCAGTGATATGACAAGGGACCCATGTTATCACATGGAAGCAACTGCACCTGCAGCTAGCAATGCTAACACAGGGTTAAGCAAGCGGTAACATAGTCAATCAGTGGTTTGCTAGGTTGAACAGGTTGAAGGTTTTCATGGCATTGTTGAGAGGCTGATATATAACATGTGGTAGGCAACGAGGCATAATCGATAGAAGCGGTAAAACTAGCATGGCAATGATAGTAATGGTATCTGGGGAAATGGTCATCTTGCCTGAGATCCTGCTTGGAAGAAGAACGACTCCGTGAAGCAGACAAACCGAGGTAGTCGAACGGGTCCTCACATCCGACACGCTTGCGGAACTCTATCGAGACGGAGGAAACCGGAAACAAGCATCGACACACGATATACACCACACAATGCACAACACAAATGATGCATGAGGAGCTGAACACATGCAAGACACGACATGCCAATTCACAACACTAAAACACTACACATTAAGTGAAGTTCATTATGCAACGAGTTGCATATTGACGGAACTCCACATTTATTTATTTAGTTCTATCCCAATTAGGTACATGGCAATATTAAATGTGGTTACACATGGCAAGAGGTGAAGCGCAATTAAACTACCTATCCAGGCATTTTAAATAAGGTCGGAAATGACATATAGCATCTCCGAAACGACCTCACATGTTAATTTACAATTCTATCCAGATCTGAACTGACACATTTAATTAGTTGTTAGACATAAAAAAATAGGTTCACGTGATTCTACGCGTCGTTACAAGCAATTTACACATAGAGAACATCTCCAACGGAGCTACGGTTCAAAAGATACGGTCACCGCAAGATATGATGGCATGAATGCAATATGTGTGCAACGACGGTCACGAGAACTTCAAAACATACAACCAGCAAGAGAAAATGAAACTACATGAGATTCTAAGCAAGTTTTATATAGGACACGACCAAATCAGAGCTACGGTTCAACAACTACGAGCAAAACAAGATTTCATTACAATCTGTCAAAATCAGCCACATAGCATTTCCTACACCCCACAACTACGAGCTACAAAATCCCAATATGCTCAACCAAGGCATCACATGATAGAGGGAAAGAATCACTACAACAAACAACTAACAACAACTAGCATGGAAGCATGGATCACTAGGAAAAGAAGTCACAAAATGGCTTCTCACACACAGTTTCAGACTTAGTGAAAATAACACTTCATGAAAGTGCAGTTGTCGATCTGAAGGCATATTGACTGCAGCAAAACCATAAGCTACAGAACTCCAAATGGCATGAAAATTCAAAGCATGCTAGAGAATCCCAAAGTCTACAACTAACTCCATTGGACCAACCTCAAAAGAGCTACAGATCACAAGATAGAAGCAAGACAAGACATGAGCAAAATATAACAGATCCAGACTTAGAAATATTTCAGCATCTCTAAAATATCACTATTTCCTAGCAAGTAAAGATCAACCAAAGCACACCTAAACATGGATTTATATTGCAACTAAAAATACCAGGGGCTAGACTAAACATCAAAGGGCAATTCTCTAGTTGACAACTCCTTCAAACGAAGCACAGAATAAATCCTACGAAATAGACAAGAGGGCAACATAGCAAAATATCACGTGAACTAACTTGCTCAAAAGCTAAAACTAAATACACAGAAAAATCCTATGGATTTTTCTACCCGGAAAACATATAAAACATGTGGAGTTGCAACACAAAAATATTGCCACACGTAAATGCGAGATATAATCCTAAACACGGAAAATAAACTAGCGGCAAATCCCTACTCGCAAAAATACCACCGGCTACTCTAAAATACATGGCAAAGGGGTTCCTAAAACATGAACATTTAATCTACGACATTCGAGCAACCCGGACACGCACGAGAAATAACGACGGAACGGATCCTATTGGAACAACACGTAAATCTATGCATTCGACATGTCAAACAACGTCAAACAAATATGCAAGTTATAAATTCAGATTCTACGCGAAATTCTACACCAAAACCATATACAATATGACTCGATCCGACTTACGGTTTAAAAGAAACGGGCAAATTAATATTCGTCTATTTTTCTGGAATTTAATTAAATTCCAAAAATTTCCTAAATTACCTAATGGGCCTAACAGTGGCGCAATGAAACTAAATGCGCCTAGGCGGGGGAAAGAGGCACGGGGAAAAGGAGTGCTCACCTCGGTCGGGCCGGCCTGGAGTGGGAGGCGAGACCTGGGCCGCGGAGGAGGCCTCAGGCTGCTGACTGGGCCGGCTGCGGTGTTGAGGCCCACGGCAAGGCGAAGGGACAACCCGAGCGGGGAACTGCTCGTTGTCTCCTCGCGGGCAGGCGCCTATGGCGGCGCAGCAATAGGTACCGGCAGCGGGGCAAGGGGAGGCCAGATCCCGACGGCGGGGGCAAGGGAGGCCGGATCCCGGCGGCCTAGGGCGGATCCGGACCTCGGGGATCCGTTCCCAGTGGGAGGGACGGCGGAGCACATGATGGAGGAGCTGAGGTCGCCCGGACATGTCCGATTTGACCACAGACATGTGTGGTAGGTGGGGATTTGGGCAAATCTGAGCCCCTTATCTCAGATCTGAAGTCTGAGAAAGGCTATGGAGCTTGGGGCTGCGAGATTTGAAGGGTGTGGGCTAGCAGGTGGGGATTTCTAGGGGGTGGCTGCAAAAACGACTAGGGGAACCATAGTGAAGTGAGAGCGGCCTCTCCATGGGGTGGAGCTTATATAGGGTTGGTCTATGGTGGGGTGGACCTCATCCGTCCGATCACGATCCGACGACCACGAACGGAGGAAGTGGCTAGGTGACACTACTGACCTGTGTAGATGGGCTATGTAGGGGTGAGAGGGAAATAGCATGGCGCGACAACATGATTTAACACACCAAAACACGTCCGACGATAGACCGAATATGGTGCCGCTACGGTCGGCCGTCCGGGTACCAGACGGACTCCGACCGCGACGAAATTTGACATTGAGAAGGATCGAGATGGACCTAGAGGGGGTGAATAGGTACAGTTCCAAATTTTAATAATTACTTAGCAATTTTAGGCAAAAGTGCGGAATATGAGTGTAGGCCTAATAATTGCTACGACAAAGAGTAAGCTATTTAGAGTGAAGTAAGGCAAGCGGTAAACAATAATCAAATACAAGTATGTAATAAGGATTAACACAAGTAGAGAGTTAGGGTTAGAATAACCGAAACTCCAAGAGAGACAAGGATGTATCCCGATGTTCACTTCCTTGGAGGGAAGCTACGTCACTGTTAGACGGGCGGATGTTACCACGAAGGTACACCAACGCCACGAAGGCTCACCCTATTCTCCCTTTCAGATAACTCCACGAAGGCGTTTCTCAACCACTAGTGGTAAGCCTTGAGGTGGCTTCCAAACCTTCACAAACTTTCCGGGGGAAATCACAATGGTTTGATTCCTCTCCGAAGACTCCTACCGCCTAGGAGTCTCCAACCTCCAAGAGTAACAAGATCACGGGGATTGCTCAAAACTTGCTCAAATCACAAATCACTTTGGTGGGAAGGAGGAGAGGGAGACGATCTATATTTTGATTGGAACAACACTCAAAGGGACTCACAAATGCTCTTGGGATCTAGGATTTGGTGTAGACAAGAGTGAGTGAGAAGAAAGGTGTTCTTGGATGTATTCTAGCTGTGTTGAACACCCTCTCACGAAGTGGGAGAGGGGTATATATAGTGGGGAGTGTAAAACAGCCGTTGGGGACACTTTAAGTCACACAGGGTCCGGACGTCCGACAGTTTACGGAAGTCCGTGCGTCCGCAAGGGGTCGGACGTCCGATAGGGGTCGGTCGTCCGAGGGCTGTAGATATGACTGGAAACACTATGAAGTGAACAGCGACCGGACGTCCGGAGAAGGCCGGAAATACGACTTATTCGACTCAACTTCTTCTGGTGGGAGGTTCCGGATTTCCGAAAGGGGACGGACGTCCGACCCTCGGACGTCCGGAGGGAGCCGGAAATCCGAGTTATGGATATCACGTTCTTCTGGTGCAGGGCTCCGGATTTCCGAAGCTGGTCGGTTGTCCGACCCTCGGATGTCCGAAGGGAGCCGGAAATCCGGGTTATAGAGCTCAATTTCTTCCGTTGCAGAGCTCTGGATTTCCGGAGCCTGTCGGTCGTCCGACCCTTGACCTGCCCTCGGACGTCCGGAGGAAGCTGGAAGTCCGAGGCAATAGACCTGCTTTGAGATAGGAGCAGAGAGAGAATATGTGGTATTGAGCAGAATAGTGAAGATGTGGTATGAGCAAGTTCATCGCAAAACCTGTGATCCCCTCTTAATAGTGTGGGATCCCTATACTCAAGAATAGTAAACTCAAAAGGATAGCCTGCATCATCTTTTATCAATCCCGAGCCTTCTTGACGTATAAATCCCGATCTTCTCAGACCACCTCTCGCACATAATTATCAATCTATTAAAGTACTTGCCATCCTGAGATACACTCAACAAATAGGATTAGTTTCGTATGTATGTGTTGTCATTAACACCAAAAGTCGATTAGGGGCATAGCATGCACTTTCAATCTCCCCCTTTTTGGTAGTTGATGACAACATATACATAGGTCTCAAAAAGATTTAACATACATTATAGCCTAGGAGATATTTAGTACGGAGCTCCCCCTTAGTATGTGCATGATAAAATATCGGAGCTCCCTTTTAATGTGTTTATCGAACATATAATGGATCATCATGTGAAGATAATAGATCATCATAGAAAGACAATAGATCATCATAGAAGTACAATAGATCATCATAGAAGTAGTGGAGCAAAACATAATAGTCTATGATGATATCATAGCAATCCATAACAATCACAATCATTCATAAGTAGCCATACATGAGTTTATCCATTACATTAAATCTCCAAAGACTAAAAACTACGATACATTACCCCCCTTTGGCACCAAGTACCAAAAGGGAGGCACCAACAGCATCAACCATGCTCAGAGCTCATCAGCATCATCGTCAGCATCATCCTCATCGTCAGGCAAGCCACTGCCACCAGCCTCGTCAAGGAAATCAGCCCACTCAGGACCAGATGGGAAGCCAAAGTCAGAAGGAGGAGCAGCAGGAGGGGCCTCATCATCACTCACATCAAGAGCGCCCGAGGCTTTCACACGAGCCTTGAGGGCATTCTTGGAGGAGACTAGGCGAGAAACCACATCGTGGGTTTGACCACACTGGAAAGAGACGACCTTCATCATAGAAGAATGTGCCTTGCCAAGGAATTTGGCAATGCGACGGAGAGGATCGGAGCTAGATGAGGGGGTGGCTGACCGGGCAGCAGTGCGGCGAGTGGATGTGGAGGATGGGGCTTTCTTGGGAGCATAGTTATCCGCCATGTGAGCCTGGATGTGTGTGAGTGACAGCAACAGAGAAATCAGCAACATGATTAATAAGAGCCTGGATGAAGGGGGCATGAGGAAAGGCTCGCTTGTATTGAAAGCTAGCAAGCCGAATCTCATGCCAGAGAAAGTGAGGCACATTAATTTTGCTCTTGGGGTGCTCGTATAAGTGAGACATGATGTCAGTACAGTAGCCACTGCAAGAGCCCTTATCACCCATCTTGGGATAGATGGTGCGGATAAGACACTGAAAGATGATGAAGTAAGGTGAGCGCCAGCTGGATACCTGGTTAAGATCCTTCATGCGTTCATCCGCATCAAGCTCACTGAGTGGTTTGAGAAGATACCCACACGCCTCAATGGAATTAGGTGCATGGTTAGGATCATTCCTATGTATTTTGAAGCCGGAGTTGGGGAAACCAAGTGCGGCAACAAATGTATCATAAGTAGCTGTGAAGCGAACATCAGAGGTGATCCAGCTAACAGTGTGGTTTGGAGCAAAGAAGCATGTGGCATAGAACTGGTGAATGGCAGCAGCATTAAAATCGCGATGAAAAGCAAGCGGGGCGGCAAGCCCCGATGCCTCAATAAGCTCAATGGCACCCGGGTATTTCGCTGGGTGCATGTGAATATGCTCAAGATCTATGTAGAGATGAACAGACAGACCCTTAGGAACTATGACTGTAGTAAAAATGTCCGCCTGGACATGTGTGTGGAAACGTGAGTCCGTAGAGTCACGTACGACAGCGAATTGATCAATGTCGCGGTGGAAAGTGAGGTATGTAGACTTGGCAAGTGTGGTGAAGTTCGTGATTGCACGACCTAAGGTAGCAGGGGGTTCTAGAGAGATGCAACGAGCTTCACCTGCGGGCTGAGCAGGAGGAGGTGGTGGCATATAGGACGCCCTGCGAGTCCCGGGCTTTGGCTTGGACCTCCGATCGACTGGCTGGTCAGCAAGGTCCTCGGCGACAAGCTCATCCTCGAAGTCGGAGTCATCACCATCAGACGATGAGGGGAGCTGTGGAGACGGAGAACGCCGGGCAGTCCATTTGAAGGGACGACGTGGCCCTTCCGAGTCCGACCCCGTGCTAGTAGGGCGCGAGAGGATGAGCCAGCAACGTTCTTCCGTGCGGCGAGCTTGACCTTGGGCATGGTGCACAACAACCTACACGGATGGAAACCCCAAAAGAGGAACGAACATGGTCAAACCATAGGAACGAACATGGGGACTTGGGAGAGAGGGAACCAAACGCGAGGGGAACGGAGGAGATACCTGTAGATGGATCTTGCGGAGGAAGAAGAGGAAGAAGAGAAGGATCCGTGGAGGAGATCGGGTAGATCTCGGGAGTGGCGGCGCTGGCGAGTACTCCTGGAGCTGGCGGCGGCGGCAGGGGAAAAAGGGGGCGCGTGAGGGCTAGGGCAAAGCCTAGCCCCGCGCCCAGCTATTTATAGGCCCGATGCGTCGGACGTCCGACATGCGTCGAACGTCCGGAGAGAATTGTGCCGTCGGACGACCGTCACTAGTCGGACCACGACCGGAATGAGATTTGTCGTCGGACGTCCGAGACACGTCGGACGACCGAGAGAGAGGAGGAGGCAGAGGCTGATTCTGGAATTTTTGATGATGAGATGATGATTTTTCATGGATTCTCACAAAAAGTACGAACATAGTTGCCTACAAGCATTACATATACTACTTGTGGACAGAGATTGATTTATGCGTACTTTGTAAGCTCAAAAACAGAAAATTAAGACCCACTCCCCCTAAATGCATGTCCACATCAAGACACAAACATAATGTGAGTGTGTGTATGTGTGCAAGGTTTCAAGTTATGTTGTCAAGCTCCAAGATACCAAGTTCACGCCTAAGTTGACAGAACCTAGCTACGCTAAGTGGCTTGGTGAAAATGTCGGCTAGCTGTATGTCGGTACCCACATGGGTAATATCAATGTCACCCTTTTGCACATGGTCTCTCAAGAAATGATACCTAATATCAATATGTTTTGTGCGAGGGTGATCAATGGGGTTCTCGGAGATCTTTATGGCACTTTCATTATCACAGAGAAGAGGAACGTGTCGATACGTGATACCATAATCCTTTAGTGTTTGCCTCATCCATAGCAGTTGGGTTGCACAGCTTGCGGCTGCAATATATTCGGCCTCGGCCGTGGAGAGAGAAACACAGTTCTGCTTTTTCGAGGACCAACTTACCAAGGAGCGTCCAAGAAACTGACATGCACCGGAAGTGGATTTCCGTCCCACTTTGTCACCGGCCCAATCCGCATCGGAGTACCCAATAAGATCGAACTTTGCATCCTTAGGGTACCATAAGCCTAACTTTGGGGTGTGAACAAGGTATCTAAGAATATGCTTAACCGCCGTATGATGGCTTTCCCTAGGGGAAGCTTGAAATCTAGCACATATGCCTACACTTAACATGATGTCCGGTCTAGATGCGCAAAGATAAAGTAGCGAACCAATCATGGAGCGGTAAGTAGATGGGTCAAAAGGAATACCGTTGGTGTCTTCATTTAGAACTACGTCTGTGGCCATGGGTGTCTTCATAGGTTTAGCATTTGTCATATCAAATTTTTCAAGAATGTCCTTGAGATACTTAGTTTGAGACAAGAAAATCCCTTCTTGAAATTGTTGTATTTGAAACCCAAGAAAGAACTTCAAGTCCGTGTTGAGTGACATCTCAAAGGTCTTGGTCATGGATGCCGCAAACTTCTTGCATAAATGGATGTTAGGAGAACCAAAAATGATGTCATCTACATAGATTTGGCATAGGGTCAAGTCACCATTTTCCCTCTTAGTAAAAAGAGTGGGATCGATCACCCCCACCACAAAGCCATCATCGAGTAGGAACTTCTTAAGATGATCATACCAAGCACGGGGTGCTTGTTTGAGGCCATACAGAGCCTTGTGAAGTTTGTATACATGGTCTTTGTGGTGAGGGTCAACAAACCCAGGTGGTTGTGATACATATACCTCTTCTTGTAGAGGACCGTTAAGAAAAGCACTTTTCACATCCATTTGATGCAAAGTAAAACCATTGAAAGCAACATAGGCCAATAAAATGCGAATGGATTCAAGACGAGCAACAGGGGCGAAAATTTCACCAAAGTCCAAACCTTCAACTTGGGAGAACCCCTGTGCTACTAACCTTGCCTTGTTGCGTAGGGCAGTCCCATTCTCATCTTCCTTGTTCTTGAAAATCCATTGAGTGCCAATGACGTTATGTTCCTCAGTTGGTCGTTGTACCAATGACCATACTTCGTTGCATGTAAAATTGTTTAACTCCTCTTGCATAGCAAGGAGACAGTCATTGTCACACAATGCATCCTGAACCCTGTGTGGCACGGTACTAGAGACAAACGAAAAGTGAGCACAAAAGTTTGTTAATTGTTTACGAGTCACTCTACCTTCCGACACGCCGGTGAGGATTTGATCAATATCAACACGACCGTCCACACGTGGCATGATGGAGGTCAGGGTTTCACGAGGTTCGACTTTGTTTCCATCATCAACGTCCTCAACATATGGATCATTTATGTGCGGAGGAAGATATTCCTCTTCGCGTTGAACCTGTTGAGGTTCATCATCAAACATACCCATACTTTGGTCTAGCTCTTGAAGATCAACTTGTTCTTGAGTGTGATCAGAGTGAGAGACATGTTCTCCCACTTGATCCTCAACAACTGGCATGATGTGTGTGCTAGTATCTTG
The DNA here is from genome assembly GCF_904849725.1 of Hordeum vulgare subsp. vulgare. Lineage (NCBI taxonomy): Eukaryota > Viridiplantae > Streptophyta > Magnoliopsida > Poales > Poaceae > Hordeum > Hordeum vulgare. The sequence goes on along the minus strand of NC_058523.1, from coordinate 246,081,834 downwards.
TGGAGGTACGCGCAGTGAACTGTCTTGAGGATGAGAAATACTCTCATCATCTTCATCATCATCATGGGGTCTTTGTTCCATGGGAAGAAGTGCACCATTCCCGTTTGTTGAGGATGAAACACTTGCATCCAAACACACGAAAGTACTTAACATTGGGCTTGTTCCCAGTTAGGAGCTCATATGGAGTCTTCTCCTATATTGATTGAAGGAAGAGCCGGTTTGATGCATGACATGCTGTGTTGACGGCCTCAGCCCAAAAATTATGTGGTGACTTGTATTCGTCTAACATGGACCTTGCCATTTCCACAAGTGTCCGGTTCTTCCTCTCTGCCACACCATTTTGCTGAGGGGTGTAAGGTGCGGAGTACTGATGTTCAATTCCCACATCACTAAGAAATTCTTCTTGGGTGTAGTTCTTGAACTCAGAGCCATTATCACTTCTTACTGCCTTGATGTCCTTGTCAAACTTCCCCTGGCTTGTTTGGCAAAATCAATGAAGGTGATCTTCGTCTCGTCCTTGGACTTGAGAAAGAACACCCATGTATATCTTGAGTAATCATCAACAATGACTAGGCCATACTTTTTCCCTCCAAGACTTGCCCATGAAGGAGGCCCAAACAGATCCACATGAAGGAGCTCTAACGGCCTCGAAGTGGATACAATGTTCTTGGGTGGATGTTTTGATTGATGTTGTTTCCCAGCTATGCATGCACTGCACACACGATCTTTCTTAAAAGATACATTTGTTAGTCCAAGGATGTGATTACCGTTTAAGGGATTTTGAAGATTTCTCATGCCGACATGGGCGAGCCGGCGATGCCACAACCATCCCATGTCGGCCTTGGCCATTAGACAAGTTGTATGGAAGGTGCTCTCTTTCGAGAAATCAACCGTGTAAAGGTTGCCATCCAACTCTCCAACAAAGGCCACTTCGAGAGTGTCTCTTTTAAAGACTTTCACATCCGTTAGTCCAAATAATGTGTCATAACTGACGGAAGCCAATTGGCGAACTGAAAGTAAATGATATTGAAGCGATTGGACAAGCATGACATTTGCAATAGACATGTCATTAGTGATTGCCACCTTGCCCAACCCAATTACCTGCCCTTTCGACCCTCCACCAAATAAAGTGCTCATGTATGGTCGAATGGCTTGCATGAAGTCATAGAGCAAGTTACTATCTCCGGTCATATGATTGGTGCATCCACTGTCGATCACCCATTTGGCTCCTCCGGAGAAAACAGCCTGTAACGAATTAAGACTTGGTTTAAGGTACCCATTTGGTCATGGGGCCTTTCACATTAGTTACAAGAGTCTTAGGGACCCAAATAGCATAGAATCGGAATGCATTACGGGGACCAACTAATATAGCATAAACCTCTCCTTCCTTTGATTTGCGTAGTACATAGGATGGAGGCATGAATTCGGTTGTCTTGTTGTGAGTAGGCGAACCCCTAGTGGCCGACCCACTCACAACCTTACCTTTCTCCTTGTGTCCCTCTCGTACAAATATTTCTTTAAGCGGAGTGGTACACTTGAGAGGAGATGCACTTTTCTTGGCGGTGCTTGGGTTGAACCCAAGCCCTTCCTTGGCAAGGCCTCCATTGTGTCAACTTAAGATCTCATTGAGAGTCTTTTGTCCTTGTGCACATGTCATGAGACCTCTGTCTAGCTGTGCCTTTAGCGAACAGTTTTCCTCAAGGATAGATGTCAGTTCACTACTAGAGTTAGTAGTGCAGGTACCAACATTAATAATAGGTGAGGAGTAGGCCTTAGCTAAAGTGTCAAGATAAGTAACCTTGAGTGCCTCAAAGCTCTTTGTAAGAACAGTGAGTTTCTCTTCCTTGTCTTTGAGAGACAAGGATAGACGCTCACAGTCCTTAGAAAGGGAAGCATGACAGTTCACTAGTCGGTTTTTATCATTTAGTAACTCTTTGCACACAGATTCAACCTTTTCAAGGAGGCAAGATCATTAGCATGTTTATCAAGGTTTTCACCTACTTTTGAGCATAATGCATCATTTTGTGCTTCCTCATATAGGACTTTCTGCTCAAGGATTTCATTTCTTTCCTTCTCCTCAGTGACGAGGGTTTCGAGTTCCTTGATGGTATTGGTGTGCTTACTCACCATTTCCATAAGTATGCGAAACATAGTGAGCTTCTTTCCTTTAAGAGAGCACATAAATTTGTTTATTTTAGCAAACATGGGATGATCTAAGTCATTGTCCTCATAGTGATCTTCCGCATCAAGATACTCATCAGATGGGGCAGAAGCTAGACTGAAAGAGTTTAACCGTGGAGTTACCTTAACCTTATCATGGGAGCTTTGGTCTTCCTCATCTCCCATGGCAGTCTTTGCCATCAAACACTTGTGAGCGTTGCCCTTGTAGTCCTTCATATAGTTGTAGTGAACAACATCACCACTTCTATTGACTAGCCTCAAGGTGTTTTGTGTATCCTGAGCTACTCCGGCAACTCCACCAACATATTCTGGATTTGATTCTTCTTGTGCAACCATTGCTCTTCCATCTGTCCTCTTGAGCTTGGAGTTCATAGGGTTTGGCAACTTCTTCTTTACAAAGGTCTTTGGAAACCTTGGTTTGTCTTCTGTCTTCTCATAAGGGCAGTCATTGGAGAAGTGGTTGGTTTCCTCACAGTTGTAGCATTTCCTTACCTTCTTCTTTGGGAATCTTCCCTTGAATTTTCCTGCACTGAACTTCTTTACAAAGAGAGCAATGTCCTCATAAGATGGGCTTTCATCAGAGTCAACATCATCACCATCTTCGCAGTCATCATCACCCTCTTCTTCTTCACTTTCTTCTTCGTCACATTCATGCTTGGCTTTCAAAGAAATATTGATCTTTGATGTTGAAGTGCCATGCATGGCAAGGTGCTTTGTTGCATTTGCCTTTAACTCTTCAAATAATTGAAAAGTGGATATGATGTCATCTGGAGTCATTGCTTTGAACCCATGGTGCTGCCTCATGTCCCATACCATTTGATGGTGATACGGAGCAAGAGCATGAAGTAACTTGTCCACGAGAAATCTCTTGGTCAGATTGAAACCATCTTGCGTCTTGTCATAGTCACATGACTCAATGTCTGCGGCAAGAGTCATGAGCCATTCTAGTAGTTGCTTCGGAGATTCACCCTTTTCTATATAGAAATTCTGTAATTGCCCCTTGGCAATTTCACATTGAGCAAGCCGAAGAGTGGAGGTACCGGTCTTGGTCCTTATAATGCTATCCCACAGTTCCTTGGCACTTGTGATGTGAGGTCTCCGTTGCTTGTCATTCATTCCTTTTCTTATGCACATGATCGCAGTGTCATTGAGATGCTTGTCATAAGTTTCTCTGGGAGTGAGACACCTTGGATCTACATGATTGTACCCATGCTCGAGGATGTCCAACATCTCATCATTGGCGTACCTAAGATGATCCTGCATACCAACTCTCCACAAGGCAAAATCGGAATTGTCATCAAGCAAGGGAGGTTTTCCTCTAGGATTGTACTTAGGTTTCTCAATTTGAGATCTAGCATAAAGCCATGGAACACTGGTTTGGTTCCTTTCCGGAGGTTGTTGGCCAAATGAAGAACCGTGCACATGTGGCCCTGAGGCCCTCGGGGACGTGGTTGTCCCCGTGGTTAGTGATGCCAGTATCATTTGGACCATGGTCTCAAGGGAAGCATCATGCTCCTCTTTTTGCTTGGCAAGGGCCCGTTCCAGGTCCTCAGAGGTGAAAGACTTGACTTCCATGGAAGTCCTGTCCCTCTGCACTGAAGCTACCGTAGCTGGAACCCCGTCCATCTCTCTCTAGGGCGGTTAAGCCACAAGAATAGAGCAATAGGCTCTGATACCAATTGAAAAGGATCGAGATGGACCTAGAGGGGGGGGTGAATAGGTACAGTTCCAAATTTTAATAATTACTTAGCAATTTTAGGCAAAAGTGCGGAATATGAGTGTAGGCCTAATAATTGCTACGACAAGGAGTAAGCTATTTAGAGTGAAGTAAGGCAAGCGGTAAACAATAATCAAATACAAGTACGTAATAAGGATTAACACAAGTAGAGAGTTAGGGTTAGGAATAACCGAAACTCCAAGAGATACAAGGATGTATCCCGATGTTCACTTCCTTGGAGGGAAGCTACGTCACCGTTAGAGGGGCGGATGTTACCACGAAGGCACACCAACGCCACGAAGGCTCACCCTATTCTCCCTTTGAGATAACTCCACGAAGGCGTTTCTCAACCACTAGTGGTAAGCCATGAGGTGGCTACCAAACCTTCACAAACTTCCCGGGGGAAATCACAATGGTTTGATTCCTCTCCGAAGACTCCTACCGCCTAGGAGTCTCCAACCTCCAAGAGTAACAAGATCACGGGGATTGCTCAAAACTTGCTCAAATCACAAATCACTTTGGTGGGAAGGAGGAGAGGGAGACGATCTATCTTTTGATTGGAACAACACTCAAAGGGACTCACAAATGCTCTTGGGATCTAGGATTTTCTGTAGACAAGAGTGAGTGAGAAGAAAGGTGTTCTTGGATGTATTCTAGCTGTGTTGAACACCCTCTCACGAAGTGGGAGAGGGGTATATATAGTGGGGAGTGTAAAACAGCCGTTGGGGACACTTTAAGTCACACAGGGTCCGGACGTCCGGCAGTTTACGGAAGTCCGGGCGTCCGCAAGGGGTCGGACGTCCGACAGGGGTCGGTCGTCCGAGGGCTGTAGATATGACTGGAAATACTGTGAATTGAACAGCGACCGGGCGTCCGGAGAAGGCCGGAAATCCGAGTTATTCGACTCAACTTCTTCTGGTGGGAGGTTCCGTATTTCCGAACGGGGACGGACGTCCGGCCCTCGGACGTCCGGAGGGAGCCGGGAATCCGAGTTATAGAGCTCACATTCTTCTGGTGCAGGGCTCCGGATTTCCGAAGCTGGTCGGTCGTTCGGCCCTCGGATGTCCGGAGGGAGCCGGAAATCCGAGTTATAGAGCTCAATTTCTTATGGTGCAGAGCTCCGGATTTTCGGAGCCTGTCGGTCGTCCGACCCTTGACCTGCCCTCGAACGTCCGGAGGAAGCCGGAAGTCCGAGGCAATAGACCTGCTTTGAGATAGGAGCAGAGAGAGAATATGTGGTATTGAGCAGAATAGTGAAGATGTGGTATGAGCAAGTTCATCGCAAAACCTGTGATCCCCTCTTAATAGTGCGGGATCCCTATACTCAAGAATAGTAAACTCAAAAGGATAGCCTACATCATCTTTTATCAATCCCGAGCCTTCTTGACATATAAATCCCGGTCTTCTCAGACCACCTCTGGCACATAATTCTCAATCTACTAAAGTACTTGCCATCCTGAGATACACTCAACAAATAGGATTAGTTTGCTATGTATGTGTTGTCATTAACACCAAAAGTCGATTAGGGGCATAGCATGCACTTTCAGACATGGGACCTACCTGTATTAAAATAAGACCGCACGTCAAATCTCAATCCAATCAGAGAAAGTTTTATGCACACTTTTTAAAACAAGGATTAGACGATGCCGCGGGAGCGTGCGTGTGTGGTCGGGCTCAGAACAGACAACGACGAGAATCGGCAACTAAGAACGGATGCAAGTTTGAAAACTGGCAGCAACGGAGATGCCGATGCAATGCAGATGATGCGCATGATGCGATGATGATGTGACAAAAGCAAAATAATCACACGACAGAAACGGAAAGAAAAGGGAATCTTCTGGAACGTCGGCAACAGGCTGTCACAACTCTCCTACAGTACAAGAGGATCTCGCCCCGAGATCCAAGAATGAAAGGGGGAGAGGATGAGAAAGAACAGGAGGTAAAAACTTAGTCGCTTCTTTGACAAACGAGTGAAACCAACGATCCTTGAAGGTAGCAAAGAGATGAGGAATGATATGAGAAAGAAGCAAGAATTGACGGAAAATTTCGACAGCACTTCGGTAGGAAAATGGGACAAAAAATTCGATAAGGTAGGAGAATTAGACAATATTGATAACAAACAACAAAATAGATCAAGGGAACACCATGGTCTTGGTAGAACAACATAATAGACCCAAAAGAGCAACATCACAATCCCTCCGGAACAATAGAATATGAACTACCTCATACGGAAGAAGAGAATGAAGAAAAGAATGACAACTACTAACTCCAATGAACTTGGCAAGGATCCTTGCAAGAAGAATTGGGTAGAGTTGTTGGAAAAACAACAACGAAAATAACAAGATAGTAGTGGGCTTATGGAAACCTTTTTAAACAAATGAAGTGACAACCAGCCACTAACAGAACAAGGATTGTTTGGGAGAAACAAGATATGAAAATTTCTTACACCAAGAGGGTACGTTGAGAACTTGGATTAATGACAAGCACCATGACAACAAAAATCCATAGGAAAAGCTTTAGGTGAAATCCAAACCAAGATAGCTCAATGAAGAAATCATGGGTTGCAAATATCTCATGATCATAGAATTGGTGGTTTAATTACCTCAGTCTTGAAAGGAAATCTCTTCGAGGCTCCTACACTAACAAGAATGCTATAATACCACCTCAAAGGATAAAGGAAGAACAAATGCACTTGGAAATGCAAGATAAGAAAACTTGAGGTTCTCCAATAAGAATCTTGAAGAACTCTTTGAGAATGAATTGACATCATGAGCCGTTCCGGAAGAAGAATTCGGATTACTTATGAACAAGAATAAGAATTATGTTATGCTTATCCTTCATCAAGTTAAACTGATGACAAGCAATGGATTTAGCAAACCACTTAATCTTCTTGAAATGATTGAGGAGAGATATGAGCACAAACTAGAAGAAATCTTGAAAGAGGCACCGGTGAGAATTGAAATGAATGAGGCAACCATGAATAATGGAGATACATGATAAAGAAGAGATCATGAGCCACTTGAGAGAAAACTAGAACAAGGCACCGGATAATCGAGAGACGAACGAAGAGACAACAATTGAGAAGAATTGAGGATGAAAGCTGAAAGGTGAGAACGAAGAATCTTCTGAAATGATGGCCTTCAGAGGAACGAAAATGCGAACAACTCAGAAATGAACCGGATCGCAAGAAAGGGATACTCATGATTGATAACAATTAAGACGATGGCACAAAGCTGAAATGATGAATCTCCAAGAGAATGGACCAAGATTTGAGAGAAACACTCCTTCATTCTACCAAGTTGAAAAAATGACGAGAAACAACACCAAGGATAATGAAACACTCCGGAATAAAGATGAATGCAAGGTTGAGCCAAATAAGAGAATAATTCAAATCGATCTTGAAGAAGTAATATGACTGATGAAATCCATACTTACGTATAGCTGTAAAGAATTAATGATCTACGGGAAAAGATTGAAAGAGCCAGGAAAGATCCTGGGAAAGAACTTGTGGGTTATGGGCCCACTCAAAGAAACCACCGTTAGAAAAGATTGCTTAGAATAGAGATATTGCACCGGTATGAAGAAAACTAGATGAGGTTAGCACCTCGAAATAATTAAAAGAATTGAAAAAAGGAAACTTCCGAGATATCTTCAACACTCCGGATAGAAAAAAAGAGGAATGAATAGCAATATAGGCTCATAATAATTTCCAACATAGGAAAGAATTACAAGGGAGAATAGTATTTGATGAACACGAATAACTGAACTGAATTCACCGGTAAAGATAACAAGATTGAATAAAGATGAACACGAAGCTCCTGAGAACCTTCACAACGAATCACCGGATAGGACACGGAATAAAGATAGTGGAAACAACAATGAAATGAATGCACTTGGATGAAATCCAATCACCGAAGAAAAAGGGCGGGAGGGCGGGAAAAAAACAAAGACAACTTGGAACAGATGAGATGAACTCCGGAAAAGAAGAGAGATTGATCTTGCAAAATAGGAGAGGATGGAATTCACTTGGAGAGAAACACACCGGGTAAAAAAAGAATTGATAGACAACTCCGGTTGAAAAAGAAGTGATATGACCATTGATCGAGCAAAAGAATTTGCATTCACATAAAATATGAAAACACCTCTTGGAAAGATCTGAAATCACCACTTGATATCGAAGCAGCTTGAATTACCATATTCCAACAAAAACAAAGGGTGAGGCTTATGAAACAAGCCAGAACAAACTCATGAGAAAGATTTCGTCCGATATTTTTGTGGACAGGATCGCACGGGCTCGAACCTTATAGTAGCCATCAAGTGCAAGGCAGTGCACCCGACATACGAAGTGTCCCCGAGTCGTAGTAAGCTACAAGGACTCTTTAAGACACAACGAGAACCACTGTAAGTCGACCGTCAACAAACGAATCCACTAGATGTCGAACCCCAACCTAACATCACACATTTGTTGGAAGATTGTCCTATAAGTAACTACTTGAATTCCCACCTAAGAATTCCTGAAATATCTGGTCATGCAATCTGGTACACGGATACAAGGAATAATAATCACACAACTCCTATACTAACCCATCACCTGTATCACATCCGTCAACATATAACCAGAATCTCGGACCTTCATCTACAACAGACCCTCGTGATCACAACGATACAAAGTATGGTAGTACTCCCGAACAATCTGCACCAGTACTGGGGACATCGGGGTTATCTCGCCACTACTAGTATTGAAGCAATTATGAACATCCTTCATTCTCACATACGAAGAAATCAGAATGATAACGATGTGCTCGAGAATCCCCTGGAGCTCAACTCCCCGGAAGAAATCAAGTCAGACAGGAGGCACCAAGACAGAACTCCGTCACATCGGCATCATATAGATTCCAAAAATATCCGCGTGATCCTAATTTTTTTTTGAGTGAGAAGAGGAGTAGAATTAAATTATTACGTCAAGATTCCTCACCAGAGCATAGAAGAGGAGAAAAAAGAATCCTACTCTCCGATATATAACTAGACTCAAAGCAGTTTTTCACTAGACTCGACTCGGCCAAGTTCGATCAATCAAGGGGTGCTCCAACTAGTCCATCACAAATTACCACAAGCCACATAGAAATCCTCGATGACGACACTCGCGATCTCGTAGGATTCCTTAGTGGAAAACCCCAACTCTGAGATTACCCAAAGCATCACCGGAATCCAGATGCACAAGATATCTCGTCAAAGGTAAAACTAATCCAGCAAGGCCGCCCGGCGTGTCGACGATCCCGATAGGAGCCGCGTATCTCGTTCTCACGACACGACGGATGAGCTACGCGTACGGTGGCCTGATAGAAATCACCCAAGTTTCCCTGGGTTGGCCCCGCATAGTGCTCTATTTTTGGACCAGCACCATCAGCACTGGCCCTCCTGTATTATGTAGAAATTACTCCTCGGGTAGCGCTAACTCCCTATGTATGTCAGTGTTAACAGAATTATTATGTTGGGCAAATGTAGTACCAATGTTGGGCCTTGCCAGACCAGCTTTAATCTAAAACGAATTATCAAGGGGGTCCCCATAACAACCCCGATCGTGTTAGGAGCGCTCAATCATGGAACATAACACCGGTAGCCGAAACCAAGGGGGCAAGGGTGGAACAAAACACCAGGCTAGAAAGGCTGAGCCTTCCAAATTTTACCAAGTATATAGGTGCATTAATTTAAATAGTATTAATATAGTGATATGACAAGGGACCCATGTTATCACATGGAAGCAACTTGTCACGCACAAGATGCGACCTTATCCTCAATTTGGCACGAAGGCCTCGTCAGGATAGAAGCGCATCTCGTCGTGTCGCAAGAATGGATATCGTTACAAGTGCATGTACTGAAAAGATGAGATATATATAGAATTGGCTTACACTCGCCACAAGCTACATCAGAGTCACATCAATACAATACATAATCATCATGAAGAAGAGTAGGGTTCGACTACGGACGAAAACAAATGAGAAAAGAAGAACGACGTCCATCCTTGCTATCCCAGGCCGCCGGCCTGGAACCCATCCTAGATCGATGATGAAGAAGAAGAAGAAGCAACTCCAAATGATCAATCAACGCGCTCGCGTCAAATAACCTTTACATGTACCTGCAACTGGTGTTGTTGTAATCTGTGAGCCACAGGGGACTCAGCAATCTCATTTCCAAAGGTATCAAGACTAGCAAAGCTTAATGGGTGAGGTAAGGTTAAGTGGTGAGGTTGCAGCAGCGGCTAAGCATATATTTGGTGGCTAAACTTACGAGTACAAGAAATAAGATGGGGAAGATCTACAAATAGCGGACGTGACTATTGATGATCAAATGAATGATCCTGAACACCTACCTACGTCAGGCATAACCCCACCGTGTCCTCGATTGGAGAAGGAACTCACGAAAGAGACAGTCACGGTTACGCACATAGTTCGCCTGTTTTAGTTAAGTTAACTTCAAGTTATCTAGAACCATTGTTAAACAAAGTTTCCATGTTGCCACATAACCGCGGGCACGGCTTTCCGAAAGATTTAACCCTGCAGGGGTGCTCCAACTAGTCCATCACAAATTACCACAAGCCGCATAGAAATCCTCGATCACGAAACTCGCAATCTCGTCGGATTCCTTAGTGGAAAACCTCAACTCTGAGATTACCCGAAGCATCACCAGAATCCCGATACACAAGATATCTCGTCAAAGGTAAAACTAATCCAGCAAGGCCGCCCGACGTGTCGACGATCCCGATAGGAGCCGCGTATCTCGTTCTCAGGACACGATGGATAAGCAAAGCGAAGTGGCCTGATAGAAATCTCCCGAGTTTCCTCTGGTTGACCCCGCACGGTGCTCTGTTTTGGACCAGCACCATCAGCACTGGCCCCCCTATATTATGTAGAATTACTCCTCGGGTAGCACTAACTCCCTATGCATTTCAGTATTATCAAAATTGTTATGTTGGGCAAATGTAGTACCAATGTTGGGCCTTGCGAGACCAGCTTTAATCTAAAACAAATTATCAAGGGCGTCCCCATAACAACCCCGATCGTGTTAGGAGCGCTCAGTTATGGAACATAACACCGGTAGCCGAAACTAAGGGGGCAAAGATGGAACAAAACACCAGGCTAGAAAGGCCGATCCCTCCACCTTTTACCAACTATATAGGTGCATTAAATTAAATAGCATTTAATAGGGTGATATAACAAGGAACCCATGTTATCACATGGTAGCAACTGCACATGCAACTAGCAACACTAACACAAGGTTAAGCAAGCGGTAACATAGCCAATCAGTGGTTTGCTAGGTCGAACAAGTTGAAGGTTTTCATGGCATTGTTGAGAGGCTGATATTTGACATGTGGTAGGCAACGAGACATAAATGGTAGAAGCGATAAAACTAGCATCGCAATGATAGTAATGGTATCTGGGGAAATGGTCATCTTGCCTGAGATCCCGCTTGGAAGAAGAATGCCTCCGTGAAGCAGACGAACCGACGTAGTCGAACGGGTCCTCACTTTCCGACACGCTTGCGGAACTCTATCGAGATGAAGCAAACCGGAAACACAAATCAACACACGATATTCACCACACGATGCACAACACATATGATGCATGAACAACTGAACACATGCAAGACACGGCATGACAATTCACGACAAACAAACACTACACATTAAGTGAAGTTCAATATGCAACGAGTTGCATATTGACCAAACTCCCCATTCGAGTTATTTAGTTCTATCCCGATTATATACACGACAATATTGAATGTGGTTATACATGGCAAGAGGTGAAGCGCAATTAATCTACCTATCTAGGCATTTTAAATGAGGTCGGAAATCACATATAGCACCTCCGAAACGACCTCACATGTTAATTTACAATTCTGTCCAGATCTGAACTAACACATTTAGTTAGTTGTTAAACATCAAAACAAATAGGTTCACGTGATTCTACGCGTCTTTACAAGCAATTTACATATAGAGTACATCTCCAACGGAGCTACGGTTCAAAAGATACAAGCACCGTAAGTTATGATGCAATGAATGCAATATGTGTGCAACGACGGTCACGAGAACTTCAAAACATACAACTAGCAAGAGAAACTACGAGCAAAACAAGAAATCACTACAATCTGCCAAAATCAGCCACATAGCACTTTCTACACCCTACAACTACGAGCTACTCAACTCCAATATGCTCAAGCAAGGCATGAGACGATAGAGGGCAAGAAGCACTACAACAAATAACTAACAACAACTAGCATGGCATCGAGGATCACTAGGAAAAGATGTCACAAATGGCTTCTCACACACAGTTTCAGACTTAGTGAAAATAACAGTTTATGAAGCTGCAGTTTTCGATCTGAAGGCATATTTACAGCAGCAAAACCATAAGCTACAGGACTCCAAATGGCATGAAAATTCATAGCATGCTAGAGAATCACAAGGTCTACAACTTACTCCATTGCACCAACCTAAAAAGAGATACAGATCACAAGATAGAAGCAAGACAAGACAACAACAAAATATAACAGATCTCAGACTTAGAAATATTTCAGCACCTCCAAATCAGCACTATTTCTAGCAACTTGAGAGCAAGAAAACCACAGCTAAACATGCATTTCTATTGCAACCAAAAATACCAGGGGCTAGAGTAAACATCCAAGAACAACTCCCTAGTTGACAACTTAATCAAACGAAGCACGGAATAAATCCTACGAAAAAGACAAAAGGGCAACATGGCAAAATATCACGCGAACTAACTTTCTCAAAAGCTAAAACTAATTGCACAAAAAAATCCTATGGATTTTTGTACCACGAAAACATATAAAACATGTGGGGCTGCAACACAAAAATATTACCACACGTAAATGCGAGATAATGTCCTAAACACGGGAAATAAACTAGCGGCAAATCGCTACACGCAAAAATACCAACGGCTATTCTAAAATACATGGAAAAGGGGTTCCTAAAACATGAGCATTTCTACTACGGCATTTGGGCTATCCGGACACGCACGAGAAAATAAGACGGGACGAAAACTATTGGAACAGCATGCGTTTCTAGGCATTCGGCACGCTAAACGATGTCAAACAAATATGCAAGTTGCATAAACGTAATCTACGCGCAAAACTACACGAAATACGTATGCTACACGCCTCGTTCCGACACACGGTTAAAAAGATACGACCGTTCTAATATACGGTTAATTTCTGGAATTTATATTATTTCGAAAAATCCCTAAAAGGAAAAAAACATCTACGGGGCCTAAACCATGGGCACTGGATATCTAAATCACACTCGAGCGACAAATAGAGGGGAATCTGGTCCTCACCTTGGGCCTGGCTCGGTGCAGATCTGGAGACAGGTCGACTTGGGGAGGCTAGGAGGAGGCCGACCCACAGGGGCGAGCTGGGCCTGCGGGGACGCTTGACGGCCAGGGCCTCCTGGGCTGGGGCGGCTGCGGCACGGCCCCTAGGAGCTGCGCCTGGTGGATCGGGGATGGAGCCCACGCGGGGGAGCAGCGAGCGGGACGCCGCGGTTGCCGGCGCTCTGCACAGGCGCGGGGAAGCCTGATGCCTCGGTCAACGCAGGGAGGCTTGGCTCTCCTCCCGATCTGGAGGCCCGAACCAGATCGAGGGAAGGCGGCATCGCTCCCGAGGGCGACTGTCGGCAGGGGGAAATGCGTCGAAGGACACGGGCGGTTGGCGGCAGCAGCAGCTGGGGACGCGCATGCGCGGCTCGGGATTCGAGCAAAGCTGGTGGCTGGCGGCTGGCTGTTTGGATCTGAAGAACTGATGAATGGCTCGGTGCTGAACACGAGGAGGAAAAGGAGAGGGCGGCGGCGGTGATGGGACAACTCTCCTAGAATTTAGGGTTGGACCTATATTTATAATCTAGGGTCTATATGAGGTCTAATACAGTCCTCCGATCTAGATCGGACGGTAAAAAGAATAGGTTAGGAAAACCAATTGACAAACCGATGATGTTTTGGGGTATTACGGGGTTGATCTGGATCCAACGGTCACGACCGCCTGGTTCGGGTTACGGGAGGTTTTCAGACTGGGCTGCGCGTAGGGTCGATCCACTGTGTAGAGGGGCTAGGTGGAGATGAGAGGGAAAACGGGCACACGGCAACATATTTTAAAAACACCGACAACCGTCCGACGGTAGACCGAATACGGTGTCGCTACGGTCAACCGTTCGGGTACAAGACGGACTTCGATTGGGATGAAACTTGACAGGTGGCCTACCTATATTAAAATACGACCGCAGGTCAAATATCAACCCAATCAGAGAAGGTTTTACGCACACTTTTAAAACAAGGTTTTGACGATGCCGCGGGCGCGTGCGTGTGCGGTCGGGCTCAAAACGGACAACGACAAGAACCAGCAACTAACAACGGATGCATGTTTTGAAAACTGGCAGCAACGAAATGCTGATGCAATGCTGATGATGCGCATGATACGATGATGATGCGACAAAAGAAAATAGACACACGACGAAAACGGAATAAAGGGGGAATCTTCTGGAACTTCGGTCTCAGGCTGTCACAACTCTCCTACACTACAAGAGGATCTCGCCCCGAGATCCAAGAATGAAAGGGGGGAGAGGATGAGAAAGAACAAGAGGTAAAAACTTAGTCGCTTCTTTGACAAACGAGTGACACCAAGAATCCTTGAAGGTAGCAAAGCGATGAGGAATGATATGAGAAAGAAGCAAGAATTCACGGAAAATTTCGGTAGCACTTCGCTAGGAAAATGGGACAAAAAATTCGATAAGATGGTAGAATTAGACAAAATTCATAACAAACAACTAAATAGAACACGGGAACACCAAGATCTTGATCGAAAAACATGATTGACCCAAAAGAGCAACATCGCAATGCCTCCGGAACAATAGAATAGGAACTAACTCATACAGAAGAAGAGAATGAAGAGAGAATGACAACTACTAACTCTAATGAACTTGGCAAGCATCCTTGCAAGAAGAATTGAACGGAGTTGTTGGAAAACAACAACGAAAAGAACAATATAGTAGTGGGCTTATGGAAACCTTTTCAAACTAATGAAGTGACAACCAGCCACTAACAGAAATAAGGATTGATTGGGAGAAACTAGATAAGAACAATTCTTACACCAAGAGGATACATTGAGAACTTGGATTAATGAGAAGCACCACAATAGCAACAATCCATAGGAAAAGCTTTAGGTGAAATCCAAATCAAGATAGCTCAAAGAAGAAATCATGGGTTGAAAATATCTCATGACCATAGAATTGGTGGGTTTAATTATATCACACTTGAAAGGAAATTGCTTCGAGGCTCCTACACTAACAAGAATGCTATAATACCACCTCAAAGGATAAACGAAGAACAAATGCACTGAAATGCAAGGGAAAGAATGCTTGAGGTTCTCCAACAAGAATCTTGAAGGACACTTGTGAATGAATTGAAATCTTGATGAACCACCATGAAGGACCTCCGTATACGAATGAATGATGCAAAGATAACAAGGTAGAAAAGAATAAGATTATGACCTTGCCAGGATTTAGAAGAAGCCTCACAAAGAGATACTTGAGAAAAAACTTGGAACTCTGGAAAAGAAAGATAAGAACACTTGAGAAAAGGAATTGATATCAAGAGCCACTCCGTAAGAAGAATCCAGATTACTAGGAACAAGAATAAGAATTATGTTATGCTTATCCTTCATCAAGTTTAATTGATGACAAGCAACGGATGTAGCATATCACTTATTCTACTAGAAATGAATCTTGAAGAGGCAGAGAGATAAGCACCACTTGAGGCATGATTGAAGGACGCACCGGTAAGAATTCACAACTGAATGGGAATTCCAAGAATGCATGGAAACACATGAGAATGAAGAGATCATGATCCACCTAACAGAAAACTTGAATAAGGCATCAGAATAATCGGGAGACGAACGAAGAGGCAACAATTGAGAAGATTTGAGGATGAAAGCTGAAAGCTGAGAACGAAGAATCTTGTGAAATGATGGCCTTCAGAGGAACGAGAAATAAAAACAACTCGGAAATGCACCGGATCGCTAGAAAGGGATATTCATGGTTGGGAATAATTCAAGACGATGCTAGAAGGCTGAAACGATGAATCATGAAGAGAATTGACCAAGATTGAGAAAAACACTCCTTCGGTCTTGAAGTTGAAAATGACAAGGAGAACACCACCAAGAATAACTGAGACACTCTGGAATAAAGAAGAATGCAAGATTGAGCCAAATATGAGAATTAATTCAAATTTAACTTGAAGAAGGAATATTACTGATGAAATTCATACTTATGTCATAGTTGAAAAGAATTAAGGATCTCCAGGAAAATAACAAGAGCCAAAAGATCCTGGGAAAAACCTGTGGGTTATGGGCCCACTTGAAGAAACCACCGTTGAAAAGATTGCTAGAACGAGAGATATTGCACCGTACAATCGAAACTTGATGAGGTTGAGCACGTCGAAATAATGGAAGATCTAAAACAAGAAACTCTGAGATATCTTCAACACACCGGATAGAAAAAGATGAAAGAAAAACAGGATAGGCTAATAAGAATCTCCAACATGGGAAAGAATCTAAAGGATGAAAAGGATATGATGAACACGGACAACTGAATTAAATTCACCGGTAAGGATGACAAGAATGAATAAAGATGAACATGAAGCTCCTAAGAATCTTCACAATGAATCACCGGATACGACACGGAATAAAAGATAGCTGAAGCAACAATAAAAAGAAAACTCTTGGATGAAAATCCAATCACTGAAGAAAAACGCGGGAGGGCGGGGAAAAACAAAGACAACTTGGCACAGATGAGATGAACTCCGGAATAAAATAGAAAGAATGATCCTGCAAAATTTGGAGAGGATTGAATCCACTTGGAGAGAAACACCCCGGTTGGAAAAGAATTAACACGACGACTCCGGTTGACAAGAATGATAAGACAATTGATTTGAGCAAAGAGAATTAATACTCTCATAAAAATATGAGAATACCACTTAGGAAAGATCTAAAATCGCCACGTGCCATCGAAGCAACACGAATTAGCATATTTCAACAAAACAAAGGGTGTGGTTTAAGAAACAAGCCAGAACAAACTCATGAGAAAGATTTCGTCCGATATTTTCGCGGACAGGATCGCACGGGCTCGAACCTTACAGTAGCCATCAAGTGCAAGGCAGTGCACCCAACATACGAAGCGTGCCCGAGTCATAGCAAGCTACAAGGACTCTTTAAGACACAACGTGAACCGCTGTAAGTCGACCGTCAACAAACGAATCCACTAGATGTTGAACCCCAACCTAACATCATGCATTTGTTGGAAGATTGTCCTATAAGTAACTACTTGAATTCCCACCTAAGAATTCCCGAAATATCTGGTCATGCAATCTGGTACACGGATACAAGGAGTAATATTCACACAAATCCTATACTAACCCGTCACCTGTATCACATCCGTCAAGACACGACCAAAATCTCGGACCTTCATCTACTACAGACCCTCGTGATCACAACGATACAAAGTATGGCAGTACTCCCGAACAATCTACACCAATACTGGGGACATAGGGGTTATCTCGCCACTACTAGTATTGAAGCAATTAAGAACATCCTTCGTTCTGAGATACTAAGAAATCTGAAAGATAACGATGTGCTCGAGAATTCCCTGGAGCTCAACTCCCCGGAAGAAATCAAGTCAGACAGAAGGTACCAAGACAGAACTCCATCACATCGGCATCATATAGATTCCAAAAATATCCACGTGATCCTAAATTTTTTTTGAGTGAGAAGAGGAGTAGAAATAAAATATTACGTCACGATTCCTCACCAGAGTATATAACTAGACTCAAAGCAGTTTTTCACTAGACTCGACTCGGCCAAGTTCGATCAATCAAGGGGGCTCCTAGGTCGGTACTCCTCTCATACCAACTTGTCACGCCCAAGATGCGACCCTATTCTCAATTTGGCACGAAGACCTCGTTAGGAATAGAAGCACATCTCGTCGTGTCGCAAGAATGGATATCATTACAAGTACATGTACTGAAAAGATGAGATATATATAGAATTGGCTTACACTCACCACAAGCTACATCAGAGTCACAGCAGTATAATACGTAATCATCATGAAGAAGAGCAGGGTCTGACTACAGACGAAAACAAACGATAAAAGAAGAACGACGTCCATCCTTGCTATCCCAGGCTGCCGGCCTGTAACCCATCCTAGATCGATGATGAAGAAGAAGAAGCAACTCCAAATGATCAATCAACGCGCTCGCGTCAAATAACCTTTACCTGTACCTGCAACTGGTGTTGTTGTAATCTGTGAGCCATAGGGGACTCAGCAATCTCATTTCCAAAGGTATCAAGATTAGCAAAGCTTAATGGGTGAGGTAAGGTTAAGTGGTGAGGTTGCAGCAGCAGCTAAGCATATATTTGGTGGCTAAACTTACGAGTACAAGAAATAAGATGGGGAGGATCTACGCATAGCGGACGTGACTATTGTTGATCAAATGAATGATCCTGAACACCTACCTACGTCAGGCATAACCCCACCGTGTCCTCGATCGGAGAAGGAACTCACGAAAGAGACAGTCACGGTTACGCACACAATTGGCATGTTTTAATTAAGTTAACTTCAAGTTATCTAGAACCAGTGTTAAACAAAGTTTCCACGTTGCCACATAACCGCGGGCACGGCTTTCCGAAAGATTGAACCCTGCAGGGGTGCTCCAACTAGTCCATCACAAATGACCACAAGCCGCATAGAAATCCTCGATCACGAAACTCGCAATCTCGTCGGATTCCTTAGTGGAAAACCTCAACTCTGAGATTACCCAAAGCATCACCGGAATCCCGATGCACAAGATATCTCGTCAAAGGTAAAACTAATCCAGCAAGGCCGCCCGACGTGTCGACGATCCTGATATGAGCCGCGTATCTCGTTCTCAGGACACGACGGATAAGCAAAGCGTAGGGTGGCCTGATAGAAATCTCCTGAGTTGCCCCGGGTTGGCCCCGCACAGTGCTCTATTTTGGACCACCACCATCAGCACTGCCCCCCCTGTATTATGTAGAATTACTCCTCGTGTAGCGCTAACTCCCTATGCATTTCAGTATTATCAAAATTATGATGTTGGGCAAATGTAGTACCAATGTTGGGTCTTGCCAGACCAGCTTTAATCTAAAACGAATTATCAAGGGAGTCCCATAACAACCCCGATCGTGTTAGGAGCGCTAAATTACGGAACATAACACCGGTACCCGAAACTAAGAGGGCAAAGATGGAACAAAACCAGGCTAGAAAGGCCAAGCCTTCCACCTTTTACCAAGTATATAGGTGCATTAAATTAAATAGCATTTGGTAGGGTGATATAACAAGGAACCCATGTTATCACATGGAAGCAACTGCACCAGCAACTAGCAACGCTAACACAGGGTTAAGCAAGCGGTAACATAGTCAATCAGTGGTTTGCTAGGTTGAACAGGTTGAAGGCTTTCATGGCGTTGTTGAGAGGTTGATATTTAACATGTGGTAGGCAACGAGACATAAACTGTAGAAGCGATGAAACTAGCATGGTAATGATAGTAATGGTATCTGGGGAAATGGTCATCTTGCCTGAGATCCCGCTTGGAAGAAGAATGCCTCTCTGAAGCAGACGAACGGACGTAGTCGAACGGGTCCTCACTTTCCGACACGCTTGCGGAACAATATCGAGACAAAGCAAACCGGAAACACAAATCAACACACGATATTCACCACACGATGCACAACACATATGATGCATGAACAGCTGAACGCATGCAAGACACGGCATGGCAATTTACGACAAACAAACACTACACATTAAGTGAAGTTCAATATGCAACGAGTTGCATATTGACGAAACTCCCCATTCGAGTTATTTAGTTCTATCCCGATTATATACACAACAATATTAAATGTGGTTATACATGGCAAGAGGTGAAGTGCAATTAATCTACCTACCCAGGCATTGTAAATGAGGTCACAAATGACATATAGCACCTCCGAAACGACATCACATGTTAATTTACAATTCTGTCCAGATCTGAACTAACACATTTAGTTAGTTGTTAAAAAGCAAAACAAATAGGTTCACGTGATTTTACGCGTCGTTACAAGCAATTTACACATAGAAAACATCTCCAACGGAGCTACGGTTCAAAAGATACAAGCACCACAAGTTATGATGGCATGAATGCAATATGTGTGCAACGACGGTCACGAGCACTTCAAAACATACAACTAGCAAGAGAAACTGAAACTGCACGAGATTCTAAGCAAGCTTCATATAGGACACGATCAAAACGGAGCTACGGATCAAAAACTACGAGCAAAACAAGAAATCACTACAATCTGCCAGAATCAGCCACATTGCACTTTCTACACCCTACAACTACGAGCTACTCAACTCCAATATGCTCAAGCAAGGCATGAGACGATACAGGGCAAGAAGCACTACAACAAACAACTAACAACAACTAGCATGGCATCAAGGATCACTAGGAAAAGAAGTCACAAATGGCTTCTCACACACAGTTTCAGACTTAGTGAAAATAGCACTTTATGAAGCTGCAGTTTTCGATCTGAAGGCATATTGACAGCAGCAAAACCATAAGCTGTAGGACTCCAAATGGCATGAATATTCACAGCATGCTAGAGAATCCTAAAGTCTACAACTAACTCCATTGGACCAACCTCAAAAGAGCTACAAATGACAAGATAGAAGCAAGACAAGACAGCAACAAAATATAACAGATTCAGACTTAGAAATATTTCAGCATCTCTAAAATATCACTATTTCCTAGCAAGTAAAGATCAACCAAAGCACACCTAGACATGGATTTCAATTGCAACTAAAAATACCAGGGGCTAGACTAAACATCGAAGGGCAATTCTCTAGTTGACAACTCCTTCAAACGAAGCACGAAATAAATCCTAGGAAATAGACAAGAGGGCAACATAGCAAAATATGGAGCGAACTAACTTGCTCAAAAGCTAAAACTAAATACACAGTTTCTACCCGGAAAACATATAAAACATGTGGGGTTGCAACACAAAAATATTGCCACACGTAAATGCGAGATATAATCCTAAACACAGAAAATAAACTATCGACAAATCCCTACTCGCAAAAATACCACCGACTACTCTAAAATACATGGCAAAGGGGTTCCTAAAACATGAACATTTAATCTACGGCATTCGAGCAACCTGGACACGCACGATAAATAACTACGGAACGGATCCTATTGGAACAACACGTAAATCTATGCAGTCGACATGTCAAACAACGTCAAACAAATATGCAAGCTATAAATTCGGTTTCTACGTGAAATTCTACACCAAAACCATATACAATACGACTCGATCCGACTTACGGTTTAAAAGAAACGGGCAAATTAATATTCGTCTATTTTTCTGGAATTTAATTAAATTCTGAAAAATTCCTAAATTACCTAATGGGCCTAACAGTGGCGCAATGAAACTAAATGCGCCTAGGCGGGGGGAAGAGCCAGGGGGGAAAAGGAGTGCTCACCTTGGTTGGGCCCGCCTGGAGTGGGAGGCGAGACCAGGGCCGCAGAGGAGGCCTCGGGCGGCTGACTGGGCCAGCTGTGGGGTTGAGGCCCATGGCGAGGCGAAGGGACAGCCCGAGCGGGGAACTGCTCGTCGTCTCCTCGCTGGCAGGCGCCCATGTTGGTGCAGCAACATGTACAGGCGGCGGGGCAAGGGGAGGCTAGATCCCGGCGACGGAGGCAAGGGAGGCCGGATCCCGGCGGCCTAGGGCGTATCCGGACCTCAGGGACCCGTTCCCGGCGGGAGGGACGACGGAGCACATGGCGGCCGGGCAGCGGCGACCTGGCGCAGGGCGGCGGCGAGGGCACCGACAGGGCTGTGCACGGGCGGTGGGAGGTTGTGGCGCATGCGGGAGGGGCTGGGCATGGCATGGTTCTCGGGGCAGCTCGGGGAGGTCTCGGGAGGAGCTGAGGTCGCCCGGACATGTCCGATTTGACCACGGACATGTCCGGTAGGTGGGGATTTGGGCAAATCTGAGCCCCTTATCTCAGATCCGGAGGCTGAGAAATGCTATGGAGCTTGGGGCTGCGGGATTTGAAGGGTGTGGGCTAGCAGGTGGGGATTTCTAGGGGGTGGCTGCAAAAACGACTAGGGGGAACCCTAGTGAAGTGAGAGAGGCCTCTCCATGGGGTGGAGCTTATATAGGGTTGGTCTATGGTGGGGTGGACCTCGTCCGTCCGATCGCGATCCGACGACCACGCACGGAGGAAGTGGCTAGGTGACACTACTGACCTATGTAGATGGGCTATGTAGGGGTGAGAGGGAAATAGCGTGGTGTGGCAACATGATTTAACACACCAGAACACGTCCGACGATAGGCCGACTATGGTGCCGCTACGGTCGACCGTTCGGGTACCACACGGACTCTGATCGCGACAAAATTATACAGGCGGCCTACCCGTATTAAAATAAGACCGCACGTCAAATCTCAACCCAATCAGAGAAAGTTTTACGCACACTTTTTAAAACCAGGATTAGACGATGCTGCGGGCGCGTGTGTGTGTGGTCGGGTTCACAACGGACAACGACGAGAACCGACAACTAACAACGGATGCAAGTTTGAAAACTGGCGGCAACGAATATGCCGATGCAATGCAGATGATGTGCATGATGATGCGACAAAAGAAAAATAACCACAGGGCGGAAACGGAAAGAAAAGGGAATCTTCTGGAACGTCGGCAACGGGCTGTCAGAACTCTCCTACACTACAAGAGGATCTCACCCCGAGATCCAAGAATGAAAGGGGGAGAGGATGAGAAAGAACAAGAGGTAAAAACTTAGTCGCTTCTTTGACAAACGAGTGAAACCAACGATCCTTGAAGGTAGCAAAGAGATGAGGAATGATATGAGAAAGAAGCAAGAATTCACGGAAAATTTCGGCAGCACTTCGCTTGGAAAATGGGAAAAAATTCGACAAGGTAGGACAATTAGACAATATTCATAACAAACAACTAAATAGAACAAGGGAACACCATGATCTTTGTAGAACAACATAATAGACCCAAAAGAGCAACATCACAATGCCTCCGGAACAATAGAATAGGAACTAGCTCATACGAAAGAAGAGAATGAAGAAAAGAATGACAACTACTAACTCCAATGAACTTGGCAATAATCCTTGCAAGAAGAATTGGACGGAGTTGTTGGAAAAACAACAACGAAAAGAACGAGATAGTAGTGGGCTTATGGAAACCTTTTTAAACTAATGAAGTGACAACCAACCACTAACAGAACAAGGATTGTTTGGGAGAAACAAGATATGAACAATTTCTTACACCAAGAGGGTACGTTGAGAACTTGGATTAATGACAAGCACCATGATAGCAACAATCCATAGGAAATGTTTTAGGTGAAACCCAAACCAAGATAGCTCAATGAAGAAATCATGGGTTGCAAATATCTCATGATCATAGAATTGGTGGATTAATTACCTCATTCTTGAAAGGAAATCTCTTCGAGGCCCCTACACTAACAAGAATGCTATAATACCACCTCAAAGGATAAAGGAACAACAAATGCACTTGGAAATGCAAGATAAGAAAACTTGAGGTTCTCCAATAAGAATCTTGAAGAACACTTTGAGAATGAATTGACATCATGAGCCGCTCTGGAAGAAGAATTCATATTACTTATGAACAAGAATAAGAATTATGTTATGCTTATCCTTCATCAAGTTAAACTGATAACAAGCAACAGATTTAGCAAACCACTTAATCTTCTTGAAATGATTGAGGAGAGATATGAGCACAAACTAGAAGAAATCTTGAAAGAGGCACCGGTGAGAATTGAAATGAATGAGGCAACCATGAATAATGGAGATACATGATAAAGAAGAGATCATGAGCCACTTGAGAGAAAACTAGAACAAGGCACCGGATAATCGAGAGACGAACAAAGAGACAACAATTGAGAAGAATTGAGGATGAAAGCTGAAAGCTGAGAACGAAGAATCTTCTGAAATGATGGCCTTCGGAGGAACGAGAATGAAAACAACTCAGAAATGCACCGGATCGCAAGAAAGGGATACTCAAGATTGACAACAATTAAGACGATGGCACAAAGCCGAAATGATGAATCTCCAAGAGAATAGACCAAGATTTGAGAAAAACACTCCTTCGTTCTACCAAGTTGAAAAAATGACGAGAAACAACACCAAGGATAATGAAACACTCCGGCATAAAGATGAATGCAAGGTTGAGCCAAATAAGAGAATAATTCAAATTGATCTTGAAGAAGGAATATGACTGATGAAATCCATAATTACGTCATAGTTGTAAAGAATTAATGATCTACGGGAAAAGATTAAAAGAGCCAGGAAAGATCCTGGGAAAGAACTTGTGGGTTATGAGCCCACTCAAAGAAAGCACTGTTAGAAAAGATTGCTTAGAAGAGAGATATTGCACCGGTATGAAGAGAACTAGATGAGGTTAGCACATCGAAATAATTAAAATAATTGAAAGCACGAAACTTCCGAGATATCTTGAACACTCCAAATAGAAAAAAAGAGGAATGAATAGCAAGATAGGCTCATAAGAATTTCCAACATAGGAAATAATTACAAGGAAGAATAGTATTTGATGAACACGAATAACTGAATTGAATTCACCGGTAAAGATAACAAGATTGAATAAAGATGAACACGAAGCTCCTCAGAACCTTCACAACGAATCACCGGATAGGACACAGAACAAAGATAGTGGAAAAACAATGAAATGAATGCACTTGGATGAAATCCAATCACGGAAGAAAAAGGGCGGGAGGGCGGGAAAAAAAACAAAGACAATTTGCAATAGATGAGATGAACTGCGAAAAGAAAAGAGATTGATCTTGCAAAATAGGAGAGGATGGAATTCACTTGGAGGGAAACACACCGGGTAAAAAAAAGAATTGATAGACAACTCCGGTTGAAAAAGAATTGATATGACCATTGATTGAGCAAAAGAATTTGCATGCACATAAAAAATCTGAAATCACCACTTGACATCGAAGCAGCTTGAATTACCATATTCCAACAAAAACAAAGGGTTAGGCTTATGAAACAAGCCAGAACAAACTCATGCGAAAGATTTTGTCCGATATTTTCGTGGAAAGGATCGCATGGGCTCGAACCTTACAGTAGCCATCAAGTGCAAGGCAGTGCACCCGACATACGAAGTGTCCCCGAGTCGTAGCAAGCTACAAGGACTCTTTAAGACACAACGAGAACCGCTGTAAGTCGACCTTCAACGAACGAATCCACTAGATGTCGAACCCAACCTAACATCATGCATTTGTTGGAATATTGTCCTATAAGTAACTACTTGAATTCCCACCTAAGAATTCCCGAAATATCTGGTCATGCAATCCGGTACACAGATAGAAGGAGTAATAATCACACAACTCCTATACTAACCCATCATCTGTATCACATCCATCAACACATAACCAGAATCTCGGACCTTCATCTACAACAGACCCTCGTGATCACAACGATACATAGTATGGCAGTACTCTCGAACAATCTGCACCTCTACTGGGGACATCGGGGTTATCTCGCCACTACTAGTATTGAAGCAATTACGAACATCCTTCGTTCTGACATACTAAGAAATCTGAATGATAATGATGTGCTCGAGAATCCCCTGGATCTCAACTCCCCGGAAGAAATAAAGTCAGACTGGAGACACCAAGACAGAACTCCGTCACATCGGCATCATATAGATTCCAAAAATATCCGCATGATCCTAAATTTTTTGAGTGAGAAGAGGAGTAGAATTAAATTATTACGTCAAGATTCCTAACTAGAGCATAGAATAGGAGAAAAAAGAATCCTACTCTCTGATATATAACTAGACTCAACGCAGTTTTTCACTAGACTCGACTCGGCCAAGTTCGATCAATCAAGGGGGCTCCTCGGTTGGTACTTGATACGTCCATTTTGCATCGTGCTTTCATGTTGATATTTATTACTTTATGGGCTGTTATATTACTTTGTTGTACCATATTTATGCCTTTTCTCTCTTATTTTGCAAGGTCTATTTAAAGAGGGAGAATTCAGGCAGCTGGAATTCTGGACTAGAAAAGGAGCAAATCTTAGTCCACTATTCTGGACATCTCCAAATGCCCTGAAAAGTTACGTGGATTTTTTTGGGATTATATAAAAAATATTGGGCGAAAGAAGTAACGGAGGGGGGCCATCAGGGCTCCAGAAGCCCTACCACTGGCACCCCCCTAGTGGCGGAGGGCAAGCTCGTGGGCTGCCTGATGGCCCACTAGCCCCCTCTTTTGCTATATGAAGGGTTCTGGTCCAGAAAAAAAATCATTCGGGTGCTTTTTCGTGGTTTCGCCGCCGTCACGAGGCGGAACTTGAGCAGATCCAATCTAGAGCTCCGACAGGACGATCCTGCCGGGGAAACTTCCCTCCCGGAGGGGGAAATCGTCGCCATCGTCATCACCAACACTCCTCTCGTCGGAGGGGAGGCATCTTCATCAACATCTTCATCAGCACCATCTCCTCTCCAATCCCTAGTTCATCTTTTGTAACCAATCTTCGTCTCGCAACTCCGATTGGTACTTGTAAGGTTGCTAGTAGTGTTGATTACTCTTTGTAGTTGATGCTAGTTGGATTACTTGGTGGAAGAGTTTATTTTCATATCCTTGATGCTATTCATTACACCTCTGATCATGATTTTGATTATGCTTTGTGAGTAGTTACTTTTGTTCCTGAGGACATGGGATAAGTCATGCTGATAATAGTCATGTGAATTTGATATTCGTTCGGTATTTTGATATGTTGTATGTTGTCTTTCCTCTAGTGTTTTATGTGAACGTCGACTACATAACACTTCACCATATTTGGGCCTAGAGGAAGGCATTGGGAAGTAGTAAGTAGATGATGGGTTGCTGGAGTGACAGAAGCTTAAACCACAGTCTATGCGTTGCTTCGTGAGGGGCTGATTTGGATCCACTAGTTTAATGCTATGGTTAGACTTTGTCTTAATTCTTCTTTTGTAGTTGCGGATGCTTGCGAGAGAGGTTAATCATAAGTGGGATGCTTGTCCAAGTAAGGGCAGTACCCAAGCGCCGGTCCACCCACATATTAAACTATCAAAGTAACAAACGCAAATCATATGAACATGATGAAACTAGCATGACAGAAATTCCCGTGTGTCCTCGGGAGCGTTTTTCCTCCTATAAGACTTTGTTCAGGCTTGTCCCTTGCTAAAAAAGGGATTGGGCCACTTGCTGCACTGTTGCTACTATTTGTTACTTGTTACTTTTTGCTTTCTACGTTTCACCTCGCTACACAATCACTTGTTACCGCTACTTTCAGTGCTTGCAGTTATTACCTTGCCGAAATCCGTTTGTCAGAGCCTTCTGCTCCTCGCTGGGTTCGACACTCTTACTTATCGAAAGGACTACGATTGATACCCTATACTTGTGGGTCATCAGTACTGCTCTAATACCAACTTGTCATGTTCAAGATGCGACCCTATCCTCAATTTGGCACGAAGGCCTCGTCAGGGATAGAAGCGCATCTCGTCGTGTCGCAAGAACGGATATCGTTACAAGTACATGTACTGAAAAGAAGATATATATATATATATATATATAATTGTCTTACACTCGCCACAAGGTACATCAGAGTCACAACAGTACAATACATAATCATCATGAAGAAGAGCAGGGTCCGACTACTTACGAAAACAAATGAGAAAAGAAGAACGACGTCCATCCTTGCTATCCCAGGATGCTGGCCTGAAACCCATCCTAGATCGATGGAGAGGAAAAAGAAGAAGCAACTCCAAATGAACAATCAACGCGCTCGTGTCAAATAACCTTTACCAGTACCTGCAACTGGTGTTGTAGTAATCTGTGAGCCACAAGGGACTCAGCAATCTCATTTCTAAAGGTATCAAGACTAGCAAAGCTTAATGGGTGAGGCATGATAAAGTGGTGAGGTTGCAGCAACGGCTAAGCATATATTTGGTGGCTAAACTTACGAGTACAAGAAATAAGAGGGGGAACATCTACGCATAGCGGATGTGACTACTGATGATCAAATGAATGATCCTGAACACCTACCTACGTCAGACATAACCCCACCGTGTCCTCGATCGGAGAAGCAACTCACGAAAGAGACAGTCATGGTTACGCACGTAGTTGGCATGTTTTAATTAAGTTAACTTCAAGTTATCTAAAACCAGTGTTAGATAAAGTTTCCACGTTGCCACATAACCGCGGGCACGGTTTTCCGAAAAGATTTAACCCTGGAGGGGTGCTCCAACTAGTCCATCACAAATTACCACAAGCCGCATAGAAATCCTCGATCACGACACTTGCGATCTCGTCGGATTCCTTAGTGAAAAACCTCAACTCTGAGATTACCCAAAGCATCACCGGAATCCCGATGCACAAGATATATCGTTAAAGGTAAAACTAATTCAGCAAGGCCGCCTGGCGTGTCGACGATCGCGATAGGAGCCACGTATCTCGTTCTCAGGACACGACTGATGAGCAACGCGTACGGTGGCCTGATAGAAATCACCCAAGTTTCCCTGGGTTGGCCCCGCACAGTGCTATGTTTTTGGACCAACACCATCAGCGGGGGCCCTCCTGTATTATGTAGAATTACTCCTCGGGTAGCGCTAACTCCCTATGCATTTCAGTGTTAACAGAATTATTATGTTGGGCAAATGTTGTACCAATGTTGGGCCTTGCCAGACCATCTTTAATCTAAAACGAATTATCAATGGGGTCCCCATAACAACCCCGATCGTGTTAGGAGCGCTCAATTATGGAACATAACAACGGTACCCGAAACTAAGGGGGCAAAGGTGGAATAAAATACCAGGCTAGAAAGGCCGAGCCTTCCACTTTTTACCAAGTATATAGGTGCATTAATTTAAATAGCATTAATATAGTGATATGAAAAGGGACCCATGTTATCACATGGAAGCAACTGCACGTGCAGGTAGCAACGCTAACACAAGGTTAAGCAAGTGGTAACATAGCCAATCAGTGGTTTGCTAGGTTGAACAGGTTGAAGGTTTTCATGGCATTGTTGAGAGGCCGATATATAACATGTGGTAGGCAACGAGACATAATCGATAGAAGCGATAAAACTAGCATGGCAATGATAGTAATGGTATCTGGGTAAATGGTCATCTTGCCTGAGATCCCGCTTGGAAGAAGAACGACTCCGTGAAGCAGACGAACCGACGTAGTCGAACGGGTCCTCACATCCGACACGCTTGCGAAACTCTATCGAGCCGAAGGAAACCGGAAACAACCATCAACACACGATATACACCACACGATGCACAACACAAATGATGCATGAGCAGCTGAACACATGGAAGACACGACATGACAATTCACAACACTCAAACACTACACATTAAGTGAAGTTCAATATGCAACGAGTTGCATATTGACGAAACTCCACGTTTATTTATTTAGTTCTATCCCGATTAGGTACACGACAATATTAAATGTGGTTACACATGGCAAGAGTTGAAGCGCAATTAAATTACATATCCATGCATTTTAAATGAGGTTGGAAATGACATATAGCATCTCCGAAACGATCTCACATGTTAATTTACAATTCTGTCCAGATCTGAACAAACACATTTAATTACTGACTCCGTTCCTAAATATTTGTCTTCCTAGAGATTTCACTATGAACAACATACGGATGTATATAGACATAATTTAGATTATAGATTCATTCATTTTGCTTTGTATGTAGTCTATCTTTAAATCTTTACAAAGACAAATATTTAGGAACGGAGGGAGTAGTTGTTAGACAGCAAAACAAATAGGTTCACGTGATTCTACGCGTCATTACAAGCAATTTACACATAGAGAACATCTCCAACGGAGCTACGGTTCAAAAGATACGGTCACCGCAAGATATGATAGCATGAATGCAAGATATGTGCAACGACGGTTACGAGCACTTCAAAACATACAACCAAAAAAAGAAAATGAAACTAAACGAGATTCTAAGCAAGTTTCATATAGGACACGACCAAATCGGAGCTACGGTTCAACAACTACGAGCAAAACAAGATTTCTCTCCAATCTGCCAAAATCAGCCACATAGCATTTCCTACACCCCACAACTACGAGCTACAAAATCCCAATATGCTCAACCAAGCCATGAGACGATAGAGGGCAAGAAGCACTACAACAAACAACTAACAAAAACTAGCATGGAAGGATGGATCACTAGAAAAAGAAGTCACAAAAAGGCTTCTCACACACAGTTTCAGACTTAGTGAAAATAACACTTCATTAAAGTGCAGTTTTCGATCTGAAGGCATATTGACATCAGCAAAACCATAATCTACAGGACTCCAAATGGCATGAAAATTCACAGCATGGTAGAGAATCCCAAAGTGAACAACTAACTCCATTGGACCAACCTCAGAAGAGCTACAGATCACAAGATAGAAGCAAGACAAGATAACAACAAAATATAACACATTCAGACTTAGAAATATTTCAGCATCTCTAAAACATCACTATTTCCTAGCAAGTAAAGATCAACAAAAGCACACCTAAACATGGATTTCTATTGCAACTAAAAATACCAGGGGCTAGACTAAACATCAAAGGGCAATTCTCTAGTTGACAACTCCTTCAAACGAAGCACGGAATAAATCCTACAAAATAGACAAGAGGGCAACATAGCAAAATATCGCACGAACTAACTTGCTCAAAAGCTAAAACTAAATACGTGGATTTCTATGCCCGGAAAACATATAAAACATGTGGGGTTGCAACACAAAAATATTGCCACACGTAAATGTGAGATATAATCCTAAACACGGAAAATAAACTAGCGGCAAATCCCTACTCGCAAAAATACCACCGACTACTCTAAACTACATGGAAAAGGGGTTCCTAAAACATGAACATTTAATCAACGACATTCGAGCAACCCGGACACGCACGAGAAATAACTACAGAACGAAACCTATTGGAACAGCACGTAAATCTATGCATTCGACACGACAAAAACCGTCAAACAAATATGCAAGTTATAAATTCGAATTCTACGCAAAATTCTACTCCAAAACCATATACAATACGACTCGATCCGACTTACGGTTTAAAAGAAACGGGCAAATTAATATTCGTCTATTTATCTGGAATTTAATTAAATTCCAAAAATTCCTAAATTTTCTAATGGGCCTAACAGTGGCGCAATGAAACTAAAGTGCGCCTAGGCGGGGGAAAGAGACAGAGGGGAAAAGGAGTGCTCACCTCGGTTGGGCCGGCCTGGAGTGAGAAGCGAGACCTGGGTCGCGGAGGAGGCCTCGGGCGGCTGACTGGGCCGGCTGCGGGGTTGAGGCCCACGGCGAGGCGAAGGGACAGCCCGAGCGGGGAACTGCTCGTCGTCTCCTCGCGGGCAGGCGCCTATGGTGGCGCAGCAACACGTACCGGCAGCGGGGCACGGGGATGCCATATCCCAGCGGCAGGGCCAATGGGAGGCCGGATCCCGGCAGCCTAGGGCGGATCCGGACCTCGGGGATCCGTTCCCGGCGGGAGGGACGGCGGAGCACATGGCGGTCGGGCGGCGGCGAGCTGGCGCGGGGCGGTGGCGAGGGCACCGGCAGGGCTGTGCACGGGCGACGGGAGGTTGTGGCGCATGCGGGAGGGGCTGGGCATGGCATGGTTCTCGGGGCAGCTCGGGGAGGTCTCGGGAGGAGCTGAGGTCGCCCGGACATGTCCGATTTGACCACGGACATGTCCGGTAGGTGGGGATTTGGGCAAATCTGAGCCCCTTATCTCAGATCCGAAGGCTGAGAAAGGCTATGGAGCTTGGGGCTGCGGGATTTGAAGGGTGTGGGCTAGCAGGTGGGGATTTCTAGGGGGTGGCTGCAAAAACGACCAGGGGGAACCCAAGTGAAGTGAGAGAGGCCTCTTCATAGGGTGGAGCTTATATAGGGTTGGTCTATGGTGGGGTGGACCTCGTCCGTCCGATCGCGATCCGACGACCACGAATGGAGGAAGTGGCTAGGTGGCACTACTGACCTGTGTAGATGGGCTATGTAGGGGTGAGAGGGAAATAGCGCGGCGCGGCAACATGATTTAACACACCGAAACACGTCCAACAGTAGACCAAATACGGTGCCGCTAAGGTCGACCGTTCGGGTACCAGACGGAATCCGATCGCGACAAAATTTGAGAGGCGGCCTACCTGTATTAAAATAAGACCACACGTCAAATCTCAACCCAATCAGAGAAAGGTTTACACACACTTTTTAAAACAAGGATTAGACGATGCCGCGGGCGCGTGCGTGTGTGGTCGGGCTCAGAACAGACAACGACGAGAACCGGCAACTAACAACGGATACAAGTTTGAAAACTGGCGGCAATGGAGGTGCCGATGCAATGCAGATGATGCGCATGATGCGATGATGATGCGACAAAAGAAAAATAACCACACGACGGAAACGGAGAGAAAAAGGAATCTTCTGGAACGTCGGCAACGGGCTGTCACATCCGGTCCCTTGTCAGCTCTCGTGGCTTTGGAGTTTTTGTCGTCGGCCAGGTGTCTGCGCGGCCTCGGGGCCGTTGCGGAAGTCGGAGCGGCGACTCCGGAGATTTCCCCTGCGTGTGGTGTTGCCTTTTGTTGCTAGGGCGGCAAAACCATCAACTCGGCTGGAACGTGGCCTTGGGGCCGGTGTGGATGTCGGAGCAACGGCTCCGGAGATGGTTGTTGGGTGTCGGCTTCGGTTGCTCGGGTGATGGAGTTGGCGGCTCGTCGGTTGCGCGGCCTCGGGGTCGGTGTGTGTTCTTGTTGGTTGTAAGTCGGAACGGCGGCTCCGGAATAGGGTTGTAGAGTGTTGATTTCGGTTGCTCGGGCAACGGAGTTGGCGGCTCGGCGGATGCGCGGCCTTGGGGTCGGTGTGTGGCTCGTTTTGTTATATCGGTTTTCGGTCGGTTTTCCTTATTAACTAACAAATTCTTCTTCTATATGAAAAGGCAGAGCTCCTGCTGGTTTCTCTAAAAAAATATATATTTGAGAGGATGCAAGGATTAAATCACACAAAATAAGCATTAAAACAAAAATAACTTGCGCACCAACTTACTCAAATGATAAAACTAATTGCAGAGATGGATTCTACGGAATTTCCATCCCCAACAACACAAGAGCACCGACAGGGGTGCGGGATTTTCAAGGGAGTTCTTGTGCGGTCGCACGCTGGCATGCACGCATGTTTGGGTTAGCGCGGGCGTGCGTGGCAAAAGCAACCACGAGCTTGCGACCATGGCTGCACGATGATTCTTGCCGGCAACAACAGCGAGCAATCGCGATAGAGGTAACACAAACAGAGGTTTGTCGGGCCTGCGAAATCCATATGAGAGGGCACTGAAGGATGTGCGTGTGTGTGTAGCGGAGCAAGAGCACGAGGGTGTGATGCAAATTTAGTCTACTGAAGATGCATGCTTCTCGAACATATCTGAACCCAAACAACACAATAGAGAAACAATGATGGCCTTGGAGGTCGACTCGGCCACGACCACGGTGCGGTGTGAAGGCATAGAGCTTCGAGTACCGTGGGAGCGGCAACACACGCATGATGTGTGGCGTGCTCGCGTTGGAGAACTCCACGGCTTGCTAAAGGAAAACAACAGGAGCTGCAGGAACTCGTTCATGGCGGCCATGCAAAAACTCATCCGAATCGACACCTACAGGCATGGATTCGGAAGGGAAATATAGGGGTTTGCGAGAGGAGCTCAGAAGGGGCTCAAATTTGTTGTCGGAGCGGTCGAGGAAGCAGTGGAGTCGGCGTGGACGGAGCTTGCTGCCGCGGCGAGGGTGCTCCCGGTCCGCAAGGAAGACGACGGCAGAGCTGGCGCCATGGAGACGCACTCGTCGTCCTAACGTCGGGATTCGGTCGAGGACGGAGCCGGGGCGCTATATTACATGATGGCTGGGCGAAGGAAGCCAGACGGAGGCGAGGAGAACGACGACGGTGAACGACGCGACTCCTGCTCCTCTTCGAACCACTTTGAGTTTCCCTATGCCTCACTCTCTGCAGCTTACGAGGAGGAATCGAGGGGAAGGAACAGAGGTGGTGGTGCAAGGGAAGGAGGGATGAATCCTCGGAGATGGCGTGGGGTTATATATCAGCAGGACGAAGACGCGGTCGAGAAGGGAGCAGGTGACCGTCACGGTGGATAGCTGGGCCGGCGTGCGCTGGCTGCTGCTGCGGGGGAGTTGGGACTCCCCAGGACAACCGGCCCAGGTGGGTGCACCGCACCTACCATCTCTCTCAGCAATTACATTGCAATAAAATAAAATAAAGAAAAGGGAAGTTTCGAGAGGCAAAAGGAGAGTGGTTTTGGCAAAACAAAAATATGTTTGAGACTCAGGAATTTGTGCTCTATTTAATAAAACTAGTTTGGATATTTTTAGAGATAGAAAAACAATTCAAGTTTGAGTTAAATTCGAACTTGATGCATTTTTGAATCCAATCAAAACAATCTGAAAAATGCCAGGATTTGGAGGAGTTCTTGAGGGCAAAATATAGAAGTTTTTGGATAACGGTGAACATTAAAACATGGCGGTAGGAACACACTTGCACAAATAGAAAGAATTTAGAGGAGAGAAGGGGTTTTAGTGATTGCAATAATTTGAAGTATAATAAAATAAAACCACACCACAAGATGCAAAGCACCTCACCACAACATCTCACACCCAACAAAATATGATGCAAGAAAATGGAATGGATGCCATGATGCCATGATGCACAAGTGAATGACATGAAGCTCAACTTTTTATTAACTCAAACCGCACGATGGTAAGTATATAAGGTTGGCACATGGAAATGGATGCAATATTGGAAAGTTGCTCTCGCGCTGTTACAACTCTCCCTCACTATAAGAAGATGACATCCCGAGATATAGGAACAAATGAAGTTGGGATATTCGGAACGGAGAAGATCCTCGCATTCCCAAGTGGCTTCTTTTCCAGAATGATGTGACCACTTCATTTTGAGGAACTTGATAGACTTGTTGCGAGTTTTGCGCTCGGGTTCTTCAAGGATAGCAACTGGATGCTCCTGATAGGATAGGTATGCTTGGAGATCAATGTCTTGAAAATCAGCGGTGCGCTCAGGAGTCTTGAAACACTTGCGGAGCTGAGAGACATGAAAGGCATCATGCACATTGGAGAAATTTGAAGGGAGCTCGAGTTGGTAGGCAAGGTCGCCTATTTTGCCAACAATTTTGAAAGGACCCACAAAACATGGTGCAAGCTTCCCTTTGATGCCAAATTGTTGAGTGCCCTTCATGGGAGACACTCGGAGATAGAAAAAGTCATCGATTTGAAAGGCCATGTCATGATGCTTGCTATCATAATAACTCTTCTGACGGGATTGAGCGGCTTTGAGATTTTCATGAATGACATGATACATATCCTTAGCTTTAGTGATATGTCATTTCCAAGGATTTGACGCTCACTAGTTTCAGGCTATTTGATCGGGGTACGACATTTCCTACCATAGAGATTCTTGAATGGGGCCTTGCCCGAACTTGCTTGGAAACTATTGTTGTAGGAGAATTCGACAAACGGGCGGCAGTCTTTCCACTTCATGCCGAAGGACTCTGAGCATGTCTTTAAGGATTTGATCGACGACCACTTGTGTGAGGGTGGAAAGCTATACTGAAATGAATCTTGGTACCCATTGCGGATTGGAAGGAATCCCAGAACTTGGAAGTGAAGATGCTTCCACGGCCTGAAGAGATAAGCTAAAGAATACTGTGCAAAGGAATTATCTTTGATGTGTACAGCTCTGCCAGGTGAGCTGGCGGGATAGATTCTTTAACCGGAAGGAGGTGGGCAAGTTTAGTGAGCTTTTTAGTGACCACAAATATGGCATCATTTCCTCTCTTGGACTTAGGAAACCCGGTGACAAAATCTATATCAACATGATTAAATTTTCACTCACGTATTGGCAAAGGCTGAAGGAGACATGTTGGACATTTATGTTCCGACTTATATCTGCGACACACATCACACTCGTTCACAAACTGAGCAATCTCACGTTTCATGCGAGTCCACCAGAAGGTTTGTTTGATATCTTGATATATCTTAGAACTGCATGGATGAATCGAGAGGAGAGAATTGTGGGCTACGTCCATAATAACTTTTCTAAGATCTCCCTTTGGAAACACAAGACGGTCCTCAAAGAACAAAATTTCTTTGTCAACAACACGGAAGCACTTATACTTTAGAATGCTCTTGGATAAGCCAATTTTCACCTTTTTCACCATAGCATCAAGAAGTTGTGTATGGCTGATTTGATCTTCCAAGGTTGGAGAAATTTTAAGGTTGGCAAGATATCCTTAACGAATAAGATGAAGATTGAGTTTCCCGAATGACTCACAAAGATCAGGCTGGAATGCCTTGAGAATGAGATTATGGTAGTAAGCCTTTCTGCTCAAAGCGCGTGCAAACACATTTTGAAAGGATCGATATGGTTCACTAAAGGGGGGGGGTGAATAGGCAACTACCAATTTTTAGCTCTTCTAACAAGTTAGAGAAAGCAACACAAATAAATTAACTACTAGGTGAGCAACATATATGATGCTAACTACCATGACAACTAGTGCAAGCAATAAATACACAACAACAATAATATACACAAAGTCAAGGTACGAGATAACCGCAAGTGGAACCGATGAAGACGAGGATGTGTTACCGAAGTTCCTTCCCTTTGACAGGAAGTACGTCTCCGTTGGAGCGGTGTGGAGGCACAATGCTCCCCAATAAGCCACTGGGGCCACCGTATTCTCCTCATGCCCTCACACAATGCGAGGTGACGTGATTCCACTATTGGTGCCCTTGAAGGCGGGGACCGAACCTTTACAAACAAGGTTGGGGCTATCTCCACACAATTCTCGGAGGCTCCCAACAAGACGACGAAGCTTCACCACAATGAATATGGATACGAGGTGACCTCAACCATCTAGGGTGCTCAAACACCCAAGAGTAACAAGATCCGCAAGGGATTAGTGGGGGAAATCAAATATCTCTTGGTGGAAGTGTAGATCTTGTCCTTCTCACCCAATCCCTAGGAAATCAACAAGTTTGATTGGCTAGGGAGAGAGATCGGGCACAAATGAGCTTAGGAGCAACAATGGAGTCTTGGAAGGTCAAAGGTAGGGTTCTTGGAGTGGAAGAACCCTTTATATAGTGAGGGAACAAATCCAATCATTACGCCCACTTACAACACCCTCAACATGGTATTACCGCTTGAGGGTAGCGGTACTACCGCTTGGTAGGGAGCGGTACTACCGCTAGGTCAGGAGCGGTACTACCGCGTGGTAGGCACATATGCACGGTCATAAAAACACTACTACCGGGCCTATCACCACTGGAAAAGTGTTCGCAAAAAGTCCGACGAGGTATAACCGCTCAGAGAGAGGTACTGCTACTTCTCAAACAACAGCGCCAGAAATTGACACGTTGACGGAGACTTGCTTGCGTTGGTTTTTCCCTTGAAGAGGAAAGGGTGATGCAGCACAGGAGCAGTAAGTATTTCCCTCAGTTTGAGAACCAAGGTATCAATCCAGTAGGAGAATCTCGTCAAGTCCAGAGTACCTGCGCAAACACAAAAGAGCTTGCACCCAACGCTATAAAGGGGTTGTCAATCCCTTCAAGATTGATTGCAAAGTGAGATCTGAAGGCGGAAAGTGCAACGAAGTAAAAGTGTAAGGCTGAAAATATGGTGTGAAGTAGACCCGGCGGCCATAGTGTTCACTAGAGGCTTCTCTCAAAATAGCAAATATTACGATGGGTGAACAAATTACTGTCGAGCAATTGATAGAACCGCGCAAAGTCATGACGATATCTAAGGAAATGATCATACATATAGGCATCACGTCAGAGACAAGTAGACCGATACTTTCTGCATCTACTACTATTACTCCACACATCGATCGCTATCCAGCATGCATCTAGTGTATTGAGTTCATGACGAACAGAGTAACGCCTTAAGCAAGATGACATGATGTAGAGGGATAAACTCAAACCAATGATGAAAACCCCATCTTTTTACCCTTGATGGCAACAACACGATGCGTGCCTTGCTACCCCTTCTGTCACTGGGTGAGGTCACCGCACGGTATGAACCCAAAACCAAGCACTTCTCCCATTGGAAGAATCATAGATCAAGTTGGCAAAACAAAATCCACAACTCGAAGAGAATTACAAGGATATGAAATCATGCATAAGAGAGATCAGAAGAAACTCAAAAAGATTCATAGATAATCTGATAGTAAATCCACAATTCATCGGATCTCGACAAACACACCGCAAAGAAGATTACATCGGATAGATCTCCATGAAGCTCAGGGAGAACTTTGTATTGAAGATCCAAGAGAGAGAAGAAGCCATCTAGCTACTAACTACGTACCCGTAAGTCTGAAGTGAACTACTCACGCATCATCGGAGATGTCATGGTGTTGATGAAGAAGCCCTCCGTACCCGAATCCCCCCTCCGGCAGGGCACCAGAGCATGCCCCATATGGGATCTTGCGAAGACAGAAGCTTGCGGAGGCGGAAAAGTATTTTCGTGGATCTCCTGATTTTTTTTGGGATTTTAGGGAATTTATAGGCGACGGAGCTAGGGCAGGGGAGGCCTAGGGGTCCCACAAGCCTGGGAGGCGCGGGCCCCCCTTGGACGCGCCTAGGGGGCTTGTGGGGTCCCCTTCTTGCCCCTGCCTTGGTTCTCAAGCTTGACGCGTATCTTCTGTTCCGGAAAAAATCTTTTCGGAAGTTTTATTCCGTTTGGACACCGTTTAAAATCCTCCTCTGAAAAGGGTCAAAACACGGAAAAAACAGGAACTGACACTTGGCACTGAGTTAATAAGTTAGTCCCAAAAAATATATAAAAGGCATACAAAACATCCAAAGTTTGACAAGATAATAGCATGAAACCATCAAAAACTATAGATACGTTGGAAACATATCAAGCATCCCCAAGCTTAACTCCTGCTCGTCCTCGAGTAGGGAAGTGATAAAGACTGAATTTTTGATGTGGAATGCTACCTAGCATTGCTTTCCTTTGTAACTTCTTTCATGTGACATGAATGTTCAGATCCGTAAGATTCAAAACAATAATTTGCTATTGACATGAAAACAATAATACTTCAAGCAAACCAGCAAGGTAATCATGAACTTTCGAAATAACAAGGCCAAAGAAAGTTATCCCTATAAAATCATATAGTCTGGCTATGCTCCATCATCCCCACACAACTAATTTAAATCATGCACAACCCCGGTATTGGCCAAGTAATTGTTTTCGCACTCTTACTTTCTCAAACCTTTTACAACTATCACGCAATACATGAGCGTGAGCCATGGATATAGTACTATAGGTGGAATAGAGTGTGGTGGTGGTTGTGAGACAAAAAAGGAGGAGATG
This sequence comes from Hordeum vulgare subsp. vulgare, assembly GCF_904849725.1. Taxonomy (NCBI): domain Eukaryota; kingdom Viridiplantae; phylum Streptophyta; class Magnoliopsida; order Poales; family Poaceae; genus Hordeum; species Hordeum vulgare. The sequence goes on along the minus strand of NC_058523.1, from coordinate 246,042,371 downwards.
GTCACATTGACTCGGCGTATCAAAAGGGTTATGGAGATGCCCATTAATAGATATCAATGTGAATGAGTAGGGATTGCCATACAAAGGATGTACGAGAGCTATAAGTATGTGAAAGCTCAAAAGGAGAACTAGTGGGTGTGCATCCAACTTGCTTGCTCATGAAGACCTAGGGCAATTTGAGGAAGCCCATCCTTGGAATATACAAGCCAAGTTATATAATAAAGATTCCCAGTAGTATATGATGGTGACAAAACAAGAGGCTCTCAATCATCAAGAACATGGTCCTATTATGAACACAAGTGTGGAAAAAGATAGTAGCATTGTCCCTTCTCTCTTTTTCTCTTTTTTTTATTTGGGCTCTTTGGCCTCTTTTTTCTCTCTTCTCTTTTTTTTATTTGGGCAACTTTGGCCTCTTTTTTTTATTTTATTTCCTCACATGGGACAATGCTCTAATAATGATGATCATCACACTTTTATTTACTCACAACTCAAAAGCTCAAAATGATGATGACTCTATAGGAAATGCCTCCGACAGTGTACCGGGATGTGCAACGATCTAGCTTGGCGTATGATGTTGAAACATCTCGCTAGCTATCTTACGATCATGCAATGTCAATATGAGAGTGACGGCACAAGTCATGAGATGGAACGGTGAGAGTTGCATGGCAATATATCTCGAAATGGCTATGAAAATGCCATAGTAGGTAGGTATGGTGGCTGTTTTGAGGAAGGCATATGGTGGGTTTGTGCACTGGTGAAAATTGCGCGGCACTAGAGAGGCTAGCAATGGTGGAAGGTGAAAGTGCATCTATACCATGGACTCCCATTAGTCATGAATAACTCACATACTTGTTGCGAAAGTTTTTATTAGTAATCGAAACAAAGTGCTAAACGCATACTCCTAGGGGAAGGGTTGGTAGGTGTTAACCATCGCGCGATCCTGATCTCAACACAAAGGATGACAATCAATAGATCAATTATGCTCCGACTACCTAACATAGCGGTTCACCATACGTGCACGTTACGAGAATCACTAACTTCAACACAAGTATTTCTAGATTCACAACACCCTACTAAGATAACTCTTTATATTACCAAATCCACGTCTCAAAACCAATTGAGAGGAATCAAACTTCTCTTTCTACTCAATGCACATGAAGATGGAGGTTTTTTATCCTCTTTGGGTACCTATCACCTTTGGGACTACTTTCATGGCACAAACCAACTACCAAGTCACGCACCGCCGTGCTCTAAAAAGATCTAAGTGAAGCACATAGAGCAAAATTGTCTAGCTCAAAAGATATAAGTGAAGCACAATGAGCATTCTAGCAAAATCATGATGAGTGCATGTCTCTCTCAAAAGGTGTGCAGAAAGGATGATTGTGACACAACAAAAAGAAAAGACTCCTATGATACAAGACGCTCCAAGCAAAACACATATCATGTGGTGAATAAAAATATAGCTCCAAGTAATGTTACCGATGGATTGAAGACAAAAGGGGGGATGCCTTCCCGGGGCATCCCCAAGCTTAGGATTTTTGGTGTCCTTGAATTTGGCTTGGTATGCCTTGGGAATCCCTAAGCTTGAGCTATTTCCACTCTTTATCCCTTTGTCCATGAGAACATCACCCAAAACTTGAAAACTTCACAACACAAAACTTAAACAGAAGCTCGTGATATCATTAGCACAAGAAAACAAACTACCACCTCTTTAGGTACTGTAGCAATCTTGATTTCTATTTATATTGGTGTTATATTACTGTATTCTCACTTTTCCATGGATAATACCCCCCTATACTATCCATAGTTTCATCAAAACAAGCAACCAACTCAACAAAAACAGAATCTGTCAAAAACAGACCAGTCTGTAGCAATCTGTATACTTCGTATACTTCTGGTACCTCAAAAATTCTGAACAATTACGAATGCCTGGGAAAAAGGCATGTTAACCAGCAGCAAAAGGAATCAACTCCAAAGCTCTTTCTGAATAAAAACTAAAAATAATCTCGTGAGCGAAAAGTTTCTGTCTTTTTCCAGCAGGATCAAACAACCATCACCAAGACTAGTCATAAAGGTTTTGCTTGGCTCAAACACAAAAAGAAACACAAAATACACTATCATAACAGAATTATGATGGTGTGAACGCAACAAAATAGAAAGAAAAAGATAAATTCAATGGGTTGCCTCCCAACAAGCGCTATTGTTTAACGCCCTTAGCTAGGCATAAGGCGATAGAATCACGTATCGTCGTCTTTGGTACTCAAACCATAAGTAGCCCTCATCATAGATTCATAAGGCAATATTATTTTCTTTCTAGGAAAATGCTCCATGCCCTTCTTTAAAGGAAATTGAAATCTAATATTCCCTTCCTTCATATCGATGATAGCACTGATAGTCCTTAGGAAAGGTCTACCAAGAATGATAGGGAGTGTAGGATTGCAATCAATGTCAAGCACAATGAAATCCATGGGTACATAGTTCCTATTTGCAATAATAAGAACATCATTGATCCTTCCCATGGGTTTCTTGACAGTAGAATCTGCAAGATGCAAATTAAGAGACCACTCCTCAATCTCATTAAAACCCAGAACATCACATAAAGACTTTGGAATCGCGGAAACACTAGCACCCAAATCACACAAAGCATTGCATTCATAGTTTTTGATTTTGATTTTGATAGTAGGTTCCCACTCATCATTAAGCTTTCTAGGGATAGAAACTTCCAATTCAAGTTTCTCTTCAAGAGATTTTATCATAGCTTTGACGATATGATCGGTAAAGGCCTTGTTTTGGCTATAAGCGTGTGGAGAGTTTAGCATGGTTTGCATCAAGGAAATGCATTCAATCAAGGAGCAACTATCATAATTGAATTCCTTGAAATCCAAAGTAGTAATTTCATTACTACTCGAAGTTTTATTATCTTCTACTCCACTTTCAATGCTTTTAGCATCAAGATAGATGTACTCCGAATCATTGAGGCATTTTTCAACCAAAGTGGATTCATATCCAGCCCCATCATCATTAGGTTTGACACAAGAAAACAAAGATTCAATGGGAGTCACACCAAGCACTTTAAGATCTTCGTGATTCTTATCACGAGAACACGCCCTTTTAAGCCATTCATGTTTAGCACGAATTTTGGCGGTTCTTTCTTTGCTCTCACTCATGGAAATACGCATAGCTTTCAAAGTTTCATCCATATTGATCTTGGGAGGAGCACATCTAACTTTCAAAGCATAAATATCACTAGACATTCTATCAATGCTCCTAGCCAAATCGTCAATTTTGAGTAGTTTTTCCTCTATGGACGCATTGAAAATCTTTTGTGAGTTGATAAACTCTTTGATATTACTCTCTAGATCAGAGGGTAATCTATTGTAATTTCCATGAGTATTGTTGTAGGAGTTGCCAAAGTTATTAGAGGGGTTACTAGGAAAAGGCCTAGGAACATAGTTTCCTCTAAAAGCATTGTTGTTGCCAAAAGTATTCCTACCAACAAAATTAACGTCCAAGCTAGCGTTGCTACTTTCAATCAAGGAAGACAAGGGCATATCATTAGGATCTAAAGGAGAACTTCTACTAGCAACCAAATTCGTTAACTCATCCCTCTTATTACTTAACGAGTTAATGTCTTCTATAGCGTGTATCTTCTTACTAGTAGGTGACCTTTTAGTGTGCCACTGAGAGTAGTTTGTCATGATATTGTCTAGGAGTTTTTTTAGCTTCTCCAAACGTGATTTCCATGAACGTTCCACCTGAGGCGGCGTCCAAGATATTTCTAGAAGCGAAATTCAAGCCAGCGTAAAAGATTTGTATAATCATCCAAAGACTCAAGCCATGAGCTGGACAATTTCTAATCATCAATTTCATCCTCTCCCAAGACCGTGCAACATGTTCATGATCAAGTTGCTTAAAATTCATGATATCATTACGGAGAGAGATAATCTTAGCCGGCGGAAAATACTTGGATATGTAAGCATCTTTGCACTTGTTCTAAGAATCAATACTATTTTTGGGCAAAGACGAAAGCCATGTTTTTGCTCGATCTCGCAACGAGAAGGAAAAAGCTTCAATTTAATCACATCATTATCCACAACTTTCTTCTTTTGCATATTGCAAAGCTCAATGAAGGTATTAAGATGGGATGCGGCATCTTCACTAGGAAGGCCGGAGAATTGCTCTTTCATAACAAGATTCTGCAAAGCAGCATTGATTTCGCACTAGTGGCGGGAGCAATCGGAGTACTAATAAAATCATTATTATTAGTATTCGAGAAGTCACAAAGTTTGGTGTTTTCAGTCATGGTGACTTTAGCAAGCAAGCAAGCACACAAGCGAACAAAAAGTAAGCGAGAGAAAAGGGCAAACGAAAAAGGCAAATATTTTTGTAAATTCTGGTTTTTCAGAAGTGGGGGTGAGGAAAACGAGAGGCAAAAAAGTAAATGCAAGAGATGAGTTTGCGACACTTACTTGGATGAGTTCTTGACTTGATCCTCCCCGGCAACGGCGCCAGAAATCCTTCTGCTACTTCTAAAACAACAGCGCCAGAAATTGACACGTTGACGGAGACTTGCTTGCGTTGGTTTTTCCCTTGAAGAGGAAAGGGTGATGCAGCACAGGATCAGTAAGTATTGCCCTCAGTTTGAGAACCAAGGTATCAATCCAGTAGGAGAATCTTGTCAAGTCCAGAGTACCTGCGCAAACACAAAAGAGCTTGCACCCAATGCTATAAAGGGGTTGTCAATCCCTTCAAGATTGATTGCAAAGTGAGATCTGAAGGCGGAAACTGCAACAAAGTAAAAGTGTAAGGCTGAAAATATGGTGTGAAGTAGACCCGGGGGCCATAGTGTTCACAAGAGGCTTCTCTCAAAATAGCAAATATTACGGTGGGTGAACAAATCACTGTCGAGCAATTGATAGAACCACGCAAAGTCATGACGATATCTAAGGCAATGATCATACATATAGGCATCACGTCCGAGACAAGTAGACCGATACTTTCTGCATCTACTACTATTACTCCACACATCGACCGCTATCCAACATGCATCTAGTGTATTGAGTTCATGACGAACAGAGTAACGCCTTAAGCAAGATTACATGATTTAGAGGGATAAACTCAAACCAATGATGAAACCCCCATATTTTACCCTTGATGGCAACAACACGGTGCGTGCCTCGCTACACCTTCTGTCACTGGGTGAGGTCACCACATGGTATGAACCCAAAACCAAGCACTTCTCCCATTGCAAGAATCATAGATCAAGTTGGCCAAACAAAACCCACTACTCGAAGAGAATTACAAGGATATGAAATCATGCATAAGAGAGATCAGAAGAAACTCAAATAAGATTCATAGATAATCTGATCATAAATCCACAATTCATCGGATCTCGACAAACACACCGCAAAGAAGATTACATCGGATAGATCTCCATGAAGATCATGGAGAACTTTGTATTGAAGATCTAAGAGAGAGAAGAAGCCATCTAGCTACTAGCTATGGACCCGTAGGTTTATGGTGAACTACTCACGCATCATCGGAGAGGTCATGGTGTTGATGAAGAAGCCTGATGACCCACAAGTATAGGAGATCAATCATAGTCCTTTCAATAAGTAAGAGTGTCGAACCCAACGAGGAGCAGAAGGATCTGACAAGTGGTTTTCAGCAAGGTAAAATCTGCACGCACTGAAATTGTCGCTAACAAGTGATTGTGTGGTGAGATGATTCGTAGCAAGCAACAAGTAACAAAAGTAGCAACGATGCAGCAAAGTGGACCAATCCCTTTTGTAGCAAGGGAAAAGCCTGGACAAAGTCTTATAGGAGGAAAAACACTCCCGAGGACACACGGGAATTTCTGTCATGCTAGTTTCATAATGTTCATATGATTCGCGTTCGTTACTTTGATAGTTTGATATGTGGGTAGACCGGCGCTTGGGTACTGCCCTTACTTGGACAAGCATCCCACTTATGATTAACCCCTCTCGCAAGAATCCGCAACTACGATAGAATAATTAAGACAAAGTCTAACCATAGCATTAAACTAGTGGATCCAAATCAGCCCCTTACGAAGCAACACATAAACTAGGGTTTTAGCTTCTGTCACTCTAGCAACCCATCATCTACTTACTACTTCCCAACGCCTTCCTCTAGGCACAAATAATGGTGAAGTGTTATGTAGTCGACGTCCACATAAAACCACTAGAGGAAAAACAACATACAACATATCAAATTACCGAACGAATACCAAATTCACATGACTACTATTAGCATGACTTATCCCATGTCCTCAGGAACAAAAGTAACTACTCACAAAACATAATCATATTCATGAGCAGAGAGGTAATGAGTAGCATCAAGTATCTGAACATAAACTCTTCCACCAAGTAATCCAACTAGCATTACCTACAAAGAATAATCAACACTACTAGCAACCTTACAAGTACCAATCGGAGTCGCGATACGGAGATTGTTTACAAGTGATGAACTAGGGTTGGTAGATGAGATGGTGCTGATGAAGATGTTGATGGTGACGAGTCCCCTCCGATGAGAGGAGTGTTGGTGATGACGATGGCGACGATTTCCCCTCCGGGAGGGAAGTTTCCCCGGCAGGATCGTCTTGCCGAAGCTCTAGATTGGTTCTGCTCAAGTTCCCCCTCGTGGCGGCGACGAATCCACGAAAAAGATCCTCTCTGATTTTTTTTCCACATGAAACCCTTCATATAGCAGAAGAGGGGGGCAAGTGGGCCATCAGGTTGCCCACAAGCCCTCATGGCGCGGCCTGGGAGGGTGGCCTCGTCGTGCGTGCTTGTGGCCAACCCCTGGCACCCATGTGGCGCTTCTTCAACACAGTATTTTTTATAAATCTGGAAAAAAAATCCTCGTTGATTTTTACGGCGTTTGGAGTTGCGCAGAATAGGTATCTCAAACTTGCTCCACTTTCAGGCCAGAATTCCAGCTGCCGGCATTCTCCCTCTTCATGTAAACCTTGCAAAATAAGAGAGAAAAGGCATAAGAATTGTACCGTGAAGTGAAATAACAACCCAAGAAGCGATAAATATCAACATGAAAACATGATGCAAAATGGACGTATCAACTCCCCCAAGCTTAGACCTCGCTTGTCCTCAAACGAAAGCCTAGCTCAATAAATATGTCCACATGTTTAGGGAGAGAGGTTTCGACAAAACAAGATACGAACATGCATGCATCATGATCATGATCAGAACAACAATACCAACATATAATCTCTCATGCTAAAGTGATAATTCCTTCACAAAGTAAAGCATGGATCAAGAACCTTACCGAGAAGTAACAACTGATAGCCTGTAGTCATTGAGGAAATTGCAATTTATCACAACATCAGAAAGAGTCAAATAAGAGCTTGTAAAGCAAATCCACATACTCAATCATTATTTCGTTCTCTACAATTGCTACAACTCACGTGGTACTCATGAGATCAAAGTTTCAGCTGGACACAGAGAAACTGCTTACCTCAAGGGTAATTTCAACAATAATAATTCATGAATACTTACCTCCAAGTTGACATATGAATATAGATCTTTCCCAATCATATGACATTAGCCAAGATAAAGGCGAGATAAGGAATTGGTGAAGATCACCATGAGTCTTTGAAGGGCAAAAAGTAAAGGTACAAGATAGGCCGTTCGCAGAGGGAAGCAGAGGTTGTCATGCGCTTTTGAGGTTTGGATGCGTGTCCTCTTAGTGCGGAGGAACGTCACTTTATATTGCCTCCTGTGATAAAGAACTTTATTATGCAGTCTGTCGCTTTTATGTCTTCCTCCTCACAGGTTCATACAAAGCTTATTTTCCGCACACTAATATATCATAGATATTAGAGAGCAATTTTTATTGCTTGCACCGATGACAACTTACTTGAGGGATCTTATTCAATCGATAGGTAGGTATGGTGGACACTCATGGCAAAACTGGGTTGATGGTTTATGGATGCACACGTAGTATCTCTACTTAGTGCGGGAGTTTTGGCTAATATGAGGTGGAAGCAATTGTCACATGCTAAGGGATCTCCAATCGTATAACATTGTTCGGAACCAAGCAAACACAATTCATTATGTTGTCTTCCTTGTCCAACATCTACTTCTAGGCATGCATTAGTTTAGTGAGTGTTCACAATCATAGATGGTGTCAGAGATGATATATTTATGTGTGAACCTCTCCTTCTTTATCACTTCCTATTAATTGCAACCATGACCAAGGTCTACGTTTGTCTACCCTCAACAAGTTTCAATCCTCATTATTTTTATATGTGAAGCCATCACTTCCCATAAGATCATTACATGATCTTTCATTCTTTTGTTCTGTTCTCACTCTTTTGATCATGGCAAGAGGAAAAGCCCTTCAACTAAGACACTCTTTATTATATGGATCACGATCTTGAATACATCGGGGGTGACAAAAAGCAAAACTCAAGACTAAAACACTAAGACTTTTAAATCTACTAGAAAAAGAGAAAACTGAAAAGGAAAACTAAAACAAAGGTAAAGGCGAAAGATGTGATGGTGATACGATACCGGGGCAACTCCCCCAAGCTTGGCACAAGCCAAGGGGATTGCCCATTCCAATGCTCAGTTGTCTTCCTTTGGTGGTGATGGTGGTGGGGTTGTTGAAGAGGTCTTGAGCTTGTTTAATTTCTACTTGAGCATAAAATTCTGCTCCCTCAGATCATCGTTTTCCTCTTCAAGCTTCAACACCCTTTTGCATAATTCCTGCTTACTCTCCTGCAAGAAACGAGAAGGGATAAACAAAGCCTTAGGATTCTTCCTTGAGTCAGGGAGGCTCGACTTCTTGAACTCCACACGTGTGTCCAGGTTGAGGTAGAGGAGCCTCCTCTTCATCGGAACTTGTTTGTTCCTTCCCGTTGGGATCATAGTCTTCTTCCTCATAAGTGGTCCAACCATATGGATCAAAGTCCCCATAGACCTTGGGGTTAGCAAATTAATCAGCCACATAGCTCTCCCCCTCTGAATCCTGAGAAGACATCTTGACCTAGATCTGCGGCAGAAAACAGGCTCGAAACGAAAAACATAGGAAATCTGCGTGATGCAGGGGTCAGACCAAACGGGAGTATATATATGATTTTTTTCAGACCAGAAGGAGTACTCCGCACGAAAACGGAGTCCGGGAGGCGCACGAGGTGGCCATAAGCCCTCACGGCGCGACCAGGGGGTGGGCCCACGCCGTGTAGGCTTGTCACCTCGCGCAATTTCCGGACTACTTCCAATTTTTTTATTTTTTTCAAATATTCCAAAACGGATAAAATTTCCTACTCGAAAAGTTTTGGACTCTGTTTTCTTACCGAATCACATACCTCTTCGTTTTCGGAGTCTGAAATAGGCTGATAAATATCCCTTAGGTATTCTTCCGGAGTTATGGTATTGATAATATTGCTTTCAACATTTATGGGAGTACCTGAGATATAATGCTTGATTCTCTGCCCATTTACCACTCTCGGACAATTATCTTCCGTGTTGTTGATCTTGATAGCACCGGAACGATATACTTCCTTAACCACATAGGGACCTTCCCATTTAGAGAGAAGCTTGCCTGCAAAGAATCTTCAACAAGAGTTATATAGCAAGACATAATCACCTACATTGAACTCACGCTTTTGTATCCTCTTATCATGCCACCTCTTAACCTTCTCTTTGAACAACTTGGCATTCTCATATGCCTGAGTTCTCCACTCATCAAGCGAGCTAATATCAAATAACCTCTTCTCACCGGCAAGTTTGAAATCAAAGTTGAGCTCTTTGATTGACCAATAAGCTTTATGTTGTAGCTCAAGAGGTAAATGACATGCTTTACCGTACACCATTTTGTACGGAGACATGCCCATGGGATTCTTATAGGCAGTTCTATAAGCCCATAGTGCATCATCGAGCTTCTTAGACCAATTCTTTCTAGACCTGTTAACAGTCTTTTGCAGAATCAGTTTAATCTCTCTGTTACTTAGCTCTACTTGACCACTGGACTGAGGGTAATAGGGAGACACAATTGTATGGTTGACATCGTACTTAGCAAGCGTTTTACGGAAAGCACCATGAATGAAGTGTGAACCACCGTCGGTCGTTAGATATCTAGGGACTCCAAATCTAGGGAAGATAACTTCTTTCAGCATCCTGATAGAGGTGTTGTGATCAGCACTACTAGTGGGGATAGCTTCTACCCACTTTGTGACGTAATCAACAACAACTAGGATATGAGTATACCCGTTGGATTTTGCAAAAGGTCCCATATAATCAAATCCCCAGACACCAAACGGTTCAATGACAAGTGAATAGTTCATAGGCATTTCCTGACGTTTGCTAATATTACCTATTCTTTGACATTCGTCACAAGACAAGACAAACTTACGGCCATCCTTGAAGAGAGTGGGCCAATAGAAACCTGATTGCAATACTTTGTGTGCAGTTCTATCTCCCGCATGGTGTCCTCCGTAGGCCTCGGAATGACACTTCTGTAGGATATGTCCGTGTTCATGTTCAGGTACACAACGTCTAATAACACCATCTACTCTTTCCTTATAAAGGTGAGGATCATCCCAAAAGTAACATCTCAAGTCAAAGAAGAATTTCTTCTTTTGCTGGTACATGAAACTAGGTGGTATGTATTTGGCAACGATATAGTTTGCATAATCAGCATACCACGGTGCACTACGTGAAGTATTGATGACATTCAGTTGCTCATCAGGAAAGCTGTCATCAATAGGTTGTGGGTCATCAAGAACGTTATCCAACCTAGACAAGTTATCTGCTACTGGGTTATCAGCACCCTTTCTGTCAACAACGTGCAAATCAAATTCTTGTAGCAAGAGAACCCATCCGATAAGTCTAGGTTTAGCGTCTTTATTCTCCATGAGGTAGTTAATAGCAGCATGATCATTGTGAATAGTGACTTTGGAATCAACTATGTAAGACTTGAACTTTTCACATGCAAACACGACTGCTAAAAATTCCTTCTCCGTAGTAGCATAGTTTCTCTAGGCACTGTCTAGAGTTTTACTAGCGTAGTGAATAACATTCAACTTCTTATCGACTCTTTGCCCTAGAACAACACCAACAACATATTCACTAGCATCACACATGATTTGAAAAGGTAAGTTCCAATCAGGTGGTTGAACAATAGGTGCAGTTATGAAAGCCCTCTTAAGTATTTCGAAGGCTTCCTCACAATCATCGTCAAAAACAAAAGGAATATCATTTTGGAAGAGATTGGTAAGAGGCCTATAAATCTTAGAGAAGTCTTTAATGAACCTTCTATAGAAATTAGCATGACCAAGGAAACTTCTTATACCTTCGATATCTGTGGGGTATGGCATTTTCTCGATTGCATCAACCTTAGCCTTATCAACTTCAATACCTCTTTCAGAAATTTTATGTCCTAATACGATGACTTCATTAACCATAAAGTGGCACTTCTACCAATTCAAGAGAAGATTGGTGTCTTTACATCTCTGCAAGACTCGATCAAGGTTGCTGAGGCAATCATCAAAACAAGACCCTTAAACGGAGAAGTCATCCATGAAAACCTCGAAAATCTTTTCACAAAAGTCAGAGAATATAGCCATCATTCATCTTTGAAAGGTGGGAGGTGCATTACATAAGCCAAAAGGCATACGTTTATAAGCAAAGGTACCGAAAGGGCAGGTGAAAGTGGTTTTCTCCTCATCAGATTGTGCAAGTGGTATTTGGGAGAAACCAGAATAACCGTCTAGAAAGCAGAAGTGTGTGTGTGTTTAGACAACCTTTCTAGCATTTGGTCGATAAAAGGCACAGGGTAATGATCTTTCCTAGTGGCCTTATTCAATTTCCTAAAATCGATCACCATCCTATAGCCAATAATAATCCTCTGTGGGATCAATTCATCCTTATCATTAGGGACAACGGTAACGCCTCCCTTCTTAGGGACGCAATGCACCGGACTCACCGAATCGCTATGAGCAACATGATAGATAATACCTGCTTCCACGAGCTTTATTATTTCTTTTCTTACTACCTCTTTCATCTTAGGATTCAATCTCCTTTGATGATCAACTACTGGTTTGAAGTCAGGATAAGTTTTGATCTTGTGCTAGCATAGAGTGGGACTAATGCCCTTAAGATCATCAAGAGTATATCCAATAGCAGCACGGTGATTCCTCAAAGTTTTTAGCAACTTCTTTTCTTCATGCTCTGAGAGGCTAGCACTAATTATAACAAGATATATCTCCTTTTCATCAAGATAGGCAGACTTAAGAGTATCAGGCAACTGTTTAAGCTCGAACACAGGATCACCTTTTGGTGGGGGTGGATCCCCAAGCAGTTCAACATGCAAGTTATTCTTAAGGATAGGATATTGTTCTAAGACAACTCTATCTATCTCATCCCTTTCATCCATATGCATATCATTTTCATGCTCAAGCAAGTATTGCCCTAAGGGATCAGTGGGAGGCATGGCAATAGAAGCTAAGGCAATAGTTTCATCCCTACTAGGCAACTCTTTTTCATGAGGTTGTCCACCAAACTTGGAGAAATTGAACTCATGTGACACACCTTCAAAGCCAACAATGACAGTTTGCTTCTCACAATCAATATGAGCATTGACAGTATTGAGAAAAGGTCTACCAAATATGATGGGACAAAATCTATCTTGTGCGGTAGCAAGAACGAGGAAATCAGCAGGAAACTTCGTTTTACCACATAAGACTTCAACATCCCTAACAATTCCCATAGGACAGATAGTATCTTTATTGGCAAGCTGAATAGTGACATCAATAGGCTCTATGTCAACAGGTGCAATCTCATCTTTGATTTCATCGTATAAGTATTGAGGTATTGCACTAACACTAGCACCCACGTCACATAAACCATGGTAACAATGATCTCCTATCTTAACAAAAACCACAGGCATGCCAACAACAGGCCTATGTTTGTCTCTAGCGTGAGGTTTAGCAATTCTAGCAGCATCTTCACAGAAGTGAATATTATGTCCCTCAACATCATCGGACAGAAGATCTTTGATGATAGCAATGCTAGGTTCAACTCTAATTTGCTCAGGGGGTGTAGGTGTTCTAATATAGCCTCTACGTATCACAGTTGAAGCTTTAGAATGATCCTTTATCCTAACAGGGAAAGGTGGTTTCTCAATGTAAGCACTGGGAACAATAGGATCATTATAGGCAATGACTTTCTCTTCAACTGGGGTGGGTTTAACTACATTGACTTCTAAAGGAGTATGATATTTAAACCAGTTCTCTTTGGGGAGATCAATATGAGCAGCAAATGATTCACACAATGAAGCTACTATCTCAGAGTCAAGTCCATACTTAGCGCTAAAGTCACATAAAGTATTTGTCTCAACAAAGGATTTTAACGCAATCGAATGTGAAATTCATACCTGACTCCTTACCTTCTTCAAGCTCCCAATATATTCAGAGTTGTGTTTAATTCTCTCCAATAAATTCCATTTGATGTCAATATCTCTTTTCATAAAAGAACCGGTACAAGAAGTGTCAAGCATGGTGCGATCATCATGAGAAAGCCGAGCATAGAAGTTCTGAATGATAATTTCTCTCGAGAGCTCATGATTGGGGCATGAATATAGCATTGATTTAAGCCTCCCCAAGCTTGAGATATGCTTTCTCTGTCACGAGGCCGAAAATTATAAATATAATTCCGACCACGATGTACTAAATGCATAGGATAAAACTTTTGATAAAATTCCAATTTCAACCGATTGTAGTCCCATGATCCAGTATCATCACATAACCTATACCATGTCAACGCCTTATCCTTAAAATATAAAGGAAATACCTTCTTCTGGACCTCATCCTCGGGCAAACCTGCAAGTTTAAATAAACCACAAACTTCATCTACATAGATTAGATGCAAGTCTGGATGTGATGTTCCATCTCCTGTAAAAGGATTAGCCAGCATTTTCTCAAGCATACCCGAAGGAAATTCAAAGAAAATATTTTCAGTAGGTGCAGAAGGTTGAGGAGCCACTCTTTGTGCTTCCGTTCGAGGTGAAGATACCTCGAATAAGCCCCTCAAAGGATTAGTATCCATAGTGACAAGTGACAATAAATTTCAGCAAACTATATGAATGTTTCCTTACCAAGTTCCACTTACCAAAGGCGCTTCACTCCCCGGCAACGATGCCAGAAAAGAGTCTTGATGGCCCACAAGTATAGGGGATCAATCGTAGTCCTTTCGATAAGTAAGAGTGTCGAACCCAACGAGGAGCACAAGGATTTGACAAGTGGTTTTCAGCAAGGTAAAATCTGGAGGCACTGAAATTGTCGGTAACAAGTGATTGTGTGCTGAGATGATTCGTAGAAAGCAACAAGTAACAAAAGTAGCAAGGGTGCAGAAAAGTGGCCCAATCCCTTTTGTAGCAAGGGACAAGCCTGGACAAAGTCTTATAGGAGGAAAAACGCTCCCGAGGACACACGGGAATTTCTGTCATGCTAGTTTCATCATGTTCATATCATTCGCGTTCGTTACTTTGATAGTTTGATATGTGGGTGGACCGGCGCTTGGGTACTGTCCTTACTTGGACAAGAATCCCACTTATGATTAACCCCTCTTGCAAGCATCCGCAACTACGAAAGAAGAATTAAGACAAAGTCTAACCATAGCATTAAACAAGTGGATCCAAATCAGCCCCTTACGAAGCAACGCATAAACTAGGGTTTAAGCTTCTGTCACTCTAGCAACCCATCATCTACTTACTACTTCCCAATGCCTTCCTCTAGGCCCAAATAATGGTGAAGTGTTATGTAGTCGACGTTCACATAAAACCACCAGAGGAAAAACAACACACAACATATCAAATTACCGAACGAATACCAAATTCACATGACTACTATTAGCATGACTTATCCCATGTCCTCAGGAACAAAAGTAACTACTCACAAAACATAATCATATTCATGACCAGAGAGGTAATGAGTAGCATCAAGGATCTGAACATAAACTCTTCGACCAAGTAATCCAACTAGCATCAACTACAAAGAGTAATCAACACTACTAGCAACCTTACAAGTACCAATCGGAGTCGCGAGATGGAGATTGGTTACAAGTGATGAACTAGGGTTGGGAGATGAGATGGTGCTGATGAAGATGTTGATGGTTACGAGTCCCCTCCGATGAGAGGAGTGTTGGTGACGACGATGGCGATGATTTCCCTCTCCGAGAGGGAAGTTTCCCCGGCAGGATCGTCGTGCCGGAGCTCTAGATTGGTTCTGCTCAAGTTTCGCCTCGTGGCGGCGGCGAATCCACGAAAAAGCTCCTCTCTGATTTTTTTTCCAGACGAAATCCTTCATATAGCAGAAGAGGGGGGAAAGTGGGCCAGCAGGTTGCCCACAAGCCCTCATGGCGCGGCCTGGGGGGGGGGGCGTCGCCGCGCCGTGCAGGCTTGTGGCCAACCCCTGTCGCCCCTCTGGCGCTCTTCGACCCAGTATTTTTTATAAATCCGGAAAAAAATCCTCGTTAATTTTTATGGCGTTTGGCGTTTCGCACAATAGGTATCTCAAACTTGCTCCACTTTCAGGCCAGAATTCCAGCTGTCGGCATTCTCCCTCTTCATGTAAACCGTGCAAAATAAGAGAGAAAAGGCATAAGAATTGTACCGTGAAGTGAAATAACGGCCCAAGAAGCGATAAATATCAACATGAAAACATGATGCAAAATGGACGTATCAAAGCCCTCCGTATCCGAATCCCCCCTCCGGCAGGGCACCAAAATGTGCCCAGATGGGATCTTGCGGAGACAGAAGCTTGCGGCGGCGGAAAAGTATTTTCGTGGATCTCCTGATTTTTTCTGGGATTTTAGGGAATTTATAGGCAAAGGATCTAGGGCAGGGGAGGCCCAGGGAGCCCACAAGCCTGGGAGGCGTGGCCCCCCTGGCCGCGCCTAGGGGGCTTGTGGGGTCTCCTGCTGGCCCCTGCCTTGGTTCTCAAGCTTGATGCGTATCTTCTGTTCCGGAAAAAAAATCTTTTCGGAAGTTCTATTCCGTTTGGACACCGTTTAAAATCCTCCTTTGAAAAGGGTCAAAAACACGGAAAAACAGGAACTGGCACTTTGTACTGAGTTAATAAGTTAGTCCCAAAAAAGATATAAAAGGCATACAAAACGTCCAAAGTTTGACAAGATAATAGCATGAAACCATAAAAAATTATAGATACGTTGGAGACGTATCATGTACTACCGTCCGGAAGTGGTACTACGGCTCATCCGGAGCTGTACTACCGCTCGGTGAGCGGTACTACTGGTGGACCTTTTTGCACAGAAAGAGAGAGAATAAGTGGGAGCTCCATTGCTGCAAGGAAAAGATGGTGGAAAGAAAAAGTGTGCATGTGTGTGTTAACACTACACCACGACACTGCATTCCCTACAGACGGGTGTTGGGAAAAGTCAGTATCGCCGACCGACTGTCGGTCGGGAAAACTTGTGACAAACAGTCGGTTGGGAAATCATGCTAACAGTAATAAACAGTCGGTCGGCAATGGCAGAATATTTCCTATCAAACGGTCGGTCGGGAAAGCTCATGTGCCCATCGGTTCGTCGGTCGGTAAATAATCCCGACCAATAGTTGAACAATAAATGGGCCTCGCGCGCGAATAGCCGAATTTTAGCGCCAATTCTGGCCCAACGCGCTGTCTTTTTCCCCCCAAATGACCTTATCTTCTCCAGCCAATAACCTTATCCTCCCAGTGCTCCGTTCTTGCGGCCAGTCTTCCTCCACACCGCCCATCGCCGTCCCGCGCCGCCCAGCACCGTCCCCTGCTACTGCAACAAAAGACCTTCCAACGGCGCTAGAAACAAGCGTGCTGACGGGCGACTATTCTTGTCTTGATACTCCTCAGCAACGGCACCAGGAATCCTTCTGCTACGGCTACGCCTTTAGGGACTTCCTTGGAAAATGTGCAAAGGATTACCCCGTGGCCTTGGAGCCTTGCGTTGGTGTTCCCTCGAAGTGGAAAGGGTGATGTAGCACAGCGGCGGTAAGTATTTCCCTCAGTTTTGAGAACCAAGGTATCGATCAAGTGAAGGATTATCACAAGTACCTGCACAAACACAAAGAGCTTGCACCCAACGCTATGAAGGGGTTGTCAATCCCTTATAGATTGTTTGCCAAGTGAGAACTGAAAGCAACAAAGTAAACAAGCAAAGTAAAAGCGAAAGTTGAAACGATAGGTGTGAATAGACCCGGGGGCCGTAGTGTTCACTAGTGGCTTCTCTCATGAAAGCAAGTAGATGGTGGGTGAACGAATTACTATCGAGCAATTGATAGAACCGCCAAAGTCGTGACGTTATCTATGGCAATGATTATATCTATAGGATCACGTCCAAAACAAGTAGACCAATACTTTCTGCATCTACTACTATTACTCCACACGTCGACCGCTATCCAGCATGTATCTAGTGTATTAAGTCCAAAAGAACAGAGTAACACCTTAAGCAAGATGACATGATGTAGATGGACAATCTCATATGTACGATAAAGCCCATCTTGTTACCCTTGATGGCAACAACACGATTCGTGCCTTGCTGCCCCTTCTGTCACTGGGAAAGGTCACCACACGGTATGAACCCAAAACCAAGCACTTCTCCCCTTTGCAAGAATCATAGATCTAGTTTGCCAAACAAAACCCAAGACTCGGAGAGACTTACAAGGATATCAAATCATGCATATAAGAAATCAGCAAAGACTCAAATATGTACACTACAAGAAATAATGTCAATTATGACTCCCTATATTGGTTATTGATTCGTCATTGTTGTTGTTTATTGACCTTTTTTTGACCAAATTTACAAGGTCAACAGTTGGCCGTCAAGAATGAACAAACTTGACCTTTCTAAAATTTTGGTCATAGATCCTACGTGGCTCACACAAATAGAATGAAGGTGTAAGTTTACCACATCTAAGAAATAATTGGCTATATTATAGTACTTAAATTGGATCCTCTCGACAACATATACGCATCAATACAGAGGTAGCTTGAAACTGTAGCCATTCAAAGCAGAGTGATATAATGAAGTGGAACTAAAGATTAGTATAATTAGTGCAGGTTCAGGACTACGGTTCAGGACTAAGCTCACAGTTCTTTCAACAAAAAGGAAAGCAGGGAAGTGAGTTTGGTAGAGCTAGTGCACACATCCTGAGTATACAAAGCAATGATATGACAACACATATCCTGCTATTATCCTCGGTATACAAAGTAGTGATATGTGTCTAAGTATATATTTTTTGCCATGGTTTCCAGAATAGGTATGAAAAAATATATGACAGCACCCATCCGGGGTATACAAAGCAATGAGACAACGATAAGCGGGACACAATGTATAAATACAACAAGCAACAATAAGTAATAGTAAGGAAGAAAGGACACAACACACGGAACACACACAATTCAGTAAAATACTGCACATGAAATGAGAAAAAGTAAAGAAGGATGAAGGAGGAAGACATAACCTTGGCAAGACGAAAGTGAGCACACAAGGCGTCGGGCCAGCTAAACTGCACGCGTCGGGCCATCTAAACTGCAGCATGATCTAGAACACCGAAAAAAATAAATTGCCGGAGAAGACAACTTGGTAGTAGAAGCAACTAAATGAGAACGCACACAAACTTTCCTTGTACTGAGTAATGCGTACAATATCTTCTTATTTAAGGAACAACTAAAAGAGACTACAAGATAATCAACAGCTCGAACTTCTTCAATCATATCATGCTTTAACATCTAACCGTTTTTGAAATCATTATTGCAAAATAGGACATTTTTTGTGACTCAGTAGTAGAACACCCTATTTGTGAACTGAGATAAGAAAATGGTACTGATCGTATATTTAATATTTAAAATGGACCAGATGTATCCTGTACTGTCGAGAAGAAACGAAAATACGAGTGTACCTAACATTTCATCACCCGACTCCTCCGACTCACATGTAAACATTGTGCAAGTACAGCAACCTGCTGGACCGGAGTTAATGATATATGTGTGCTTCCACAATTCGAGTCATTCACATTTTCTGCAAGCAAAGGCAAGCAAAGGAGCTCCTCTTTGTTCTGTTCTTTGCCCCTCATCAGCTGCTAGTTTAGTGGTCTTTGTAATCCGTACAATTTGGTACTTCACATCCACCTATACCAAAGAATTGATCATTTCAAAAATATTAAGGATAATTATTCCATATATGTTATGAAACAACAACATGAATGATAGAAATGAAATACAGTAGCATTTAAGTATATATGTGATGTATACATCATTGTTTTCTCATTTTCTAACAAGGTCCTCAAAAGAGTCTGACTAAGAGTGAATCAGGTGGCAAGAAGGAAGTCAATCAATACATTCATTTGAAAAACATTTTTTTCAAAATTAAATGGTCTTCTATCATCAAGTTCCAGAAGCTAAAATAGAAACAGGAAGTTCCACGAGGTCAAGCACAATATACCTGGTGTATTGTTCGAAAACCAAGAATCCATGTGAGGGAAAGATGAATCCCACATACCTCTTGAGCACTATCCAGATGCAACCTATACAAATAGAAAAGCCATAATTCTTTTAAGACAATATTATGCTCAGATCAGCTACAGATTTTTTGTTCTCCCTGCCATTCAACATACAGGTTAAAAAAATCAGCAAAGTTTCGGTACCCTATGATAGTAAATCAATTATGTATACATCTAAAACTACAACACAGATAAGCTATCAAACATTCATGGAAGATACTTCTATAGAGAACATTCGTTTCCAAAAACATGTCCCTGGATGTGTAATAAACTTTTTACACTTATAGGCTCGTGCTTTAAGTCAGTCTAGACATGTTATGCCCAGCATTTTAACTTCACAGCAGCCTCTGCACATCCCATGTAGCGAGAAATAGAATTCTAAGTGTCTGACGTACAAGGTATTTGACTTCTTATCAACTATCCACTATGCAAGTTATTTCTAATTGTACACTAACTCTAAACATCCCATGTAGTAAGAAATAGTATTTTGCGTGTCTGACAAACAAGACATTACTTCTTATCAACTACTAGCTCCGTCCAGTGTCAAAATGCAAGATCATTTTTCACACTATCTTGTATTTTTTATAGTGTCAAAAGTGATGTTATATTATGGAACGGAGAGAGTATCTACTATATAGGTTATTTATATTCGTACACTACTATCTACTTCATCTTAGATTAACCTAAGAGAAATTAACTAGTGATATATTGGATAGCAACAATTGGACATCGTTTTTTGACATATATAAAACAGAATGTCTTGATACATTCTTACTGTTATTCAGTTTACCACTAGTGATCCTGAATAATCGCCTTAGGCATAGATTCTCGTGAGAACACAAAAGGCACAAATATCTTGTACGAAACTTGTAATATGATTTCTTACCATGAAGCATCAACTCGACCATACTTATACTCTACAAATCCAGCTTCTAAAAGAGCAGCTGAGACTAAAGAAGAGCCTTCTCCATCACCTAAGAAAGAACCCCAGTAGCTAGAAAACATTTCAAGTTCACCAAAGTGTGGAGATGTGGTGGTTGTATGCGCTCCTCCTGCTCCTCATTCTCGAGCAGGACAAGGCCGGTGGCTACATAGTGAGGAGACGTCCTGGTCGCTTGCCGTCGCGATCTACGTGCAGAGACGAGACAAGACAGGGTCAGGGGTCACAGGGAGAGAGAGAGCAGAGGGAGAGGGGAGGCACGAGGATCCATAGAAGCTTGTCCTTGGAGGGAGACTCACCAAATCGGATGGGGAGAAACTGCACAAACCCTAGCCATGGCTACTGGCTAGGGTTTCGTTGGAGAGGAGGGGGGAACGAGGTTGGCGTGGCAAGAGACTGCAGGCGGAAGGAGGAGCCGTCGGTGGTGCTCCGTTACTCAGCTCGTCGAAGCCCGACCACTAACAGGTCGGCGGCGCGACCGTAGAGGGGACGAGCTGTAGGTGGAGGAGGTCCGCGGGCTCCGGAGCGATCTTGGGTAGGGAGACCGCGAGCTCGGCATCGCCTGCAGGCGGAGGAGCGAATGGCAGCGTGCGGGGATGCGGGGAGGGTGGGAGCCTCAACGTGTGCGGGGAGGGGATGGGGAGGGAGGTGGCAGCAGCGATCTAGAAGGAGGAGTCGATCTGGAAGGAGGAGGACAATGCTAGTTTTTTTTCTACTTTTTTCACATGGATGAATGGATGGATGGACGTGGGATTGCTAGCAATGGACAGCAGGATTTGTGCCATGTCATCGATCCGTGGCATAAATGGTTCCACCAATCAGAATCCAACTTATGTAATTGTGTTTTTTTCTTTTGTTCCTGTTATATTTTTTATATTTTTATCCTCTTATTTCGGGTAAACACTCAACATATTAACCTCATGTGGTATGTTTAAATGACCCAATATTTATGGACACATATTGGATTTAGATATTAGTCCGTATAGATATTGTATTTAGGAAATATGGACGCATATTGTTGTCTCTAGTTGTATTTTTTGATTGCCTAAAAAGAGTTGTACAATATTTATTATTTCCCTCAAAAGACAAAAGAATTTTTTTTTGGTTGAGTGTTGTGGATGTAAACACTTTTCATTTAATTATGATAGTATTTGGCATTACTGAAAAATTCACCCACATATTTTTTTAGTTTCATGTTTAAGTTTTTATTGTGTGAAACACCAAGTTAAGGTACCCTATACCACCTTTCAAAAATATTTATCTAAATAGGGTCTACACATTATGAGATTAGCATGGGCTCATATATTTTATTTTAGTAATTATATTGTATTTTCTAGAATATTTAGGATATTAAAATTAATAATTATAATTTATTGATATTTATCTAATATAATTTACTTCATCCATATACGTATAAAACAAAATTTTGCTCTCTCGACATGACACATAGGCAAAATTAATGAGATGTCGTCCGGTCACCTCCACACATATGTTTATGGTCTTATATTTGGTCATGCTAGCATTGAAATATGCTCATAAATAATTCTACACATCTTAATGACCATTTTGTGCAATAGGATCATGATCTAATGGACGCAAAAGGTCATAACGTTATGGGCTTTGGACCCTCTTAGACTTGGCATGACTAATTTCAGAATTTTGGTCATGGATCAATGACCAATTAAATGACCGTCGTTATTTTTGGTCATAATTGAGCATTTTTCTTGTAGTGATATCATAGATAATCTGATCACAAATCCACAATTTATCGGATCTCGACAAACACACCGCCAAAGAGGATTACATCGGATAGATCTCCATGAAGATCATGGAGAACTTTGTATTGAAGATCCAAGAGAGAGAAGAACCATCTAGGTACTAACTACGGACCCGTAGGTCTGAAGTGAACTACTCACGAGTCATTGGAGGGACGATGATGTTGATGAAGAAGCCCTCCAACTCCAAAGTGCCCTCCGGCAGGGCACCGGGAAGGGCCTCCAGATGAGATCTCGCGGAAACGGAAGCTTGCGGCGGCGGAAAAGTGTTTTCGTGGATGCCCTGATTTTTTCTAGATTTTTAGGGAATTTATAGGCAAAAGACCTTGGGCAGGGGAGCGCCACGGGGGCCACAAGCTTGGTTGTCGCGGCCTCCCCTTGGCCGCGGCAACAAGGCTTGTGCCCCCCCTGTGGGCCCACTTGCTTGACCCTCAAGCCTCCTGATCTTCTTCCGTTCTGGAAAAGTTATTTCGGAGATTTTATTCCGTTTTGACTCTGTTCCAAAATCAGATCTGAAAAGAGTCAAAAACAAATAAAAAACAGGAACTCGCACTGAATTAATAAGTTAGTCCCGAAAAAGATATAAAAGGTAAACAAAACATCCAAAGTTGACAAGATAACAGCGTCAAACCATCAAAAATTATAGATACATTTGAGACGTATCAAGCATCCCCAAGCTTAACTCCTTCTTGTCCTCGAGTAGGGAAGTGATAAAGAATGAATTTTTGATGCTTTCATGCTACCTAGCATAGATGTCCTTTGTAACTCCTCTTATGTGACGTGAATGTTCAGATCCATTAGATTCAAAACAATAGTTTGCTATTGACGTGGAAACAATAATAATTCAAGCAAACTAGCAAGGTAATCATGAACTTTAAAAATAACAAGGCTAAAAGAAAGTTATCCCTACAAAATCATATAGTCTGGCTATGCTCTATCATCATTTCACAACGAATTTAAATCATGCACAACCCCAGTATAAGTGCTGTGGAGTGTGGTGGAGGTTGCAAGACAAACAAGGAGAACATGGTCACATTAACTAGGCATATCAATGAGCTGTGGAGATGCTCATCAATAGATATCAACGTGAATGAGTAGGGATTGCCATACAAATGATGCACTAGAGCTAAGAGTATGTGAAAGCTCTTAAAGAAAACTAGTGGGTGTGCATCCAACTTTCTTGCTCACGAAGACCTAAGGCAAATTTGAGGAAGCCTATCATTGGAATATACAAGCCAAGTTATATAATGAAAATTTCCCACTGGCTATATGGTGGTGATAAAACGAGGGACTCTCAATCATGAAGATCATGGTCCTTAATATGCACAAGTGTGGAAAGGTGGTAGCATGGTCCCTTCTCTCATTCTCTCTCATTTTTTTGGATGGGCTCTTTGGCCTCTTTTATTTATTTATTTATTTTGGTGGGCATCTTTGGCCTCTTTTATTTCCTCACATGGGACAATGCTCCATCAATGATGATCATCACACTTACAACTCAAAACATAGAGCAATGATGAGTCTATATGGAATGCCTTAGGTAGTGTACCGTGACAATGATCTAGCATGGCATGGACATTAATGGAAACATCCTGCTAGCTATCTTACGATTATGCAATGGCAATGTAGACGTAGTGGCACATGTCATGGTGGTAGTTGCATGGCAATATATCTTGGAATGACTTTGAAAAAGCCATAGTAGGTAGGTATGGTGGCTGTTTTGAGGGAGGCTAATGGTGGGTTTAGTGCGCCGGCAAAAGTTGCACGGCACTAAAGAAGATAGTGACGGTGGAAGGTGAAAGTGCATCTAAACCATGGACTCAACATTAGTCATGAAGAACTCATATACTTTTTGCAAAAGTTTTAGTAGTAATCGAAACAAAGCATTCAACGCATACTCCTAGGGGAAGGGTTGGTAGGTATAAACCGTCGCGCAATCCCGACCGCCACACAAAGGATCACAATCTATAGACTAATCATGCTCAGACTTCATCACATAGCGGTTCACCATACGTGCATGCTACGGGAATCACTAACTTTAACACAAGTATTTCTATATCAACAACACCTTACTAGTATAACTTCAATATTACCATAACCACAACTCAAAACTAGGTGAGATGAATCAAACTTCTCTAACTATTCAATGCACATGAAGGTGGAAGTTTTCGTATCCCTTTGGATAACTACCCCTTTTGAGCCTACTTTCATAGCATAGATCAACTACCAAGCCACGCACCGCCGTGCTCTATAATATATAAGTGAAGCACATAGAGCAAAAGCAACTAGCTCAAAAGATATAAGCGACACTACTGGAATCAGAGATTTTGCCGTCTGCCTAGTCTTTGCCGTCAGCTAGCTGACGGCAAAGACACTCTTTGCCACCAGCTTCAGCAAAACTGACGGCAAAGTACTGGCTGATGGGAAAGAAGGTCTTTGCCACCAGTCAACTCTTTGCCGTCTGCCGCAGATGGCAAAGAAGGGGCTAGCAGACGGCAAAGAAGCTCATCTGGCCTGGGCAACCTTAGGTCAAACTACTCCCTTCTTTGCCATCTGCTGGCTGACGGCAAAGATGCCAGAGGCAGACGGCAAAGAGTATAGACCCCTTTGCCATGTGCCAGCAGACGACAAAGGTCTTGAATCTAGTAATGGCTATCCCGCCCCCACCGCGGCCCTCTCTCTCTCAAACGGCCCCTCCCTCTCTCTATCCTCCCCCGACACCCAACGCCGCCACCACTGTCGCCCGGCCACCCCCGGCGCCGCCCCGATGCCCCTGGTGCCGCCCCGAAGCCCAACATGTTGGAATTATGCCCTAGAGGCAATGATAAATATAGTTACTATTATAATTCCTGTATCAAGATAATCGTTTATTATCCATGCTATAATTGTATTGAATGAAGACTCATCTACATGTGTGGATACATAGAGAAAACACTGTCCCTAGCAAGCCTCTAGTTGGCTAGCCAGTTGATCAAAGATAGTCAGTGTCTTCTGATTATGAACAAGGTGTTGTTGCTTGATAACTGGATCGCGTCATTACGAGAATCACGTGATGGACTAGACCCAAACTAATAGACGTAGCATGTCATTTTGTTGCTACTGTTTTCTGCGTGTCAAGTATTTGTTCCTATGACCATGAGATCATATAACTCACTAACACCGGAGGAATACTTTGTGTGTATCAAACGTCGCAACGTAACTGGGTGACTATAAAGATGCTCTCCAGGTATCTCCGAAGGTGTTCGTTGAGTTAGTATGGATCAAGACTGGGGTTTGTCACTCCGTGTGACAGAGAGGTATCTCGGGGCCCACTCGGTAATACAACATCACACATAAGCCTTGCAAGCAATGTGACTTAGTGTAAGTTGCGGGATCTTGTATTACGGAACCAGTAAAGAGACTTGCCGGTAAACGAGATTGAAATAGGTATGCGGATACTGAAGATCGAATCTCGGGCAAGTAACATACCGAAGGACAAAGGGAATGACATACGGGATTATATGAATCCTTTACACTGAGGTTCAAACGATAAGATCTTCGTAGAATATGTAGGATCCAATATGGGCATCCAGGTCCCGCTATTGGATATTGACCGAGGAGTCTCTCGGGTCATGTCTACATAGTTCTCGAACCCGCAGGGTCTGCACACTTAAGGTTCGACGTTGTTTTATGCGTATTTGAGTTATATTGTTGGTTACCGAATGTTGTCGGAGTCCCGGATGAGATCATCGACGTCACGAGGGTTTCCGGAATGGTTCGGAAACAAAGATTGATATATAGGATGACGTCATTTGATTACCGGAAGGTTTTCGGAGTTACCGGGAATGTACCGGGAATGACGAATGGGTTCCGGGAGTTCACCGGGGGGGGGGGGCAACCCACCCCGGGGAAGCCCATAGGCCTTGGGAGTGGCACACCAGCCCTTAGTGGGCTGGTGGGACAGCCCAAGAAGGCCCTATGCGCCATAGGAAGAAAATCAAAGAGAAAAAAAAGGAGGAGGTGGGAAAGGAAAGAAGGACTCCTCCCACCAAACCAAGTAGGACTCGGTTTGGGGGGGGGGGAGACCTTCCCCCCTTGGCTCGGCCGACCCCCTTGGGGCTTCTTGAGCCCCAAGGCAAGGCTCCCCCTCTCCCACCTATATATACGGAGGTTTTAGGGCTGATTTGAGACGACTTTTCCACGGCAGCCCGACCACATACCTCCACGGTTTTTCCTCTAGACCGCGTTTCTGCGGAGCTCGGGCGGAGCCCTGCTGAGACAAGATCATCACGAACCTTCGGAGTGCCGTCACGCTGCCGGAGAACTCTTCTACCTCTCCGTCTCTCTTGCTGGATCAAGAAGGCCGAGATCATCGTTGAGCTGTACGTGTGCTGAACGCGGAGGTGCCGTCCGTTCGGCACTAGATCGTGGGACTGATCGCGGGACGGTTCGCGGGGTGGACCGAGGGACCTGAGGACGTTCCACTACATCAACCGCGTTCACTAACGCTTCTGCTGTACGATCTACAAGGGTACGTAGATCACACATCCCCTCTCATAGATGGACATCACCATGATAGGTCTTCGTGCGCGTAGGAAAATTTCTGTTTCCCATGCGACGTTCCCCAACAGTGGCATCATGAGCTAGGTTCATGCGTAGATGTCTTCTCGAGTAGAACAAAAAAGTTTTTGTGGGCGGTGATGTGTGTTTTGCTGCCCTCCTTAGTCTTTTCTTGATTCCGCGGTATTGTTGGATCGAAGCGGCTCGGACCGACATTACTCGTACGCTTACGAGAGACTGGTTTCATCGCTACGAGTAACTCCGTTGCTCAAAGATGACTGGCGGGTGTCAGTTTCTCGAACTTTAGTTGAATCGGATTTGACCGAGGAGGTACTTGGATGAGGTTAAATAGCAACTCATATATCTCTGTTGTGGTGTTTGCGTAAGTAAGATGCGATCCTACTAGATACCCATGGTCACCACGTAAAACATGCAACAACAAAATTAGAGGACGTCTAACTTGTTTTTGCAGGGTATTCTTGTGATGTGATATGGCCAACGATGTGATGTGATATATTGGATGTATGAGATGATCATGTTGTAATAGATAATATAGAGTTGCACGTCGATGGTACGGCAACCGGCAGGAGCCATAGGGTTGTCTTTATACTAATGTTTGTGCTTGCAGATGCGTTTACTATTTTGCTAGGATGTAGCTTTAGTAGTAATAGCATGAGTAGCACGACAACCCCGATGGCGACACGTTGATGGAGAGCATGGTGTGGCGCCGGTGACAAGAAGATCGTGCCGGTGCTTTGGTGATGGAGATCAAGGAGCACGTGATGATGGCCATATCATGTCACTTATGAATTGCATGTGATGTTAATCCTTTTATGCACCTTATTTTGCTTAGAACGACGGTAGCATTATGAGGTGATCTCTCACTGAAATTTCAAGATGAAATTGTGTTCTCCGCGACTTTGCACCGTTGCTACAGTTCGTCGTTTCGAGACACCACGTGATGATCGGGTGTGATAGACTCAACGTTCACATACAATGGGTGCAAAAGAGTTGCGCACGCGGAACACTCGGGTTAAGCTTGACGAGCCTAGCACGTGCAGACATGGCCTTGGAACACATGAGACCGAAAGGTCGATCATGAATCATATAGATGATATGATTAGCAAAGGGATGCTTACCACTGAAACTATGCTCAACTCACGTGATGGTCGGACTTGAGCTAGTGTAGGTGGATCATGAACCACTCAAATGACTAGAGAGATGTACTTTTTGAGTGGGATTTTAGCGAATAATTTGATTAAGTTAAACTCTAATTATCTTGAACATGGTCTAAGTCCACTTTGAATATATTTGTGTTGTAGATCATGGCTCACGCGACAGTCACCCTGAATTTTAATACGTTCCTAGAGAAAGCTAAGTTGAAAGATGATGGAAGCAACTTTGTAGACTGGGCTCGTAATCTTAAGCTAATCTTACAAGCTGGGAAGAAGGATTATATCCTTAATGCTGCGCTAGGAGATGAACCACCCGCTACGGCTGATCAGGATGTTAAGAACGCTTGGTTAGCAAGTAAGGAGGACTACTCGGTAGTTCAATGTGTAGTTTTGTATGGATTAGAACCGGGACTTCAACGTCGCTTTGAGCATCATGGAGCATTTGAGATATTCCAGGAGTTGAAGTTTATCTTTCAGAAGAACGCTCGAATCGAGAGGTATGAGACCTCCGATAAATTCTATGCTTGCAAGATGGAGGAGAACTCGTGTGTCAGTGAACATGTGCTCAAAATGTCTGGGTAGTCAAACCGTCTAGCTGAGCTGGGGATTGAACTCCCGCAAGAGGATATCACTGACAGAATCCTACAATCACTGCCACCAAGATATAAAGGCTCTGTGTTGAAGTACAACATGCAAGGGATGAACAAGTCACCCGGCGAGTTGTTTGCGATGCTGAAAGTCGCAGAGTCTGAACTCCGTAAAGAGCATCAAGTGTTGATGGTGAATAAGACCACTAGTTTCAAGAGAAACAGCAAAGGCAAGAAGGGTAAATCAAATAAGAGCGGCAAGCCTGTTGCCAATCCAATGAAGAAACCCAAAGCTGGACCTAAGCCTGAAACAGAGTGTTACTATTGCAAGGGTATGGGTCACTGGAAGCGCAATTGCCCCAAGTATCTGGCTGATAAGAAGGCGGCCAAAGAAAAATCAGGTATATTCGATATACATGTTATTGATGTGTACTTAACCGGCTCTCGTAGTAGTGCCTGGGTA
This sequence comes from Hordeum vulgare subsp. vulgare, assembly GCF_904849725.1. Taxonomy (NCBI): domain Eukaryota; kingdom Viridiplantae; phylum Streptophyta; class Magnoliopsida; order Poales; family Poaceae; genus Hordeum; species Hordeum vulgare. Next base: position 246,013,362 of record NC_058523.1, on the reverse strand, counting down.
TTCGATACCGGTTCTGTTGCTCATATTTGCAACTCGAAACAGGAACTGCGGAATAGACGAAGGCTGGCGAAAGATGAAGTGACGATGCGCGTAGGAAATGGTTCCAAGGTTGATGCAATCGCCGTCGGCACAGTTTCACTTCAGTTACCATCAGGATTAGTTATGAACTTGAATCATTGTTATTTAGTGCCTGCGTTGAGCATGAACATTATATCTGGATCTTGTTTATTGTGAGACGGTTACTCTTTTAAGTCAGAGAATAATGGTTGTTCTATTTCTATGAGTAACATCTTTTATGGTCATGCACTCAATGTGAGAGGATTGTTCATATTGAATCTTTATAGCGATACACACATACATAACATTGAGACCAAAAGAGTTAGAGTTAACAATGATAGCGCCATATTTTTGTGGCACTGCCGCTTAGGTCATATTGGTGTAAAGCGCATGAAGAAACTCCATGCCGATGGACTTTTGGAGTCACTTGACTTTGATTCACTTGACACGTGGGAACCATGCCTCATGGGCAAGATGACTAAAACTCCGTTCTCCGGAACAATGGAGCGTGCAAGTGACTTGTTGGAAATCATACATACCGATGTGTGTGGTCCGATGAGCGTAGAGGCACGCGACGGATATCGTTATTTTCTCACCTTCACTGACGATTTGAGTAGATATGGTTATGTCTACTTAATGAAGCACAAGTCTGAAACATTTGAAAAGTTCAAGCAATTTCAGAGTGAAGTTGAAAATCATCATAACAAGAAGATCAAGTTCCTACGGTCTGATCGTGGGGGTGAATATCTGAGTTTCGAGTTAGGTGCTCACTTAAGACAATGTGGAATTGTTTCACAGTTGACACCGCCTGGAACACCACAGCGTAATGGTGTGTCCGAACGTCGTAATCGTACTTTATTAGAGATGGTGCGATCTATGATGTATCTTACCGATTTGCCGTTATCATTTTGGGGTTATGCATTAGAAACAGCTGCATTCACTTTAAACAGGGCACCATCAAAATCCGTTGAGACGACACCATACGAACTCTGGTATGGCAAAAGGCCAAAGTTGTTGTTTCTTAAAGTTTGGGGATGTGATGCTTATGTCAAAAAGCTTCAGCCTGAAAAGCTGGAACCCAAAGCAGAAAAGTGCGTCTTCATAGGTTACCCAAAAGAGACAGTTGGGTACACCTTCTATCTCAAATCCGAGGGCAAAGTGTTTGTTGCTAAAAATGAAGCTTTTCTCGATAAGGAGTTTCTCTCGAGAGAATTGAGTAGGAGGAAGATAGAACTTGAAGAGGTTGTCGAACCTCTCATCCCTCTGGATGGTGGCACAGGCCAAGGGGAAACCTCTGTCGTTGCGACGCCGGTTGAGGAGGAAGTTAATGATTATGATCATGAAACTCCGGTTCAAGTTTCTGTCGAACCACACAGTTCGACGAGACCACGTGCTGCTCCAGAGTGGTACGGTAATCCCGTCTTATCAATCATGTTGTTGGACAACAACGAACCTGCAAATTATGAAGAAGCAATGGTGGGCCCAGATTCCAACAAATGGCTAGAAGCCATGAAGTTCGAGATAGGATCCATGTATGAGAACAAAGTGTGGACTTTGGAGGTACTGCCTGAGGGCCGCAAGGCTATTCAGAACAAATGGATCTTTAAGAGGAAGACGGACGCTGACGGCAATGTGACCGTTTATAAAGCTCGACTTGTAGTAAAGGGTTTTTCACAAGTTCAAGGAGTTGACTACGATGAGACATTCTCACCCGTAGCAATGCTTAAGTCCGTCAGAATCATGTTAGCAATAGCTGCATTTTTCCATTATGAAATCTGGCAGATGGATGTCAAAACGGCGTTCCTTAACGGTTTCCTTAAGGAAGAATTGTATATGATGCAACCCGAAGGTTTTGTCGATCCTAAGAATGCTAACAAGGTGTGCAAGCTTCAGCGATCCATTTATGGACTGGTGCAAGCATCTCGGAGTTGGAACAAACGCTTTGATGAGGTGATCAAAGCTTTTGGGTTTATACAAGTGGTTGGAGAATCTTGTATTTACAAGAAAGTGAGTGGGAGCTCTGTGGAGTTTCTAATATTATATGTGGATGACATATTGCTGATTGGAAACAACGTAGAGTTTTTGGAGAGCATAAAGGATTACTTGAATAAAAGTTTCTCTATGAAGGACCTAGGAGAAGCTGCTTACATTCTAGGCATTAAGATCTATAGGGATAGATCAAAACGCCTGATAGGACTTTCACAAAGCACATACCTTGATAAAGTTTTGAAGAGGTTCAAAATGGAACAGTCCAAGAAAGGGTTCTTGCCAGTTTTACAAGGTACGAGATTGAGTAAGACTCAGTGCCCAGCAACTGATGAGGATAGAGAGCATATGTGCTCCGTTCCCTATGCTTCAGCCATAGGGTCTATCATGTATGCGATGCTGTGCTCTAGACCGGACTATAGCCTGGCCATAAGTATGGCAGGTAGGTTCCAGAGTAATCCAGGAGTGGATCACTGGACGGCGGTCAAGAATATCCTGAAGTACCTGAAAAGGACTAAGGAGATGTTTCTCGTGTATGGAGGTGACGAAGAGCTCGCCGTAAAAGGTTACGTCGATGCAAGCTTTGACACAGATCCGGACGACTCTAAGTCGCAAACCGGATACGTATTTATTCTTAATGGGGGTGCGGTAAGCTGGTGCAGTTCCAAGCAAAGCGTCGTAGCAGATTCTACATGTGAAGCGGAGTACATGGCTGCCTCGGAGGCGGCTAAGGAGGGTGTCTGGATGAAGCAATTCATGATGGATCTTGGAGTGGTGCCAAGCGCACTGAATCCAATAACCTTGTTCTGTGACAACACGGGTGCCATTGCCTTAGCAAATGAACCACAGTTTCACAAGAAGTCCAGACACATCAAACGACGCTTCAACCTCATCCGCGACTACGTCGAAGGGGAGGACGTAAATATATGCAAAGTGCACACGGATCTGAATGTAGCAGACCCGCTAACTAAACCTCTTCCACGGGCAAAGCATGATCAACACCAGAACTGTATGGGTGTTAGATTTATTACAATGTAATTCGCATGATGATGTGAGGACTACATTATTGACTCTAGTGCAAGTGGGAGACTGTTGGAATTATGCCCTAGAGGCAATGATAAATATAGTTATTATTATAATTCCTGTATCAAGATAATCGTTTATTATCCATGCTATAATTGTATTGAATGAAGACTCATCTACATGTGTGGATACATAGACAGAACACTGTCCCTAGAAAGCCTCTAGTTGGCTAGCCAGTTGATCAAAGATAGTCACTGTCTTCTGATTATGAACAATGTGTTGTTGCTTGATAACTGGATCGCGTCATTAGGAGAATCACGTGATGGACTAGACCCAAACTAACAGACGTAGCATGTTGATCGTGTCATTTTGTTGCTACTGTTTTCTGCGTGTCAAGTATTTGTTCCTATGACCATGAGATCATATAACTCACTAACACCGGAGGAATACTTTGTGTGTATCAAACGTCGCAACGTAACTGGGTGACTATAAAGATGCTCCACAGGTATCTCCGAAGGTGTTCGTTGAGTTAGTATGGATCAAGACTGGGATTTGTCACTCCGTGTGACGGAGAGGTATCTCGGGGCCCACTCGGTAATACAACATCACACACAAGCCTTGCAAGCAATGTGACTTAGTGTAAGTTGCGGGATCTTGTATTACAGAACCAGTAAAGAGAGTTGTCGGTAAACGAGATTGAAATAGGTATGCGGATACTGAAGATCGAATCTCGGGCAAGTAACATACCGAAGGACAAAGGGGATGACATATGGGATTATATGAATCCTTGGCACTGAGGTTCAAACAATAAGATCTTCGTAGAATATGTAGGATCCAATATGGGCATCCAGGTCCCGCTATTGGATATTGACCGAGGAGTCTCTCAGGTCATGTCTACATAGTTCTCGAACCCGCAGGGTCTGCACACTTAAGGTTCAACGTTGTTTTATGCGTATTTGAGTTATATGGTTGGTTACCGAATGTTGTCAGAGTCCCGGATGAGATCACGGATGTCACGAGGGTTTCCGGAATGGTCCGGAAACGAAGATTGATATATAGGATGACCTCATTTGATTACCGGAAGGTTTTCGGAGTTACCGGGAATGTACCGGGAATGACGAATGGGTTCCGGGAGTTCACCGGGGGGGGGGGGCAACCCACCCCGGAGAAGCCCATAGGCCTTGGGAGTGGCACACCAGCCCTTAGTGGGCTGGTGGGACAGCCCAAGAAGGCCCTATGCGCCATAGGAAGAAAATCAAAGAGAAAAAAAAGGAGGAGGTGGGAAAGGAAAGAAGGACTGCTCCCACCAAACCAAGTAGGACTCGGTTTGAGGGGGGGAGACCTTCCCCCCTTGGCTCGGCCGACCCCCTTGGGGCTCCTTGAGCCCCAAGGCAAGGCTCCCCCTCTCTCACCTATATATACGGAGGTTTTAGGGCTGATTTGAGACGACTTTTCCACGGCAGCCCGACCACATACCTCCACGGTTTTTCCTCTAGATCGCGTTTCTGCGGAGCTCGGGCGGAGCCTTGCTGAGACAAGATCATCACCAACCTCCGGAGCGCCGTCACGCTGCCGGAGAACTCTTCTACCTCTCCGTCTCTCTTGCTGGATCAAGAAGGCCGAGATCATCGTCGAGCTGTACGTGTTCTGAACGCGGAGGTGCCGTCCGTTCGGCACTAGATCGTGGGACTGATCGCGGGACGGTTCGCGGGGCGGATCGAGGGACGTGAGGACGTTCCACTACATCAACCGCGTTCACTAAAGCTTCTGCTGTACGGTCTACAAGGGTACGTAGATCACACATCCCCTCTCAAAGATGGACATCACCATGATAGGTCTTCGTGCCTGTAGGAAAATTTTTGTTTCCCATGCGACGTTCCCCAACAGTGGCATCATGAGCTAGGTTCATGCGTAGATGTCTTCTCGAGTAGAACACAAAAGTTTTTGTGGGCGGTGATGTGCGTTTTGCTGCCCTCCTTAGTCTTTTCTTGATTCTGCGGTATTGTTGGATCGAAGCGGCTCGGACCGACATTACTCGTACGCTTACGAGAGACTGGTTTCATCGCTACGAGTAACTCCGTTGCTCAAAGATGACTGGCGGGTGTCAGTTTCTTGAACTTTAGTTGAATCGGATTTGACCGAGGAGGTCCTTGGATGAGGTTAAATATCAACTCACATATCTCTGTTGTGGTGTTTGCGTAAGTAAGATGCGATCCTACTAGATACCCATGGTCACCACGTAAAACATGCAACAACAAAATTAGAGGACGTCTAACTTGTTTTTGCACGGTATGCTTGTGATGTGATATGGCCAACGATGTGATGTGATATATTGGATGAGATGATCATGTTGTAATAGATAATATAGACTTGCACGTCGATGGTACGGCAACCGGCAGGAGCCATAGGGTTGTCTTTATACTAATGTTTGTGCTTGCAGATGCGTTTACTATTTTGCTAGGTTGCAGCTTTAGTAGTAATAGCATGAGTAGCACGACAACCCCGATGGCGACACGTTGATGGAGAGCATGGCGTGGCACCAGTGACAAGAAGATCGTGCCGGTGCTTTGGTGATGGAGATCAAGGAGCACGTGATGATGGCCATACCATGTCACTTATGAATTGCATGTGATGTTAATCCTTTTATGCCCCTTATTTTGCTTAGAACGACGGTAGCATTATGAGGTGATCTCTCACTGAAATTTCAAGATGAAATTGTGTTCTCCCCGACTGTGTACCGTTGCTACAGTTCGTCGTTTCGAGACACCACGTGATGATCGGGTGTGATAGACTCAACGTTCACATACAATGGGTGCAAAAGAGTTGCGCACGCGGATAACTCGGGTTAAGCTTGACAATCCTAACACGTGCAGACATGGCCTCGGAACACATGAGACCGAAAGGTCGATCATGAATCATATAGATGATATGATTTGCATAGGGATGCTTACCACTGAAACTATGCTCAACTCACGTGATGATCGGACTTGAGCTAGTGTAGGTGGATCATGAACCACTCAAATGACTAGAGAGATGTACTTTTTGAGTGGGAGTTTAGCGAATAATTTGATTAAGTTAAACTCTAATTATCTTGAACATAGTCTAAGTCCACTTTGAATATATTTGTGTTGTAGATCATGGCTCACGCGACAGTCACCCTGAATTTTAATACGTTCCTAGAGAAAGCTAAGTTGAAAGATGATGGAAGCAACTTTGTAGACTGGGCTCGTAATCTTAAGCTAATCTTACAAGCTGGGAATATGTAGGATCCAATATGGGCGTCCAGGTCCGGCTATTGGATATTGACCGAGGAGTCTCTCGGGTCATGTCTACATAGTTCTCGAACCCGCAAGGTCTGCACACTTAAGGTTCGACGTTGTTTTATGCGTATTTGAGTTATATGGTTGGTTACCGAATGTTGTTGGGAGTCCCGGATGAGATCACGGACGTCACGAGGGTTTCCGGAATGGTCTGGAAACGAAGATTCATATATAGGATGACCTCATTTGATTACCGGAAGGTTTTCGGAGTTACCGGGAATGTACCGGGAATGACGAATGGGTTCCGGGAGTTCACCGGGGGGGCAACCCAACCCGAGGAAGTCCATAGGACTTGGGAGTGGCACACCAGCGCTTAGTGGGCTGGTGGGACAGCCCAAGAAGGCCCTATGCGCCATAGGAAGAAAATCAAAGAGAAAAGAAAAAAAAGGAGGAGGTGGGAAAGGAAAGAAGGACTCCTCCCACCAAACCAAGTAGGACTCGGTTTGGGGGGGGGGAGACCTTCCCCCCTTGGCTCGGCCGACCCCCTTGGGGCTCCTTGAGCCCCAAGGCAAGGCTCCCCCTCTCCCACCTATGTATACGGAGGTTTTAGGGCTGATTTGAGACGACTTTTCCACGGCAGCCCGACCACATACCTCCACGGTTTTTCCTCTAGATCGCGTTTCTACGGAGCTCGGGCGGAGCCCTGCTGAGACAAGATCATCACCAACCTCCGGAGCGCCATCACGCTGCCGGAGAACTCTTCTACGTCTCCGTCTCTCTTGCTGGATCAAGAAGGCCGAGATCATTGTCGAGCTGTACATGTGCTGAACGCGGAGGTGCCGTCCGTTCGGCACTAGATCGTGGGACTGATCGCGGGACGGTTCGCGAGGCGGATCGAGGGACGTGAGGACGTTCCACTGCATCAACCGCGTTCACTAACGCTTCTGCTGTATGGTCTACAAGGGTACGTAGATCACACATACCCTCTCGTAGATGGACATCACCATGATAGGTCTTCGTGCGCGTAGGAAATTTTTTGTTTCCCATGCGATGTTCCCCAACACCACAACCACCCCGGCACCCCCTCGTGCCACCCCTGAAGCCCCACCGCCGGCGCCCCGTGGTGCCCCTGGTGCGCCCCCACTGCCCCACCCTCGGCTCCCCTGGTGCCGCCCCCGCAGCCCCACCGCCGGCGCCGCCGGCCCAGCCACTGCCCCGCAGGCCTCGGCGCCGCCCCCGCAGCCCCACTGCCGGTAAGCCCATCCACCTCCGCCCCCTTGATTTTTTATTTTTTGGTATTTAGTTTTTCAGAATTGGATTATAACTACCGGCATGATTTTTTATTGTTGTTGTAGTAGTTGTTCTTGTTATTGTAGTAGTTGTTGTTATTGTAGTTGTTGTGGCATATATAGTTTAGTTGGTAGGTTAGTTAATTAGTAGTTTTAGTGGTAGTTTAGTTAGTTGGTAGATTTAGTTAGTTAATTAGTAGATTTAGTAGGTAGTTTAGTGGTAGATTTTGTTTTGTTATTTAGTGGTAGCTAGATTATTTTTTAGTTACTTAGTGGTAGATTCTGTTTTTGTTATTTTTTTGCTGTTTAGTGCTATCTAGGTTTAGCGATAGGTTTAGTTAGCTTCGTTAGTTAGGTTAGTTAGTTAGTTAGCTTAATAGAAAGAATAGGAAGAAGAAGAAGAAGAGGAGGAGGAGGATAAGAGGAGAAGAGGAGGAGGAGGAGAAGAAGAAGAAGAAGAAGAAGAGGAGGAGGAGGAGAAGACAAAAATAAGAAGGAGAAGAAGAAAAGAAGAAGAGATGAAGAAGAGAAGAAGAATACCTTCTCCTCCTTCTCCTTCTTCTCCCCCTTCTTCTCCTCCTTCTCCTTCTTCTTGATTTCTTCTTCTTCTTCTCCTCCTCCTCTTTCTTCTCCTCTATCTTATTCTCCTTACCTTATTTTCCCCAACAATGAGATAATTAGCCCATTTAGCTAAAAAATGGTCATTCTTCTCCTCTATCATATTATCCTTGCTTTAATTAACCCAACAATGACATAATTAGCCCATTTAGCTCCAAAATACCATAATAAGCTCAAAATGGCATAAGAACCTTGGTTAGCTCATTAATATTTTATCCTAGCTTGTTTTCCTCTAAAATGGGATAATTAGCCCATTTAGCTCAAAAAAGACATAATTAGGTAATTTGGCTCCAACAAGAGGAGAAGAGGAGAAGAAATAGGCAAAATGAAAAGAAAGAAGAAGAATAAGAAGAAGAAGAAGAGAAGAAGGAGAAGGAGGAGAAGGAGGAGGAGAAGGCCAAGGACCTTCTATCCTTCTCCTCCTTCTTCTTGATTTCTTCTTCTTCTCCTCCTCCTCCTCTTTCTTCTCCTCTTTAATATTATCCTTGCTTTAATTAACCCAACAATGACATAATTAGCCCATTTAGCTCCAAAATACCATAATAAGCTCAAAATGGCATAAGAACCTTGGTTAGCTCATTAATATTATATACTTAGCTTGTTTTTCTCTAAAATGGGATAATTAGCCCATTTAGCTCAAAAAATACATAATTAGGTAATTTAGCTACAACAAGAGGAGAAGAGGAGAAGAAATGGGAAAAATGAAAAGAAAGAAGAAGAAGAAGAAGAGAAGAAGAGAAGAAGGAGAAGGAGGAGGAGGACGAGGAGGACGAGGAGGAGAAGGCCAAGGACCTTCTATCCTTCTCCTCCTCCTCCTTCTTGATTTCTTCTTCTTTTCCTCCTCCTCCTCTTTCTTCTCCTCTTTCATATTATCCTTGCTTTAATTAACCCAACAATGACATAATTATCCCATTTAGCTCCAAAATACCATAATAAGCTCAAAATGGCATAAGAACCTTGGTTAGCTCAGTAATATTATATACTTTGCTAGTTTTCCTCTAAAATGGGATAATTAGCCCATTTAGCTCAAAAAGACATAATTAGGTAATTTAGCTCCAACAAGAGGAGAAGAGGAGAAGAAATAGGCAAAATGAAAAGATAGAAGAAGAAGAAGAAGAGAAGAAGAAGAAGAGAAGGAGGAGGAGGAGGAGGAGGAGGAGGAGAAGGCCAAGGACCTTCTAGTCCTTCTCCTTCTCCTTCTCCTCCTTCTCCTCCTTCTTTTTGATTTCTTCGTCTTCTCCTCCTCCTCCTCTTTCTTGTCCTATTTCATATTATCCTTGCTTTAATTTCCGCAACAATGACATAATTAGCCCATTTAGCTCTAAAATGCCATAATAACCTCGAAATGGCATAAGAACTTTGGTTAGCTCACGAATATTATATACTTAGCTTGTTTCCTCTAAAATGACATAATTGGAATATTTGTGTTGATCGGGTGGATTTACATGTGATAGTTGTCTCGTCGTTGTGAGGTCTGCTGTGCGAAGACCTGCCAGTGCGTTGTACGAGCTCCGCCCCTGCATTCGTGGGTCAGTACAAATTTCATCTCCTCCCCACCCCTTCATTTACTGTGCCTCGGTTTCCGGATGAAACTTTCTAGATTTAGGTAATTCAATTAATTTATCAGTATGCGTGACCAGTATGCGTCTCCCGTCCGAAAGGGCGACATCTATAAATATGCATGTCTTTGCATATTTATAACCACCATCCTTTCGAATTGTCCAACATTATCCATGGACAACCCGAGTATGTGTAGATTGGGTTCGTTTTCCCGTATGCTGTGCTCTGGATTCGATGCGGAATTTCATCAGTGCCTCCCTGTTGTTCTCCGGATGCACATCCTCTCTGTTTATTGCGGAGACGTGTATCAGGAGAACAGCGGCAGGTGCTGCTGAAATTTTGCGTTGGATCCGGAGCAGAACATAGGAAAACGAACCCAATCTACACATACTCGGGTGGGATTAGGACCTATCTTTACCTATTAGCGTGTAGGTTGCCTGGACGTAATAAAAATGGTGAACCTGATTAACCGATGAATATAAATGCTAAATTATATATAAATGTATTTCTTCTGTCTTTAGTAGCTACGCAAGATGAGTGATCATGCGTGGATGTATACCGGTCACCCTAGTCAGAAAGAGATGACGCAAGAATGGTTTTTAAAAACAAAGGAATTTGTGAAAGCCGCATTCGCAAATGGCCAGGAAAGAAACTATTGCCCCTGTCCTGGATGCGACAACTATAAAAAGACGACAGAGGCTGTAATGGTTAAACACCTCCAGAGGAGGGGTTTTAAGCCTAATTATATGGTGTGGACATTTCATGGTGAGTCTATACAACGCACAAGAGCTGAGGTGGTCCGTCGTCGCACGGGCGAGCATGGTATTGGGATCGAAGACATGGTGCAAGACTTTGATGATGCTCGGGATTCGGAAGATGAGATGGAGGAATCTACAAAGGCCTTTTATGAAATGTTGGAGTCTTCAAAACGTCCTCTCCATGAGCACACTGAGCTCTGTCAGCTGGATGCAATTGCACAAGTAATGGCTCTGAAGGCTCAGTTCAACTTGGGAAGAGAATGCTACGACGCGATGATGACACTATCTGGACGTTACCTACCCAAAGGCCATGTCATACCTGCAAACCTGTACCAGTCGGACAAAATACTTCGTGTACTTAAGATTCCCTATGAGAAGATAGATGCATGTGAGAAAGGATGTGTCTTATTTAGGAAGGAGTATGCACACTTGGACTATTGTCCCAATTGCGAGTCTTGCAGGTATCTTGTGGTAGACAACGGTATGGGTGAGAAGAGGCAGACCAAAATCGCAGTTAGTGTTCTTCGGTATATGCCAATCATACCAAGACTTCAACGTCTTTTCATGGTCGAAGAGACAGCTAGACAGATGACATGGCACAAATTGGGCAAAAGAACCGAACTAGATGCGGATGGGAATAAGATGATGGTACACACATTGGATGGGGAAGCGTGGAAACATTTTGATGGATTGCATCAGGATAAAGCGGCAGATCCAAGGAATCCTCGAGTCTGCGCCGCCACGGATGGTTTTAATCCCTTCGACATGACGGCAACCCAATACAGTTGTTGGGCTGTATTTGTCATTCCACTCAATCTCCCCCCCGGGCAGATTATGCAAAGAAAGAACATATTTCTGACGTTGATAATTCCAAGGCCCAATTATCTGGGGAAGAATATGAATGTGTACCTGCAACCGCTTAAGGATGAATTGGAAGAAGCTTGGGAAAATGGGGTCAAGACATATGATGCCGCTAGAAAAGAAAACTTCAAAATGCTTGTGTGGTACATGTACTCTATGCATGACTTGCCAGCGTATGCGCTATTCTCTGGATGGTGTGTGCATGGAAGGTTCCCGTGCCCCCAATGCAAGGCAGCTCTTCAGTTTCATTGGTTGCAGGAGGGTCGGAAGTATTCTTGCTTTGACTTGCATAGACAGTTCCTGGATCCTGACCATCAGTTCAGAAAAGACAAGAAGAACTTTACCAAAGGTAAAGTTGTCAAAAACTTGGCACCACCTGCGTTCACAGGCCAACAGATCCTGGATCAGTTAAACGCCCTCGAGCCTGATCCAGAGCGTCCAGGGTATTTCAAGGGGTATAATTCAAAACATGCCTGGACTCACAAGCCATGCTTCTGGGTTCTTCCTTACTTCAAAGACCTCCTTCTTCCACACAATATCGACATGATGCACACTGAAAAGAATATCGGAGAGGCTATTTTTGGTACATTGTTCGACATAGATGGGAAGACAAAGGATAATATTAAGGCTAGAGTCGATCAAGAGACACTATGTCATAGACCGTTACAAAACATGCGAGAAGGCAAAGGAAAGCAGAAGTGGTCGAAGCCAAAGGCCTGGTTCAGTCTTGGAAGGCCAGCTATGAGGGAAATTATCTTGTGGGTCAAAATGCACTTGATGTTCCCCGATGGGTATGCAGCGAATCTAAAGAGGGGAGGGAGTCTTGAAAAATTAAAAATCTTTGGTCTCAAGAGTCATGATTGGCACATATGGCTAGAGCGGGTAATGCCGGTGATGTTACGTGGCTTTATTCCTGAGGATGAATGGCTAGTACTGGCGGAGCTGAGCTATTTCTTCCGTGTTCTTTGTGCGAAAGAATTGTCGCCTGGCGTGGTAGAAGACATGGAGGAGTTTGCACCGGAGTTGTTGTGCAAGTTAGAGAAGATCTTTCCATCGGGCTTCTTTAATCCAATGCAGCATTTGATTTTACATCTACCAACCAAGGCAAGATTGGGTGGGCCCGTGCAAGATCGTTGGTGCTATGCAACTGAGAGGATGCAGAAGACCCTTCGAGCTAAATGTAAAAATAAGCGTAGAATTGAAGCATCGATGGCTGAGGCATTCATTACTGAGGAGGTGGCAAACTTTGTGACATCACACTACGAAGCCAAAAATCATCATTTGCATAATCCGAAGCCTCGGCACAATGATGGAGACCCTAAAAAAGGTGGGTCCAACCTCAGCCTATTCAAAGGGAAGCTCGCACCAGCCGGTGCTTCGAAACTAATAACGTTGGATATCGAAGAATGGCGGAGCATGTCGTTGTATATCTTCAACAACCTAACAGAAGTGTGGCCGTACATCGAGTGAGTTCTCGACACATTTTCCCGTAACTTCTAATTCATTTGAACTGCTCTTATTCCCGAATATTTCAAACAACCGTTACATCGTCAAATTCTCGGATGGAGCGGTGATCGAAAATGATTCCGTCGAAGAGTATGAGCTTCTGTAAAATACAGGAGGCGGCTATCCCGGTTTCATCTCTTGGTTCAAACAAACGGTAATTATCAATAATGGACCATTTCATTCTTGGTCTAACTTGCGGCTAATGCAACAACCATTTCGTATTAAACTTGTAGGCTAATTCAGAGTCTATGGACGCCGAATTGAGACAAGTCGCTAATGGTTTTGACTATAAGGTCCGTTCATTTGAGAAATACAACATCAACGGGTATCTCTTTCGTACCTTTGGCAAAGAGCTATCTATGCCCGACCGGAAATCTACAAATTGTGGTGTCTCTGCTATAGGCGAAGGTGTTATCGAGTATTATGGAAGAGTTGAAGCAATTTATGAACTTCAATTCTATGGTGAAAACCCACCGAACGTCGTAGTCTTCAAATGTTATTGGTTCCAGCCGAAAAAGACTAGAAGGACTCACGAACATATAGGACTAGTTGAAATCAATCCAAACACCCATTTAGATGTTCCCGATATCTATATTACGGCTCAATAGGCGACCCAAGTTTTCTATCTACCGTGGGCATGCCAAACGGATAAGAATCTGGAAGGTTGGTATGTTGTTTATGAAGTGCCGCCACATGTCAGACCACCTCTCCCAAATGAACAGGATTATGAACCTCACATTAACCCAAACACATATGATGGAGAATTCTTCCAAGAAGCACGTATTTCCAAGAAACATTTCATGAACCGCCGTGCTTCATCCATGAACATGGAAGTAGACAGCGACAATGAATCCGACTCCAGCCCTGAGCCGGAACCAGAAGACCTGGAACTCGTAGAGGTTACTGATGCGGATGACCTGTCAATGCTTGAACGATTAAAGGAAGGCCTTTCACAACTTCACGCCGTTGAACCCGATGAGGACGTCATTCATGAAGACATGCGTGGTAGTGATGATGATGATGCATTTATTGATGATGATTATTAGTTTGTAAGATTCACAACTTAAATTATATATATTTTAATCTTTATTATTCATGTACATATTACTATTCATGTCAGTCATTCAATTTTTTTATGTTATACTAATTTATTTTAATCTTTATCATGGAAGGTGTAGAAAGATGGTGGGCGCGGGTCCAGAGCGCTCAACGGGTTCTTCCCAGGCGCCCCGCACGAGGGGTGGTACTTCCCTTCCACCCCTATCTCTCCGTAGAGCCTTGGCAGACCGTCTTTCGACACGGGCCGGGGGTTCTTCTTCGTCGGCGGCATTGCCCACTGGGAGAGGTGCTGGTCGGGTAGGGAGGAAGGGGAAGGGTACAGTGAGAGGTGGTGGCCGCGGAAGATCCAGGAGGACTGTTGAGGCATCCTCGCCACCACCACCAGCTCATTCACCTGAGCATAGGACTAGTATGGTCGACCCGTTTGCGGAGGAGGCTACGGGGACTCCGGTCCAGGAGCCTGGTATTCACGGGCATTCGTCCCATGAGACTCCGGTCCAGGAGCAGCCTCGGGTCGAGGTGCATTCGGACCAGGAGCAGCCGGAGGAGACTTCGGTTCCGGAGGCTTCACCCAACGTGGAGAGGCCCGGATGGGAGCCTTGGCCGGAACTTACCGAGTTGCCGGATTGGACCGAGGGTCCGGGTGGCTCAGGGGGCGGGGATGGCGGGGATGAGCTTACGGATAGTGAGGGCGATGTGCCGGTGGACGGAGCCACCGTGTACAAGCGTGGTAGTACACGTCTCCCGGTCGCCCCGGCTACCCGCGAGCAGAGGCCGGTGATAAAACCTGAAGGAGATAGGTAAGTACATTTACCCTTTTTTTAGCTTTTGCCTTCAAGTTTGTTCAAATATCTAATGCGCTGACCTTATCATACTGCAGGGGATGGGTACACCCTCTTGGAGTCCGCAGGCCGAACTCCGTTCTTGGTGTGCTTTGCCGGACAAATTTCCCGGGGTTTCTCACGTTGCCTGGTGAGGGTCAGGTTCCTACACTAGGATTTACCTGGGAGCACTACCAGGCTGCACAGGCCCCGTCGGAGGAGATTATAGATGGTGTCTTGTGCCACACGAGGGCCGAGATGGTGATCAAGAGCTTTTGGGTAAATTATCCTTTTACAGAATCTAAAATTAACAATATACCTAATTATTGTACTAATCGGTGTTTTCACGTTTGATTGCAGACCTTCTATAGGTGTGAGGATGGATATGAGGAGGAGGCGGCCAGGGTTCTCGAGGTCGAGTGTAGGCGGTTACTACAGAACTTGCGCCACGAGGCTCGGCCGCAGGCTATTCGAGATTACTACGCCACGCATGGTATTAAGAAGAAGAAGAAGGATTGCCGCGGAAAGTTTCTGAAGAAGGAGCAATACATGAAGGTAATTACCTATTCTTAAGTCCTACGTAGTTTTCTTGATTTCATTCATAGGCGTAGCGCTGAAAATTCTTTCTAATAACTTACAGGTGCCCCCGAAATGGTGTGCGGATAATATGGATTGTTGGGAGGCGTTGGTTGATGAGTGGTGCACAGGCAGCTGGTGAGCCGTCCACGAGAATTCGAAGGATCGGCGTAGCCAAATGGTTGGTGTGCCACACCGTCAAGGCAGCGCCAACTTACTTCAGTTTGGACGAAACTGGGTATGTGATTTGCTTCATGATTCATGCAATTCATTCTTGATGCTAATATTTTGTTCCTCTCTTTTAGGCGCATCACAATAAGACTGAGATGCCACACTTGTACGACCTTTATGGCATGGCCCATACTACCTCGTACAAGAAGGCGAAGGCATTCTCTGAGTCTGACCTGGATGATCCCAGTAACTTCACAAACATATCATCCCACCAGAAGCTCGTGGCATACAGGGACGTGGGGAAGGCTACGAAAGGGGATGACTTTAACCCTAGCCAGGAACCTTTGGATCCAGAGCTGGTGATGATATCTGGTGGCGGGAGGCCCCATGGCTCGATAGCCATTGGAGATGGGATAATACGTTGTCCACTCACTCTTCCGGAGATCAAGGCGCGCCAGTCGAGCAGATGTCCTGAGATAACGCCTCGTCCACGGCCAGTCGAACTTGCCATCGAGGTTAGTTGTACGGACTAAGAACACTTTCATCCATTTCATTATGTGTCTCACCATAGATCATTACTGTGGTAACGAGGAATGGTTTTTCAGGCTGTTCTTCAGAAAGAGAGAGCGGCAAACCAGGCTGCTCTTGAGAAAGAGAGATTGGAAAGCCAGGCAGCTCTTCAGGCTGCTCTTGATGAGAGGGACCAGACCACGGCACGATTGCTTGAGGAGGAGAGGGCCCGGAATGAGGCGGCTCAACGGGCCCTGTACGAGCTTTTTGTGGTATGTTTTTTTTCACATTAGCCAAATCATGTGTGTAATGTCTGTTTCAATACTAACTAATACGACCCACTCTTCACGGTCTGTGCGAGAAGAGCGGTCAAGTCCCTCCGCCGATGCCCGTCTTCTCTTCGATTGACACGGTGAGTTTCATTATAAACTAGTATTAATAATTGAGTGTCATCATGCTAACTGAGACATTGCAAAATATCTTTTCTGCAGAATAACTCCCGAGCGGCATCGCACGACCCTTCTCCAGGGAAACCGTCTCCAAACAAAGCCGACGCGAGCAACCGTGGTGTTTCTCCTCCTTGATGACCACTACGGTAAGTTTCTCCTCCAAACTTAGCTTGTTTCCTCTAAAATGAGATAATTAGCCCATTTAGCTCCAAGAAGACATAATTAGGTAATTTAGCGCCAACAAGAGGAGAAGAAATAGGAAAAATGAAAAGAAAGAAGAAGAAGAAGAAGAGAAGAAGGAGAAGTAGGAGCAGGAGGAGGAGGAGGAGGAGGAGGAGAAGGAGGAGAAGGCCAAGGACCTTCTAGTCCTTCTCCTCCTCCTCCTTCTCCTCCTTCTCCTCCTTGATTTCTCCTTCTTCTCCTCCTCCTCCTCTTTCTTCTCCTCTTTCATATTATACTTGCTTTAATTTCCCCAACAATGACATAATTAGTCCATTTAGCTCCAAAATACCATAATAAGCTCAAAATGGCATAAGAACCTTGGTTTGCTCATTAATTTTATATACTTAGCTTGTTTTCCTCTAAAATGGGATAATTAGCCCATTTATCTCAAAAAAGACATAATTAGGTAATTTAGCTCCAACAAGAGGAGAAGAGGAGAAGAAATAGGCAGAATGAAAAGAAAGAAGAAGAAGAAGAAGAAGAAGAGAAGAAGGAGAAGGAGGAGGAGGAGGACGAGGACGAGGAGGAGAAGGCCAAGGACCTTCTATCTTTCTCCTCCTCCTCCTCCTTCTTCTTGATTTCTTCTTCTTCTCCTCCTCCTCCTCTTTCTTCTCCTCTCTCATATTATCCTTGCTTTAATTAACCCAACAATGACATAATTAGCCCATTTAGATCCAAAATACCATAATAAGCTCAAAATGGCACAAGAACCTTGCTTAGCTCATGAATATTATATACTTAGCTTGTTTTCCTCTAAAATGACATAATTGGAAAATTTAGCTCAAAAAAGGCATAATTAGGTAATTTAGCTCCAACAAGAGGAGAAGAGGAGAAGAAATAGGGAAAATGAAAAGATAGAAGAAGAAGAAGAGAAGAAGGAGAAGGAGGAGGAGGAGGAGGAGGAGGAGAAGGCCAAGGACCTTCTAGTCCTTCTCCTCCTCCTCCTCCTTCTTCTTGATTTCTTATTCTTCTCCTCCTCCTCCTCTTTCTTCTCCTCTTTCATATTATCCTTGCTTTAATTAACCCAACAATGACATAATTAGCCCATTTAGCTCCAAAATACCATAGTAAGCTCAAAATGGCATAAGAACCTTGGTTAGCTCATGAATATTATATACTTAGCTTGTTTTCCTCTGAAATGACATAATTAGCCCATTTAGCTCAAAAAGAAGGAGAAGGAAGAAGAAGAAGAAGAAGAGAAGAAGAAGAGAAGGAGAAGGAGAAGAATAAGAAGGAGGAGGAGAAGAAGAGAAGAAGAAGGAGAAGGAGGAGTTTGTCCTCCTTCTTCACCTTCTTCTTCTCTTCTTTTTTCTTCTTCTCCTCCTCCTTCTCCTTCTCCTTCCCCTTCCCCTCCTCCTTCTCCTCCTCCTTCTTCTTGTTTTTCTTCTCCTTGTTCTCTTCTTGCTTCTTCTCTTTCTTCTTCAATTTAGCTTATTTGTCATATATATGTTGTTCTTCTTCTTCTGACTTTCTTATTCCTATTTTGCAGATTGGATGTACTACATGCATGGAAGCTGGCGTTGGAGTGCTTTAGTTTCCGTTTTTATTTGAGTTGATGAACAATGTGGAACTATATGTATATGTATATATGGATGAACAATATATGTGCAACTATGTATGTATATATGGATGAAACTTTGTATGTGTTGGTTCTTTTGATATATGGGATGTACGTTGACGAACAAATGGCATTGATGAGCTTTATATGTATATCATATACGTGTTGTGACCTATTTATCATATATGTGCTATGAATTATATGTATATGTGCTATGAAATAGAAAAAACAAACAAAAATGTGACAATATAGGCTCTTTGCCGTCTGCCAGCTGACGGCAAAGGCCTTTGCCGTCAGCTGACCGACGGCAAAGGTGCCACATGGCGCCTAGCTGTGCAACCTGGGCAGTAGCAACTAGCCATATAGTCTCTTTGCCGTCAGCCTCCAGGGGGCAGACGACAAAGAAGAGGGAACAGAGGGGGGAGGGGAGGACCCGGCAGACGGTAAAGATGGACATGGAGGCAGACGACAAAGATGGAGGGGGATGGGAGGGGAGGAGAAGGCAGACGGCAAAGATGGACGGGGAGGCAGATGACAAAGATTGACGGGGAGGCAGACGGCAAAGGCTCCGTTAACCCCTAACGGAGGCAACGCGTGTCGGCTGCCGTCTCAAGAGCTTTGCCGACAGCTCGTGAGGAAAGCTGACGACAAAGAGCTTTGCCGTCCGCCTTGCACGGGCAGACGGCAAAGATTGTCCTATGCCGTCGTAGGCTGACGCAGAAATTTTGCCGGCCGTGACAATCTTTTCCGTCTGTGGTATTGTCTTTGCCGTCAGGGATATTGTCTTTGCCGTCTGTGATGGCAGACGGCAAAGAAGGTGATTCCTGTAGTGTGAAGCACATGTGAGCTGAATTGTCTAAGCAAAGGATATAAGTGAAGCTCGACAAAATCACGATGAGTGCATGTCTCTCTCTCTAGGTGTGCAGCAAGGATGATTGTGACACAACAAAAATAAAAGACTCCTACGATACAAGACGCTCCAAGCAAAACACATAACATGTGGTGAATAAAAATATAGCCCCAAGTAACGTTACCAATAGATTGAAGATGAAAGAGGGGATGCCTTCCCGGGGCATCCCCAAACTTAGGCTTTTACGACATCCTTGAATCATCTTGGGGTGCCTTGGGAATCCCCAAGCTTGAGCTCTTGCCCTCTTTATCTTTTTGTCCATAAGAACTTCACCCAAAGCTTGAAAACTTCACAACACGAAACTTAAACAGAAACTCGTGATAACATTAGTATAAGAAAGCGAACCACCACTTCCTTAGGTACTGTAGCAAACTTAAATTATACTTATGTTGATGTTGGGTTACTGTATTTTCAATCTTACATGGCTAATACCCCCCGATACTATCCATTGTTTCATCAACATAAGCAACCAACACAACAAAAACAGAATCTGTTAACAGCAGACCAGTCTGTAGCAATCTGTATACTTCGTACACTTCTGTTACTTCAACAATTCTGCAAAATTACGACAGTATGAAGAATTTGCGTAGCAATCAGCAGCAAAAAAGAATCAACTCAAAAGCTCTTACAGAAAAAACTGAAAATTCTTTTCGTGAGCAGAAAGTTTCTGTCTTTTCCAGCATGACCAAACGATCATCCCCAACACTAATCTTAACGGTTTTGCTTGGCACGAACGCAAAAAGAAACACAAAAAACACAATCATAACATAATTATGAAAGTGTGGAAAACACAAAACAGAAAGAAAAAGGATAGATTCGTTGGGTTGCCTCCCAACAAGCGCTATTGTTTAACGCCCTTAGCAAGGCATTGATAATTCAATGATGCTCACACAAAAGACTAGAATTGAAGCACAACGAGAGCATCATAAAGCATGTGAAAATCACATCTAAGTCTAACATACTTCCTATGCATAGGCATTTTATAGGAAAACAGATTGTCAAGACAACCAATAGTGACCATATGCAAGGAAGAAGAAAGAGACAATAGCAATCTCAACATAACGAGAGCTGATTTAGTGATATGAAAGTTTCTACCACCATATTTTCCTCTCTCATAATAATTACTTGTGGGATCATATTCGAATTCAACAATGTAACTATCACATAGGAAATTCTTTTCATGATCCACATGCATGCAAAGTTGACGCACTTCAAAAATAGTGGGATTATCATCAACTAAAGTCATGACTTCTCCAAACCCACTTTCAATAATATTGCAAATATCATATTCATCATGAGGCTTAAACAAATTTTCAAGATCATAAGAAAAATCATCACCCCACTCATGATCATTGCAACAAGTAGTGGACATAACAAAACTAGCATCCCCAAGCTTAGGGTTTTGCATATTTTAGCATGATTGTCACTAATACAATTTATAGTGAAACCATTGCAATCATGCTTTTCATCCAAGGAGCCCTCGTGAATCACTTCATAAATTTCTTCCTCACAATTTTCAGATTCACGCATCTCAAGCAAAACTGCATAAAGATAGTCAAGTGCACTCAACTCACTAGCAATTGGATCAACATAATTGGATCTCTTAAAGAGATTAGCAAGTGGATGAGGATCCATAGCACTAGATTTTCAGCAAGCGAAGATGCAAGAATATTGAAGGCACATAGCAACCAAGCGAACGGAAAGCAAGCGAGAGAAAAGGGTGAACAAAAAAGGCAAACGAAAAAAGGCAAATAGGTGAAGTGGGGGAGAGGAAAACGAGAGGCAACAGGCAAACAAAGTAAATGCAAGAGATGAGTTTGTGAGACCTACCTGGATAGATCTCTCCTTCCCCGACAACGGCGCCAGAAATACTTCTGCTACTGCAACAAAAGACCTTCCAACGGCGCCAGAAACAAGCATGCTGACGGGAGACTATTCTTGTCTTGATACTCCTCAGCAACGGCACCAGGAATCCTTATGCTACGGCTACGCCTTTAGGGACTTCCTTGGCAAATATGCAAAGGATTCCCCCGTGGCCTTGGAGCCTTGCGTTGGTGTTCCCTCGAAGCGGAAAGGGTGATGTAGCACAGCGGTGGTAAGTATTTCCCTCAGTTTTGAGAACCAAGGTATCGATCAAGTGAAGGATTATCACAAGTACCTACACAAACACAAAGAGCTTGCACCCAACGCTATGAAGGGGTTGTCAATCCCTTATAGATTGTTTCCAAAGTGAGAACTGAAAGCAAAAAAGTAAACAAAGCAAAGTAAAAGTAAAAGTGGAGACGATAGTTGTGAATAGACCCGGGGGCCGTAGTGGTCACTAGTGGCTTCTCTCATGAAAGCAAGTAGACGGTGGGTGAACGAATTACTGTCGAGCAATTGATAGAACCGCACAAAGTCGCGACGTTATCTATGGCAATGATTATATCTATAGGCATCACGTCCAAAACAAGTAGACCGATACTTTCTGCATCTACTACTATTACTCGACATGTCGACCGCTATCCAGCATGCATCTAGTGTATTATTTCCAAAAGAACAGAGTAACGCCTTAAGCAAGATGACATGATGTGGATGGACAATGTCATATCTACGATAAAGCCTATGTTGTTACCCTTGATGGCAACAACACGATGCGTGCCATGCTGCCCCTTCTGTCACTGGGAAAGGTCACCACACGGTATGAACCCAAAACCAAGCACTTCTCCCCTTTGCAAGAATCATAGATCTAGTTGGCCAAACAAAACCCAAGACTCGGAGAGACTTACAAGGATATCAAATCATGCATATAAGAATCCAACAAAGACTCAAATATATATCATAGATAATCTGATCACAAATCCACAATTCATCTAATCTCGACAAACACACCGCCAAAGAGGATTACATCGGATAGATCTCCATGAAGATCATGGAGAACTTTGTATTGAAGATCCATGAGAGAGAAGAAGCCATCTAGCTACTAACTACGGACCCGTAGGTCTGAATTGAACTACTCACGAGTCATTGGAGGGGCGATGATGTTGATGAAGAAGCCCTCCAACTGTAAAGTCCCCTCCGGCAGGGCACCGGGAAGGGCCTCCAGACGAGATCTCGCGGAAACGGAAGCTTTCGGCGGCGGAAAAGTGTTTTCGTGGATGCCCTAATTTTTTCTGTATTTTTAGGGAATTTATAGACCAAAGACCTAGGGCAGGGGAGCGCTAGGGGGGCCACAAGCTTGGTTGCCGCGGCCTCCCCCTCGTCGCGGCAACAGGGCTTGTGGGCCCGCTTGCTTGGCCCTCAAGCCTCCCGATCTTCTTCCTTCTGGAAAAAATTATTTCGGGGATTTTATTCCGTTTGGAATCCGTTCCAAAATCAGATCTGAAAAGAGTCAAAAACACAGAAAAAACACGAACTGACACTTGGCACTGAATTAATAAGTTAGTCCCAAAAAAGATATAAAAGTTAAACAAAACATCCAAAGTTGACAAGATAACAACGTAAAACCATCAGAAATTATAGATACGTTTGAGACGTATCATCCCCCGTCACCCCGTGTCTCCCCCGCCTCCCCCGTCGCCACGCGTCTCCCCCGCCTCCCCGTGTCGCCCCCGTCGCCCCGCGTCTCCCCGGCAGCCCCGCGTCGCCCCCGTCGCCCCATGTCTCCCCCGCCACCCCGGGTTACCCCCACTGCCCTGCGTCGCCGCGCCAGCCCGCGCCGTCCCTCTCCGCCCCATGTCCCCCGCGTCGCCCCGAGTCGCCCCCACTGCCCTGCGACGCCCCGCCGCCCCGCGCAGTCCCTCGCCGCTCCGCGTCGCCCCGGGTCGCCCCCCACTACCCTGCGTCGCCCCCCACTACCCTGCGTCGCCCCGCCACCCCGCGTCGTCCGTCTCCGTCCCGTGCCGCCCAGCACCGTCCCCCGCCGCCCCGTGCCTCCCCCGTCGCCCACGCCATCCGTCTTTGGACCCGCTGGCCCCGCCTCCACGGCTCCGCACCTGCACGGTTTGGGTTGCCACGTTTAGGTATGGATTAGTTTGTTTATTAGGATTACTAGTTACTACTTGCTACATGAGATATGAAGAGACATGATATATAATTTTACTTCAATAATTCATCATATTTTCTTTTGTGACGATGTACACATGGAGTATGCTTGTGGTGGCTTTTTTCTATTACATGCAGGCCATGCGTTGTTTCAACATGATTCTGTTATTTGTGTAAATGCGAGTAGATGGTTCCTGTCATGATGACCGAATGATGGGGTTTTTGGTTCATTTAAGGTGTCTGCTCGTGGACTGTATTTTTTTACCTAATCAAAAGCCTGTTATGGAGTACTATAAACGTATTATTTTTTTTGCTTCAGCAATATGCTGTGGACATACTATTGTAAATCTAGGGAACCTATTTATGATAAGGACTGTGTACTATCATACACTTTGTTGTTCTTTTTAGCACAAATTTTTAGGATTTGGTGGGATGGGTCCTATTATTTCCCTTGTAGGTTTCAAGTTTAGTTGTTGTAAGTTTTAATCATGTACTTGTGTGTGCTATCTTAATGAAGCCTCTCTTCAGTTATAACACAATCTTAGTAACTTATATGAGGAGCCTGAAAAACTTGATAGATGCAGAGTTTTAGTTGAAATAGTAAGAACACAGGAACTTCCAATGGAGACTAATGATAACTTTCTAAAATAAAGGGTGTCCCAAATGATGAACAATTATACGTTGATATATGTACTGTGTAGTGAGGAACTTGACAGCTAGTGGATTTAATGATGGTTAAGTTCTGTCAATTTTTCCTATTTTGGGATGTGTTGGTGCTGTCATGGTTTCTCTCATAGGATAAAATGTAATACAAACACTTAATCAAAATCATGTTGCTTTTGAGGCAACACAAAAGGATTGGAATGCTAACTTCCGATGTCTGAATTTTCCTATTTTGAGATTTTTGGGTTGAGGTGTGGATTAGTTTTCAAACTTTCTCACATTTTGCATAACCCAATGGATGTTGTGCGTGAACATAAATTGAAGGTTTTGTTTAGGCTTTAGTTAAGCATTGTAGAATTCTTGCAAACATAGGAGTAGGTTCAATCTTCATGCTCTGAACCAGGTGAGAGTTGAGGCTGGAGCTTTGTTACTCTTTCCGGCCAACAACAAGGTATCGTTTACTTTTTCTCTCCCCGCAACCAATCCATCCTTGTTCTTACGCCTCCTCCTTATTACTTGTTGTAGGCTGCAAGTGTTTGTTAAATTATTATTTTCAATACTCCAATCCAAAAGAAAGTTTTTTGATAGGATGATATAGTATCACTCGTGGTTGTATATATATACTCCCTCCATTGTTAAATATAAGTATTTCTAGAAATTCCATCAAAAACTACAGGCGGATGTATATATACATATTTTAGAGTTTAGGTTCATTCATTTTGCTCCATACGTAGTCCATAATGGAATATCTAAAAAGACTTATATTTTGGAACGGAGGGAGTATGTTGTATTTCTGTATTTTTGTGAAGTAGTTCTGTAATACATGCAGATTAGGCTTGTATTAACTTGCAACTTTTTTCTCTATAATTTTCTATGATAATATATGTTGTACGAGTAATATGAAATAAGAGCCATTGGACCTAGCTTTACATTGTAAGTTGGCCCTGTAGTACACGCCAGTACGGATGAGAATTATCATAGAAGTGTTCATGTAGAAGCTAGCTAGCAGCCAATAGTACCACATTAGTAGTTTACTTTTTTATCTGTAATTTTGGCACATTTATTCTGTAAAACTTTAGTTCACTTTCTAGAAACAATATTAGATACATATGTTAGTCGTTTCTAATTTACAATCATGATTCTATAGGTTTTACAGTTATTAGATACTATTTTCCCTTATCATTTTAGCCTTTGTATACATGAAAGTTTTCTATATAATACTTGAGTATTTTTCTGAATTATACATTATTTGATTTTATATTCTACTGAAGTTAGTTCCGGATGCTGGACAGAGAAGTGCAAAGGTCAAAGAGGACTAGTGATTGCCCCCTCCCTCCTCCACCAAACCCCAGACCGAATCATCATGTCATGGTGGTGTCGAGTGAGGTCAAGAGGCGACGGTGATGAGTGATGGTGGCGAAGGAGGGCGTGTGAGGGATAACAATGATGCAGGCTACCTCTCATGGAGGGTGTGTGAGGGATAACAATGATGCAGGCTACCTCTCGTGTGAGGGATAACCTTAATAATGTCTGTTTTGGTGTATCATGCAGAATTGCAGGGCCTCTGCCAACTTGTGAAGGTAACTTGAGTATAGCTATACACAAAAACATATTTCCTGAGCTGACATGTGAAGGTAACTTGACCCATCCTGTTTATTTTGTGAAATTTAAAGTCAAAATAAGGGATGTATTCACCAGCTAGTCAATCTCCTTTTATGAAGAACAGTATAAAAAACTATATGCTTACCACACATGTTACTTAATTGAGTTGTCTTAGTAAGATCTACAAATTTGTATAATAAGTGTGCACAAGTGTAGTCCTTGAAAATCAAATTAAATACCTAGATAAGCATTGCTCATTAGTTGTCACATGCCAAAAATTGAAAATGACCTCAATGAGATGCTGACAATACTACAAATGCAGAAGAATGAACGATTTATATAGTACAAAATTAATAATTGTATAAACAAAAATTAATGCTTACCCTTCTCGCTAGCTCAAGATGATGCGCACTCAAGTTTTTTTGCCTATGCCAATAGAGTAATTTATCTTATTTTAATGAGAAGAAGCAAACGCCTTTGCTGACCTATCAACTCCTTATGGAGATGGTGGGTCGGCTGGGGTGAACTCAGTCGAGGATCAACGTTAGTATTAACACATGGCTATTGAATTCTCTGTATTTCTTATTATTTATAGTTTTGAGAATGTGATGATCCTCTATGTTTGATTTTTTGTTTTGCAGTGTAGTTTCTAATAGTGTATTATAATTGAGAATTGTTTAAATTTGGTAGGAAGCAAACAAAAGGATTTCACTCCCATGGAACCATGAAGCCAATGATCTACGTCAACTAGATCTGTTAGATTTCATTTTGTACAACTGATGTCTCATGCATGCATCGTTTACATGTACTTTTGCGAACCTGATGTATGGTCATTTTGTAAAACTTATTTCTCATACATGCATATTTTACCTATCCTTTTATGAACATGATGCATGGTGTATCACTTGTTTTGTTTGGAACAGACTTAAGTGTGTGTATGTGACAAATAGTTAATGGAATAAAAAAATGTTTGGTGGACCTGAAGTGAGCCTAATCGGTGTCTTGGTGATTGTACTTAGAACAGATGAACTATATGTATGTGACAATCAGTACCATATGTAAGGTGTGGTTGGCTGAAGAAAATGTTTATGAATTGTTGGTCGGCGAAGAAAAACCCTTTCTGATTGTTGGTCGGCAAAACAAACCTTGTCTGACAGTCGGTTGGCAAAGGCTAACACCAGGCCCAACATAATGTTGGTCGGGAAAGAATACCCTATCCAATAGTCGGTCGGGAAAGGCACATGGTTGCCCCAACAGACTGTTGGTCGGGAAAGGCCCATGGCAGGCCCTGTTGGGGAACATCGCATGGGAAACAAAAAATTTCCTACGCGCACGAAGACCTATCATGGTGATGTCCATCTACGAGGGGGATTTCAGATCTACGTACCCTGTAGATCACACGGCAGGAAGCATTAATAAACGCGGTTGATGTAGTGCAACGTCCTCACGTCCCTCGATCCGCCCGCGAACCGTCCCACGAACCGTCCCGGGATCTGTCCCACGATCCTCTCTGATCTAGTGCCGAACGGACGGCATCTCCGCGTTCAGCACATGTATAGCTCGACGATGATCTCGGCCTTCTTGATCCAGCAAGAGAGACAGAGAGGTAGATGAGTTCTCCGGCAGCATGACGGCGCTTCGGAGGTTGGTGGTGATCTTATCTCAGCAGGGCTCCGCCCGAGCTCCGTAGAAACGCGATCTAGAGGAAGAACCGTGGAGGTATGTGGTCGGGCTGCCGTGGCAAAGTTTTCTCAAATCAGCCCTAATACCTCAGCATATATAGGAGGGAGGGGAGGGGCCTTGCCTTGAGGCTTAAGGAGTCCCAAGGGGGTCGGACGAAGGGGGGGAGGAGGAATCCTCCTCCAATCCTAGTCCAACTAGGATTGGAAGGTGGAGTCCTTCCCTTCCTTCCCACTTCCCCCTTTTTTTCTCTTTGATTTTTCTTATCTCCTGCACAGGGGCCTTCTTGCGCTTTCCCACCAGCCCACTAAGGGCTGGTGCGGCACCCCTAAGGACTATGGGCTACCCCGGGGTGGGCTGCCCCCACGGTGAACATCCGGAACCCATTCGTCACTCCCGGTACATTCCCGGTAATGCCGAAAATTTTCCGGTAATCAAATGAGGTCATCCTATATAACAATCTTCGTCTTCGGACAATTCCAGAAACCCTCGTGACGTCCGTGATCTCATCCGGGACTCCGAACAAAATTTGGTAACCAACCATATAACTCAAATACGCATAAAACAATGCCGAACCTTAAGGTGCAGACCTTGCGGGTTCGAGAACTCTGTAGACATGACCCGAGAGACTCCTCGGTCAATATCCAATAGCGGGACCTGGATGCCCATATTGGATCCTACATATTCTACGAAGATCTTATCGTTTGAACCTTAGTGCCAAGGATTCATATAATCCCGTATGTCATTCCCTTTGTCCTTCGGTATGTTACTTGGCCGAGATTCGATCGTCAGTATCCGCATACCTATTTCAATCTCGTTTACCCACAAGTCTCTTTACTCGTTCCGTAATACAAGATCCCGTGACTTACAATAAGTCACATTGCTTGCAAGGCTTGTGTGTGATGTTGTATTACCGAGTGGGCCCCGACATACCTCTCCGTCACAGGAGTGACAAATCCCTGTCTTGATCCATACTAACTCAACGGACACCTTTGGAGATACCTATAGAGAATCTTTATAGTCACCCTGTTATGTTGTGACGTTTGATACACACAAAGCATTCCTCCGGTGTTAGTGAGTTATATGATCTCATGGTCATAGGGATAAATACTTGACATGCAGAAAACAGTAGCAACAAGATGACACGATCAACATGCTACGTCTATTAGTTTGGGTCTAGTCCATCACATGATTCAGCCAATGATGTGATCCAGTTATCAAGCAACAACACCTTGTACATAGTCAGAAGATCCTGATTATCCTTGATCAACTGGCTAGCCAACTAGAGGCTTGCTAGGGATAGTGTTTTGTCTATGTATCCACACATGTATCTAAGTCTTCATTCAACACAATTATAGCATGGATAATAAACGATTATCTTGATACAAGAATTATAATAATAACTTATTTATCATTGCCTCTAGGACATAATTCCAACAGTCTCCCACTTGTACTAGAGGCAATAATCTAGTCCTCACATCGCCATGCGAATTACATTGTAATAAATCTAACACCCATATAGTTCTGGTGTTGATCATGCTTTGCCCGTGGAAGAGGTTTAATCAGCGGGTCTGCCACATTCAGATCCGTGAGCACTTTGCATATATTCACGTCCTCCTCCTTGACATAGTCGCGTATGAGGTTGAAGCGTCGTTTGATGTGTCTAGGCTTCTTGCGAAACCGTGGTTCCTTTGCTAAGGCAATGGCACCCGTGTTGTCACAAAACAGGGTTATTGGATTCAGTGCGATCGGCACCACTCCAAGATCCGTCATGAACTGCTTCATCTAGACACCCTCCTTAGCTGCCTTCGAGGCAGCCATGTACTCCGCTTCACATGTAGAATCAGCTACGACGCTTTGCTTGGAACTGCACCATCTTACCGCACCCCCGTTAAGAATAAATACGTATCCGGTCTACGACTTAGAGTCGTCCGGATCTATGTCAAAGCTTGCATCGATGTAACCTTTTACGGCGAGCTCTTTGTCACCTCCATATACGAGAAATATCTCCTTAGTCCTTTTCAGGTACTTCAGGATATTCTTGACCGCTGTCCAGTGATCCACTCCGGGATTACTCTGGAACCTGCCTGCCATACTTATAGATGATCGTCCGGTCTAGTGCACAACATTGCATACATGATAGAACCTATGGCTGAAGCATAGGGGACGGTGCTCATATGCTCTCTATCTTTATCAGTTGCTGGGCACTGAGTCTTACTCAATCTCGTACCTTGTAAAACTGGCAAGAACCCCTTCTTGGACAGTTCCATTTTGAACCTCTTAAAAACTTTATCAAGATATGTGCTTTGTGAAAGTACTATCAGGCATTTTGATCTATCCCTATAGATCTTTATGCCTAGAATGTAAGCAGCTTCTCCTAGGTCCTTCATAGAGAAACTTTTATTCAAGTAATCCTTTATGCTCTCCAAAAACTCCACGTTGTTTTCAATCAGCAATATGTCATCCCCATATAATATTAGAAACGCCACAAAGCTCCCACTCACTTTCTTGTAAATACAAGATTCTCCAACCACTTGTATAAACCCAAATGCTTCGATCACCTCATCAAAGCGTTTATTCCAACTCCAAGATGCTTGCACCAGTCCATAAATGGATCGCTGGAGCTTGCACACTTTGTTAGCATTTTTAGGACCGACAAAACCTTCGGGTTGCATGATATAGAACTCTTCCTTAAGGAAACCGTGAAGGAACGCCGTTTTGACATCCATCTGCCAGATTTCATAATCGAAAAATGAAGCTATTGCTAACATGATTCGGACGGACTTAAGCATCGCTACGGGTGAGAATGTCTCATCGTAGTCAATCCCTTGAACTTGTGAAAAACCCTTTGCCACAAGTCGAGCTTTATAAACGGTCACATTACCATCAGCGTCCGTCTTCTTCTTAAAGATCCATTTGTTCTGAATAGCCTTGCGGCCTTCAGGTAGTACTTCCAAAGTCCACACTTTGTTTTCGTACATAGATCCTATCTCAGACTTCATGGCCTCCACCCATTTGTTGGAATCCGGGCCCACCATTGCTTCTTCATAATTCGCAGGCTCATTGTTGTCCAACAACATAATTGATAAGACGGGATTACCGTACCACTCGGGAGTAGTACGCGGTCTCGTCCACCGGCGAGGTTCGACAGGAACTTGATCTAGAGTTTCATGATCATCATAATTAACTTCCTCCTAAACCGGCGTTGCAACGACAGGGGTTTCCCCTTGCCCTGTGCCACCATCCAGAGGGATGAGAGGTTCGAAAACCTCATCAAGTTCTATCTTCCTCCCACTCAATTCTCTCGAGAGAAACTCCTTCTCGAAAAAAGCTCCATTCTTAGCAACAAACACTTTGCCCTTGGATTTGAGATAGAAGGTATACCCAACTGTCTCTTTTGGGTAACCTATGAAGACGCACTTTTCCGCTTTGGGTTCCAGCTTTTCAGGTTGAAGCTTTTTGACATAAGCATCACATCCCCAAACTTTAAGAAACGACAACTTTGGTCTTTTGCCATACCACAGTTCGTATGGTGTCATCTCAATAAATTTTGATGGTGCCCTATTTAAAGTGAATGCAGCTGTTTCTAATGCATAACCCCAAAACGATAACAGCAAATCGGTAAGAAACATCATAGATCGCGCCATCTCTAATAAAGTATGATTACGACGTTCAGACACACCATTACGCTGTGGTGTTCCAGGCGGTGTCAACTGTGAACCAATTCCACATTGTCTTAAGTGAGCACCAAACTCGAAACTCATATATTCACCCCCACGATCAGACCGTAGGAACTTGATCTTCTTGTTACGATGATTTTCAACTTCACTCTGAAATTGCTTGAACTTTTCAAATGTTTCAGACTTGTGCTTCATCAAGTCGACATAACCATATCTACTTAAATCGTCAGTGAAGGTGAGAAAATAACGATATCCTCCGCGTGCCTCCACACTCATCGGACCACACACATCGGTATGTATGATTTCCAACAAGTCACTTGCACGCTCCATTGTTCCGGAGAACGGAGTTTTAGTCATCTTGCCCATGAGGCATGGTTCACACGTGTCAAGTGAATCAAAGTCAAGTGACTCCAAAAGTCCATCGTCACGGAGTTTCTTCATGCGCTTTACACCAATATGACCTAAGAGGCAGTGCCATTTAAACATGGCACTATCATTGTTAACTCTAACTCTTTTGGTCTCAATGTTATGTATATGTGTATTATCACTATCAAGATTCAATATGAACAATCCTCTCGCATTGGGTGCATGACCATAAAAGATATTACTCATAGAAATAGAACAACCATTATTCTCTAACTTAAACGAGTAACTGTCTCGCCATAAACAAGATCCAGATATAATGTTCATGCTCAACGCATGCACTAAATAACAATTATTTAAGTTCATAACTAATCCTGATGGTAACTGAAGTGAAACTGTGCCAACGGCGATTGCATTAACCTTGGAACCATTTCCCACGCGCATCGTCACTTCATCCTTCGCCAGCCTTCGCTTATTCCGCAGTTCCTGTTTCGAGTTGCAAATATGAGCAACAGAACCGGTATCGAATACCCGGGCACTACTACGAGAGCAGGTTAAGTACACATCAATAACATGTATATCAAATATACCTGATTTTTCTTTGCCCGCCTTCTTATCAGCCAGATACTTGGGGCAGTTGCGCTTCCAGTGACCCATACCCTTGCAATAATAGCACTCCCTTTCAGTCTTAGGTCCAGCTTTGGGTTCTTCGTCGGATTGGCAACAGGCTTGCCGCTCTTCTTTGAATTACCCTTCTTTCCTTTGTCGTTTCTCCTGAAACTAGTGGTCTTATTCACCATCAACACTTGATGCTCTTTACGGAGTTCTGTCTCTGCGACTTTCAGCATCGCGAATAACTCGCCGGGTGACTTGTTCATCCCTTGCATGTTATAGTTCAACACAAAGCCCTTATAGCTTGGCGGCAGTGATTGAAGAATTCTGTCAGTGATAGCCTCTTGCGGGAGTTCAATCCCCAGCTCAGCTAGACGGTTTGAGTACCCAGACATTTTGAGCACATGTTCACTGACAGACGAATTCTCCTCCATCTTGCAAGCATAGAATTTATCGGAGGTCTCATACCTCTCGATCCGGGCGTTCTTCTGAAAGATAATCTTCAACTCCTGGAACATCTCATATGCTCCATGACGCTCAAAGCGGCGTTGAAGTCCCGGCTCTAAGCCATACAAGGCTGCACATTGAACTACTGAGTAGTCCTCCTTACGTGTTAACCAAGTGTTCTTAACATCTTGGTCAGCCGTAGCGGGTGGTTCATCTCCTAGCGCAGCATTAAGGACATAATCCTTCTTCCCAGCTTGCAGGAGCAACTTAAGATTACGAGCCCAGTCTACAAAGTTGCTTCCATCATCTTTCAACTTAGCTTTCTCTAGGAACGTATTAAAATTTAGGGTGGCTGTCACGTGAGCCATTGATCTACAACACAAATATATTCAAAGTGGACTTAGACTATGTTCAAGATAATTGGAGTTTAACTAATCAAATTACTCGCTAAACTCCCACTCAAAAAGTACATCTCTCTAGTCATTTGAGTGGTTCATGATCCAATTCCACTAGCTCAAGTCCGATCATCACGTGAGTTGAGGATAGTTTCAGTGGTAAGCATCCCTATGCTAATCATACCAACTATATGATTCATGAGCGACCTTTCGGTCTCATGTGTTCCGAGGCCATGTCTGCACATGCTAGGCTCATCAAGCTTAACCCGAGTGTTCTGCGTGTGCAACTGTTTTGCACCCGTTGTATGTGAACGTTGAGTCTATCACACCAGATCATCACGTGGTGTCACGAAACGACGAACTGTAGCAACAGTGCACAGTCGGGGAGAACACAATTTCGTCTTGAAATTTTAGTGAGAGATCACCTCATAATGCTACCGTCGTTCTAAGCAAAATAAGGTGCATAAAAGGAGTAACATTACATGCAATTCATAAGTGATATGCCATCATCATGTGCTTCTTGATCTCCATCACCAAAGCACCGGCACGATCTTCTTGTCATCGGTGCCACACCATGATCTCCATCAACGTGTCGCCATCGGGGTTGTCGTGCTACTCATGCTATTACTACTAAAGCTACATCCTAGCAATATAATAAACGCATCTGCAAGCACAAACATTAGCTTAAAGACAACCCTATGGGTCCTGCCGGTTGCCGTACCATCGACGTGCAAGTTGGTATTAACTATTACAACATGATCATCTCATACATCCAATATATCACATCACATCGTCGGCCATATTACATCACAAGCATACCCTGCAAAAACAATTTAGACGTCCTCTAATTGTTATTGCATGTTTTACGTGGTGACCATGGGTATCTAGTAGGACCGCATCTTACTTACGCAAACACCACAACGGAGATGTATGAATTGCTATTTAACCTCATCCAAGGATCTCCTCGGTCAAATCCGATTCAACTAAAGTTGGAGAAACCGACACTCGCCAGTCATCTTTGAGCAACGGGGTTGCTCGTAGCGATGAAACCAGTCTCTCGTAACCGTACAAGTAATGTCGGTCCGAGCTGCTTCAATCCAACAATACCGCGGAATCAAGAAAAGACTAAGGAGGGCAGCAAATCGCACATCACCACCCACAAAAACTTTTGTGTGCTACTCGAGATGACATCTATGCATGAACCTAGCTCTGATACCACTGTTGGGGAACGTCGCATGGGAAACAAAAAATTTCCTACGCGCATGAAGACCTATCATGGTGATGTCCATCTACGAGGGGGATTGCAGATCTACGTACCCTTGTAGATCGCACCACAGGAAGCGTTAATAAACGTGGTTGTTGTAGAGGAATGTCCTCACATCCCTCGATCCGCCCCGCGAACCGTCCCACGAACCGTCACGCGATCCGTCCCACGATCCGCTCCGATCTAGTGCCGAACGGACGGCACCTCCGCGTTCAGCACACGTACAACTCAACGATGATCTCGGCCTTCTTGATCCAGCAAGAGAGAGGGAGAGGTAGATGAGTTATCCGGCAGCGTGACGGCGCTCCGGAGGTTGGTGGTGATCTTATCTCAGCAGGGCTCCACCCGAGCTCCGCAGAAACGCGATCTAGAGGAAAAACCATGGAGGTATGTGGTAGGGCTACCATGGCAAAGTTGTCTCAAATCAGCCCTAATACCTCAGTATATATAGGAGGGAGGGGAGGGGCCTTGCCTTGAGGCTCAAGGAGCCCCAAGGGGGTCGGCCGAAGGGGGGGAGGAGGAATCCTCCTCCAATCTTAGTCCAACTAGGATTGGAAGGTGGAGTCCTTCCCTTCCTTCCCACTTCCCCTTTTTTTCTTTCTCATTGATTTTTCTTATGTCCTGCACAGGGGCCTTCTTGGGTTTGCCCACCAGCCCACTAAGGGCTGGTGCGGCAACCCTAAGGCCTATGGGCTTCCCCGGGGTAGGCTGCCCCCCCGGTGAACATCCGGAACCCATTCGTCACTCCCGGTACATTCCCGGTAATGCCGAAAATTTTCCGGTAATCAAATGAGGTCATCCTATATATCAATCTTCGTCTCCGGACCATTCCGAAAACCCTCGTGACGTCTGTGATGTCATCCGGTACTCCGAACAACATTCGGTAACCAACCATATAACTCAAATACGCATAAAACAACGCCGAACCTTAAGTGTGCAGACCTTGCGGGTTCGAGAACTATGTAGACCTGACCCGAGGGACTCCTCGGTCAATATCTGAAAGTGCGTTATCTCGACTAGAGGGGGGGTGAATAGGAGATTTTTAGAATTTCATCACTGAGGAAATTCCTTTTGAGGAAATTCCTTACTCATGGCTAACTTACAGCGGAAACAGTTAAGGATCAGTCGTGCAATCATTCACAACAGCAGTATTACAGAGTGAAGATTATGAAAACAGATTGCACAGTAAGCAGGCACGCAGAATACAGATGATGATTAACTATTGTGAAGAATTTAGGGTTGAGGAAATTCGGAGAAAGTCTTCAGCAAATTCTTCAAACAGTCACAGTGAAAGTCATCAACACATAATACAGAGAAAGTAAAGAGTTGAGGAATTAGAACCCGGTTCTTGGTGAAGACTCTTGTTGATGACCCAGTTCCAACTGCTGTGACAGTTGTACATCTGGTTTGGAGCGGCTTGGTAGTGAAACCAAAGGACACCCAGTCCCGGGACACACAGTCCCTACCGTATTCTCCTTGAGATAAGGACACACAGTCCTCGCCCAACACTCGTGGTAAGTCTTCAGGGCAGATTTCCAAACCCTCACAAACTCGGTCACCCGGCGATCCACTATTGACTGCTGGATTGATCAAAGGTAAAAGGCTTCAGTCCCACACAGGAACAACTTCTTCAGTGATGCTCAATCACTAGGTTTGGTTTGTGGTTTCGGTGGGTGGTTTATTTCCTCACTGATGATTTACTCTCGTAGGCTCTGAGGAATTTGGGTTGCTCTTATGACAAGTGTCAGTTTCTAACGGAGCAGCCAACCAGCTAGTGGTTGTGGGGGTGGCTATTTATAGCCTGGGAGCATCCCGACATGATTTGACATTAATGCCCTTAAATAATATGACCGTTGGAGTGGATATGACCAGTGACTTGGCGTGGCTATCGAAACGATCGGGACCCTCAACTGTGAGAGTCCTCATGTCACTTATATTCCTCACTTGAGGCTTTTGGTAGGATTTGGCTTGGGTTGAGCATCATGAGGAAATTCATTCCATAGCGTTACTTTGACCCCCTTTAACAGTACGGTGTTCCTATTCATCAAATGCGAAGAAAGTAAAACAGAAAACGTAAATCTTCACGCTTCAATTTCTTCAAAATGATTTTCTTCAGGAACCACCGATCTTCTCAATATCAATATCTTCATGAGGAATATCAATTTCATCGCAGATTCCTCGTGATTCATTTCTTCAGCTTCAGACCAATTTCTTGAACTGAAGATATACATTTTTAGGGGTCGATATTCTTCAAATATCTCAAACTCCTCAATGACTTATAGATCCTGTGTACACTTATAAACACATTAGATACTTAACCTATAAGTCTTCAAACCACCAAAATCACTAAGGGGCACTAGATGCACTTACAATCTCCCCCTTTTTGGTGGTTCATGACAATTAGGTTAAGTCTTCAACAGGGAATAAAAATGTGAAGTGTAAATACTCAATTGAGGAATTTGAAGACAAGATTCACAGAGACTCCCCCTGAAGATGTGCATGCCTTGAGGATTTTGCTTTTATAGCATATGCACATTGATGATTTATATCATGGAGATCTCCCCCTGAATCTTGTAAATCATGCATACATATAACATATCATATGAAGAAAATGAAGATGCATGATGGCAAATGGTATCTGACGAATTTCAGCATGCGTGCATTAAAACTTGAGGAATAAGCATGCGAAGAAAAACGTTCAAAAGCGTCAGAGTACCATCGGGCTTAAGTTACAACTCATTACATAAAAACTTCAGAAGAGCCAAGAGTTTGTAACTTAAATATAGTTCATAGGCCCCAAAAATAAATCCCGTTTGAAGACTAACTCTCAAGTTTCTCCCCCTTTCTCATCAAGTGACAAAAAGGGACAAACTGAGGACTAACGCCCGTGAAGACTTCATTTCTTTGCGGTTGATGAAGATCCTTGGCGCTTCTTGGGTGTAGTCTTCTTCCTTGGGCCTGTTGCGGTGTCGAGTTGTTCCTCATCAGATTCGGTGGTGCGAATGACGAGAAGGAGCTGTCTTCAAGATCTGGCACTGGAATGGGCCTGAACTTCTTCTTGGGAGGCCACGACCAGTCAAAGTCCTGCTCAAAGTTCATTTCTTCAAGCTCAGTCTCGGTCTTGAGGTGTGCAAGTGTAGCCCAGGTGCGATCGAAAACCTCATGCAGATAGTGATGATTAATCTTCACAGAGTTCTGGGTTTCAGTGAGGGTTTTCAAAATGGCACCAAACTGGCGTTTGACCCATTTGTGGTTGTGATCCACCTTCTGATGAAGACTGAGAAGAAGCTCTCTGGTGTTTAGCACGCGAGGCGGAACAGGGCTGGGTGGACGAGTCTCAGTATCATCCCATGAAGAATATGCATCTGGCTCTTTAAACTGGCCATCAAGAGGCCTGCTGCCTTCATCAATCATAGACTTTCCTTTTCCCTCAATGGGCTCGAAAGTCTTCTTGTTGACCCGGATAGGAGGCATATAACCAACATGGTTCTGGAAATCTGCGTGGAAGTTGATGCCTGTCCTTGTCCTGAGGAATCTCATGATCCATGGTGCATAAATTTTGTGATCATATGGGCACATTGCATTGTCAGCCAAAGTCCTCAAGAAGAAATCATGGATATTCATGGGGATACCGTGAATGATGTTGAAGAGGATATTCTTCATGAAGCCGACAACATCATCTTCATTGTCATGGCCTTTGATTGGCGCAAGCACACTGCAGAGAATGCGGTAGACAGACCGGGGTGTGTACTTGAGTTCATGGACGAGGAAAGTGGTTCTTGAGGGTTTTCCTGCAGCCAAAGGCTTCATAAGGACTTCCATCATTCCATTTGGCAGCTCACGCTCACCATAAAGCTTCACCGCCCCGTCTGAAGGAAATGGTACGGGCAGTTCTCTAAGGAGTTCAGACGCTGGGGCCTTGTAATGAGTGTTTTGGGTCATCCAGTCGAACACCCAAGTGTTGATGTCATCAGCATTGCCCGAGATGTGCAGAGTTGCATAGAACTGAAGAATAAGCTCACTATTCCAATCTGATATGTCTGAGCACATAGGGAGCAAAGCTGCATCATGGAGTACACGGAGGACTGGTTCCATGCAGGGAATTTCTTCAAGTTCATCATGAGGAATGTGCATATGCTGAATATCTTGTTGCGTTCACAGAGCACAGAAGCATAGTATTTCATCTGAGTCCTTGTCCAAAACTTCAGATGCCTCATTTGAGGCTTGTCACAGGGATTCTCTCCGATGAAATACATGCGTTCCTCAAAGAAATTTTCTTTCTGAAACTTTGGCCGTTTCGAGAATGGCTGGTGCTGAACTGGCTTGATATTGTGCTGAGGAATGGGAGGGGAAACAACCATGGCAGTCTCTGGGTTGAGCACAATGAATTCATTGTCAGGGGCGGGAACATTTCCTTCAGCAGTTTCCTCAGGTTGAGGAATTTCATCAGCTGGTATTTCTTGCTCTGGCTGAGCTTCAGGCTGAGGAATTTCTTCTTCCTTCTCAGCTTGAGGAGGTTGGTCAGCCTGTTCAGTGGGAGGAGCCTGCTCAGACTTGACATTTTCTTTGGCTTGGTTTTCATCAGCTGACTTCGTGGCAGAAGCAGATTCATCAGCAGCTGCAGCTGAAGGTTGAGTAGTCTCTGTCTGAGGAACATGAGGTTGAGGACTATCATCAATTAGGATTTCCTCATCAGTGTGCTCCTCAGAGGCAGCATCCTTCATTTCCTCATCTGCTCTTGTAGTTTGGTCACCAATGACGACCATTTCATATGAAGGTGCAACATTTAGAGGCACCGGGTCCAGAGGGGCAGATTCTTCAGTTTCCTTGAGGCGTTTTGCCTCAATCTTTTCTTCTGCAGAGGAAGCTTTTCTCTTCTTCGCTTCCTTCTCAGCAGCTCTTGTCTTTTTCGCGTCTGATGCAGACGGGATTACCTTCTTCACCTTTGAAGCTTTTGGTGAAGGTGTTTTCTCTACAGATTCTTCAACTGGTAGTGAGGAACCAGCTGGAACAGAGTCATCAGCCTGCTTTGGTGAAGCAGCTGGATCAGGAGCACTTGCATCAGGGGTTGCAGTTTCATCAGGAGCGGTCTCGATGATCATTTCTTCAATGGCCGGCTCATTAGCACGGCGCTCTTGGTGTTGTTCCTCACCTTGAGGAATTTCCTCCTCATCAGGAGATGCATCTTCTGGCTGCTCAACCAGGGGCTGAGGAGTTGGTGCTAGTTGTGGATGTCGTTTGTTGTAGTCATCAACAGCACTATTGGCTAGCTTGATGAAATTGCACTTGATGCTTTTGCGGTCTAACAATTTGTCACACTTGTCAGTCAAGACTTGCAGCTCTGCCTGGGTTGACACCAATGCTTCAGGCGTCAGCTTGAGTAGATTTTGCCTGAGGAATTTCTCCTTTTTGGCCTTTGCAATCTTTGCCTGCTTGGCCTTCTGTTTCTTCCACTTGGCTTCGTTTATGAAGGTGGCCACCATGTGGCTGATGCCAGGAGGAAGTTTCAAGTCATCAATGGGGGTGTTAGGGTCCCCATACCATATGTTGATGTAGTCGAGGAGGACCTTGGGGTCCATGGCTAGAGGAATAGCACTGCTTGATGCTTGTGCTACCCGTTCTTGCTTGTTCCTGATGATGGCTTGCAAGGTTTCATCATCATACTCATCACTTCCCTCTGATGCAGAGGGACTGTGATGATTTTGCTGGGGCTGGGCAGAGGTGCAGATTCAGTAGTTGCCAAAGTCTTCACAAGGGGTGTTGAAGACTTTGTCTCCGAGCTAGTTGCAGCTGGGAGTGAGGAGCTGGAGCTGGCAGTCGTAGGCTTCACGACTTTCTTCTGTACTGGTTCTGGAGCTGAGGGTTTTGTGACAGAAGCCTCTCAAGACTTCTCTTGAGGCTTTGGAGCCTTTGGCTTTGATGGCGCAGACTGCTTTTGAGGAATCTCTGAGCCCGAAGTTTCTGCTGCTGAGGAATGAGCAGCACCGGAGGCAGCAACTGTTGTTTCATTAAATTTCTTCACTGTTGTTTCGGCTTGCTTCTTGAGCTTGGCCAGATGCCTTTCTTTTTCACCTGGGTAGTCATCAAGTGTCATAAGACTTGAGGGATGAGCTACTTGATGATCCTCAAGTGGAGCCCTTCTGCCAGGAGGCTTCAAAGCGACTTTCTTCGCATATTTTGGGTCACAAACCTGTACTTCTTCCACTCCTTTGCCCATCTGCGTTCAGTTTTCTGCAGCCTAATCTTTCTTTTAGCCATTGTCTCAGGTTCTTCATCAGGCGTGCAATAGTCCATGTATATGTCATCAGGAATATCAACAGCTGTGTTCTGCTCCAGTTTCTTTCCTCCCTTCTGTTTCCTTTCTTCCTCCATTTTCTTCAGACGAGGAATTTGCTGATGATTTTGAACTCTTGAAGATTCTGATGAGCCTTGAAGAGTTTCTTCCAGAAACGCTGCAAATGAGTTAATG
Source organism: Hordeum vulgare subsp. vulgare (assembly GCF_904849725.1). Lineage (NCBI taxonomy): Eukaryota > Viridiplantae > Streptophyta > Magnoliopsida > Poales > Poaceae > Hordeum > Hordeum vulgare. The sequence goes on along the minus strand of NC_058523.1, from coordinate 245,972,970 downwards.
TGATGAGAACCGAGAGATTCATCAGCTGACATGTGTGTACCTGTGAACAGAGTATAGTTGCGAGGAATTTGGAGAGGTCATATGCGTTCTCAGATTTGAAGAAAATGAAAAAGTTTGACAGTTTGAGGAATATAACCAGTGGTTGAGGAATTTGCTTAAGCATACTGTTCTTGGGTTCCAGAGTTGTACAGATCCGAAAATTCGCACAATTGAGGAATCTCGTGAAAATCTTAGATGCTTAGCTAGTTCATCAATGATTGTGGTGATGGATAGTGTTTGAGGAATCATGTGCGCATCGTATCTTGAGGAAAAACAGATTTCACATGGGAGAGGTAAAATTTCAGATCTGAGCTGCTGTAAAAATGGAGTATATTTACCCTAGAAGGTGCGAGCGAAGAACACAAAAGGTGGTGTTAGAGAGTCTCTTCGGTCAAGTGTCCAATGCACTCTAACTTGGCAGCAGAGGACATCTACGGCGGCGGCGGACATAGATGTTCCGACTCCGGCGTGATCCTGGCGGCGAAAAGGTTGAGGCAGTGAAGCTCTTCCTTGCCGGCGACAAGACAACCAGCGGTGGCGCTAGGGTTCGATGGAGAGTGTGATGGCAGGAGAGCGATGAGGCGAAGAAGAAGATACCGAGGGGGATAAGGACCTATTTATAGTCCGAAAGTTACTGTTTGGCGCGAAAGTTTCGGACCGAATATCCCTTGCCTCTACGTCTCCGCAGGACACGTGTAGCTCCCGTACGATGCGGTAGAGATAGTGGAGATCGTGGTTATCCGATCGTGGGAAGTGGGGTTCAGTTACTGTTCCTTTTAAAGAAAACAATTTTTGAAGATTTGAGGATTTTCGTTACAAAATCATCAGCTGACAAGGATGCAGTGAGGATTTTGAACAAAGTTTCAAGTAGAACGCATATCAAGAATTGAATAGACTGGATAAGTATAGCATAGAGGGAAAGTAGGGTCCGATCACATTCACTTAGCAGAAACATCAACTTGAAGAATTAGCAATAAGTGAATGCTGTTGAGGACTAGAAATCACAGTCTACCTAGGCAAATGAAAGTCATCAAGTGTTTTTGAAGATTTTGTAATAGATCATCACAATGAAGAACAACTATTTTGAAGAAAAATGCATTGTGAGGAAATTGATCATTTTAAGAAAATCAACTTGAGGAATTTCACATTGGGCGGTGGCGTTACCCACCATATAAGAATGTTGATTACATACGCCGTGTACAACTGTCGTAGGGCCCTGAGAATCAATTTCTTTGTTAATTTCTTCACATTCAGAGTGACTTTCTTCATCGGTTGAAGAAAATCGTTTCATCATGTGTTGCACATCTAAGTCATCAATTTTGCATAAGTGTTAGGATGTGTGCATGTTTTTACAAAACATTTGAAGACTCTAAGATATTTAGCTCACACCACAACTTGCAAAACCTTTTCTCATCCAAGGGCTTAGTGAAGATATCGGCTAGTTGATCATTAGTCTTCACATGGTCGATGAGGATATTGCCCTTGAGGACATGGTCCCGAAGAAAATGATGACGAATCTGGATGTGCTTGGTCTTCGAGTGCTGCACTGGGTTGTAGGCAATCTTGATAGCACTCTCATTGTCACAGTAGAGAGGCATATTCTTCATGTTGATGCCGTAGTCCTTGAGGGTTTGCTTCATCCATAGCAATTGAGCACAGCAGGAACCAGCAGCAATGTACTCAGCTTCGGCAGTGGAGAGTGATACGCAGTTCTGCTTCTTTGAGGACCAGCAAACCAGTGATCTTCCGAGGAAATGGCACGTGCCATATGTTGACTTGCGACCCACACGGTCACCAGCATAGTCTGAATCGGAATACCCTACCAGATGAAGATTGGAGCCCTTGCGATACCATAATCCAAGTGTTGGTGTGTGAGCTAAGTATCGAAGAATATGATTCACAGCCTTATGGTGTGATTCCTTCGGTTTTGCTTGAAAACGTGCACACATGCAAACACTAAGCATTATATCTGGCCTAGATGCACATAGATAGAATAAAGAGCCAATCATAGAAAGGTATACCTGCTGATCGAAATCTTTACCATTTTCATCAGTGCCGAGGTGACCGTTGGTAGGCATTGGAGTCTTGGCACCTTTGCATTCGTGCATGTCGAATTTCCTCAGAACATCCTTGAGGTATTTCTCCTGTGATATGAAGATTCCATTGCTTTGTTGACGAATTTGAAGACCTAAGAAGAATTTCAGCTCCCCCATCATGGACATCTGATATTCTTCACTCATCATATAGCCAAATTCATCACTGTATCTTTTGTCAATACAACCAAATATGATGTCATCAACATATATTTGACATATAAACAGCTCATTATCATAAGATTTTGTGAAAAGAGTTGGATCGAGTGATCCAGGTTTGAAGCCTTTCTTCATGAGGAATTCCTTCAATGTATCATACCATGCCCGAGGGGCTTGCTTGAGGCCATACAGAGCCTTTTTGAGTCTGAAGACTTTGTCTGGATTCTTTGGATCCTCAAAACCTGGGGGTTGAGCAACATATACTTCTTCCTCAAGCTTACCATTGAAGAATGCACTTTTCACATCCATTTGATATAAGATGATGTTATGATGATTAGCATAAGCAAGTAGAATTCGAATAGCTTCAAGTCTAGCAACAGGTGCAAAAGTTTCATCGAAATCTATTCCTTCAACCTGGGTGCAGCCTTGGGCTACGAGTCATGCCTTGTTCCTCACCACTTGACCGTCCTCATCTTGCTTGTTTCGGTAAATCCACTTGGTACCGATGATGTTATGCTTGTGAGGATCTGGTCGTTTGACGAGCTCCCATACGTCATTCAGCTTGAATTGAGGAAGTTCGTCTTGCATGGCATGGATCCACTCCGGTTCCAGTAAAGCCTCAGCTACTTTTGAGGGTTCTATGATGGATACAAAGGAAAAATGCCCACAAAAGTTAACTAAGTGTGAAGCTTTTGAGCGAGTGAGAGAACCTGGCGCGTTGATGTCGTTGAGGATTTTGTCAAGTTCTACTTCATTTGCAATCCTCGGATGAGCTGGTTGAGGATTTTGTCTGGGCTGAGGAAGTGGTGCTGTTGCAACTTCCTCAGGAGCATCTGCTTGGTTTTCATCAGCGATGGGAATTGTTTCTTCACCAATTTCCTCAGTGGGGACAATGTCTTCAGTAGGCTTAAGCTTTATTGCTTCCTCAGGAGATAGCTTATCTGGATCAGAAGGCAATTGCTCTCTTTGCGAGCCATTAGTTTCATCAAACCGCACATCTACAGTCTCAACAACTTTGTTCTGATAGTTGTTGAAGACTCTGTAGGTGTGCGAGTCCTTTCCATAACCGAGCATAAAACCTTCATGTGCCTTAGGTGCAAATTTTGAGCTATGATGAGGATCTCTAATCCAGCATTTTGCACCAAAGACTTTGAAATAACTTACATTGGGTTTCTTGTCAGTGAGGAGTTCATATGAGGTTTTCTTGAGGAATTTGTGAAGATATACCATGTTGATGATATGACATGCAGTGTTGATTGCTTCAGGCCAGAAGCGACGAGGAGTCTGATATTCTTCAAGCATAGTTCTTGCCATTTCAACCAGAGTCCTGTTCTTTCTTTCAACGACACCATTCTGCTGAGGAGTATAAGGAGCAGACAATTCGTGAGTAATACCAAGTTCATAAAGATAATCATCAAGACCAGTGTTTTTGAACTCGGTTCCATTATCACTCCTGATATGTTTGATCTTGATGCCGAAGTTCGTCGAGGCCCTTGAAGAAAATCGTTTGAAGATTTCCTGCACTTCAGTTTTATACACGATAATATGCACTCAAGTGTATCTGGAATAATCAACTATGACAAAGCCATATAGAGATGTTGCATTGGTTAGTGTTGCATAGTGAGTAGGCCCAAATAAATCCATATGAAGCAATTCAAATGGACGTGTAGTGGTCAGGATGGTTTTGGAGGGATGCTTGGATCTGGTCATTTTCCCAGATTCACAAGCACCGCAGAGGTGATCCTTGAGGAATTTGACTGATTCGATGCCAATGACATGCTTCTTCTTTGCAAGTGTGTGCAAATTCCTCATGCCTGCATGACCTAGTCTTCGGTGTCACAGCCATCCTTCTGAGGTTTTTGCTAGCAAGTAAGTGGCTGGATGAGGACCTGTAGAGAAGTCAACAATGTAAAAATCCCCTCTTCTTACACCTTCGAAGACTTTGGATCTGTCAGATTCCATGATGACTACACATCTATATCTACCAAAGATAACAATCATATCAAGATCACAAAGCATCGAGACTGACATGAGGTTAAAACCAAGGGATTCAACAAGCATCACTTTGTCCATATGCCTATCCTTGGAAATAGCTACTTTGCCAAGTCCCAATACCTTGCTTTTACCTTTATCAGCATATGTGATATGCTTTAGAGGTGATGGAGTTAGTGGCATATTCATCAGTAGGCTTTTATCACCAGTCATGTGATGTGTGCAGCCACTATCGAGAACCCACTCAGTATTTTTGGGTTTGTCATCCTGCAGATGAATTAGTACAGCTTACCATCTCATATGCTTCAGATTTGAAGAATATGATACTAATTTCATCAGTTCAGTGATTTCATCATAACAGAAATGTAAGGACGTGTGAAATATTTCTATTTCATCAATCATTAGCTTGCGTCTTATCAAGCATTTCCTCAGGTCTCCAGCAAATTCCTCAAATGATGATATTCATCTGGAGACCTGTCCTGCAGAAGTGATTAGTTTGATTTCTCCACCACCCACATCTGAAGGGGTGGCAAAGCGTTCATCATCCTGCGAGCACCATATGAGAAAGGTGGCATTGAAGCTAATGCACTTCTCTTAACAGTAGGGGGGTTAAAGTACTCGTATGAGTATGCAGAGAACTGGTTTGAGGATTTATGAACATAATGATTTGAGGAATAGCGCTCATAATCATATTCCTTGTAGTTTCCCTGCATGTTAGACACATAAGCATGGGTACGAGCATAGTTTTGACCAGTTGAGGATTTTGATCCTCTTGAAGACTTTGAATTTGATCTGGGGTTCAGATTCTTCAGAGGTGATGTCATGAGGACATTCACTTGAAGATTTTCAAGACAACTTTTGGGAACCCAGATTTTCCTCAGAGGAGGGCCATTCCTGCAGTTAGTTCCAACATATCGAGCAAATACTTCACCAGATTGATTTTTGAACAGTTTATAGTTGGAATCAAATGACTCATCCGAGGAATAGGATAATTCACATGAGAAGCCAGTTAGATTAGATGGATCAAAAGGAGGCCCACTAGCAGCAACCCATGAGGTTTTGGGATACTGCTGAGGTTTCCAATAAGATCCATCAGCATTCAATTTCCTCTCAAAGGCAATTCCTTCTTTCCTCGGGTTCCTGTTCAAGATCTGCGTTTTGAGCACATCACAAAGGGTTTGGTGTCCTTTGAGGCTTTTGTACATGCCTGTAACGTACAATTCCTTCAACCCTGCATTTTCATCAGTAACATTTGTGTTTTCCTCAAGTAAGGAAATAGACACAGCAGGTGCAGTTGAAGAATTTGTAGCATTTGATGTTTCTGGTGAGGAATTAGCAGTTTCACGTTCAATGCATTGAAGACATGGAGGACTAAATTCAACTTGACTAGCGCTAATCTGTTGAGCTAGTAATGAATCATTTTCCATACGAAGATCATCATGAGACATCCTCAGCTTCTTAAGATCAAGCTTTCTTTGAAGGAATTCGTAGGAAAGCTTCTCATGATCAGTGAGGAGTGTATCATGACTATCCTGAAGATTATCAAATCTAGACTGAAGATTTTTCATGTCATCAGTGAGGATTTGATTAAGATTCATTTCATCATTCAACAGATCATCACTTTTGTCTAGCAGTTTTTGAAGCTTTTCCAGAACAATTTGTTGTTTAGTGGCAATGATAGCAAGTGTACTGTAACTGGGTTTCTTATAATCATCATGTTCACAGTCACTTGAATCACAGGAGGAGGCATTATTTGATACCTTTGAACCTTTCGCCATGAAGCAATAGGTTGGAGCGAAGTCATCAGCATATTCATCAGTATGGATGGTGCAATCATTTTCTTCAAGATTGAAGATTGACTTGCTGAAGAAAGTGGTTGCTAGTGCAAGACTAGCCTGTCCGGATTCTGAGTCTTCTCGAGAGCCTTCTTCTTCATCACATTCCTCTGATTCTGCCTAGGAATCCATTTCCTTGCCAATAAGTGCCCGGGCCTTTCTGAAGCTAGTCTTCTTGTGTGAGGAGGACTTTCAAGATGAGGGTTTTGAAGATTTCTTCTTCTTCTTTGACTCATGAGAACTGTCATCCTTGTATTTCTTCTTCTTTGATTCCTTTCCCCAGCGAGGACAATCAGCAATGTAATGACCTGATTTCTTGCACTTGTGATAGGTCCGTTTCTTGTACTCCTCAGATGCAGATTCTGATTTCCTCATGTCTCTTCTTGATGATTTACCGAACTGGCCTCGTCGTGTAAATCTCTGGAATTTCCTCACAAGCATTGCAAGTTCCTGACCAAATTCTTCAGGGTCAAAACTGCTGTCATCTGTGTCTTCTTCTTCAGATGAGGAAATTGCTCTTGCCTTCAGTGCACGTTGTCTGGAATAGCTTTGTCCATATAGATCTCTCTTTTCTTCTAGCTGGAATTCATGAGTATTTAGCCTTTCGAGGATGTCAGCAGGATCTAGCATCTTGTAGTCTGGTCTTTCTTGAATCATCAGAACTAAAGTGTCAAATGAAGAATCCAAAGATCTCAGCAGTTTCTTCACAACTTCGTGATCAGTGATGTCTCGAGCTCCCAGTGCTTGCAGTTCATTTGATATGTCAGTGAGGTGATCAAAGGTGTCTTGGCAGCTTTCATTGTCATGTCTCTTGAAGCGATTGAAGAGATTACGAAGAATATCAACACGAGAGTCATGTTGGGTTGATACTCCTTCATTTACCTTGCACAGTCTCTCCCAGATCAGTGTTGCAGAGCCTAAGGCACTTACTCTTCCAAACTGGCCAGGGCTCAGATGACCACAGATGATGTTCTTCGCCTGAGAATCGAGTTGCTTGAATTTCTTCACATCAGCTGCAGTGACACTAGCAGAAATGATGGGGACACCATTTTCCACAATATACCAGAGATCATTGTCTATAGCTTGTAGATGCATTTGCATTTTGTTCTTCGAGAAGGGAAAGTTCTTTCCCTCGTAGGTAGGACATGCTGCAGTCACCTTAAACATGCCTGCAGTCGACATAACTAAAACTCGAGGTGGTTAAACCAAAATCACACAGAACAAGGGAGTACCTTGCTCTGATACCAATTGACAGTGCGTTATATCGACTAGAGGGGGGGTGAATAGGAGATTTTTAGAATTTCATCACTGAGGAAATTCCTTTTGAGGAAATTCCTCACTGATGACTAACTTACAGCGGAAACAGTTAAGGATCAGTCGTGCAATCGTTCACAACAGCAGTATTACAGAGTGAAGATTATGAAAACAGATTGCACAGTAAGCAGGCATGCAGAATACAGATGATGATTAACTATTGTGAAGAATTTGGGGTTGAGGAAATTCGGAGAAAGTCTTCAGCAAATTCTTCAAACAGTCACAGTGAAAGTCATCAACACATAATACAGAGAAAGTAAAGAGTTGAGGAATTAGAACCCGGTTCTTGGTGAAGACTCTTGTTGATGACCCAGTTCCAACTGCTGTGACAGTTGTACATCTGGTTTGGAGCGGCTTGGTAGTGAAACCAAAGGACACCCAGTCCCGGGACACACAGTCCCTACCGTATTCTCCTTGAGATAAGGACACACAGTCCTCGCCCAACACTCGTGGTAAGTCTTCAGGGCAGATTTCCAAACCCTCACAAACTCGGTCACCCGGCGATCCACTATTGACTGCTGGATTGATCAAAGGTAAAAGGCTTCAGTCCCACACAGGAACAACTTCTTCAGTGATGCTCAATCACTAGGTTTGGTTTGTGGTTTCGGTGGGTCGTTTATTTCCTCACTGATGATTTACTCTCGTAGGCTCTGAGGAATTTGGGTTGCTCTTATGACAAGTGTCAGTTTCTAACGGAGCAGCCAACCAGCTAGTGGTTGTGGGGGTGGCTATTTATAGCCTGGGAGCATCCCGACATGATTTGACATTAATGCCCTTAAATAATATGATCGTTGGAGTGGATAAGACCAGTGACTTGGCGTGGCTATCGAAACGATCGGGACCCTCAACTGTGAGAGTCCTCATGTCACTCATATTCCTCACTTGAGGCTTTTGGTAGGATTTGGCTTGGGTTGAGCATCATGAGGAAATTCATTCCATAGCGTTACTTTGACCCCCTTTAACAGTACGGTGTTCCTATTCATCAAATGCGAAGAAAGTAAAACAGAAAACGTAAATCTTCACGCTTCAATTTCTTCAAAATGATTTTCTTCAGGAACCACCGATCTTCTCAATATCAATATCTTCATGAGGAATATCAATTTCATCGCAGATTCCTCGTGATTCATTTCTTCAGCTTCAGACCAATTCTTCAACTGAAGATATACATTTTTAGGGGTCGATATTCTTCAAATATCTCAAACTCCTCAATGACTTATAGATCCTGTGTACACTTATAAACACATTAGACACTTAACCTATAAGTCTTCAAACCACCAAAATCACTAAGGGGCACTAGATGCACTTACAATATCCAATAGCGGGACCTGGATACCCATATTGGATCCTACATATTCTACAAAGATATTATAGTTTGAACCTCAGTGCCAAGGATTCATATAATCCCGTATGTCATTCCCTTTGTCCTTCGGTATTTTACTTGCCCGAGATTCGATCGTAAGTATCCGCATACCTATTTCAATCTCGTTTACCGACAAGTCTCTTTACTCGTTCCGTAATACAAGATCTCGTGACTTACAATAAGTCACATTGCTTGCAAGGCTTGTGTGTGATGTTGTATTATCGAGTGAGCCCCGAGATACCTCTCCGTCACACAGAGTGACAAATCCCAGTCTTGATACATACTAACTCAACGGACACCTTCGGAGATACCTGTAGAGCATCTTTATAGTCACCCAGATACGTTGTGATGTTTGATACACACAAAGCATTCCGTCGGTGTCAGTGAGTTATATGATCTCATGGTCATAGGAATAAATACTTGACACGCAGAAAACAGTAGCAACAAAATGACACGATCAACATGCTATGTCTATTCGTTTGGGTCTAGTCCATCACATGATTCACCCAATGATGTGATCCAGTTATCAAGCAACAAGACCTTGTACATAGTCAGAAGACCGTGACTATCCTTGATCAACTAGCTAGCCAACTATAGGCTTGCTAGGGACAGTTTTGTCTATGTATCCACACATGTATCTAAGTCTTCATTCAACACAATTATAGCATGGATAATAAACGATTATCTTGATACATGAATTGTAATAATAACTTATTTATCATTGCCTCTAGGGCATAATTCCAACAGGCCCAACAGACTGTTGGTCGGGAAAGATACTCCATAGCTGTCAAGCAGTCGGTCAGGAAATCTATGTCGGTCGGGAAAGGGTTTTCCCGTCTGGACTTTCCCCAGCAGACATTTTCGGTCGACAGTAATTTTTCCCGTGCGAATGTTTTTTGGCGAAACTCGTATTCCCAACCAAACTGTCTGTCGGGGAAACAGTGTCGTGGTGTAGTGGTTGATTCCACCCAAACCTTTCTCACGCGAACCCCCTCTTAATAGTACAGCTTTCCAACGACTCAAAACCACCAAAGAGAACCGTAGAATCAACCGTGCTTCAAAAGCACCGAGGGGCGTCGAACTGTCTTGTGCCTTGCCATGTATTATCTGAAATGCTCAATGCACACGATTAGTCTGGAGAGGTACTGTCATCAATCACGAAAATCACTTAGGACAAAATATGCCCTAAAAATCACTTAGGGCACAAGATAAATGACCTCACAGGCTAAGCATATAGAGAGATAATAGAGATAATATAGGGATATCATATGTCTCACACCATGTGACTATGAGTCTTCAGACACATGATAAATTATCCAGCAAGATAAAATCAGCCAAGTTCAGCAACGAAAGACTCAGAAAAATACGAAAAAACGAAGCAAAGCCCTAACACTCCCTCCCCTTTGGCATTAGGACACCAACAAGGAAGAGAGGATGCGAACGACACAGGCGGTAGCTCAGCCATCGAACTCCTCATCAGATTCCTACATAGCCTCCGGATGAGTCTCCTTCTCATCTTCCTCATCAGGCTCCTCCTGAGTAGACTCAACCCACTAGAAATCTCTCGCCTGCATCCAATCAGCCTCTGGAGTGATGACCTCCTCAGATCCGCTCGAGAAGTGTACGTCAAACTTCCTCATGATACGCTTATCCCTCTGACGGCTCTCCTTCTAGGCCACATGAGTCACATACTGCCCCTTCGCCTGCATGCAAAATAAGGTCCTCATCTAGTTCTTCAGCTTCTTGGCCCAAGATGGCTCAGCAGAAGAACGAGTATGTGTGGCAGGGCTGCCCTCATCCTCAGCAGCAACAGCCTCCTTCTCAGTCTCCATGCGTTTAGCAGTACGTGAAGTGGAGGTGTTGGCCCACTTGTCTTTCTAGCGTAGCTTGATGGGCTCATGGCTGATACACCCAATTGCATCAGGGAAGGGCACGCGAGAAAAGACTCAGAACACTTTGTCTTGATGAAGTAGTACAGGTAAGGCCCATAGATGGGAACCTTACGGTTGTATATTTCCATCTGAAGCTCGCAAAACATCACATTAGACACACCGAGTGGGCTAGAGTTCTTCGTCCGTCCCTCCTCAAACATATGGAGCATGTCCACCAAATAAGAATGTACTTGGTCTTCGTTGCCAACCCGAGGGAACAGAGTGTTGCGGAAGATCCTATGCATGACATCCAAGAAGGAGGGGAGCACATTCTTCCTGAGATAATAGGGCACCAGCTTCTCCTTGGGGGTAGCACCGGGGTTGGCATGAGGGCGCAAACCAACAGGTTTATGCAGCCCCTCGTCACGGACATGCAGAAGCTTCATGAACTCAACCCAAGAGATAGATATCTTCTCACCATTAGTCATCCAGATCATAGTACGATCCACATCAGAATGAAAGTGGACAGTGATATAGAATTGTGCCACTATCTCTGGATCGAAGTCATAGCGAAAGGTGATGAGGTCCGCAATACCCAGCTGTTGTATCATATTCAGGGCCTCTCCAAAATATTCAGGATCCCTCTGGAGATGGTTAAGATCAATACACTGCACCGGGACATAGATTTTCTTCCGAGTCAGGACGACATCTTGATAGATCAGGGCTTGCTGCTTGGACTATAATAGCTCACAACCCTTGATCTGAACACTCTTACTGACATAAGGATTGCACTTTCGGCACTGCACATACTCTTTAAGAGGCATAGTGTCATAGTCAATGTTGGCCTCCTTGTCCTTCGATGCAGTCCGCTTTATATTGTGCTTCGGGGGATTGGAACCTTCCAGGTCGTCAGAGTTGCGGAACCTCTTGGACTGAGTGTCACGAACCGGTTTTGAGAGACGGGAGCCTCCACTTGTGACACGCAACACAAACACGCGAAAAATGACAAAAAGAAGTCCCGGCAAAGTCCGGAACACTGGAGAAAAATCAGATGGAACCAACTAAGATCATGCATACAAGGCACAGTGGTAGTACTGCTGCACGAGCGGTAGTACCGCGTGATTACGCATCTTACAGAGAAGAAAATAGATCTGACAATGGTGTTGCAGATTTAATACAACCGGACACCCAAACTATGCATAATATTTTCAACAAAACACAATGGAACACTCCCAAGAGCTCTCCTCCCATCCATGTACGAGACGAAAACATGCCATAACAATGGATCCAATACACGAAGCACCTAACCCTAGAAACATGAAAACCAAAACTAGAGAAGGAGGATAGGGGCAGTACCGGGATCCATGGCACAAGGAGGAGGAAGGGGGCAATCCCTTGAACTTGTAAGAAAGTAGAAGCGCCGTGGAGGGAGATCTCTTCTGGTGAGATTCGAGAGAAAGAGAGAGAGCTCCATGGGAGAGGAATAAATGAGGCAGAAAAACTACCTCCTGTGCTTAAATAACCCCAGGGCACGGGCAGGGCGGTAGTACCGCGCTGGTCGTATCGGTAGTATCGCTGGGGGCGGTAGTACCGCTCCCTTGCGGCGGTAGTACCGCTCGATTGAGGCGGTAGTACCATTCCCCCTAAGGCGGTACAAACTCTAAAGGCGGCAGTACCGCTGACAGAGCGGTAGTACCGTGCCAGAAAAATACAAAAAAATTCCAGAAATTTCCAAAACTGCGAGAAATCATTATGGACACATACTAGTCATTATTAGAAAAGAAACTCAAACAAAATATGCTGGCTGGTATTGTCATAACACTCTTTTGCAGGAAGGGGGCGGTGGCCGGAGCCACCTATGTTTGAGACAAATGGTATGACACCACAAAGAATTATCCTTGGGTTCATGACCAAAGCTCATCTTTGAAGCACAAGTGCCATCAATAATGGCTAATGTGAAAGACTTGTTCGATTTATGCATAATGGAGGGTGGGAAAGTTTGTTGGTTGAACAACACTCCCCCTATGTCCATGCCTACACCTAGAGCAAGATATAATGCAGAGTGAGGTGCAGAGTGCCTAGTTTCAATCCACATTACTTGAATCAATGATATTTAGCTCATGCCTTAACTCCCGGAACCTTGCTTCATCTAGGGGTTTAGTGAAAATATCTGCAAGTTACTCTTGAGTGTTGATGAATTTTTCTCAATATCCCCATGCTTGATATGCTCACGGATGAAGTGATGACGAATATCAATATGCTTGGTTTTGCTATGTTGCACCGGATTGAGGGAAATCTTGATAGCACTTTGATTGTCACATAGAAGATGTACTTTGTCACAAGCGACACCGTAATCCGTTAAAGTTTGCCTCATCAATAACAACTGTGCACAACAACTTGCAGCTGCAACATACTCAACCTCGGTGGAAGACAGTGAGATACAATTTTGCTTATTTGAAGACCAAGTTACCAGTGAACGGCCAAGAAATTGACATCCTCTAGACATTGACTTCTTCTCCACACAGTCTCCTTCGCAATCCGAGTCAGAATATCCCACTAGATTGAAGCTTGCTCCTTTGGGATACCATAGGCCAAAGTTTGTGGTATGAGCCAAATATCAAAGATTCGTTTAACAGCCGCAAGGTGGCTTTCTTTTGGTGCAGATTGAAACCGTGCACAAATCCCTACACTCAACATGATATCCGGATAGATGCACAAAGGTAAAGAAGGGATCCAATCATGGAGCGATATACCTTTTGATCCACTGTTTTACCATCGGGATCACTGTCCAGCTTCCATCTGGTTGGCATGGGAAATTTGACCGGCTTGACGTCCTCTAGCTCGAACCTCTTGAGCATGTCTTGGGTGTACTTGGCTTGTTTAATGAAGGTTCCTTCTTAGCCTTGTTTAATCTCGAATCCGAGGAAGAACTTCCGCTCACCCATGATTGACATATCAAATTTATCGGTCATTGGTGTAGCAAATTCTTCATTGAAATATTCGTTAGGAGAACCAAAAATGATATCATCAACATATAGTTGGCATATGAACAAATCCCCTTTGACCTTTTTGGTAAAAAGGGTGGGATCGATCTTCCAAATTTCAAACCCACGATCTTGCAACAACTCGGTAAAGTACTCATACCACACACGTGGGGCTTGTTTAAGGCCATAGAGTGCCTTGTTGTGTTTGTATACATGATTGGGGAGTTTGGATGTTCGAACCCCGGGGGTTGTTTGACATATACCAACTCATTTAAAGGTACATTAAGAAATGCACTCTTCACATCCATTTATTGTAATTTGAAATCATGATGAGAGGCAAATGCAAGCAGCATGCGAATAGATTCAAGACGAGCAACATGGGCACAGGTTTCACCATAGTCGATACCCTCGACTTGGGAGTAGTCTTGAGCCACCAATCTTGCCTTGTTTTGAACCACAATCCCATTGGCGTCTTGCTTGTTTTTGAAGATCCATTTGGCCCAATGACATTATGTTCCACCTTTGTTCTTGGCACTAATTCCCAAACATGATTGCGCTCGAAGTTGTTCAGTTCTTCATGCATGGCCATACGCCAATCCTCGTCATCGAGCGCTTCCTGTACCTCTTGAGGTTCACAATATGAAACAAACGCGTGATGCTCACAATAATTTGAAATTTGTAGACGAGTGGATACTCCCCTTTTTAAGCTTCCAAGCACATTCTTCATAAGATGTGATTTGACCCTTAGCTTGGATGCTATCTTGGTTGCACGACGCTCCAGGAGTTCGGACGCGGACCACCTCTTAATAGTACGGCTTTCCTACGACTCAAAACCACCAAAGAGAACCATAGAATCCATCATGCTTCAAAACCACCGAGTGGCGTCGAATCGTCTTGTGCCATGCCATGTATTATCTGAAATGCTCAATGCACACGATTAGTCCACGCAGGTACTATCATCAATCACCAAAATCACTTAGGAAAAAATATGCCCTAACACATTTGCTTTGCATGGAGTATAGTCAATGCATGGATTGTAATCTTAGATCATCTCCACCCAACGCGTTTGACGAAGATTGAGATTACGTTGAGTGAAGATATATTTCAAACTCTTGTGGTTGGTGTAGAATTCAACTTGCCTTCCCAACAAAAGATGTGTCCAAGTAACCAAGGCATGTACAACTGCCGCCAACTTAAGATCGTGAGTGGGATATTTCTTCTCATTTGTCTTCAATTCACGAGAGGTATGAGCTACCAATTTCTTGTCTTGCATGAGAAGACCACCAAGTACTTGCAAAGATACATCACGGAAAACTTGGAATGGTTTGGAATCATTGCGAAGAGTTAGAACTAAAGAAGATGTGAGATTCTCCTTGAATGTATTGAAAGCCAAGTCACACTCAGGAGTCCACGCACATTTGACGCTCTTCTGGAGGAGATTGGACAAAGGCTTAGCAATCTTGGAGAAGTTCGCCATAAATCTTCTGAAGTAGCTCGCAAGCCCAAGTAAGCTTCGGAGCTGCTTGACATTCCGAGGAGGCTCCCACTTCACAATGGCTTCAACCTTTTCAGGATCCACATTGATGCCCTCGACAGAGATGATATGTCTGAGGTACACCACTTCATTGAGCCAGAATTCACACTTGGAGAACTTTGCATAGAACCTAAGCTATCTTTACTTGTCAAGCACAATTAGAAGATGTTCTGCATGTTTTTCCTATGTTCTTCGTCAGTCTCGGAGAAGACTAGAATGCCATCAAGATACACCAAGATGAACACATTCTTGAAGGGAGAGAAGATGAAGTTTATCATGCGAGAGAATGTTGGAGGAGCATTTGCGAGACCAAAGGACATCACCATGTACTCGTAAGAGCCAAAGCTTGTCCTGAATGCACTCTTGGAAATACCTTCTTCATGAATACGAATTTGATGATAGCCCATTCAAAGACCAAGCTTAGAGAAAACATTGGCCCTTTTCACTTGCTCAAAGAATTCATTGATGTTAGGAAGTGGATACTTGTTCTTAATTGGCTTTTTATTTAATGAACAGTAATCAACGCAAAGTCATTCCGTGCCATCCTTATTCTTGACAAAAAGAACACTACAACTCGAAGGCGAAGAAATTGGCCTGATCAAACCCATGCGTTCTTGTTCATCTAGCTTCTTCTTCAACTCCTTCAACTCTTCAGGGCCAAGTTTATAAGAGTGCTTGCAAACCGGTTTAGTTCCAGGTTCTAGTTCAATGACAAACTCCACTGGCCGGTGACGAGGCATTCCTAACAATTCTTCTGGAAAGACATCTTCATACTCACAAATGACGGGGACTTGAGATATGGTTGGGATTTCACCCTTCTCATTGAGAGAAAAGAGACGTATGGTGTCATCTCGAGCAGCGAAAATGATCATGTCTTCAGAAGGATGAGTCAATTTGACTTCTTTGGATGCATAATCGACATAAGCCTTGTCCATCCCAAGAAAATCCATGCCAAGAATTCTTTCAATATCTGAATTGGCGAGAACAATTGGAGAGGCTAGAAAGGAATAACTGCCCATTTTGACAGAAACATCCGGAACCCCCATACCTGAATTTGTGATCTTACCAGGAGATATGCTCGAGAAAGGTTTTTTAAAGTCTTGAGTTAAGAACCCGTGCTTAGACAAAAAGGTCTTGATATGAATTAATGTGATGCACTAGTATCAAACGAAACTTTTGGAGTAATAGAATTAACCAAGAGATTACCCATAATCACTTCCGAGGACTCTTCTTCATGAGCTGCATTCACATTGTTCACCATTGCATTGCCCGGGGACCCGAGTGAAGGAGGAGGCGGAAGACGCTGCTGGTTTGTGTACTTGTTGGAATAGTGACCCTTCTGACCACACTTGTGACAAGCAGTCTCTCATAGCGGACGAAAGTGAGCTCGAGGAGGACCTCTTGACTTGAGCGTCCGAGGCCACTACTGGATGTGACGCCCCGGTAAATTAAGCTACAGTAAACCTATGCTAATGGTGACACGTCACCGGGATTACTATTGGTAAACTCGCATAGCTTCAAACGATTCAAAATACAAGTTTGAAGTAAAATAAAAACAATAAAAGTTTTCGGACCGTAAGTTAAAAATTTGTCGGGGAAGTTATTAAAAATTTCCTAATAGATTATAATAATAAATCAGGCATTTTAAAATTGGTTAAAACCCTATATATTTGAAACAGAAATAAAAAAAGAATAAAAAAAGAAAGTATTTTAAAAAAATGAAAAAGGAATAATAAATAATAATAATAAAAAAGACCCCCCCTCGCCCAACTAGGCCATGTGGCCTAGCTGGCCACAACCGCCCCGGTCCATTACCCCCTCGGGTATAAAGCCCCCCACGGGCGAAACCCTAGCCCACTCCTCCCCTGGCTCCCTTCCCGCCGCCAGTCACCACACCACGCGCCTCACCCCCTGGATCCCGTCACTCCTCTCACTCCCCCCGTCCCTCGCTCCCCATTCCCAGCCTCCCTCCACCCCACGCCGATACTAGTGCCCTCCCCCTCGCTCGGCTCCCCCTTGTCTCCCTCCTGTCGCTAGAGCCTCGCTACCTCCCTGGCCCCTCCTCCCGATCCACCCTCCCTCTCGTCAGCCTCCCCCACACCCCAGATCCCTCCCTGGCCCAGATCCACCCCATCGCGCCTCGCTGCCTCCCCTGCGCTCGTCTCCACCCCCACCAGCACCGAGCCTCACCACCTCCGGCGCACCCCCTGGAGCGTCTTCTCCACCCCCGCGAGCAACACCCAGCGCCGCCTCGCCGGCCTCCCTCCCCTCGGCGCCTCACCGCTCCCCTGCACCCGTCATCGGCAACGCCTCGGCCGGGGCCCCGCCGCCCACCATGGCATCGCCACCAGGCGCCTCCCAACCAGTCCTCCTTCGAACCGCCACCAGCACTCGCGCCCCGTGACGCCACCGCCGCTTCATCACCGGCACCCCTACGTCATCGGTCATCAACTCGGCCACTGTTGGCCGGGCGCCTACGCGCCGTTCCGCGCCTGATCTGCCTCTACACCGACGTCGCTGGCCGTCGCCCCTCCCCACGCCTATTGCCTCCTCCCTACACGAGCTGTGAGCCCCCTCTCCTCCTTCTTCATTTGGTCGGGCACCCCCGTGCGAATTGAGTATTGGGGATAAACCCTGTGACTTGTGCGTTTGTGTATGTAAAGAACAAAAACAAAAAAAAGAGTATTTAGGTATATGTATGTGTATAGGCATGTATACGTATGTACGTATATGCAAAATATGTATGTATGTAAAAATTTGTGTATGAGTAAATTTGGGTGTACGGATGTGTGTGCATGTAGGTGGGTGCTTACTGTCCCAATGACAGTTGGCCCCACGGATCCCATCAAATGTCAGGTGGGGTCCTCGTAAAAACCTACAATAATAATAATAATATAGTTTTATAAATATTTAATATAAATAAATTAATTAATTGGGTTAATTTATTAGTTAAGGAGTAATTACTATTTTAGAAAATTAGGATATAATAAATAAATAATTAGATATATCATTTAATTAATTAAATAGGTATATAAGTTAATGTGTTAATTAGGATAAATAATTAACCTAATAAAGTATGATACATGGGTCCCCCACTAAATTAATATGATTAATTAATATTTAAACTTAGTTAAGAAATTATGTCTATGACACGTGGGACCGAGTAGTAAGTTGACTAGTCAACTGCTGATGTGAGCATTACATCATGCTAATGTCATAATAGCATTTAATTAAATTAACTAAATCTGTTTTTAATTCCTAAATATCGAATAAAACTTAAAATATTAATAGAAAATAATCCGTAAGTCAGATCAAAATACTTTCAACAAGAAAGTTGATCAGCAGAACGAGATGAACCCGGATACACGGTCCATTCATGTGTCATGCGTCCCTAGCATAGCAAACATGGAACATTTCCATCGTTTCGAGTCTGACCGGTAGTAGCCAGAGACCCGGAAAATATCGTATGATATTCTTTCGACCCGTCTATGACGGATGTTGCTGCGTTAGCTCATGCCTAGCCTCCATATTGCCATGTCATGCATCGTGTCGCATCTGTTGTTGTTATTTATTGTTTCTTCCCCCTCTTCTTACCGGTAGACCCCGAGGCTCACGCTGCCATCGGGTACTTCTACGACCCTGCCGACCAGCCTTTTGCCGCGGAGTAGCAAGGCAAGCAAACCCCCCTTGATCATTCCTATATCGCCTATGTCTTTCTCCCACATGCTTGTATTAGTATTGTTGCTACTGTTGTAGATAGCTCCTATATCTGATGCATAGCCAGTTTTTGATGAACTGCTACTTTCAGTACTGTACCTTTAAACTGCTTAGTATAGGTGGAGCAGTCTTCCCCTTTGACCCCGTAGTCCATTTGCCCCGCTTTGCTTTCAAATCTCGATCCCGGATCGACGAGCCACACCCGACACAACACATACGCCCCCCTAAGTTGTTCGACGCTACAGGGATACTATCGGGTACCAACGGTGACACCTCGCTAAGTACTCCTGATGATATCTCTGTAGTACAGCTAGTCGGTCGTGGTTATCGAGGGTGATTCCTCTTTCACCATTCTTGACGATGACTTTGTCGTGCAACCCCTCAAGTGTGGGACCCCCGAGGGTGATTCCTCTAAGCCCACCTTGACGGATACATCGTTCGGAATCCAGCGAGGGTGATACCTCGGATTCCCCCGATGTTACAACCACACAGTTACTCCACAATGTTACTGGGATCATTGGTGATTAGTTGTTAGACGGGTGGATTCCCGTGAGATTGTGTCGATGGCCTAATTAAAATGATAATGGATTTGGGTATTTGATCTGGGTTGGTTGGAGACCTTTTCGCACTAACCGGCTACGCGGGAAGAATTATGGGTACTCGAAGTCGCGGTATCAGCCGAAGCTTTTCAGATGTCAGCAATGTAGCGCGCACACCCGAGTGGTCCCGAGATGCATCGCGCTTGTGATTAAGGGATGCTAGGACTGACGTCAGCCTTCCACGCATCATGCAGGAGCGCGAAGGGGAAGTGGGCCCATGAACCCTTTGTGCTTAGGAGTTAGACCGGCGGGTTGGCCTCTCTGTTGAGTCTTAGGTGGGGCTGCGACGTGTCGATATTCTGACGCCGGGCATGACCCAGAAAAGTGTGTCCAGCCAGAGTGTTATCGAGCGTGATGGTAAATATGGTGCACCCCTGCAGGGATGAAAATTAACTATTCGAATAGCCGTGTCCACGGTTACAGGACGACTTGGAGTTGTGCCCTGATCTTATACAACTACAATTGTTACTTAACTGGATTTTTAGTTGCCCCGGGATTGTTTCCTCGCAGGGAGTCAAGGGAGGATCTCAGGGCGTGACCTCACTTTAATCTTGTTGAAACAGTATGACTATTATTTGTGTTATCTTGCTCTACTCTAGTCTATTGCTGCAAGACCCTGAAGATGCTAGTCTTCGATACGACTAGGCCTTCTGTCTCTATTCCCGCATTGCTGCAGTTAGTCCACATTTAACCCTCCTTCTTTGATACTGATGCATACTTAGTATAGTTCTGATGTATGTCTTGCGAGTACTTTGGATGAGTACTCACCGTTGCTTTGCTTCCCCTTTGTTCCCTTGATCCATTGCTGCGACCAGATGACGGAGCCCAGGAGATGGAGTTTCCTGCCGACGTCTGCTCCCCGATGGTGTTTTCTTCGTGGAGGCCATTGAAGACCAGGAGTAGTTTAGGAGGTTCCCAAGCAGGAGGCCTCGCCTCGGTCGATAGTGTTTCTTTTGTGCTAGCCTTCTCTAAGGCACCCCATATGTATGTCTGTGCTTATCGAGCTTCTGTATTCTAGCCCTCGAGGCCCTTGGCTTGTAATATGAATCTTGTATTATTTTATTTGTGTCTAGGGTTGTATTGTGATGTCTTCCCGTGAGTCCTTGGGTTTTATCATACGCATTTGCGTGTATGATTAGCGTACGATTAAATCTAGGGCGTCACACTGGAATCCGAGGTTTGGTGGGTGAGAAGATCCACGGCCACCATTCTGCTTCTGTTGCTGAGGACGACGAGGCAGAGGAGGGGGAGGAACCCAATACTTGTGGTGCTTAGGAACAATCTAAGAGGAGGATGAAGAAGGTTGAGAGTTTTTAAACCGCTTCTTGGAATTCTCGACCTTGACTTGACCTGATTCAAAATTTAGAGCCATGTTGTAGAATTGATCAAACCGAGTGGGCGCCACAAGAACGGGAGCAAGCTGCAAATGTACCAGAAGGCCACCTTTGAACGGGTAAATCTCGCTCTTCTCATGAGGCCAGGTTCTGGAACTCAATGTTATACTGATAGATAGATGAGTGTCCTTGCTTGAGGTTTTTTAACTTCTCATGCATACCCTCGACAAAACTCATCACGATATGATGAGCTCTGAAGTCATGGAAAAATTCATCCCATCAGACCACACGACCACCTCTGGAATCATTGTACTGGTGCCACTACTCTGCTGCTTGGCCATTTAGTTGGAAGGTTACGAAGTTGAGATAGTCCTGACGACTGACATTGCTACACTCGAAATGTTTGTTCATGTCATGGTGCCAATCGTCCACATCAAGAGGCTGATCACAACCGGTGAAGGACTTGGGCTGATTTGCAAGGAATTGATTGAGAGTTGCAAACCGGGGATGATTGTTGAAATTTCCTTGATGGCCTTGATAACCCTAATTCTGAAAGCCTTGCAGAAGTTTGAGAAACATTTGGGTATTGCCATTGGTTGCGGACATCACCGCATGCCATGCCTCCGGAGGTGTTGGTGGATGTGAGGATGGTGGAGGGTTAGCATCATCCCCCAATGAACTAGATTTCCACGAGTTGCTGGAGCCATCTTAGAGATGACATGAATATTAGATCATAGATGAAAAGATGAAGCTGATAAGATGAATGAAATGCTAGAAATATTGCAACATGTAGTCTTAGAAATTTGCATTTGAACTAGAATTATTAAGAATGCTACCACAGATTAGCGAAACATCATGAGATTCGAAAGGCACTTGCAATTTGGTAAGTCTTGAGCTAAGAAGTGGTCGAAACAAATCTATATCCCATCATACATATCTTGGAATGATTTTCTAGGTGACTACTTGAATTCCCACGTGATAACTCTCGGAATCTTCCGGTTATGCAATCGGGTCCACCGATACAAGGAGCAAAAACCCACACAAGTTCTAACATGATGCTACGCTCCAATGTATCACATCCTCAACACAGAACAAGAGGTCTTGGAAACTCATCTACCTCAGACCCTCGTAACAACAACGATACTAAGTATGGCAATACATCTGGACGCTCTCCTGAGTACTCGGTGACAACAAACTCCTCTCGCCATAAATAGTATTGAAGCAATATCGCACATCCCTGGATCGATTACCTTCTGAGAGATTGCATTGAGGAATGCACATAGCTCTACAATGGCTAACCGAATATTTTTCTCTTCCATAATCACGTGGCAGTCGTGAGACTTTAGGTTCTCAAACAATTTCTCTGCCATATTTATTATTACCTTTATATTGGATGAGAAGCCAGACGGAACCTTCATACTGAGCAGGCATTCAAAGAAGATTTCCTTCTCTTCTTTTCTAAGAGCATAGCTGGTAGGACCTTCATACTATTTCGAATGCATGCGTCTTTTTCGTGCACACGTTGTTGGTCCTCCTAGGCCTTTGGTGTATCTTTTTTCTTCCCATACATGCCCAAGAAGCCTAGCAGGTTCACACAAATAATCTTTGTCACGTGCATCATGTCGATTGCAGAGCGGACCTCTAGGTCTTTCCAATAGGGTAGGTCCCAAAATATAGATTTCTTCTACCACATGGGTGCGCGTCCCTCAGCGTTATTCGGAACAGATTGTCCACGAGGACCCTTTCCAAATATTACTTGTAAATCATTGACCATATCAAGTATGTGATCACCAATACAGAGGGTGGGCTTCTTCCGGCGATCTGCCTCACCTTTGAAATGCTTGCCTTTCTTTCAACATTGATGGTTGGTCGGAAGAAATCGACAATGTACCAGGTACACATTTTTCCTGCATTTGTCCAAATATATACTTTAGGTGTCATCTAAATTGTGGGGACCCCGACTTACGAGTCGAGATCGCCGTGCTCAGTGATCCCAGAGATCAATGCTCACTGAACACACATACCGAATAAAAGAGTCTTACATCCATACATACTGTTTGATACAGTAAATTTCCACCTCGGTCAAGTCTTACATATATAGGGGCTTAAAGGCCTACACTCCAAACTGAACCAATAGCGGAATTATTGGTTGAAAGCGTGAACCCATGCTATCAGCCTTAACCTATAGGCATTCTGACTGGGAAGCGTCCTAGCTCGCAGGAACATCACCGAGTTAATCTTCACCATATACTGTTCTTTCATACCTGGTCAATGAAATAACCAGTGGCAAGCCAATGAGTACTTTGAATGTACTTGCAAACAAGCCATGACATGAACAATGAATGTGAAGGATAACAATATCTTGTATCTTTGGTGTAACTCATCTTGGTGGAATGATCATGAATATGCATCAAGTTAAAGAATTACTTTTGAAGAACAGGTTACAGATATCAATATATTGGTTGAGGGCTGAACCATCCGGGTTCACCCTGTATGCCAAGTCACCGAACTTTGTCATATCATTACTATCATAGGAGCTCCTTTCTCAACACCACACACACACACTTTGGTTTATGTGGAAACAACTGGACGTAGTTTAAGCAGGATTACCCAACTGTCCTTGACCGTGGACACGACTATTCGAATAGTTTACACTCTGCAGAGGTAGTACGCTGGACCCACGAGATCCGGGAAACTTCCGTGTCATCCATGACTCGCGGTATATCACATACCCAAGGTAAGTACCCGATCAATGCCTTTCCCCTGACGATACTAGACAAAGAGGTCCACTCGATTGGTACCCAGCCCACATGTTGTACGTCTTACGAGCACCAACTCTGGAAAGTACCAACCATGCGGGGACCAACGGTGTGACTGGAACTCATAGAAATGGCATAGTCTTCCTACCCGGGACGACCCCATCACAAGAGTCACCACACATCACTCCCGCCACTAGTAATGTGGCTCTTTGCTAGCACCGACCAGAGTAATTAACATAGCCCCGTCCCATAAGGGATAACGTGGTCGTACTGGTAAGGTTGGGACGGTCGACACATCATAAATCTATTCCCATTTCCGAAAGCATACTCACACAAATACCGGGTGCATCACTTCACCAATAGTGACCACCTAACTCATCATCAGCCTCGGGCATTAGTGGCACGCGACGGGGTTTTCGTAAACTCTTGCTTTATGTCAACAACATGCTCATGATAATACTACTTCTATCTTTACTTGTCAACATGGTATTTACATGACCCTCAAGGGGTAGGGTCAAGCTCAATGCATGTGCTCCGGGGGAGCCTTCGGTAAAATCATATCAATTGATTACCGGCACTTATGATCATATGCAACGGAAATACTTGCTATTTTAACATGAAAAGTAACATATGCTCAGTCATGGTCAAAGGGTTGCTTTCCTTGCTGACGTAAGTCCTCGGGGTCTTCGAGGTCTTCCTCTCCAACTCCGAATACTCTGTTTACTCGTCAACTATCATGAGAAACAACTACAGTAAGACACACAACAAGCAGAAACAAAAGTGTCCTATAAATATAAGTTTTATTTTTCTTAGACCTCTCTGGTCATAAGAAAAATACCTGAAGCTTTTCATAGGAGATTTGAATCATCAAGGATTTTTGAATGGATGGAAAGAGGAATAGGTGATTATTGAAGAAGCCTACCGAAATCATTCTCTTAAAAATGAGTGGAGGCACTCAATAAACAGAGCATGATTCTAGAAATATCTTTGAAGTTGTTTCACTGGATTTGGAGTTTATACGAATATGCTAGGAATTTTCTAACATGGAATAAATAGCAATAGGAAGCTATTTATTTTATACAACAGAACAAATCCTGAATAAAATGTTGACCAAGTTTCTAAAAATAGGGAATGATTTTAGAAGGCCCAAGGAATTGGAATCACTCTATTTGGAGTTGAGTTGAATCTGCTAGGAATTTTGACAGGTGGGGCAAGTATATCCAGATTTAAATTTGAACAATAACACTACAGAAAGTATTCTTGGAAAAATGTGCAAAGCACATGTGTTGATAGAGCTTGAATTTATGAACCTGTAGAAATTTGAATCAAGCAATTTGGAGTTAGTATGAATTTACAATGGAATTTATGAAGTTTAATCAATAGAGAAAGGGAAAAAGGCTTAGCCTCGTGGTTATCTAACGCTCAGGGCGCTAAATAGGCCTTCGGGCCGGCCCAGCAATTCGCACAAGCCAGCACCAGAGTCCACGCACGAGGCGTATCTTCACAGGGCGCTTTCCGTAGAGGGAGGCGCAAATCCACCGGGGGAGCCTCCAGCAAAGCCGGGGCCCGATCGGTGGGAGGCTTACATGCGGCCCCCACCTGTCGGATCTCTCTTCTTCCTCCCGTCCGCGCACGAAGGGACAGAGGGGAGCGCCTGCGGCACCTGTGTCGGCGACCCACGGTGCCTCCGACGAGGCCCAGCCTCCCAGGGACCTTGGGCACGGCGGCGACCCGAAGGGGCGCTCCTCACGCGCCGGGGAAGAACCGCTGTTGCGGCCACCTGCGAGGGCAGATGCCGCCGGCGTCGACGGGAACAGAGTGCAGCATCTGCACTTAGAGGAGGGGAAGGGAGCAGGGAGGTGAGCGACGGCTTAGGAGAGAATGGGGAGGAGCTGCGGTGGCCTGGGGGGGCTCCGACAGGGCGGAAGGAGGCGAGGGAAGGCCCTGGGCATGCCAGCGCGAGCGAAGGCCGGAGCTCTACCCCGCAGCCATGGGGAGAGGAGGGAGCCCGAGAAGAGAGGGGGCACGAGGCATTAGGGAGCCAGAGAGGCTCGGGGGAAGCCATATGGAGGGAGTGGCCGATGGTGATCTCGACAGCTCCCGGAGCTCTCTGAGAAGCAAGAAGACACGCGTCCTTGGGGCGTCTTGGAGGTTAGCCAGCGTCGGGAGGAGCTTGGACCAGTCAAAGGAGATGCCCTGGTGCTCTGAGACACGATTAAACGGCTGGACACGCCCTGGAGAAAGAAGACAAGGTGTAGAGCACCGTTTCTGCATGCTAGGGAGGTGGTCACCACCCCACTTGCTGTCCTGGGCCACCCCTTGGCCAGGCCAATGTGTCAAACGTGCAAAGCATGCGTGCCACGAAGCACTGGTGGAGTTTGAACCCAAGAGGACCAGTTTTGAATGGGGTTTGACTGTTGTTAAGTTTGCAACAGCAAACTTAGAGTTAAGGAGAGTGGGTCTCAAATGGGAGTCTTGGCGAAACATTATGTGTGGCAGTGTTATCTATGAGAGGACTACAATACTACCAAGTTTGAGATCAAGAAGAGGGGGGTAGCTAGTACTTGCTGTACCAAGATATGTTTCAACCAGAAATGAAGTTGTAGATGTGCTGCTCATTTTCTCCACATGAGCATGCCATCTCATGGATTTAATTGAAGCATTGGCATACTAGAGATGCTCTGGAAAGAATTGGGAGCCTTGGGTTAAGAAGAAGTATGGGAAAAGAGGTAAAACAGTGCTGCCAAGGGTGAAAATGAGAAGTAGTTACATAGGGTCCTTCTCCAATAATTGACCAGTGGCCATGGGGATGTTACTGGAGGTAAAATGTAAAAGTGGAAGGGGTCAAAGAAGCCAATTTAGTGAGTGCACACAAGGTGTTTGATCTGTGGTTAGGCTACCAGATGGATTCTAATGGCTATTAAATTTAACAGGGCAAATAATAGGTGAAAATAAGCTTGCACACCAAATTTTGGATTTGCTGGAGAAGTTTTCCAATGTACACTTGGAAAACCCATGAAATGGGCAGAAATGGCTTTCTGCCTACAACCCTATTCAAATCAATTCCCACAAATCCAATATTTGGTGTAGCGGCATTATTTGAGCATTAAGTCATGCACAAAAAGTTTGAGGTAAACTGGAGAAACTTTATATTTTAAAATTTAGCAAAGTCAAAAATCAACAAAGAGGGTTTTGAGGGTCTTAGGACAAGTTCTTCTATCCTCCTTTATGTACCACTTGGTGTGGATGCATTATTGGAGTATTAGAACATGTCCACCAAATTTGAGCACAATTGGAGACACTTCACAATGTAGAGTTGCTCAAATTTGAATCTGGACAGATAGGGTTTTCGAATAATTAGGGGAGCCAAACCAACTTGGATTGAGATGAAACTTGGCAAGATCATCAAGAACATCATAGATGGCATGCTGTAATTTTACTGGAATTTATTGAGAATATTTCTAATAGAAATATTTCAAAGGCTAGAAATAGGCAGGAAGGGTTTTGGAGGGGTTTGCCCAATATTTTGAACATGACCATGTGTTGAAATTCATATATATGGAATAACTATATCCTCCGAGTTTCCCTAAATTTTGTTAAATATTTTGAAAGTAATAAAAATAACTTTCCTTCATAAGAGACCATTTCTGGCCTCGCAGAAAGGTATTTAAATAAAATAATAAAATAAAATTTCAAATAATAATATTGTTGTTTTTGGAAGACATTTTGGTAATAGGTTTTAAATAAAATAATTCGTGCCAAAAATAGGTTCCCTAATTGAGGACTTGTAGTATAAACCTCACCTGAGGGGTCACACAGTTCAATTCAAAGAAATGCCTTTTTGGTGAAAATAATATTTGGTAAAAATAGATATTTGTCCTAAACACATTGCATGATTATTAGGCAGGAGAACATGGGATGATGAGGTGAGTTGGAGGATGGGAAGAATTAATGGGGAGCAATCACATGTATTCAAGCAAACGAGCAAACAATAGTCAGTTCAAGCATCACAAGCATTCACAATTTTTTTTAATTGGTCCTAATTTTGAAATAAGTTAATTAGTCAGGAAAGCCCAAAAACTGGGTGTGACATAAATAGTGTGTGTGTCGTGGTTTTGTCACGGCAGATGTCCTCGTGAAAGCACTTACTGAAGGAGCCATCGCACCTTGGTGGCGACTCAAAGGGGGTGAGCGGAAGCGAAACTCAGATTTACCCAGGTTCAGCCCCTCGTGTGGAGGTAAAAGCCTACGTCCTGCTTTGTGTATATTGATGAAGGATTCAATTACAAGGAGAGTGTAACTCGCCTGACCTAGCTCTCGATGATTTCTAACTTGATCTATTTGTCCCAGAGATTTGCCTTTATACAGGTCGAGGCCTTAGGGTTTACAAAAGTCCTGGCCACATTACAGATCGTGGTCTTCCATATCTCTAAGTCGCTGTGTTTACCAAGCCAGGAAACATCCTTGGTGGCTTATCTTCTTCATCAATCCTGAACTGCCATCCGGCTCATGGGCCCCGACGACCTTCTGAAGAATATCTCTCGACACACCTCCGTCCTGGGCCAAGGCTTACACTAACCATGTATGAGTCACCGCTTTTCTGACCCGGCCCAATTAGGGCGGGTCACACCGCAGGTAATATCCCCAACATTAGGCCCCAAATTGACTTGAATTTATTCATGCCAATGAACTTCCACGGTCACTCTGGGCGACTCGTACTACTTCCATCCCTTTGATAAGTGACAAGCCGCCATCTCTCACAAATTGTGTGAGCCGCTAGGTTAATTATTGATGACATCACCTTTTCCTACTTTCCAGGATTCGTTGACATAATTCCTAACGGATCTTTTTCGCCCTCATTTTGCTATCCCGAAAATCTAGGCGCCATCATTGTTGGTTTTCAATCTGTCGCTTCTATTCCCGTGCCTGCCTCTTCATCTCGAGCGCCAGGCCTTTAAATAGCCATGGGGCGGGGGGGGGGGGAGGCAACGCCACCTACCCCCACTTCCTTATTCCATACGCATCATCTTCTTCAAACGCCCCTCGACTACTTCGTCACCGCCGGAGCCGTGCCGCAAACCGTCGCCGTCCGGCCACTTCCTGACCCAGTTGAATGTGCGGTCGCCGTCGGAGGTCTTCCTTGCCAGGCATCTTCTTCTTCTTCTTGCTAAACCTCCCTTCCTCAGTAGAGGTAGATCCGAACCTTCATATTTCTAAGAGTGCCATTAGAACTTCATGAATGCCTCGTGCTCCTGCTTTCCGTCAAACCTAGATGCGGCACCGTAGATCCGTGAAATAACAAATGCGGTAATATCTTGCTAAATCTCCTATCAATCCGCTGTTTCTCCGTAGCTCATAGATCTACGCACCATTTTTCATAGTGTTCTTCTGCATTCTTGTAGTGTCTGAAACCCTCGGCCAGGTTATTTTTCCTTGCTCGAAGCGCTCGTAGATCCGTAAATTACCATTTGATGTTAAAAACATGTTTTTCTCCAACCAATAATGTTCCTAAGGAAAAAAAACCCTTTTTAGAGCCGCCACTCATCATCCTTCATCATGGCGAGTTAGAACATTCCCATAGATACATCTTTGGTCATATTAGCTGGCGAGTTAAAACATTCCATGGTTTCTGATAACCCGCCCTGCTCCTTTCCTTTGTATTTATGAGCACCATATCAAAATGCAACTGTCTGCCAACCAAAGTTAATGATTCTTATCTTGATAAGTTTGTTTTGGTGGGTTATCTTGACACCAAAGAAGTTGTTGTCTGGCGAACTGCCTTTGGCGAGACAATTCCTCAACCCGCCGAAGGAGAAGTAGTTTCCTTCACCGATCACTTCGAACGAGACTTCAAGCCGCCTGGCTCCAAGTTTTTCAGAGATGCTTTGCACTTTTTCAACCTTCATCCTCAAGGCATGGGGCCAAACTCCATCAGCAATCTCTGCCGGTTCCAAATATTTTGCGAAGCTTATGTGCAGATAGAACCCACAGTGTTACTGTTTAGGAAATTTTTTCATCTGAACCGCCAGACCGAGTTCGCTACTGGGCCCTTGCTTGGAACTTGGGTGGGAGGGTTAACATTCAACGATGTCGTGAATGCGGGTTCCCATCTATCGTTCTGTCCAACCATCCCAAAGGCTGGATAGAGTCTTGGTTCTATTGTCGCGACACATATCCACCCGACGAGAACCCACTTCCGGGTTTCAGAGAAGAATGCTTGCCCGTGGATTTCAAGCTGCTAGAAAAACTAATTGAAGAAGAAGAATCAACTTTTATCCCTGCTTTCTCCAAGCTAAGGTCTTTGACCAACAATCGGCTTACTGGTATTGACCTAATCCATTGTTGGGTGGAGTGGAGGATTCTGCCTTTGAGTCGCCAGGACGGCCTGATGTGTGAGTATGATGGTAGCTTGAACCACCCCCAATGTTTCTTCCATACAAGACTTAGTGAAGAATACATTGTTGAAATGATCAAGAAGTTAACTAGCAAGCCCTTAGAGAATTGCGCCAAGATTGGGCTCAAGCCATTCTGCCTCTCCAACCCGGCTCCAGCGGTAACAACCTAAGTCGCCTCCTTTTATTCTTTCAATATTTTTACCCATGTTTCTGACCTGAACTGTCATTATATCAATCAAAGGGGCTTAGCTTTTTGGTCTCGAAAGCCCAAACTGACTGACATAAAACAATCAAGCCACCTCCCAAGAAGAAGAAGAATAACAAGGGCAAAGCCGCCGCCAAGGAGTCATCTATCGTTGGCGAGTCTCGAGCCGCCGAAGAGCAATCAGAGGTAAAAGTTACCTTTTCTTTATTACTATGTACTGTCTTATACTTATGCTCCATTACCTTTGTCTGTAGGACGATGGCTAGCAAAGCCAGGATGACGCTGTCGAGGTAATTTCTATTTCTTCCGACTGAACTTCTTCTCCCCCAAGTCAGCCAGGCGGATCTGTGCAAAAGTTCCCATGTCTCACCCGAATACTCATTTGGACCCCAATTTCTTTTTGAAGAAGGCGAGTTACACCCCTAAACATCATACCCGAAGCCATTCGGACAACTTAATGTGTGGGTTACCCGAAAAAGCAACTAGTCGAAAATGACAAAGTGAGGTATGTTCCCACGAGTATCTCTTCCTTCTTGTATAAGATTTTCTCGTCATTCGTTCGCTCCTTGAATTTTTACTCATCAGGTTTCACCTCCTTCATTCGGTGACTCAGTAATGTCAACTCTCCCTCCAATGATTCGTGTTTAGGGGCAAGTTCCTTTACTAGCCTTCAACCTTCTTTCCCATACCGATGTCTGTCATAACTTTGTTTCTTTTACATATCAGAGCACAAGGAAAGAAAAGGAAAACTAGCGGCTCATCTTCTGCTCCTAAGGCAGCTGAAGTATTTGGTATGAGCGGCCCTATCCCAGAATTTGGTGCAGGACCAGTGGTGACTCATGATGACCTTGTGGATGATTTTCCTGATGTCCAGATTGATCCTTCAAGCCCTCTGAAGGAGGTAATCGAAAATGTTAACCCGCCAAGCTCTTCCAAGGCGGTTGAAGACCCAAATACCGTAGTAGTTACTGGTACTGGTTACTCTAAGCCTGCAATTGCGGTGTTAACAAAACGTGCATCCAAAGAGACCCACTCTTCTACAGAACAAGACATTACCAAGCTGAAGCTTCCCAATTATGAGAAACTTGAATTTGAGCAACTCTACTCTGGTTTCGTAAGTCACCTGGAAACAAGCTATGAAATGGAAAATAGCTTGGCCAATATGATGCGGATCAAACATGAGCTACGTCCTTTGTTATTTGTATTTCCACCCATTAGCCTTCCAGAAGACTAGATTTCTCTGATGAATTGTGTTTTTTTGTGTTATCTTTGAGACCCATATCTTCCTATTGCCCCCAAGGGCCGGGTCATCTTTTGAAAGATGGGTTCGGTCTTGAATTTAGTAAAAACTTCAACCTGTAGCCGCCAAGGGTCAGGTCATCTTTTGAAAGATGAGCCCGGTCTTGAATTTAGTAAAAAACATCAACATTTAGCCCCCAAGGGCCGGGGTCATCTTTTGAAAGATGAGCCGGGTCTTGAATTTAGCAAAAAAACTTCAACATGTAGCCCCCAAGGGCATGGTCATCTTTTGAAAGATGAGTCGGGTCTTGAATTTAGCAAAAAAAACATCAACCAGTAGCCCCAAGGGCCGGGTCATCTTTTGAAAGATGAGTCGGGTCTTGAATTTAGCAAAAAACTTCAACCTGTAGCCCCCAAGGGCCGGGTCATCTTTTGAAAGATGAGCCGGGTCTTGAATTTGGTATGACTTGAAAAGAATCATACATTAGCCCCAAGTGTCAGGGATGTTGCTTGCAATAGTTCTGAAACATGCTTCCCCAAAATTTATTTGCAGGAATCCTTGACTCGGGCCGACTCAACCTTGGCCAGTTTGAAAGAAAACTTAGCCGAACAGCAAGATGACCGAGCTAAGTCTTAAGAGAAATATCGCCTCGCCCTTGCTACATGGAGAAGATGAAAGCTGAACATCAAAAATTTGAAAATAAAGCCCATGCTGAACAAGCCGCTATCGTGAAGCGGGTGGAACAAGCCGAAGAAAAGCTAGAAGCCGCTCTGCAAGAACTCTCCGGCTTAAAACAACATATCTGCAGCATGACCCAAGCCATCTTTGGTAAGGAGCAAGTCCCGTCATCTAAAAAGGGCTGCAAAGTATTTCAAACACTGATTATCTCATTCTATTCTTCATATGTCCGCGAGCCTCTCACCTGCAAAACGACTGCATTCTAAAGCTGAAGGCGATTTATACGTTCACAGTGCAGTTGTATACGGGAGGCATGATGACCATGAAGGCCGTGATGGGCAACAAAGAGCCCATAAAGTCCATAAAACACATGCTGGGTTGTCTATCAACATTGCCGCCACAAGTGGAAGAATTAAAAAGATCTGCCACCCGGAAAGGAGCACTGACCACTTTAAGTCGGTGTCTGGCATATGCTCCCGAACTTAACCCGGAGGAGGTAGCTGCTAGCTTTCCAGAATTGAAGGATGATGAGTCGGAGTTCACCGAAGAGGACTACCCCCAATGTGTGAAAGCATCTCTCACTGCGGCGACTCGGCTAGCAGCAAGACTGGACTTAGGAAAATACCAGGCGGCTTATGATGAGAGCAATAAAAAGGTGACTCCTCCTTTGTACGAAGTCACCAGCCTGACTCCTCGATGCCGTAAGAATCCCTTTGACTTTGATGTCGATCTGTCTGCCATATTGAGCGATGAAGACGAGTTCGTCGCCTTGACCAATTGCAATTGGAAACTGGGCGACTTACAGATCGAAGATGGAGAAAGCTCGAAGCAGGGTGACTCGAAGGCGGTTTGAACTGACTGAGCATGAGGTCGACTCTCCAAGAATATGGTGATCTTTTTCTGATCGGGAGATGATTCCCTGGTGGCCTAGTGAGCCATGTAATAGTCTTAGGTATCTGGAAAACAGTGTCACAACCAGACCTTATGTTGTTTGGGAGTTTTAACCTTCAGTAATATGAATCTCCCTTTCCAAACCTTTATCATAGTTTGACAAAAAATTTCTTCAACCTGTTTACCAGGGAAAACATCATAAGGTGACTCAATGAGTCGTGGCAAGCAATAAACCGACCTAGTGGGTCACGGCGGGTTATAAACAAGGAGCCGACTCAGTGAGTCGCAACAAGTTATAAAAATGTTTTATGAAACCTGGCGGCAATGCCACGAAGATAGTTGTCGGCTCGATGAGTTACGATAGGATAGGACGAGTTTGCAAAACTCTAGTGCTACCCAAAGAAGGCTTTTGCAACAGCCCAAGTTATTTAGACCGGCTGATCAGGCGTGAGTCAAGCTTCAGTGAAGCAAGTTCAGTGAACCAATGGTTTGTCTATTTTCCATGTGTTGGCTCTTGCCGGTACCTTTCATGTTTTAACCAAGGCAAGTTCAGGGTCCAAAAGCGGATTGACTCGCCAAGAGTACATGGGTCCATAGGGCGATTCATCCAACACATAGTCCAGTATAACCATTTATAATGCGGTAATTTTTCGCTAGCGAAGAAGGTATTCAGGCTGAACTCAGTGAGTGGAAGCCCCCAAGTGACCTATGATTAGGGAAAAACTAGACCTAGGATTGCAGAAGCGTATCTACTCTTAGTGCAAAACAACTTGGGACCTAGTAGCCCCCCAAGTAAGCCAGCTAGTTCTCAAAATCCTATAAGGCGCCCATGTTTGAACCGTGCAACATGACAACTTTGGTCCTCTTCAGCTTACCAGTATCTAGTTTTGAAATAAGTGCAGTGATACGTCTCCATCGTATCTACTTTTCCAAACTCTTTTGCCCTTGTTTTGGACTCTAATTTGCATGATTTGAATGGAATTAACCCGGACTGACGCTGTTTTCAGCAGAATTGCCATGGTGTTGTTTTTGTGCAAAAATAAAAGTTCTCGGAATGACCTGGAAATTTACGAGGATTTTTTGTGGAGTATATAAAAAATACTGGCGCAAGAATTACCTGGAGGGACGAAGCGAGGAGACCACAAGCCCAGGAGGCGTGGGCCCCCCGGCCGCGCCTGGCAGGCTTGTGAGGCCCTCGTGGCTCCGCCGCCTCCAACTCCAGCTCTATGTAGTCTCTCTCACCCAGAAAAAATTAAGAGAGAAGAGTGCATCCCGTTTTACGATACGGAGTCGCCGCCACCACCTGTTCTTCCTCTGCAGGGCAGATCTAGAGTCCGTTCTTGGCTCTAGAGAGGGGAAATTGACACCGTCGTCATCACCAACCATCCTTCATCGCCAATTCCGTGATGCTCTTCACCGTTCATGAGTAATCTCAGCATAGGCTTGCTGGATGTTGATGGGTTGGATTAGATCTATCATCTAATCGAGTTAGTTTTGATGGGGTTTGATCCCTATTATCCACTATGTTCTAAGATTGATGTTGCTACTACTTTGCTATGCTTAATGCTTCTCACTAGGGTCCGAGTGCCATGATTTTAGAGCTGAACCTATTATGTTTTCATCAATATATGTGTGTTCTTGATCCTATCTTGCAAGTTGTAGTCACCTACTATGTGTTATGACCCGACAACCCTGGAGTGACAATAGCCGAAACCACTCCCGGAGATGACCATAGTATGAGGAGTTCATGTATTCACTTTGCGCTAATGCTTTGTTCCGATTCTCTATTAAAAGGAGACCTTAATATCCCTTAGTTTCCATCAGAACTCCGCAGCCACGGGAGGGATGGACAATAGATGCCATGCAAGTTCTTTTCCATAAGCACGTATGACTATATACACAATACATGCCTACATTACATTGAGGAACTGGAGCTAGTTACATCTTACCCCATGTTATAACTGCTACATGATGAATGTCATCTGACATAATTATCCATCACTGATCCAATGCCTACGAGTATTTTCCTACTAGTCCCTGCTAAGTTACTTTACCGCTACTGCTGTCACTACTGCTACTATTACAACTAGTGTTGACACTGCTGCTACTGTTACTGCTGCTACCGTTACTATCAGACTACTGTGCTGCTAAAACTTTGCTGCAGATACTAAGTCTTTCAGGTGTGGTTGAATTGACAATTCAACTGCTAATACTCGAGAATATTCTTTGGCTTCCCCTTGTGTCGAATCAACAAATTTGGGTTAAATACTCTACCCTCAAAAACTTTTGTGATCCCCTATACTTGTGGGTTATCAAGACTATTTTCTGGCGCCGTTGCCGGGGAGGCATAGCTCTATTCTCTAATTCACTTGGTATTTACGTCTGTTGATCACTATGAGGAATCCGAGAGATCCAAAAACTAAAGTCTTGCCCTTAACTACGAGGACAGGTAAGGAATTGCCATCTAGCTCTACACTTGATTCACCTTCAGTTATTAGTAAGTTTGCGACACCACCACCTACTAGAAATTCTGATATGTCGTCTGTGCTTGATGATGCTACTTCTGCTATCCATGATGCTTATGATGATGCTTTGCTTGATACTGCTTTGCCACTGGTTCATTTCTTGATGCACAAATTGCTAGAGTTACTACTGAATGTGATGATACTTCTGAAACTGATAAAATTATTGAAGTAGAATGTGCCGTTCCACCTGTTGGAACTAGCTCTCCTAGATATGAATTTCCTGATATACATGAGGGTTATGTTATGGAGGGAGAGGTAGCTGAAGACTTTCTTGCTTGTAAGGATAGCTATGATCTTGAGAATTTATTGCGCAAATGGAAAGAAAAATCTCTGAATGCTAGAATGAAATACGATCCTAAGTTTGCTACTTCACCCATCTTTGTCACCGATAAGGATTATGAATTCTCTGTTGATCCTGAGTTGATCACTTTGGTTGAATCTGATCCTTTTCATGGTTATGAGTCTGAAATGGTTGTAGCACATCTTACTAAGCTGAATGATATAGCCACCCTACTCACGAGTGAGGAAAGAATTCGCCACTACTATATCCTTAAGTGGTTCCCTTTCTCACTAAAGGGTGATGCTAAGACTTGGTTTACTTCTCTTGCTCCTGGTTGTGTGCGTAGTCCCCAGGATATGGTTTACCACTTCTTTGAGAAATATTTTCCTGCCCATAAGGAACAAGCTGCCTTGCAGGATATATATAACTTTGTGCTAGTTGAAGAAGAGAGTCTCCCACAAGCTTGGGGGAGGCTTGTCCAATTACTGAATGCTTTGCCTGATCACCCTCTTGAGAAAAATAAAATACTTGATATCTTTTATAATGGACTAACCGATGCTTCTAGGGACCACCTAGATAGTTGTGCTGGTTGTGTTTTCAGGGAACAAACTGTGGAACAAACTGAAATCCTATTGAATAATATCTTGAGCAATGATATTGCTCGAACTATTCCCGAACCACCTCTGAAGCCAACTCCGAAGAAAAGAGGTACTCTATTCCTCAGTCCTAGAGATATGCAAGAAGCCAAGAAATATATGCAAGAGAAAGTCATTAAATCTAAATATGTTAAGAATCTACCACCTATTGAAGAAATACATGGTCATGATAACTCGACACAAGTAGTAGAGGTAAATTCTCTTCGTAGATTCAATGAGAGTGATATTCCTTATGATGAACCTGCTAGCTTATGCTTAGATGAATTTGATAACTTCGTTGCCAAACAACAAAGTTTCAATGATTATGTTAGTTGAAAATTGGAACAAAATGCTCGCATGATTAATCATAGAAGTGCCTGTGTGGATAGAAATGTCAATGATCTTAAGCTTTTGAATAAACATGCCTCTATGGTCACTACTCAAGTAGAACAAGTACTTAAGGCTCAAAATGACTTGCTAAATGAGTTAAATGAAAATTCTATTAGAGTTGTCACTAGAGGTGGTAGAATGACTCAGGAACCTTTGTATCCTGAGGGCCATCCTAAGAGAATTGAACAAGATTCTCAAGGAGTTAACACTGAGGCACCTAGTCATCCTGGTAATAGGAAGAAAAAGAAAGATGATAGGAACTTGCATGCTAGCAAACCTGTTGCTGTTACACCTGAGAATCCAAATGATGTCTCTGTTTCTGATGCCGAAACACAATCTGGTGATGAACAAGAGCCTAGTGATACTATTGATAGTGGTGTTCATGTTGATGCTCAACCTAGTAATGATAAGGATGTGGAGACTGAACCTAGTGTTGATCTTGATAACCCACAACCTAAGAACAAGAGATACGATAAGAATGACTTCATTGCTAGGAAGCATGGTAAAGAAAGAGAACCATGGGTTCAGAAACCCATGCCCTTTCCTCCCAAACCATCCAAGAAAAAGGATGATGAGGATTTTGAGTGCTTTGTTGAAATGATTAGACGTGTCTTTCTGCAAATGTGTTTGACAGATATGTTCAAAATGTCTCCTTATGCTAAGTACATGAAAGATATTGTGACTAATAAAAGGAAGATACCTGAGGTTGAGATTTCCACCATGCTTGCTAATTACACCTTCAAGGGTGGGACTCCTAAGAAACTAGGTGATCTCGTAGTGCCCACTATACCTTGTTCCATTAAAGGAAACTATGTTAGAACTGCTTTATGCGATCTTGGATCCGGTGGTAGTGTTATGCCTCTCTCTATATATCGTAGACTTGAATTGGATAAGTAGACACCTACTAAAATGTCTTTGCAAATGGCCAACAAATCGACTGCTTTTCCTATCGGCATTTGCGAGGATGTCCCTGTTGTGGTTGCTAACGTTACTATCTTAACGGACTTTGTTATTTTGGATATTCCCGAGGAGGATGCCATGGCGGTCATCCTTAGAAGACCCTTTTTAAACACTTCAGGGGCTGTTATTGATTGCAACAAAGGCAATGTCACTTTCCATGTTAATGGTAATGAGCACACGATGCACTTTCCGAAGAAACAATATCGAGTACGTTGCATCAATGCTATTGAAAAATCTTCATCAATTCTTATTGGAAGCTTTGAATGCCGTATACCTACAGTCAAGATGAAGTATGATTTACTTGTTGGGGATATGCACATTCCCGTTGAGGTAACCTAATGATTATTCGAAAATTCTCTGGTTTTATGTGATTCAAAAAAAGTTTGTCAAGGAGACTTGATCAACCTCATTGACGGATTTCTTTTGATGTCCATGAGATGGATGAATCTAGAAGTCAAAACCTTCTGTTCCCAACTTTTACTTTCTGTTGTTTAGAAGAAAAATGATAAATTTAGCTTTATTTTCCTGTTTTCTGCTTTCTCCATCCCTTAGAAAAGTGTCCCGAAAATAAAAGTTCTTCAAATGCCCTAAAATCCAAGCATGATTTTTTCTGCTATTTTAAAATTTCTGAGATAGAGAGCTAGTCAAGGGGATGCACCAGTGGGCCACAAGCCCAGGAGGCGCGGACACCCCCTGGTCGTGCATGGCAGGCTTGTGGGTCCCACGTGGCCCCCTGCACTTACTCCAGCTCACATCTCCTTCTTCTACGTCCAGAAAAAATCATTCCACAGATCAAACCTGTGTTCTTGCTCTTCTTGCTCCATTTTTCGATCTCCTTGTGCAAAGCCCCATTCACCAAACTGTTTTGCGGAATTGTTCCTTGGTATGTGAATCCTCCATGGGTCCAACTAGTTTTTGCTCTAGTGCTTTATTCGTTGCGTATTTTTGCTGCCTTGGTGACCCTGTTCTTGAGCTTTGCATGTCAATTTTAGTTCATCCCAAGTAGTTTTGATGCATGATATAGCCTCTAGACACTTGAAGGAGTAGTTGCTATGAGTTTTGTTGAGCCTTGTTCACTTTTCTTTCGAGTCACTAAAAATTGCAGAAATTTTCAGAGAAAGAAAAAGGAAAAGATGAGGAGGTTCCTAAGAGGCTCTTCATGCCGTGACCTGATACGTCTCCAACGTATCTATATATTTTTTGGATGGTTTCATGCTATTATCTTGTCAAACTTTGGATGTTTTGTATGCCTTTTATATATTTTTTGGGACTAACTTCTTCACTCAGTGCCAAGTGCCAGTTCCTGTTTTTCCATGTTTTTGACCCCTTTCAGAGGACGATTTTAAACGGAGTCCAAACGGAACGAAACTGCCAAAAAGATTTTTTTTCGAAACAGGAAAAGATCGGGAAGCCTGAGAATCAGTGCAGGGGGCCACCAGGGACCCCACAAGCCCCCTAGCCGCGACGAGGGGGGACCATGCCTCCCAGGCTTGTGGGCTCCCTGGGCCTCCTCTTCCCTAGGTATTTCGCCTATAAATTCCCTAAAATCCCAGAAAAAATCAGGAGATCATCGAAAGTACTTTTCCGCCGCCGCAAGCTTATGTCTCCGCAAGATCCCATATGGGGA
This sequence comes from Hordeum vulgare subsp. vulgare, assembly GCF_904849725.1. NCBI lineage: Eukaryota > Viridiplantae > Streptophyta > Magnoliopsida > Poales > Poaceae > Hordeum > Hordeum vulgare. The sequence goes on along the minus strand of NC_058523.1, from coordinate 245,933,554 downwards.
ACGTTCTGGTGCCCTACCGGAGGGGGGATTCGGATACGGAGGGCTTCTTCATCAAAACCATGACCTCTCCGATGATGCGTGAGTAGTTCACCATAGACCTACGGGTCCATAGCTAGTAGCTAGATGGCTTCTTCTCTCTCTTGGATCTTCAATACAAAGTTCTCCATGATCTTCATGGAGATCTATCCGATGTAATCTTCTTTTGCAGTGTGTTTGTCGAGATCCGATGAATTGTGGATTTACGATTATATTATCTATGAATCTTATTTCAGTTTCTTCTGATCTCTCATTTGCATGATTTCATATCCTTGTAATTCTCTTTGAGTTGTGGGTTTTGTTTGGCCAACTAGATCTATGATTCTTGCAATGGGAGAAGTGCTTGGTTTTGGGTTCATACCGTGCGGTGACCTCACCCAGTGATAGAAGGGGTAGCGAGGCACGCATGGTGTTGTTGCCATCAAGGGTAAAATGATGGGGTTTTCATCATTGGTTTGAGATTATCCCTCTACATCATGTCATCTTGCTTAAGGCGTTACTCTGTTCGTCATGAACTCAATACACTAGATGCATGCTGGATAGCGGTCGATGTGTGGAGTAATAGTAGTAGATCCATAAAGTATCGGTCTACTTGTCTCGGACGTGATGCCTATATGTATGATCATTGCCTTAGATATCGTCATGACTTTGCGCGGTTCTATCAATTTCTCAACAGGAATTTGTTCACCCACCGTAGTATTTCCTATTTTGAGAGAAGCCTCTAGTGAACACTATGGCCCCCGGGTCTACTCCACACCATATTTTCAGCCTTACACTTTTACTTCGTTGCACTTTCCGCCTTCAGATCTCACTTTGCAATCAATCTTGAAGGGATTGACAACCCCTTTATAGCATTGGGTGCAAGATCCTTTGTGTTTGCGCAGGTACTCTGGACTTGACAAGATTCTCCTACTGGATTGATACCTTGGTTCTCAAATTGAGGGAGATACTTACTGCTCCTGTGCTGCATCACCCTTTCCTCTTCAAGGGAAAAACCAACGCAGGCAAGTCCATCAACGTGTCATTTTCTGGCGCTGTTGTTTGAGAAGTAGCATGACCCCAAGGAAGATGAAAATGAGAAGAAGAAACCCAAGTATCTGGTCCCCCGAGTTGCAGAAGTTCGAGCGTGCGAGTGGCCAAGCGATGTGTTCTTACGTGCCACCAGTCTTTATGAGGATTTTTATTACTTCGTGGAGAACGCATGCCTTACCACATTTGTTGAAGATAAGTGTCCACAATACCTCCTCCTCACTAATATTTTCATGCAAAGATTTAATTTCTATCCAAGGAAGAATCCTCCTATGGTTGAGTTCAAGTTATATGATATACCCCAGCGCATGTCACTTCAGGATTTTTGCAATGTTTGCAAATTACCTTATGTTGGTGGAGAAGCCTCTAGATACCTTCAGGACTTGGAGGCTTTCATTGATACTATTGCTGTAGGAGAGGAGAGAGGAGTGTCTTGCGCTAGAGTTGCTAGTGTACATTTTCCCGTGCTTTGGTATCTCTCATTATTTGTGGGAAAATGTTTGATTGGCCGTGGGAAAGCTGGGGCACTTAGCTCCCCACATCTTGCGGTTTTGCACGAAGCTCTTTATAATGATAAAACTTATATCTTGGGCACTATAGTGGCTCAACGGTTGAACACGAACCGTACTAAAGGCACTTTATATGGAGGTATCTATGCTACCCGTCTTGCTAAACATTTTGAGATACCTATTAGACTGTACGAGGAAGAAGAGATGGTTCTTCCTGAGAGATATCTAGATTATGATAGCATGGTTCACCATGACTTTCTTGATAAATATATAAATAAGAAGATGATTTATAACTTGGTATTTAGCCAGGGTACTCGTGAGACTATTACTTTGCCTGCTCCTTCTTTGTTCAATCTTCATCTAGGCAGCTACATTATTCTTCCCTCGAGCATCTACACATATTGGGGCATAGCGCCACCACAGGCGCCCGTGCCCGAGCTACCAGTCGAGTACCGGACGCCAGATTATCAGCGGGAGCCAGAGGAGCTCACCCAGCAGTGGCACCCTCAGTACACTCCGGAGTACCCCGGAGACGGTTACTTCCCTCCTTGGGAGTAGACCAACTTAGGCCAAAAGCCTAAGATTGCGGGAGTACGTGTTTCTCACCGACTTTATATTCATTCTCACACTTTCACTTTGATAGTCGGTGTTCACACCTTGCCATTGTATCATCCATGCTAGTTTATTTCTTTTTCTCGCTTTCTTCTTGTGTGTTTTTTTAAATTGAGAAAAACAAAAAAAATAGTTGTAAGTTTACTTTCCAGCTTTCTTAGTGGTGTTTAAAAAGGAAAACCCAAAAATATTTCCCGTTCTTCTTTTGCTTGTTGGGAGCTTTCCCTTGTAAATAGTTTTCTTTTTCTTTGGCTCAAGGTAGAAGACCACGGTTAAAATGTTTAGTGGCTCTCACATGAATATCTGTTTATCCCTCAAAGAGCAATATTACTTGTCTTCTCCTCTGAGTTTGCTTGAAGATTCCAGCTTAGTCCAATGCACGAACACTCTCATTATTATTCACATCATTCGGTCATGCAAGTGAAAGGCAATAATGATGATATATGATGAAGTGACTGAGCCTGGAAAAGCTGGTATGAACTCGACCTATTTTTTTTGTAAATATGACTAACTCGTCATTTCTAATTTAGCTTTGTTATGAGAGAAACATGTTTGCGATGACAACTTAGAGATCATAATTTTTCAAATCATGCTTAATTAGCTAGGAGCTTATAATGGTTTGTCTTGGATGCCAACATGAATTTCAAGATGACTATGATGTAGTATGATAGGATGGTATCCTCCTTTGAATGATTCAAGTGGCTTGACTTGGCACATGTTTCCGCATGTAGTTGAAACAAAATCAACATAGCCTCTATGATATTCATGTTTATGGTGATTTATGTCCTACTCGTGCTTGCACTCAATGTTGGTTAATTTCAATGCATATTGATGACTGTTGTCGCTCTCTAGTTGGTCGCTTCCCAGTCTTTTGCTTGCCTTCAATTGTACTAAGCGGGAATACTGCTTGTGCATCCACTTCCATAAACCCAAAGTTGTTCCATATGAGTTCACCATACCTAACTATATGCGGTATCTACCTGTCGTTCCAAGTAAATTTGCATGTGGCACTCTCTAAATCTTCAAGTAATAATCTATTTTGTATGCCGGAACCGCTCATGTGGTGACAAGGGGCGGTAAGTATCTTCGATGCTAGGCGTGTTATCCTCGATACGTGTTTATTCACTATCACTCACGAGAAAGGAGCCGATAATCGGAATGCCCAGTTCCATGCTCAAATCGAAAATAATTGCAAACAAAACTCCGCCTCGATTGTTTTTGGTATGGACGACACCCAAGGATTCGGCTAGTCGTGGAGTGTGATTGATCGGTGGTGGGGGAGTCAAAAATGTACTTTTCTGTTTGGGAACCGCTGATAACATGTGTAGCATGGAAGATGGTGAAAACTCTTGGTCATCGCGTTGACAATGAAAGCATACCACCCAAAATTATTTTTCTCTGTTTTTAAAGCTTGAGCTCTGGCACCTCTGCAAATCAATGCTTCCCTCTGCAAAGGGCCTATCTATTTACGTTTCTGTTGAGTCATCCTCTTCTTATAAAAGCACAAGTTAGAGCGCACCTCCATCATTTTTATGCTTTGCTATTAATTATTATTGAGTATGAATGTGACTGGATCTTCTTTGCCATGAATTACAATGTTCAGTCAGCCCTTGGTCTTTGAAGGTGCTCTGCATTTATGTTTTGTGGTCTCAGAAAGGGCTAGCGAGATATCATCTGTTCATATTGCTTCATGATTGTTTTGATTGAAGTGTTGACGTTTGAAACTTATTATTATTGCTCGCTAGTTGATTATACCATTGATATGAGTACTTCATGAGACCTAAATGTCATTGCTTATGTGGTTAGCTTATGGTCTTGCTGAAAATCTGAATATGAGTTAGACATAATTACAACAACAAGATCAAACAGAGTTCGTAAAAGTTTTTCTTTTGTCTCTTTCAGTTTGTCAACTGAATTGCTTGAGGACAAGCAACGCTTTAAGCTTGGGGGAGTTGATATGTCTCCATCGTATCTACTTCTCCAAACTCTTTTGCCCTTGTTTTGGACTCTAATTTGCATAATTTGAATGGAACTAACCCGCACTGACGATGTTTTCAGCAGAATTGCCATGGTGTTGTTTTTGCGTAAAAATAAAAGTTCTCGGAATGACCTGGAAATTTACGAGGATTTTTTGTGGAATATATAAAAAATACTGGCGCAAGAATTACCTGGAGGGACGAAGCCAGGAGCCCACAAGCCTAGGAGGCGCGCCCCGTGGCCGCGCCTGGCAGGCTTGTGAGACCCTCGTGGCTCCGCCGCCTCCAACTCTAGCTCTATATAGTCTCTCTCACCCGAAAAAAATTAGGAGAGAAGATTTCATCGCGTTTTACGATACGGAGCCGCCGCCACCACCTGTTCTTCCTCTGGAGGGCAGATCTGGAGTCCGTTCTGGGCTCCGGAGAGGGGAAATCGACACCGTCGTCATCACCAACCATCCTTCATTGCCAATTGCATGATGCTCTTCACTGTTAGGGAGTAATCTCATCGTAGGCTTGCTGGACGGTGATGGGTTGGATGAGATCTATCATGTAATTGAGTTAGTTTCGGTGGGGTTTGATCCCTAGTATCCACTATGTTCTAAGATTGATGTTGCTACTACTTTGCTAGGATTAATGCTTGTCACTAGGGCCCGAGTGCCATGATTTCAGATCTGAACCTATTATGTTTTCATCAATATATGCGTGTTCTTGATCCTATCTAGGAAGCTGTAGTCACCTACTATGTGTTATGACCCGGCAACCCCGGAGTGACAATAGCCGGAACCACTCCCGGAGATGGCCATAATATGAGGAGTTCATGTAGTCACTTTGCGCTAATGCTTTGTTCCGGTTCTCTATTAAAAGGAGACCTTAATATCCATTAGTTTCCGTTAGGACCCCGCTGCCATGGGAGGGATGGACAATAGATGTCATGAAAGTTCTTTTCCATAAGCACATATGACTATATACGGAATACATGCCTACATTACATTGCCGAACTGGAGCTAGTTACATATCACCCCATGTTATAACTGTTACATGATGAATGTCATCCGACATAATTATTCATCACCGATCCAATGCCTACAAGTCTTTTGCTACTGGTCCTTGTTAAGTTACTTTACCGCTACTGCTGTCACTTCTGCTACTGTTACCGCTACAGCTGTCACTGTTGCTACTGTTATCGCTGCTACCGCTACTATCACACTACTCTGCTACTGAAACTTTGCTGCAGATACTAAGTCTTTCAGGTGTGGTGGAATTGACAACTAAACTGCTAATACTCGAGAATATTCTTTGGCTTCCCCTTGTGTCGAATCAACAAATTTGGGTTGAATACTCTACCCTCGAAAACTGTTGCGATCCCCTATACTTGTGGGTTATCATGCAGCATGGCGACTTATGCTCTTTGATACTGATAGCGTCCATGCTTGGACGGCTTATGGAACAATAAAGACTCATGATTTCAAGAAGCTGAAACGGCAAAGGACCTCGAAGTTCGTGGGTGCCGAGTATATTGCTTTATAAATAAAAGATTACAATTTTGAGATTGTAAAAAATAAATAAGGAGCCCGTGGCTCTAAGTGTAATATGGCCGCAAGTGGGCGATGTTCCACGGGCGAGTTGTCTCAACGTCTATCGTTGGCCTATCCGGGCGAAGATCCACCAAGTAATATAAACCGTTCCGGAGATTCCTGCTGATAACAAACGGTCCTTCCCATGGCGGGGATAACTTATGCATACCAGTGTGGTCTTGAATCAACCGGAGCACTAAGTCGCCCTCTTGAAAAGGTCGGCTCTTGACGCGACGGCTGTGATAGCGTCGCAAGTCTTGCTGATAGATCACCGATCGTGATGCGGCCAAGTCTCGCTCCTCCTCTAAAGCATCCAACGAGTCTTGACGTGCTAACTGGTTGTCCTGTTCCACATAAGCAGCGACTCATGCTGAATCATGTCTGATGTCACTTGGCAATACTACCTCTACCCCGTAGAGCAATTTGGGGTGGTTCTGAAGCTCCATAAAACTAGGGGCAGTTCTTCAACCCAACATCCTGGGGTACGTTCTAGAGGTACCATAAGTCGGGGCTTGATTCCTCGCAATATTTCTTGATTCACCATCTTTGCCTGTCCATTAGACTAGGGGTGTGCGACTGTAGGATCATTGAGACGGATTTGCTCCCTTCTGCAAAACTCTTGCATTGCGCCTTTTGACAGGTTAGTACCATTATCAGTAATGATACTATGAGGATATCCGAAGCGGAAGATCAACTTTTTCAGGAATTTGACAGTTGTGTCTACATCACAGCTACTAACCGGATCTGCTTCAACCCACTTGGTAAACTTGTCAACCGCCACCAATAGGTGAGTCTTTTTGTTGGACGACATTTTGAAAAGACCAACCATGTCCAGCCCCCAAACCGCAAACGACCATCTGATGGGAATCATCCGTAATTCCTGAGCCGGGACATGCATCTGACGCCCAAGTTTTTGGCAACCATCACATCGGCGAACTATAACTTCAGCATCTGCATGAGCCGTCAACCACTAAAACCCATGCCTAAAACCTCTGACACCAGGGTGCGTGACCCGGCATGATGACCACAGTCGCCTGCATGAATGTCATTGAGAATCTCACATCCTTCCTCGGAAGAGACGCGCCTTTGAAATACTCCTGAAGTGCTTCGTTTATGCAACTCGCCGTTATGTATGACCATGGACTTTCATCGACGAACGATTTGGCGGGCCAACAACTCATCAGTGGGTAACTCGCCTCGTGCTAGATACGCCATGTAGGGAACTGCCGAATCCGGGGTAGCACGGAGAGCCGTGATAACCCACAAGTATAGGGGATCACAACATTTTTCGAGGGTAGAGTATTCAACCCAAATTTGTTGATTCGACAGAAGGGGAAGCCAAAGGATATTCTCGAGTATTAGCAGTTGAATTGTCAATTCAACCACACGTGAAAGACTTAGTATCTGCACCAAATTTTCAGTAGCACAGTAGTGTGATAGCAAAAGTAGCAATGGTAACAGTAGCAGCAGTGACAGCAGTACCGGTAACAGTAGCAGCAGTGACAGCAGTAGCGACAAAGTAACGTAGCAAGGACCAGTAAGAAAAACTCGTAGGCATTGGATCGGTGATGGATAATTATGTCGGATGACATTCATCATGCAATAGTTATAACATGGGGAGATATGTAACTAGCTCCAGTTCGTCAATGTAATGTAGGCATGCATTCCGTATATAGTCATACGTGCTTAAGGAAAAGAACTTGTATGACATCTATTGTCCATCCCTCCTGTGCCAGCGGGGTCCTAATGGAAACTACGTGATATTAAGGTTATCCTTTTAATAGAGAACCGGAACAAAGCATTAGCACTTAGTCAATACATGAACTCCTCATACTATGGTCATCTCTGGGAGTGGTTCTAGCTATTGTCACTCCGGGGTTGCCGGGTCATAACACATAGTAGGTGACTACAACTTGCAAGATAGGATCAAGATCACACATATATTGATGACAACATAATAGGTTCAGATCAAAAATCATGGCACTCGGGCCCGAGTGACAAGCATTAAGAATAGCAAAGTAGTAGCAACATCAATCTCAGAACATAGTGGATACTAGGGATCAACCCCCATCAAAACTAACTTGATTACATGATAGATCTCATCCAACCCATCACCGTCCAGCAAGCCTACGATGAGATTACTCACGAACGATGAAGAGAATCATGGAATTGGCGATGAAGGAAGGCTGGTGATGATGATGGCGACGATCTCCCCTCTCTGGAGCCCAGAACAGACTCTAGATCTCCCCTCCAGAGGAAGAATAGGTGGTGGTGGCGCCTCCGTATAATGAAACGCGATGAACTCTCCTCCTTGGTTTTTTTCTGTGCGGAAAGGGACTAAATAGAGCTGGAGTTGGAGGCGGCGGAGCCCCGAGGGCCCCACAAGCCCGCTAGGTGCGACCATGGGGGCGCCTCCTGTGCTTGTGGGCTCCTCGCTCCATGCCTCCGGTTGATTCTTGCGCCAGTGTTTTTTATATATTCCACAAAAAATCCTCGTAAATTTTCAGGTCATTCCAAGGACTTTTATTTCTACGCGAAAACAACACCATGGTAATTCTGCTGAAAACAGCGTTAGTCCGGGTTAGTTCCTTTCAAATCATGCAAATTAGAGTCCAAAACAAGGGCAAAATAGTTTGGAAAAGTAGATACGATGGAGACGTATCAAGCCGCCACAAGTTGTGAGTCGGGGTCTGGCACCGCCAAATCTTCCTCTGAAGGCAGCCTTACCGATGGGTTATACAACACATCCAAAAAGACATTAGGGGAACCGGCTTACGTTGTGAACCGAGACTTGAAAGGGAATCTGCCGCTTCATTAAGTCGACGATCAATGTGATCCACGTGATAACCATGAAAATGACCTGCCACGTCCGACACAGCTCGCCTGTAAGCCGCCATCAAGGGATCTCTTGAATCCCAAGTGCCAAAAACCTGCTGTGCCACTAGATCTGAGTAGCCCAAACATGTGACTCGGGTGAGATTCATCTCTTTGGCGAGTCGCAACCCATGGAGCAAAGCTTCATATTCTACCGCATTGTTGGTACATGGGAAAATGAGTCGGAGGACATAGCAGAATTTGTCACCTTGAGGCGAACTCAACACCACACCAGCCCCAGAGCCTTCCAGCTGCCTAGACCCTTCAAAATGGATGGTCCAGTATGTGTGATCAGGCATGTCTTCTGAAATCTGCAACTCGGTCTAGTCGTTGATGAAATCCACTAGTGCTTGAGACTTAATGGCTATACGAGGGGTATATCGTACATGGTGATGTCCTAACTCGATGTCCCACTTAGCAATCCGTCTAGTTGCTTCTCGATTCTGTATAATATCACTGAGGAGGGCAGAACTAACCACCGTGATGGGATGCTCTTAAAATTAGTGTTTCAACTTCCGGCTCGCCGTAAACACCCCAAAGACCAGATTTCGCCAATGTGGGTAGCGTTGTTTGGAGAGGGTTAGGACTTCGCTGATAAAATATACTGGTCGTTGAACCGGACATTCCTTTCCTTCTTCTTTACGCTCGACGACCACTGCCACACTCACCGCTTTAGAGTTGGCCGCGATGTACAAGAGCATAGGCTCCTTGTGAGTCGGAGCAGCCAATACGGGCGGTTTAGCTAGTTGTGGCTTCTAGGCTTCGAAGGCTTCGTTGGCTTCATTCGTCCAAACAAAACGATCAGTTTTCTTGAGCAACTAATAAAGAGGGATGGCTTTCTCCCCAAGGCGACTTACAAAACGACTTAGAGCCGCGATGCGACCAACCATCCACTGAACCTGATTGATATTGGCTAGATTTCCTAGTGAAGTGATCGCGTCAATTTTATCCGGGTGAGCTTCAATGCCTCGCTCTGATACCAGAAAACCCAATAACTTTCCTGCAAGAACACCAAAAACACACTTGGTAGAGTTAAGTCTCATCTGGTATACGAGCAAATTGTCAAAAGTCTCTCAGAAGTCCTTCAAAAGTGATTCCTTCTTCTGGGATCTGACAACGATATTGTCAACGTAGGCATGAACATTGCGTACGATCTGGCCATGCAAGAAATTCTGGATGCAACATTGATAAGTCACCCCCGGGCTCTTGAGCCTAAACGGCATGGACACGTAACACAAGGCTCCAAAGGGGGTTATGAAGGATGTTTTCTCCTGGTCCGCCACAACCATCTTGATCTGGTGGTATCCTGAGTAAGCATCCAAAAAACACAAACGCTCGCAACCGCCGTAGAGTAAATGATTTGATCAATACTGGGAAGGGCGAAGGTATCCTTTGGACAGGCCCTGTTGAGGTCGGTGTAGTCGATGCACATGCGGAAGGTGACATTCTTCTTGAGCAGCAGGACCGGGTTAGCCAACTATTCAGGATGGAAAACCTCAATGATGAACCCGACGGCCAAGAGACGGGCGACTTCCTCTCCAATTGCCTTACGATGTTCTTCGTTAAACCGACGAAGATACTTCGGAACAGGCTTTACTTTGGGGTCAATATTAAGATGGAGCTCAGCGAATTCTCTCAGCACATCTGTCATGTGTGAAGGTTTCCATGCGAAGATGTCCCAATTCTCACGGATGAATTCGATGAGCGTGCTTTCCTAGTTGGGATCCAGACCCGTCCCAATGGTGAACTTCTTGGTTGAGTCGCTTGGCGTGACGTCTATCACTTTTGTGTCATCTGTGGGTTTAAACTTGAGGGGCGGCTCTGAGTTGATTGTTGGTCTCTGATGTCTACTACGCAACCTTCTCCTTGTAGACTTTGTTGGGCCTCCAAGTGCAGAGGGTTGTAGGACAATAGCAATTTTCCCTCAAGCGGGTGACCTAAGGTTTATCAATCCGCAGGAGGCGTAGGATGAAGATGGTCTCTCTCAAGCAACCCTACAACCAAATAACAAAGTGTCTCTTGTGTCCCCAACACACCCAATACAATGTAAGTTGTATAGGTGCACTAGTTCGATGAAGAGATGGTGATACAAGTGCAATATGGATAGTAGATATAGGTTTTTGTAATCTGAAATTACAAAAACAGCAAGGTAACAAATGGTAAAAGTGAGCACGAACGGTATTGCAAAGCGTGGAAACAAGGCCTAGGGTTCATACTTTCACTAGTGAAGTTCTCTCAACAATGAGAACATAATTGGATCATATAACTAGCCCTCAACATGCAACAAAGAGTCACTCCAAAGTCACTAATAGCGGGGAACAAACGAAGAGATTATTGTCGGGTACGAAACCACCACAAAGTTATTCTTTGTGATCGATCTATCATAGAGTTCATACTAGAATACCACCTTAAGATACATATCAACCAAGACCCTAATGTCACCTAGATACTCCATTGTAACCTCAAGTATCCGTGGGCATGATTATACGATATGCATCACATAATCTCAGAATCATCTATTCAACCAACACATAGAACTTCAAAGAGTGCCCCAAAGTTTCTACCAGAGAGTCAGAACGTGTGCCAGCCCCTATGCATAGGTTCCCAATGTCACGAACCCGCAAGTTGATCACCAAAACATACATCAAGTACTCACATGAATCCACGTGTGCCAACCCATATGCATAGGTTCCCAATTGTCACAAACCTGCAAGTTGATCACAGTAGATAGACACGTGCAAGACATACATCAAGTGTTCTCAAAGACTCAATCCGACGAGATAACTCCAAAGGGGAAACTCAATTCATTACAAGAGGGAGAGGGGGAAGAACATCATAAGATCCAACTATAGTAGCAAAGCCCATGGTACATCGAGATCAAGACATCTCAAGAACACGAGAGAGAGAGATCAAAGACATAGCTACTGGTACATACCCTCATCCCTGAGGGAGAACTACTCCCTCCTCGTCATGGAGATCACCGGGATGATGAAGATGTCCACCGAAGATGGATTTCCCGTCCGGCAGGGTGCCGGAACAGGCTCCAGATTGGTTTTTGGTGGCTACAGAGGCTTGCAGCGGCGGAACTCCCAATCTAGGTTTCTTTTGGGGGGTTTCTGAATTTATAGGAATTTATGGCGGTGGAATTGTGTCAGGTGGGCCTACGAGGAGGTCACAAGCCTGCGCGCCACCACAGGGGGGGGGGGTGGCAGCGTGAGGGATTGTGACTCCCTCGTGGCCCATCTGACCTTCTCCCAAAGCTTCGGGGGTCTCTTTTGGTCCAAAAAAATCATCGTAAATTTTCATTCCATTTGGACTCCATCTGAAAATGGGCCAAAAACATGGAAAAAACAGAAGCTGTTACTTGGCACTGAGTTAATAGGTTAGTCCCAGAAAAGATATAAAATAGCATATTCAAGCATATAAAATATCCAAAGTTGACAAGATAATAGCATGGAACCATAAAAAATTATAGATACGTTGGAGATGTATCACTCTCTTGAGTGGCGTGATATCTGCCGGGTCAACATTGTCTTGGTGAAACTTGAGCACCTCAGCCATGCAAGCCGTCTCGGCATAAGCCGCATCTCCTTCCTCGCATTCTTGGGCTATTTTCCTGTCCCCATTGATTGTGATAGTCCCCCTAGGACCAGGTATTTTGAGCTTGAGATAAACAATATGGGCGGGCCATGAACCGAGCGTAAGCCGACCTTCCAAACAATGCGTGGTAAGGGCTCTTGATCTTGACCACCTCAAACAAGAGGGACTCGCTCCTGTAATTAGACTCCGTGCCAAAAGCTACGTTAAGTTTGATTCACCCAATAGGGTATGCCGACTTACCCGGAACAATACCGTGGAAACCCGTGGAAGATGGCATCAAGTCTTTCTCTCAGAAATTTATCCTTCAAAAGGTATCGAAATATAAGATGTTTATGCTGCTGCCACCATCCATAAGGACCTTGGAAAGGGTGTAACCTCCGACTTGGGGAGCCACGACCAAAGCCAAGTCGCCAGGGTTATCAACTCGGGGCGGGTGATCATCCCTACTCCAGGTGATGGATTGCTCAGATCAATTGAGGTACCTAGGGAGCGTTGGCTCAACCAAGCTAAAAGTTCTATGTTTCACCTTTTGGTCATGTTTGCAAGTGCTGGTGGTGAACACGTGATACTGCCCGCTGTTCAACTGCTTAGGATTATTCTGAAAGCCACAATTGTCATTTTGCCGATGGGAATGTCCTTGCAGGGGTGGTTGCTGAAACACGCACTGCGGGTTGTACCGCTGTTGATTGTGAACCTCGTACTCTCCGACATTAGAGTGTGACCCACCCTGCGAGCCCGGGTTAGGGAAGCCACCAAACGGGCTTCGGTGTAACCCGGGCGTGCCAAACTGTTCCTGTCGCCCACCTTGGTCACCTCCTTGACCTTTATTGAGCGCCTCGGCTCGGTACTCCTACATCACGTAGCAATCCTCCCAAGAGTGGGTAGATGGTCCTTCGGCGGTGGCGTGCTGTGGGTAGGGGCCTTTGAGCATCTCGTGATAGTTGCATGGTTTCTTCCCGCAGAAGCCCCTTTTCTTCTTGCATTGGTTCCCATTGCTGGCATTTTTATTAGCGAGGAAGTATGTGGAACCTTCTTGCTATCTCATTTTACTTTGCCCGTCGTGCTTGTAGTTGCCCCACCCCTGGAACTTAGAGTGACCTTTTGATGACTCGCCTCTCCTGGAGGTGCTAACCTTGTCATCATCTTCCCGGGGATCTTTAGTGTCGTCTGACTCGGTATACGTGGTCAGGGTGTCCATCAACTTGCCCATGTCTTGTACCTTACGCTTGAGTCGCCCAATCTTGAGAACCAAAGGCTCTTAATGAAAAAATTTCTCCAGAATTAGCACTGCCTGAGCCGCCGAGATGCCATCTGATGAATCAATGACCTCTGCAACCCACATCGTCCAATGATGGGGCGACTCATCCGGTCGTTGGACGCAATGTTGTAGGTCAACGATGGTCATCGGGCGTTTGCAAGTTCCTCAAAAATTCTTGATGAAACGTTCCTTCAATTTTTCCCAAGTGTTGATGGAGTTGGGCGGCAGGTTTCTCAACCATGTGCATGTCGTTCCCTCGAGCATCACGGTAAAATACTTGGCGCAGACCGCCTCATTCACATCGATCATATCCATTGCAAGCTCATAACTCTCGATCTATGACCCTGGCTCGAGATCTGGTGTGTAATTGGGTACCTTTCTCGGTCCCTTGAAATCCTTTGGCAAACGCTCATTGCGGAGAGCGGATGTGAAACAGGGCACCCCAACGTGCCTGCCGCCTGTATCAGTCGGTGCGGGAGGGGACTGGGCGTAAGCCGGATAGCCTTGACCCGCCGCAGCTGCCGTCTCCATCAGGCGCGCGGCTCGCACCGCATCCACAAGGTCTTGGGCTTGTGTGTCGTGCATCCCTGGCGGGTTGGTCTGTGGCAGACGTCGTTGCTCGCTGGTCACCGCGGGCAGGTCATCATGGCGACTCCTCGTGTGACTCGCCTGGGCGTGGAGTGTAGCTGGTTACGACTATGTGAATATTGCACATGTTGGACCACCGTCGTTTCCATCATCTCGATGTCATTTCTCGCCTCCACTTCAGCCGGGGAGTTTCTGTAAATTGGGAGAGACTCCAAATGGTTGGTTGCCACGAGCACGTTATTAACGGGATTCGAGAACTGACCCCGTGGTGTCTGCAAGCGGGGTGCGCGGGCCTCCGTTTGCTAAGGTGGTGGCGGGTTAGGCGGCGGGCGAGCCGGATCATCCCCTAGAGCAGCCTGCCAAGGCCGATCGGGTCCCATCCCGGGGGTATGCGGGTTGTCGAAGAGGCGAGTAGGATTTAGATCGGCCGGGAGGCGACCATGATGTCTCCTCTAGTGGCTAGCATCGGAAGCACGCTCTTGTCGCTCAAGCCGCCAGCATTCGGTGTTCAACAACTCTGTCTCCGTGGTGATTTGGGCCTGCTGTGTCGCCATCCTGATGGCTTCCGCCTCCACGTCCCGCTGAGTCTTGGCCATCTCCTCCCACAGCTTTGCCAGTTCAGCGTTGATTGTTTCCTAATTCTCTGCTGTTACAATGATCATGATGAGTTTGGCTGTCTCTGCTGCCAAGTCCGCCATGACTTGAGGTGGAGCTTTCAACGACCCGCCAGTCTCATTGTTGCCCACCGGGTTTGGCTGAGGCGGTGCTGCCCCCGCCATGTAGATGGCAACTTGTCGATGGGCTCCTGCAAAGTCCTCGGAGTTTTCCACCCATGGCAACCCTCCGAGTTGTCCCTCGTAGAGAGGTTGAATTGAATATGTGTCGCACATAGATGACTCGTCGTCCGAGTTGACGGGGGTGATCTCCTGGACTACCGGCTGATCCTGTAGGTTGACTCCCTGCGTAAAGCCGAAGAAAACGTGGCGTCCCCTGACCTGATGTGTAGTGGGGTGCGTGTATAGGGCCGGCTCGACGATGTCGGTGAAGGTGTCCGGCTGAGGTATGGGTGCCCAAACATGCCGATGAAGACGTGGATCTTGCCAGAGGGGACCATGTAACCAGATTCGATTGAATCGGCTTCAGGCCCCCACTCCGAGTTGTCGATGTAGTATTTTCCACGGCGGCTCTTCGTCATGACGCCGACCGCATAGCTTCCTGACCCTGGAAGGGCTCCCTTTGAGAACTCAACTCCACCGTGCGCTATCCCCATGGTGGGCGCCGACTGTCGTGGTTATGTCATGGCAGATTTCCTCGTGAAAGGACTTAGTGAAGGATCCATCGCACCTTGGTGGCGACTCAAAGGGGGTGAGCGGAAGCGAGACTCAGATTTTACCCAGGTTCGGCCCCTCGTGTGGAGGTAAAAGCCTACGTCCTGCTTTGTGTATATTGATGATGGAATGGATTACAAGGAGGGCGTAACTCGCCTGACCTAGTCATGCCACGTTACAGATCGTGGTCTTCCATATCTCTAAGTGGCCGTGTTTACCAAGCCAGGAAACCTCCTTGGCGGCTTATCTTCTTCATCAATCCTGAACCGCCGTCCGGCTCATGGGCCCCGGCGGCCTTTTGAAGAATATCTCTCGAAACGCCTCCGTCCTGGGCCAAGGCTTACACTAACCATGTATGAGTCACCACTTTTATGACCCGGCCCAATTAGGGCGGGTCACACCGAAGGTAATATCCCCAACAGTGTGCATATGTGGTATCCCTTGTTTGTATGTCCTGAGAGGTTACTGAGAGCAGGCCAATCATTGATGGTTACAAACAACAACACATGTAGGCCAAATTCTTGCTGTTTGTGCTCATCCCAGACACGAACACGTTTCCCATTCCACAGCTATAAAAGTTCTTCAAATAATGGCCTTAGGTAGACATCAATGTCATTGACGGGTTGCTTAGGGCCTTGGATGAGCACTGGGAGCATAATGAACTTCCGCTTCATCCACAACAAAGGAGGAAGGTTATAGATAAATAGAGTCACGGGCCATCTGCTATGATTGATGCTCTGCTCCCCAAAAGGATTAATGCCATCTACACTTAAATCAAACCATACGTTCGTTGTGTCACCTTCAAAGTCCCCCCACCTTCTCTCGAGTTTTCTCCACTACCACCCATTAGCGGGTGCTCTCAACTTCTTGTCTTTCTTACGGTCTTCCTTGTGCCATCGCATCAACTTGGAATGCTCTTTGTTTCTGAACAAAATTTTCAACTATGGTATTATAGGAGCATACCGCATCACCTTTGCAAGAACCCTCTTCCTGGGGTGCTGGCCCTCAACATCACCAGGTTCATCTCGTCTGATCTTATTCCGCAATGCACCGCATACTTGGCATGCGTTCAAATCCTCGTACTCACAACGGTAGAGGATGTAGTCATTAGGGAATGCGTGTATCTTATGCACCTCCAATCCTAGAGGGCAGAGAACCTTGTTTGCTTCGTACGTACTATCACGCAATTTGTTATCCTTTGGAAGCTTCGTCTTCATTATTTTAAGTAGATTTCCAAATCCCTTGTCAGATAAACCATTCTCTGCCTTCCATTGCAGCAATTCGAGTGTGGTACTGAGCTTTGTGTTGTCATCTTCGCAATTTGGGTACAACCCTTTTTTGTGATCCTCTAACATGTGCTCGAACTTCAACTTCTCCCATTCACTTTCACATTCTCTTTGTGCATCGATAATGGCCCCGCAAAGATCATCATCGGGCACATCGTCTGGTGCCTCTTGATCTTCAGCTTCCCCCATTGCAGTATCACCATATTCATGGAACATAGGATCCGGATAGTTGTCATTATCCTCTTCTTATTCATTGTCTTCCATCATAACCCCTCTTTCTTTGTGCTTGGTACAAACATAATAGTGGGGCATGAAACCCTTCTCAATCAGGTGGACGTGAAGGGTTTTCGTGGAAGAGTAATCCTTCGTATTCTCACAGTTAACACGTGGACAGTACATAAAACCATTGTGCTTGGTTGCCTTAGCCACACCGAGAAAATTAAGCAGGCCCATAATGTAGTTCGAAGTGTGTGGGTCACCGTATATCCATTGGCAGTTCATTTGTATTATGAAATTAAGTATATCTAAAACCATTGTAGAACATCATGAATAGAGAAATGACCAAATTGATACAAGTTCATCGTCACATTAAAACCAAAGTACAGTAGTGATCAAATGTTATTACTGCAAAAATAAATACATAAAGTTTATATATAGTTCACATAAAACAACATATAACTATGTACAACATTTAAATGCAACAACAAATGTGATCAAAATCGCAACTAAGGTAACAATTGACCCAACAGCATAATGATACCAAGCCTCTTTATCAATGACATATTTTCTAATATTCATAATATTCAAGCACATTGCATCCATCTTCAACCGCATTGCATCCATCTTGATGTTGTGATCATCGACGACATCGTCAACATGCAACTCCAATTCCATATTCTTCTCCTCAATTATTTTCAATTTTTCTTCAAGTAATTGTTTTCTTTTTCAACTAAATTTAACATCTCGACAAGAGGGTCGGTTGGAATTTCCGGTTCACATACCTCCTAGCTAAAAACATCCATGTCACGTTGGTCGACATAATTGTCATAAACACTAAATGAAACAAATAGTTATAAAAATATACCATGTCCGAATCATAGGCCGGACGAGGGCCAACGTGGCTGGATACCAAACCATCGCACTATATAATAACAAACAATAATAAAAGTAAGAAATTTATACAAGTATCTTTCTAAATCATACAAGTAATAATTTGTTTTCTTTTAATAAGAAGATAAGAACAAGAGGCTCACCATAGTGGTGCCGGCAACGAGATTGGTGCAGACGATCGACAATGGCGAGGACGGGGACGGGACAACACCCTACAAATGTGCAGACTCAAAGAAGTTAATTTGAGCTGAAATGGTGCATCTAAATCAAAAGAACTCTCACATACACTCCTACACTAAAACCACAAACCACTCTACTTCTAAAGTATTTGAAAGAGCTAAACTAGTAGTGGGAGATGAAAGGATGAAGTAGCTAGCCTTTTAGACCACCTGTGTAGTTGGTGCACTGCCAAACCTAAAAACATCTTGAAGAAAATAGAGCTTGGAGGTCGAGCTTGGAGAGGACAAATCTGAAGTCTGGCTCGGTCATTTCATCAAACACCTCATGTGCATAGGAAGGCAGAACAAAGCAGCACACACACCTCCCACCTACTACTGGAAAAAACAAAGGAGAGGGTGGGCAGGGGTGAGTATACATAGACAACACTTAGGTCCCAGTTGTCGGCCAGAACTGGGACAAAAGACCGACCTTTAGTCCCGGTTCCAGCCATCAACCGGGACTAAAGGTTCTGTGCTAGGAGCAAGGACCATTGGTCCCAGTTCGTGTCTGGAACTGGGACCAAAGGGGTCAGACGAACTGGGACCCTATCCTGGCCGGCGCCGTGGCCTCACGAACCGGGACTGATGCACCCATTGGTCCCGTTTCGTAATAGAACCGGGATTAAAACCCTTTCATCGCCTGGACCAAAGCCCTGTTTTCTACTAGTGAACGCATCGGAGCAGCCCTAGCTTAGTTGTTTTAAAGAAGTATATTGTGTCTTCGTCAATCTCAAGATATTGTATCACTTGAGTATCTTGAAGATCTTTGGGTAGCACACATGTGTATTCAAACTTAAGAGTGATTGTATGTGCCTATATTTGAGCATGTGTGTTATATTGTTCTATATAACAGTACCAAACACCAAAGGAAAAACCAAATAATGAGCTAAATAAAAACAACACATCTCAGCTCATATGGGTTTGTAAAACTGAGCGTATGGCACTAGCACCGGTGCTTGTATTTTTCTGGTTATTCCACACTCTCGTTATATTCATTAAGTGACAGGAGCAATTCCTGTTGACCATGAAGACATTTGTTGTGAATTCGTCAATCGCAGGATATTGTGCCCGCTTCGTATTTTAAAAAAATGGATAGGACGCATGTGTATGCGTTCTTAGTGGTAAGTGTATGTACGTATACGTGAGCATCCACCTACTACTGTGTTTAATAATGATAGGAGGACACACGTGTATTTGTTCTCAGGGGTGAGAGAATGTACATATATATGAGTATTTGCGTTGTACTATGTTAAATAAAGATAGAAAAGACCTAAGTGAAAAACCTAATAGTTAAGAAAATTAAAAATAACACATGTCAACTTGAGACACACTCACACCAAGTACGTCCAACTCATAGGAGCATCCCTAACTAAGTAGTTTTAAACACGTATGTTGTGACTTCGTCAATGTCAAGATATTCTACCAGGTGAGTATTCGAAGGTTTTTGGATAGGACACATGTATATGAAAACTTAAGGATGAGTATATGTGCGTATATGTGAGCATGTGTGTTATACTCTTTTAAATAACGGTAGCAAACACCAAAGTTAAACCTAATAATGACCTAAACAAAAAACCAACACGTGTCACCAAAGGTGGGTTGTAAAACCAAGTGTATGTGTTGTACTGTGTTGGCACTAGCACTGGTGCTCGTATTTTTTTGAATTTATTTTAGACTCTCACGATATTTTTTCAATGGCAGGATCAGTTCCTGTCGATTATGAAGAGTATTTGTTGTGAGTCGGCAATCGTAAGATATTGTACTGACTTCGTATCTCAAATTGTTTTGGGTAGGACACACGTGTATGCGTTCTTAGGGGTGAGTGTATGTACGCATATGTGAGCATCTCTGTTGTACTGCATTAAATAAGTATATCAAGACACATTTGTATGCGTTCTTAGGGAGGGGTGTATGTACATTGATATGAGCATCTGCATTATACTTGGTTAAATAAGGATAGCAAACACCAAATTCAAAACCTAATAGTAAACTAATTAAAAACTAACACGTGTCAACTAGAGATACATTCACAACAAGCACCTCAAACTCATAGGAGCAGCCCCAGCTTATGTGTTGTAGTATGCTGCCACTCACACTCATGCTCGTATTTTTCTGATTATTTTAGACTCTCGTGATATTCATTCTGTGGTAGGAGCAGTTCCTGTCGATGTATGAAGATATTGTGCCAGCTTGGTATCTCAAAGTTTTTTTGCTAGGACGCACGTGTATGCTTTCTTAGTGGACACTGTATGTACGTATATGTGAGCATCTCCATTATACTGTGTTAAATAAGGATAGCAGGACACACGTGTATGCGTTCTTAATGGAGAATGTATGTACGTATATATGAGTATCTGCATTGTACTATGTGAAATAAGGATAGAGAACACCAAAATGAAAACCTAATAGTAAAGTAATTAAAAACTAACACATGTTAACTTGAGATACACTCACACCAAGTACGTCAAGCACATAGGAGTAGCCCGAACTTAGTAGTTTTAAACACCTATTTTGCGACTTCGTCAATCTAATGATACTGTACCTGCTGAGTACCTCGAAGCTTTTTGGTTAGGACGCATGTGTATGCAAACTTAAGGGTGATTGTATGTGCGTATATTTGAGCATGTTTTTTTACTGTTTTAAATAACGGTAGCAAACACGAAAGGAAAAAAAATCTAATAATGAACTAAATAAAAGAAACACGTCTCGGCTCATATGGGTTTGTAGAACTTAGCGTATGTGTTGCACTATGCTGGCACTGACACTGGTACCCGTATTTTTCTCATTATTTAAGACTCTCGTGATATTCGTTTAGTGGTAGGAGACGTTCTTGTTGACTATGACGACATTTGTTGTGAATTCATTAATCGCAAGATATTGTGCCGACTTCGTATATTAAAGTTTTTTGGATAGGACGCACATGTATGCGTTCTTAGGGGTGAGTGTATCTACGTATATGTGAACATCTGAATTGTATTGTGTCAAATAAAGATAACATGATGCACGTGTATGCGTTCTTAGGGATGATTGTATGTACATATATATGAGCATCTGCGATCTACTATCACAAATAAGGATGGAAAACACCAATGTTAAAAACCTACTAGTAAACTAATTAAAAACTAACACATTTCAACTTGAGATACAGTCACACCAAGTACCTCAAACGCATAGGAGCAGCCATAACTTAATAGCTTTAAACATGTATGTTGTGACTTTGCCAATCTCAAAATATTGTGTCGACTGAGTATCTCGAAGGTTTTTGGGTAGGACCCATGTGTATGCAAACTTAAGGGTGAGTGAATGTGTGTATATGTGAGCATGTGTGTCGCACTCTTTTAAATAATGTTAGCAAACACCAAAGGATTAACCTAATAAAGAGTTAACTAAAAACCAACATGTGTCAGCAAAGGTGGGTTTGTAGAACTGAGCATGTGTTGTATTGTGTTGGCACTCGCACTGGTGCTATGATTTTTCTGAACTTATTTTAGACTTTGGTGATATTCGTTAAGTGGCACGAGTTGTTCCTGTCGACTATGAAGATGTTTGTTGTGAATTCTTCGGTAGCAAAATATTGCACCGGCTTCGTATCTCAAAGTCTTTTGGATAGGACGCACGTGTATGCATTCTTAGGGGTGAGTGTATATATGTATATATGAGTATATACGTTGTACTGTGTTAAATAAGGATATCAAGATGCACATGTATTCATTCTTAGGGGTGAGTGTATGTATGTATATATGAGCATCTATGTTATACTATCTTAAATAAGGATAGAAAACACCAAAGTGAAAAAGGTAATAGTAAACTAATTAAAAACTAACACATGTCAACTTGAGATACAATCACACCAAGTACCTCAAACACATAGGAGCAGACCTAATGTCGGGTAAATCGACACCTATAGGTAGCTCTAAGGGTCCCTTGATCGTTCGGCAGAGGGAGAGAGGTGGCGTTGAGAGCGGAGCTAGCAATCAACACCGGTAAGGTTGTTTACCCAGGTTTGGGCCGCTTGGCCGCTTGGTTTGTATTGGGGCTTACCGTAGGGTTATTTGCTACAGTAATTTAGCTGGTGATTAGCGAGGCTCAAATCCCAAAAGGTCCAACCCCAAGAAAACGAGCCTTGGGACTCCTTTTATAGGCAAAGGGGTCACCAACAGTGGGCCCACGGGTTGCATAGTGAGCAGGGTTCACCGCTTATCTTGCTACTATGTTGTTAGGGACAGTAAATGCCTTGTCTAGCCTGTGACCTGCATCAAGGTGGCTTCAACACGTACTCAGGTGGATCGACACCTGGGTGTTGCGCTGGCGCATAAGGGATGCGCTGGAGCGGTGGGACTGTGGTAAAAACGGGGGAGGACACTTGGCGAGCGAAGGGAGCTTGCTGGCCTGATGTCCTTGTCGGTGGACTTGATTATCTTCCCGGCAAGGAGGGCTTGCTCGGGGCTTGAACGTCTTCCTAGCAAGGAGGGCTTACTGGGGCCTTGCGAGTCTTTGCGAGTCTTCCGGGCAAGGAGGGCTTGCCGGGGCCTTGTGTGTGGAGCTTTTGTACTCTACGCCCTGAGATACGGGACGTGGCCTCAGTCGGTTTTGGTTTGTCTTCCTGGTAGTCTTCCTCGTCCGCTGCCGCCAAGGGCGTTGCCGGTGCCCGTGCACAAGTCTGGGGCACACCAGACTCTAGTCTCTAGTGCACCGATGATACGTCCCAAACGTGTCTATAATTTCTGCTTGTTCCATGATCTTTTGGGTGACATTGTTATATGTTTTGCTACACTTTTATATCATTTTACACATATTTGTACTAACCTACTAACTCAGTGCACCCAGTGCCAGTCTATGTCTGCTGATATCTATTTTGCATGGGCTTTTACCCAATTTTCCGAAGCCCGAAAAATTCCAGAAAAAATATAAAAAAAAAATTAGCGAAACAGAAGCTTCTGGATCACGGAAGATTGGTGAGAGGGGGGCCACGGGCCTACCAGGCGGCGTGCTGGCGCGGCCAGGCCCTAGGGCGCGCCAGGAGGTCGCCTGGGTGGGTCCCACCTCCTCCGGTGCCGTCCTTTGGCCTATATTTAGAGTCCCGAAAGGAAATCCTTGCACACTTTCTGGAATCGCGCATTTCTCCATCGTTCCACCACCGCAGTGCTTCCGAGATCGGGAGCGTCAGGAGACCTCTTCCCGGCACCCTGCCGAAGGGAGGATTGACCTCCGGGAGCTTGTCCACCACCATGGACACTTCTCGGACGTGCTGTGAGTAGTCCTCCTTGGACCATGAGTCCATGAGTAGTAGCTATGTGATGTCTTCTCTCCAATCTTGTTCTTCAATGGTTAGTCCTTGTGAGCTGCCCTACATGATCAAGGCATCTATGTAATTCTTTTGCTATTGCTATGCTCGGTTTGTTTGGATCCGATGGATTATGAATTATGTTCAGATTGCTATGAGTTATATATTTGATCATCCTTTTATATTATGTTCCTTAGTGATTCATGCATGTTCTCCATTGCTATTTATTGCTTTGTCCAAGTAGTATATTGTAACTCCAAGAGGGAGTGTTATGCATGATTGTGGGTTCATGCCGCTCGATGTCTAGCTTGAGTGACATAAACATGAGACTAGGGGATCTTCTTGTTCCCACCAGGGAGAAAACACCGCTGCTTGTGACCACGATTTTAAGGGTTGTTTACCTTACGCATAGTTCGTTAATGTAGTTGTCCATTGCTTTGAGTTTACACTTTGGGTGGGGCTGACAACTTATGACCGAAGAGATGTTCTGGATAGATATATCAAGGTGGATGATTAGTAAGTAGATGTTGTTGAATAAACGGTCTACTTGTCTTGGCGTACTGCCCATTACTATTAAACATGTAACTATCGAGTAGCATAATTAGCATTGCGGTGCGATCATAATTCTTTCTATTGCCCAACTGTGATTTGTTTACCCAAGCATAGTTGTTTATCATCTTTTGGGAGACAGACGTCACTAGTGAACATCACGTGACTCCGGTCCATACTACCATCATTGTTTACACCTCCATCATTTACCGCTTTCATTTACTTTTCCGTTGTAATCACTATTACTTTCCGCTCGTGTTTTGATCCTTTGCAAACTACAAGGCCGGAGAGATTGACAACCTCTCTATACTCGTTGGGAGCAAAGTTATTTGTTGTGTGTGCAGGCCCATGTCTTCTGCTAGCGCCAGGGTGGAAGACACCTACTTGTTGAGCCTCGGTGTCCTCTTGGTTCGGTAAACCTTACAGTCTTCGTGTAAGGAAAATCTGTTGTTGACTACATCTCTACCTTCCACTTGGGGTAACCAATGAGGGGAGAGAAATATATCCATCAACTCGTCATCAAGCAAATTTCGGGCGCCGTTGTCGGGGAATCCAGTCTTCAAGATAAGGGAGTTGCACTCTATCTTTTATCTTTGCTTTTTAGTCTTGTTAGTTTGCTTTTTAGTTTTTGCTTCAGGGTCTTCTACCAAAACCCACAAAAACTTCAGTTGCATTGTTCTTGCTTGTTACTACTGCTATGGGTTCCACTGAAAACACCAAGTTGTGTGACTTCACTAGTCACAACAACAATGACTTTATCTGCACTCCTATTGCTGCTCCCGCCACTGGAGCCACGTCCTATGAGATTAAACCTGCTTTACTGAACCTTGTTATGAAAGATCAATTCTCCGGTGCTGGAGATGATGCTGCCTTGCACTTGAACAATTTTGTTGAGCTTTGTGATATGCAAAAATATCAAGAAGTAGATGGTGATATTGTTAAACTTAAGCTTTTTTCTTTCTCCTTGAGAGGAGGACCTAAAGTGTGGCTTCAATCTTTGCCTAGGCATAACATAGATTCTTGGGATAAGTGAAAAGATGCTTTTATTGGGAAGGATTACCCTCCTACTAAGATTATCCAGTTGAGGAGTAACATTATGAATTTTAGGCAATTGGATAATGAACACGTTGCTCAAGCTTGGGAACGTATGAAATCTCTTGTTAAGAATTGCCCTACACATGGTTTGACTACTTGGATGGTTATCCAAACTTTCTATGCAGGATTGAACTTTACCTCGCAGAATCTATTAGA
Organism: Hordeum vulgare subsp. vulgare; assembly: GCF_904849725.1. NCBI lineage: Eukaryota > Viridiplantae > Streptophyta > Magnoliopsida > Poales > Poaceae > Hordeum > Hordeum vulgare. Next base: position 245,908,469 of record NC_058523.1, on the reverse strand, counting down.
CTCGGCCGTGGGAGGAACCTTTATGTCAACTACACTTGGTGCTGCCACAAATCTATTGGTTGAGGTGATGACAAATTATTCTCAATGGCACACCGAGAGAGCTCCAACAGGTAGGAAGGTAAAGTCTGTTGAGGAGATCTCCTTCCTTAATGATAAGGTTGGCATGATCATAACTCTACTTACTAAGCAAGCTCCTATTGATCCTCATGATCTTACTTTAAATTCTTTGGTTGTTCAAGAAAGATAGCAAGTTGATGTTAATTTCATCTCTAGGAACAACTTCAATATCAATGCTTATAGGAGTAATTTTGGTAGCAATCCTAGACCGTTCCCATCCAACCACTATGGGAACAATAACAATTATCCTAGCACCAAAAACTCCACTTATGAATTAGAGAGCATGATCAAGGATTCTATCACTTCTCAAAAATCGTTCAACAAGAGTGTAGAAGAGAAACTAGAAAAAATAGATAGTTTCTCTTTGAAGGTGGACAACATAGCACATGATGTAGATATGCTTAAAATTAGAACATCCCCACTTGAGGAAAGGAACACCACACCCATAAATGTTATCCAATTCCAAATTAATGAGAACATAAGAATGCTAGCCAAACTTAAAGATAGATGGGCTAGAGAAAAGGAAGAGGAAGAAAGAATTAAGAGCCTTCCTACACACACTACCATTGCTACTATACAAGTTGTTGAGGATCTAAAAATTTTTAGCACCCATCACACTCCTAGTCCCAATGGACCTTATCAATGGTTATGCTAATACCTCAACTATAGGACAAGAAGGTCCTTTGAATTTAGAGATTACCAAAACAATGAGCTTAGATGACATTACTACCACTTTAGTTAATGGTAGTAACCTTGATTTTGACAATTGTAGTCTCTCCGAAGTTATCACCTTTTTGCAATGAATGGCTAAAGATCTCCACACTAGTACGCTTAATATTTGTAAGTGCATCTAGTGCCCTTAGTGATTTTGGTGGTTTGAAGACTTACAGGTTAAGTAACTAATGTGTTTATAAGTGTACACAGGCTCTATAAGTTGTTGAGGAGTTTGAATTATACGATGAATATCGACCCCTAAAAATGGATGTTTTTGTATGAAGAAATTGGTCTTATGCTGAAGACTTTGATCGCGCCGAAACTGTGATGAAATTGATATTCCTCATGAAGATATTGAAGATGAGGAATTTGGTGTGTCCTGACGAAAATTAGTCTGAAGACTTTGAAGCATGAAGATTTATTCTTTCTGTTTCATTTTCTTCATTCTTGAGTCATAGGAACACCGTACTGTTAAAGGGGGTCGAGGTAATACTATGGAATGAATTTCCTCATGATGCTCAACCCGAGCCTAAACCTACAAAACCTCAAGTGAGGAATATGATAGACATGAGGATTCTCACAGTTGAGAGTTCCGACCGTTGACGCGATACCCACCACCTCACCGATCTTATCCACACAAATGGTCATAATATTTAAGGGCATTTATGTCAAATTATGTCTGGATGCTCCCAAGCTAGTTGGCTGCTCTGCGAGAAACTGAAACTTGTCATTTAGAGCAACCCAAATTCTTCAGAGTCTTTGAGAGTAAATCATCAAGTGAGCAAATACCCCAAACAGCAAACTACAAACCAAAAACCAAGTAATTGAGCATCACTGAAGAATTTGTTCCTCTGTGGAACTGAAGTCTTTTACCTTTGAGGACTGTGCATCCTCTAGACGGTTAGGCGTCATGGTCTAGAGCATCCAGCAGTCAATTGTGGATCGCCGGGTGACCGAGTTTGTGATGGTTTGGAAGCCTGCCTTGAAGACTTACCACGAGTGTTGGGCGAGGATTGTGTGTCCTTAGATCAAGGAGAATACGGTAGGGACTGTGTGTCCCGGGACTGTGTGTCCTTTGGTTTCTACACCAAGTCGCTCCAAACCAGACGTACGACTGTCACAGTAGTTGGAACTGGGTCATCAACAACAGTCTTCATCGTGATAAGGGTTCTATTTCTTCAACTCTTTCAATTCCTCAATATTGTGTGTTGAAGACTTTCATTGTCACTGTGTGAAGAATTTGCAGAAGACTTTCTGTGAATTTCCTCAACCTCAACTTCTTCATACCAGTTAATCTTCACCTTCTTATTCTCTGCCTGCATACTGTGCAAACCGATTCTCATAATCTTCATCAAGCAAACTGTTGTTGTAATCTTCGCACCTCTGATCCCGCGCTATTTCTGCTTCACTTTATTCATCAGTGAGGAATTCCTCAAAAGGAATTTCCTCAGTGATGAATTCTAAAAATCGCCTATTCACCCCCCTCTAGTCGATATAACGCACTTTCAATTGGTATCAGAGCAAGGTACTCCCTTGTTATGTATGATTTTGGTTTAACAACCAGGAATTTTAGTTATGTCGACTGTAGGTATGATCAATGTTACTGTAGGATGTCCTACCTTCGAAGGAAAGGACTTTCCGTATTGGAAGACCAAGATGCAGATGCATCTTCAGGTTATTGACAATGATCTCTGGTACATTGTGGAACATGGCATTCCCTCCATCCCTGCTACTGTCTCTGTCGTTTATGTGAAGAAATTCAAGCAACTCGATTCTCAAGCGAAGAATATGATCTGTGGCCATGTGAGCAAAGGTCAGTATGGCAGAGTGAGTGCTTTGGGCACAGTAAAGCTTATCTAGGATAGGCTGTCCAAAGTTAATGAAAGAATTTCAACTCAGCGTCACTCTCGTGTTGATGTTCCTCGCAATCTCTTCAATCGCTTCAAGAGGCTTGACAATGAAAGCTGTCAAGATACCTTTGATCGCCTCCCTGACATCTCAAATGAACTGCAAGCACTGGGAGCTCCAGACATCACTGACCATGAAGTTGTGAAGAAACTGCAAAGATCTCTGGATCCATCATTTGATACACCGGTTCTGATGATTCAAGAAAGAGCAGACTATAAGATGCTTGATTCTGCTTATATACTCGGAAGACTCAATACTCATGAATTCCAATAGGAATAAAAGAGAGATCTGTATGGACCAAACTACTCTAGACCTCGTGCGCTGAAGGCCAAAGCAATTTCCTCATCTGGAGAAGAAGACTCAGATTGCAGCATTGGTGATCTTCAAGAACTTGGACACGAGCTTGCAATGCTCGTGAGGAAATTCCAGAAGTTTACAAGGCATGGCCAGTTTGGTAAATCTTCAAGAAGAGATATGAGGAAATCAGAACCTTCATCTGAGAACTACAAGAAAAGAACCTACCACAAATGCAAGAAATCTGGTCACTATATTGCTGATTGTCCTCGTTGGGTGAAGGAATCAAAGAAGAAGAAATACAACGATGAAAGTTCTGATGGCTCAAAGAAAAAGAAGAAATCTTCAAAATTCTCATCCTCAAAGTCCTCATCGCACAAGAAGACTCGGCACTCATTGGCAAGGAAATGGATTCTAAGGAAGAATCTGAGGAATGTGATGAAGAGGAAGGTTGTGAAGAAGACCTAGAGTCCGGTGTGGCAAGTATTGCACTGGCTACCACATTCGTCACCAAGTAAATCTTCAACCTTGAAGAAAATGACAACGCTATTTAGAGTGATGACTATGATGATGATTTCGCTCCAACCTATTGCTTCATGGGCAAAAGTTCAAAGGTACCGCATGACACTTCCTCCTCTGATTCAAGTGACTGTGAACCTAATGATTATAAAAAACCTAGTTACAATAAACTTGCCAACATTGCGACTAAGCAATAAAGTTCCATTGAAAAGCTTCAAAAACTACTAGACAGAAGCGATGATCTGTTGTATGATGAAACGAATCATACTCAAATCCTCACTGAAGATATGAAAAGTCTTCAGTCTAGATTTGATAGTCTTCAAGATCGTTATGGCACACTCTTGGCTGATCATGAGAAACTTTCCTATGAATTTCTTCAAAGGAAACTTGATCTTGAGAAGTTGAAGATGTCTCATGATGATCTTAGAATGGAAAACGATTCATTGGTTGCTCAACAGATCAGTGCCGCTCAGGTTGAATTCACTCCACCATGTCTCAAATGCATCTAGCGTGAAACCGCCAATTCTTCACCAGGATCATTAAATGCTTCTATTGCTACAAATTCATCAACTGCTCATGTGGTAAAAATTCCTCGCTTGAGGATACCACAAATGTTACTGACAAAAAAACAGGTCTGAAGGAATTGTATGTGATAGGCATGTACAAAAGTCTCAAAGGGCATCAAACCCTTTGCGATGTGCTCAAAAAGCAGATTTTGAACAGGAACCCGAGGAAAGAAGGAATTGCTTTGAAAGGAAATTTAATGCTGATGGATCATACTAGAAACTTGAGCAGTATCCCGAAACCTCATGGGTTGCTGCTAAAGGACCTCCTCTTGATCCATCCAATCTAACAGGCTTTGCATGTGAATTATCCTATTCCTCAGATGAGTCATTTGAATCCAACTATAAATTGTTCAAAAATCAATCTCGTGAAGTATTTGCTCGATATGTTGGAACTAACTGCAGGAATGGACCACCCCTGAGGAAAATCTGGGTCCCCAAAAGTTACTTGGAAAATCTTCAGGTGAATGTCCTCATGACACCACCTGTGAAGAACCTGAACCCCATAACAAATTCCTCAGGTGGACCAAAGTCTTCAAGAGGATCAAAATCCTCAACTGGTCAGAACAATGCTTGTACTCCTGCTAATGCTTCTGATATGCAGGGAAATTAGAAGGGATATGTATATGAGCATTATACCTCAACTCATTATGTTCATAAATCCTCAAAGAACTTCTATGCCTATTCATTTGAGTACTCTAACCCCCTACTGTGAAGAAAAGTGCATTAGCTTCAATGCCCCCTTTCTCATATGGTGCTCGCAGGATGATGAACTATTTGCCACCCCTTCAGATGTGGGTGGTGAAGAATTTGAACTAATCACTTCTGCAGGTCAGGTCTCCAGATGAAAATCATCATGTGAAGAATTTATTGGAGACCTGAGGAAAATGCTTGATTGGATGCAAGCTAAAATTGATGAAATGATAACATTTCACACATCCTCAAATTTACTGTTTATGATGAAATTCCTATGTGATGAAATTGAAATCATATTCTTCAAGTCTGAAGCATATGAGATGGTATGCTGTACTAATTCATCTGTAGGATGACAAACCCAAGAGTACTGAGTGGGTTCTCGATAGTGGTTGCGCAAAACAAATGACTGGTGATAAAAAGCTTGCCGATGAAGATGTCAGTGACTCCATCACCACTGAATCAAATCACTTATGCAGACAATGGTAAAAGCAAGGTATTGGGACTTGGCAAAGTGGCTATTTCCATGGACAGGCACATGGACAAAGTGATGCTTGTTGAACCCCTTAGGTTTAACCTCATGTCAGTCTCAATGATTTGTGATCTTGATATGGTTGTTATCTTTGGAAAATATAGATGTGTAGTCATCATGGAATCTGACAGATCCAAAGTCTTTGAAGGCTGTACGAGAGGAGATTTGTACATTGCTGATTTTTCCACAGGTCCTCAACCAGCCACATCATCAACAGGGTATATCTTCACAAATTCCTCAAGAAAACCTCATCTGAACTCCTCATTGACAAGAAACCCAATGTAAGTTATTTCAAAGTCTTCAGTGCAAGATGCTGGATTAGAGATCCTCACCATAGCTCAAAATTTGCACCTAAAGCACATGAGGGTTTTATGCTTGGTTACGGAAAGGACTCACACACCTACAAAGTCTTCAACACCTATCACAACAAGGTTGTTAAAACTGTAGATGTGCGGTTCGATGAAACTAATGGCTCGCAAAGAGAGCAATTGCCTCCCATGCCACATAAATTATCTGCTGAGGAAGCAATCAAGTTCAAAGCTACTGAAGACATTGTTCCTACTGAGGAAATTGTTGAAGAAATCGTCCCCAGCACTGATGAAATTCAAGAAAATGCTCGTGAGGAAATTGCTCGAGAGAAAATTCCTCAGCCCACACAAAATCCTCAACGAGCTCATGCAAGGATTGCAAATGAAGTAGAACTTGACAAAATCCTCGATGACAACAACGCGCCAGGTCCTCTCACTCGCTCAAAAGCTTGACACTTAGTTAACTTTTGTGGGCATTCCTCCTTTCTGTCTAACACAGAACCCTCAAAAGTTGATGAGGCTTTCATGGAACCTAAGTGGATTCAAGCCATGCAAGATGAACTTCTTCGATTCAAGCTAAACGACGTGTGGGAACTCGTCAAACGACCAGATCCTCACAAGCACAATATCATCGGCACCAAGTGGATTTTCTGAAACAAGCAAGATGAGGATGGTCAAGTGGTGAGGAATAAGTCACGACCTGTAGCCCAAGGCTACACACATGTTGAAGGAATTGATTTCGATGAAACTTTTGCACCTGTTGCTAGACTTGAAGCTATTCGAATTCTACTTGGTTCTGCTAATAATCATAACATTACTCTATATCAAATGGATGTGAAAAGTGCATTCCTCAATGGTAAGCTTGAGGAAGAAGTATATGTTGCTCAGCCCCCAGGTTTTGAGGATCCGAAGCATCTAGACAAAGTCTTCAGACTCCAAAAGGCACTCTGTGGCCTCAAGCAAGCCTCTCGGGCATGGTATGATACATTGAAGGAATTACTCATGAAGAAAGGCTTCAAACCTGGTTCACTCGATCCAACTCTTTTCACTAAATCCCACGATAGTGAGCTATTTGTGTGCCAAATATATGTCGATGACATTATCTTTGGCTGTACTCACAAACGTTAGAGTGATGAATTTGCTTACATGATGAGTGAAGAATATCAGATGTCTATGATGGGGGAGCTGAAATTCTTCTTAGGTCTTCAAATTCGTCAACAACACAATGGCATCTTCATATCACAGGAGAAATACCTCAAGGATGTTCTGAGGAAATTCGACATGCATGAATGCAAAGGCGTCAAGACTCCTCTGCACTGATGAAAATGGTAAAGATTTCGATCAACAAGTATATCGCTCGATGATTGGCTCTTTATTGTATCTATGTGCATATAGGCCAGATATAGTGCTTACTGTTTGCATGTGTGCTCGTTTTCAAGCAAAACCAAAAGAATCACACCATAAGGCTGTGAAGCATATTCTTCGATACTTAGCTCACACACCAACACTAGGATTATGGTACCCCAAGGGCTCAAATCTTCATCTCATTGGCTATGTCGATTTTGATTATGCTGGTGACCGTGTGGATCGCAAGTCAACATCAGGCACATGCCATTTCCTCGAAAGATCATTAGTCTGCTGGTCCTCAAAGAAGCAGAACTGTGTTTCTCTCTCCACTCCGGAAGCTGAGTACATTGCTGCTGGATCCTGCTGTGCTCAATTGCTATGGAGGAAGCAAACCCTCAAAGACTATGGCATCAACATGAAGAATGTGCCTCTCGACTGCGACAATGAGAGCGCAATCAAGATCGCCTACAACCCAGTACAACACTCGAAGACTAAGCACATCCAGATTCGTCATCATTTTCTTCGGGACCATGTCCTGAAGGGAAATATCATCATTGAGCATGTGAAGACTCACATTCAACTAGCGGATATTTTCACTAAGCCCTTGGATGAGAGAACGTTTTGCAAGTTGAGGTGTGAGCTAAATATCTTAGAGTCTTCAAATGTTTTGTGAAAACATGCACACATCCTAACAATTTATGACTTAGATGTGCAACACAAGAAGAATCGATTTTCTTAAATCAATTAAGAATATCACTCTTACTGTGAGGAAATTAGAGAAGAAGTTGGTTCTCATGGCCCTACGACAATTGTACGCGGCGCGTGAAATCATCATTCTTATACTGTGGGTCACGCCGCCACCCAACTTTGAAACTCTTCAAGCTGTTTTTCTACAAAGTTGAAATTCACCAACCTGTCATTTTTTCACAAAATCCTCAAGATTTTCAAAATGATCAATTCTTCAAAATCCTTAGAAACGTTTGATGATTTGCATTTGCCTAGATATATATATATATAGACTGAGACTTCAAAGTCCTCAACATCATTCACTTATAGCTAAGTCTTCAATTTGATATTTCATCTAGGTGAATGTGATCGGACATGACTCCCCTCTATGCTATACTCAACACAGTCTATTCATTTCTTTATATGCGTTATACTTGAAATTTGTTCAAAATCCTCACTGTGTGCTTGTCAGCTGAGGACTTTGCAACGAAATCCTCAAATCTTCAAAAATGAATTTTATAACATTACACAATAACTGGACCCACTTCCCATGATCGGATAAGCACGATCTCCACCGCTTCAATTGGGGGCTCCACGTGTTGTGCGGAGACGAATAGGCAAGGGCACTTCGGTATGAAAGATTCGGCCGAACAGTTTTTCACCTCAGCTATAAATAGGCCCTTACCCCCCCCCCCTTAGTTAAATCTCTTCATCCTCTCGTCTTCTCTCCGCTCGAGCTCAACCATAGCGCCACTGCTAGCAATCTCGTCGCCGGTGAGAAACAGCTTCACTGCCTCGCCCTCGCCGAACTCACGCCAGATGCGGAATATCTTCCTCCGCTACCACCGTAGCTGACTTCTGCCGCCAAGTTAAGGCGCAGAAGATCTGAACCGAAGAGCTTCTCTCTTTTACTGCTCCTGGTCTTCGTGTTCTTTGCTCAGGGTAATTAAAATCTTATTTTACTGCCTTTGTTTATCTATTATTTCTCTTTAGATTCTCGAAATGTGTTTTTCCTTAGAGTGTCTGTCAGCCACGCACACTCATTCCACAAACACTTGATGAATTTCGCTAAGCCACTCAAATTCTTCATGAGATTCCTCAATTGTGTAAATTCTCAAATCTGCACAACTCTGGAACCCAATATCAGAATGCTTAGTTAAATTCCTCAACCCACTATTCCAATTCCTCAACTTCTAATTTATTTCAATTTCTTCAAATCTGAGAACGCATATGACCTCTCCAAATTCTTCGCACCCATACTCTGTTCACAGGTACAAATTGTCAGCTGATGAATCACTAGGTTCTCATCAACTTAACTCATTTGCAGCGTTCCTCGAAGAAACTTTACCAGTGTCATCAGAATCTTCAAGAGTGCATATTCCTTAGCAAAAGCCTCAGTTGAAGAAAATGGAAGATGACAGAAAGCAAAAGGGAGGAAAGAAGCTTGAACAAAACACTGTAGTTGATATTCCTGAAGAAATATATGCTGACTACTGGACCCCTGATGAGGAAATATATGGCAAGGAAACCATGGCGAAGTGCAAGATAAGGCTTCAGAAAATCGAACGCAGGTGGGCTATGGACTGGAACGAATACCGCTATGTAACTCCAAAATATGCGAAGAAATTTTCCCTCAAGCCACCTTGCAAGAGGCCTCCTCGGGGTGATCAACAAGCTGCTCATCCCTCCATTGTTGAAACAATTGAGAACTACCCTCATGAGAAAGGCAAACATTTGTCTAAGCTAGAGAAGAAAGGAGAAGCTGAAGTGAAGAAATTCAATGAGGACTCTACTGTTGTTGCCACTGCCGCCACCTCTTGAGCTGCTGAAGCCTATGGTACAACTATTCCTAAGAAGAAGACTGTGCCAAAGAAACCAAAGGCATTAGTGCCAAAAGAGCAATTACCTCAGAAGGCCGAACGAGTGCCAAAACCTTCAACAGTACCAGAGTACTCACAGCCTGAACAAAAGCTGATAGTTAAGCATCAGCCTGCTCACTCCAGTTCCTGGGTGCCGTCTGCCACGAGCTCTGCTACAAAGTCTTCACCACCTCTTTCGAAGACTAAAATGACTGCTGGAAGAGGCATCAGGCCCAGTCCGAGCAAGTCATCAACATTCCTTCTGCATCACAAGGAAGTGAGGAATTCGATGATGAAACTCTTCAAGCAATCATGATAAACAAGTCGGAAGGAGTTGCACAAGCCTTAGGCAGCTCTATTCCTCTTGCCATGGACTCCAAGGTTCTGTTGGACTTCATCAATCTCTGGTATGAAGTTCCAAACACTCCCATTGATGACTTGAAGCTTCCCCCTGGTGTCAGTCACATGGTTGGCACATTCATCAATGAGGCAAAATGGAAAGAACAGCAAGCCAAGAAAGCAAAGGCTGCTAAATTGAAGAAGGAGAAATTCCTCAAGCAGAATCACCTCAATCTGACGCCTGAAGCTCTTGTTTGAACTCAGGGTGAACTAAAAAACCTTGACAAATAAGTACACAAGACTATGTGATCGTCAGAGTGTCAAGGTTAATTTCATCAAGCTAGCAACAGATGTAGTTGATGAATACAAAAAGAAAGTTGTTCCTCCTGTGCAGCAAAAGCTACCTGAATCTAGCTACATGATTCAGCTGTCCGAAGAAGATGAAGCTGATGAACATGCTGCTCAGGAAAGTCCTCAAGATACTCGAGCTGAAGAATCTGCTCCAACTGAAGAAAATGTTCCAGCTCAAAAAATGCTTCAGCTGAGGGAACTTCAAGGACTGTGTCTGCACCAGCTCTTGAAGAAACAATTCCTTCACCTAACCCTCAAAGGTGAAGAAGATGATTCCGTTTGCATCAGACGTGAAAAAGACAAAAGCTGCTGAGAAAGAAGCAATGAAGAGAAAAACTTCAATGACCTTAGAATCCTTAGAGGCCAAGTGCCCAAAGGTCACTTAGACAGAGTGTTCAACTGCCCCTGTGGATGCTACGCCTCTAAATGTAGCTCCATCCTACTCACTGGTTCCCTTCAGAGTTGACTATGTCATTCCTGAAGATGATGAGGAAATGGAAGATGCTGAAGCTGAAGAAATCATGGATGAGGAAATACAAATTGATGACATTCCTCAATCCTCCACTCCTCAAAAGACCTCTGATGATGAAATTGGGTGCACCACTCGAGTTATTCATGATAACTTCTGGGAAGGAACTCATCGCTGTCCAAGGTCAACCCAAATCCCTCCTACTCCTACTGCAACAAAAATCCTCACAGGATCTGATGGGAAGACCTTCCGTGAGGAATCTGCTCAAGAATCAGCTGCATCACGTGAAGATAATGCAGTGACCAATGCTACAACAGCCTCCTCCACCAAGAAAATTCTTCAAGCTAAGGAAAATGCTCAGAATGAAGAAAATGCTCCTGGCCCAAATACCAAAACTGCTATTGTTGTGGTAAACATAGAAATGGCAATGATAGTAGCTCCTCCTCAAGAACAGCAGCATAATCTTCAACCACAGCAAAATCAGCCTTTTTGAGAAAGGCCCAAGTTTCAAAAGGAAGCATTCTGTGAATAACAGATGTACTTCATTTGCGCAAATCTGTATGATAAGCTTCGCATCAGGCACTGGAAGTTTTGGACGAGGAATCAACTCAACTACTATGCCTCTGTGCTCTGTGGGAGGAACAAAATATTTCAGCACAATCAAATTCCTCACTATGACATGGAAGAAATTCCTTGCTTCACTCCTGTCCTCAATGTTCTTCACGAAGCGGGATTCCTGCCTCTCTGCACTGACATTGGCGACTCGAACTGTGTCGGCGATGCTAGGTAGACACCTATGGGAATCAACGTGAAACCCCTGTGATTGTAGGGCGGGGAAAGACGACGTTAAGAGCAGAGCTAACGGTCAACACCCGGCAAGCCTTTTTACCGAGGTTCGGTCCGCTTACGCGTAAAACCCTACGTCCTTCTCGTCTGGTTGTATTAAGCGTTTTGTTGTTTGTTACAATGATCGATGATAACCGTCCTCTGGCCAATGTCCAAAGAGTCTAACCCCTTGTGAATGAGATAAGGGCCTCCTTTTATAGGCAAAGGGGTCACCTACAATGCTCGGTGGTAGGTTCATGAGAAGTTACAGTGAACCTAGAGTTGTTCTTATCCATCTACCGTTGTGAGGTGCATTAAATGCATGTTTTGTCCTTGTCAGCAACGTGCTGGTGAAGACATGTGTCCAGACGTTTCTACACCTGGATGCCGCGCTGGCGCATGCGAAATGTGCTAGAACTTGGGGGCGGTGGCACTGTGGCAAGGGCTATCGCCCTTCAGTGCCTAGCCTCGTCATCCCGGCAAGGGAGCCTGCCGGGGCCCTGGGTCTTTGTCCCGGCAAGGAAGCTTGCCGGGGGTTTCGGTTGTCATCCCAGCAAGGGAGGTTTGCCGAGGTCTTGTACTTGGTGAGCTCATCACACCCACTAAACAGGCGTGGCCTTGGTTATCTTCCCAGCAAGGCAGGCTTGCTGGGGCCTTGGTAATCTCGGGGGTGCATCTTGTCTGGATCCTGCCATGCCCTACCGTCAGGGGCTCTTTGCGCCCGTGCACAAGTGTGGGGCACTAGGGACCCCAGTCTTTAGTGCACGGACGGGAGCCCCCGGGCCTGGGCCACACACGCGTGTGGAGCGTTGCTGGGCCAAGCCCAAAGAGGTTGTAACACCCTCATTTTTTCAACCTTTTTCTTTTCACCAAGGGATATTCACCCCAAAACTTCTTCCACATGTTCTCAGTGTCATATGATTTCAAATTCTTCAAAAACATTTCATTGCCCAATGCAATTTTGGCTAGAATAACTATTTCTTTTCTGGCCAGAATTTTCACTTTGTGAAGCAACCCTATTTTTCCTGTTTTAGAAAATTCCCAATAAATTACCTTAGCTCCAAGGGATCATATTTAGTTCAAATGTGTAAAAACATCTGATGATCCAGTACAAGTTTTGAGTAGGAAAACTCCGCTAAGTTTCTGTTAAACCTAAACGTTTGTGAAGGAAGTGCTAGCTAGGGTTGCACCAATGATCTGTAAATTTTTGGACATGTCTGCACTACTAAATAACACTCCTCCACCAAGTTTGACCATTAGCAGGGCTTGCATGTGAGTGCCATGAGATCATATGCATTTTGGACCAGAAAGATGATTTACAAAGGAACTATATTCATTTGATGTTCAAATCCTTTCAAACTTTGCTAGTCTGTAGTCTTTCCTATGCTGATTAACCCACACATGCTAGCTTGCCTTAACCCTAACCCATTTGAGCTCTAGATCCTCCCTGAATTTGCACACAGAAGTTGTAGTTGATGCTACACTTTGCAGGAATGTGTGACTGGTCGAACTAGAGATGGATGGTGACTGGTAAGAGTACGTTCGACGCAATGGACAAGGTCCCCGGGCTTGCGTGGCCTTGTGGCAGCCGTAACCGTGGTGAACACGGTACTGGCATGCCACAGCGCGCGTTCTCTGCAGCCCATGTGGCAGCCGAGCCGCTCGTGCTGGCATTCGCTGCCCCCTCCTTGTCTGTGGTGTCAATGGCGTTCCTGGCAGCCGCGTGGCACCTCGAGAAGGCCTTGGGTCACCGGAGAAGGTCGCCTCCGCTCCCTGCCAAGCTCCTCCACGTACCGAACAGTCGGCTCCAGCCACTGTGGTCGTCCGCGAGCCCTTAATGGCGTAGGAGGCGTACACTCTGCCATCCTCCATCACCTCAGCTCGCTCTCCGACGGCTAGCTCACCGCCCTGCTCTAGTGGCCGAGCTTATCCTCGCCGCTTCGGGAGAGATCGGACGAGCTCGTCCCCGGCCTATTTAAGGGTCAGCCCGACCCTTTCGAGCTGTCCATCCCCCTCCTGCAGCATTCAATTGGCCTCCCAAAGAGCGAGCCAAGGTCAAGAGGCCCTTTGGCCTTGAGTCATCGCCGGAGCTCCGGCGCTTGCAGCCCCTCCGTCGCCAGCTCCAATCACCCTCCCGAGAGCCCTTCCAACCACACCATCGAGCTCAGGGCTTCCCCCTGGCGCTCCTCGACCCCTGGCCCGAGCCAATCGCCGCCAGAACCACCGTCTCCGACGAACACCCAAGGCCGCCACCGCGGGAGAAGAAGGGGAAGACGCCGCTAGTCCATCTCTCGTCACGCTGCAGGTATGTGCGTGTTCGTCGTAGAGCAGCCATTCCATTCCCCCTAGTCCCAAACCTCGCCGTCGTCTCTAACGCCGGCGACCGTCGCCGGAGAGCCGCCACGTACGTGTCTCCTTCTCCCTCTCTCTGTTTAAAAGAGGCAGGCCCCACCTGCCAGTGGCTGAGGCCCGCGGCCAAAGTGGTAAGTGGAGGCGCCCCCTCCACTTTACGTCTTCGACGTGGCCTCTGTCAAGTTCTTTATTTATGTATTTATTTTCAGATTTGGCCAACAACTTCCACCATTTGTATCTTTTTATTCTTAAGTCCAAATCACTTGATTATTTCTTCTTACACTCATAGAATTTATGATTAATAAAAAGGTCTTATATGACTTTTTCTTTTCTTTTGTTATTTCAAATATATTTCAGAAGGAAACTTTGAAGACCAGGAGTGTTTGAACAACTCCATTGATCAAGGCAAGCCATTATATCCATGTGGTGTAGTATTGCATAAGCATAGTATATTTTCATGCATTATATTCACTTACTTTGCTATAAAATAAATTCCTAATAAATTATCAAATAAAAATATGTCCTTACTGTTATAAATCACTATGTTTACAATAACTTACTGGTTGATCTTGAGTCACCTGTCCGGGCATAACCGTACAACTACATCTTGCCGATATGGGACGGCCGTGACTTGAGCTGATCATGTGATCTTTCACCGGTACCTCAAAATAGGGAGGGTTATGCATGTGTGCTACCTTGGCCCGGTAGGCCGTGATAACCGTGTGAGCCCAGTGGAGTTGAGTTGGGCCCGTCCCTAGTTGGGACAGTTAAGTTTGGCCACGACGGTGGCAGGTGTCATGAGGACACGGGGCCACCCAGGGCAAAACTCCGGGGGAGAGTGATTGCCGGTGGTATGATGAGAGAGTCACGGGTCAGACAAGTCCCGTTGAAGAAATGCTGGTCCACCCAAATGGGATTACGAGGTTAGTGCTCCGTAGCGTTGGTAAAGTGTGCAACCTGTGCAGAGTGTCAAATCTATTCGAATAGCCGAGTCCACGGTATTGAATAGCCCGACCAGACCTGAGTAGATGGTCAATCATGTTAATATTAGTAATGATGGAAGAATTCTTCAACTGAGTGGAGATGCTTCATGAGTATCCTGGTGGTTGTGAGACAACCCCGGGCACGAGTAAGTTGATAATCAGTATAGCCAGTGGTATTATTCATAATTTGTTGCCATGCTATTGTTTGCTGCATTACTTGGTTATTGTGAGCTTGCAAGTACATTCCAAATACTCACCTGGCGTATCATGTCAGATGCAGGAGAAGTCGAGGACGGAGGTCCTGATGGTCTGTACTAGGAAGTGTCCACAACAGTGTCCCTGTGTATGGAGTTGCCGCTATGTTCCGCTATGCCGTAGAAATACTTAGTACTCTCAAGGCCCCACTTTGTTTCATAAATAATGTAGATACTGTTGTAGCACCAAGGGTGACTTTGGCCTCACTATCATTGTAAAATATGTGCTTGTAACCTTATGCTATCAATAAAGTCAGCTCAGTTCTGTTCCAAGTTGTTGAGTGTTTCCAGAAGACATGATCTATGGGTTGGAAACACTGGTAATCCTGTTCTTTGAATCGGGGTGCCACAACGCGTGGTATCAGAGCCACACTAACTATAGGACACCCTAGTACCCGCGTTAGCACGACGAGTAGTATAGGGTCATGAGTATGCATTTTCTTGCTGTATTTTCAGTGCTGCATTTGATTGTTGCATGGCATGCATCATGATTCCTTGTTTTACTAACCTTTGGCTTTGTGAGTGTAGATGGCACCAGTCTCGTATCATTTATAGTATGAGCCTGCACCATCCTCCTTCCCATCACTACTTCGGAACGTCTGGTGTCGAATGTACCCTCACAGCGAGGAACGAGTGCACCAGGTGTTTCGGGAGCAGCTTGCCGAGTCCGTGTACGAGTTCCATGCTCAGGCTTACATTGTTGCCAGCTCGGATATTGTTAGCTATTCTCGCTCTACTAAGGGTGGAACGGCTTCTACTCCAGAGATGGCAATCCAGTTTGCTGCAGTGGAGGCTCTCATTGACTTGCGCTACCACGAGGTCGAGATGCACACTCATCCAGGTTTCTTCCACTACCTCACCGTGTCGCCTTCGACACGTCGAGTCATTTTTGCGCCCGTAGACCCAACTTGTGACCGTGCGACTGCTGTGTTGTCTCGTTACGTGAGCCCCAGCTATCGTACGATTGTATCCCTGGCTGAGGAGCTATCCCGTCTCCGAGCGACACTCTTTATTGCAACTGCAGTTCCACTCCCACCCCAGTCTTCCGTTCCACCCCATATGCACCGCCAGTTCCACCACCACCTGGATTCGATATTCCAGTTAGCTCTTCAGTGCCGCCAGGCACTTCGTCTGGCAGCCGCCGTGAGACTCCTTTTGAGTGGGCCTCACCCCTTGCCACTCCTACTGCTCTGATGCTGAGGCGTCATGCTCCTTCTTCCTCGAAAGCAGGACCGTCTTGTCAGCGTTGTTGTGTGGCCTTTGCTCCGGAGGATGAGGTCAACATCATCAATTCAGACTCCGACTCAGTATTAGACGACAAGGAGTCAGAGGTCTTCTAGTGTTCATGCCATCCACGCCACTAGAGTCAAGGTTAGAGTTGCTGAGCATGCATCTTTGCATATGTCAACTACCGTATGAGCAGTCTAGTCATGATATTTCCTCTACTAGCTTGCCATGAATAATGTTGAGTCGTATTGTACAATTATGTTATTTGCTTATTCGCTTTTCCATGTGAACTCTTTCCTGGTGTTTTATGACCATGCTTTTCCCTTATGGATGTTGCTCATCGATTCGATATTGTGCAATGGGAACAATAATTCAGGATGAAAGGAAGATGTAGCCAAGGCGGTGATGGAACCCATATCAGTCGATCCGCTAGACAGGCAGGTCAACCACCAGAAGACGTACCACCTCCACCACCCACGCACCAAATACTAAGCAGATCATGATGTTTTTTGAGGAAAAGAGGAATCAGGATCTTATGGAATTTCTGAGAAGCATGTAGGCTATGGTAGGCCAGAATAACAACAACGAGGCAGGTTCCAAGTTGTCAGACTTTCAGCGCACTAAACCTCCCAATTTTGGCCAAGCCGTGGATACAATCGAAGCCGATGACTGGCTAAGGACTATGGAGAAGAAACTAGACATAGCCTGTTGCGATGAAGCAGACAAGGTTCCTTTTGCCACTCACTACTTAGAAGGGCCAGCAGCTATATGGTGCGATAACACAAAGGCAACATGGCCTGTAAAGAATAGATTACATGGGAAAGATTCAAGGAAGCATTCCGCAAATATCACATCCCTACCGCTAAAATGAAGGTGAAGCAAAGAGAATTCCTTGCTCTTACACAAGGAGGCATGAGAGTTGCCGAGTATCTGAACAAGTTCAACAATATGGCATGATACTCTACCCATGACGTATCCACTGAGGAAAGGAAGATAGATCGCTTCCTAGGAGGTCTGAATCATACTCTCCGTTGTCAGCTCTGTATGCTGGACTTTCTAGACTTCCAGACTCTTGTGAACAAGGCTTTCATAGCCGAACGAGAGCTTAAGACCGGGTACGATGACCGCAAGAGGAAGTCTGAACCCAAGAAGGACAACAAGGAATAGATTGCACAGAAGCCACGTACCTGGCAACCAAACAACACCGTCTACAAGCCTACCTGGAACAATAGTAACAATACCAACAAGACCGTGAGCCAGAACAAGGCCTTCGGCAAATAGCTAGTACTAGAGCATTGCCACTGCAATGGCACGTGTTTCACTTGCGGTCAAAGTGGACACTATGCAATGCAGTGCCCCACCAATGACGGAAAACCATCCTCTGACATCAAGCCGCAGGTCAACACCATTGGACGTTGCCTTGACCCTAAATATAATCAAGGACGCGTCTACCACATCTCCGCCGAACAAGCATGCGAAGCTCCGCAGTAGTTTTATTTGATTCATGGGCTTCCCACTCATTTATTTCGAGGAGTTTTGCCAACGTGCACAAATTTTCCCCTTCGTTGTTGGATAAAATCATGGTGGTACATTCCCCTGGATCTATGGTCAGAACAAATCTCATACACCGAGACTTGGAAATACGGATACAAGGAGCTACATTTCCAGCTACATTGATTGTTATCGAATTCTTAGGATTAGATGTGATACTCGGGATGGACTAGTTGACACCCCATCAAGTGTGTATCAACTGTGCCACCAGAACTGTGACGCTGGTTAATCCGGTCAGACAAACCGTCCAATTTCTTGCCGACAAGATGAAGTCAAGGAAAGGAATGGCATACCAAGCAAGTGTCACGGACATGAACTTGATTCAGGTGGTATGCGAATTTCCGGACGTGTTCCTAGAGGAATTACCAGGAATGCCAACTGACCGGGAGTTGGAGTCCCCGGTACTGCCCCAATTTACAAGAAATACTATCGTATGCCAGGCCCCGAGTTGGCAGAGCTAAAGAAACATTTGGACGAATTACTGCAAAAAGGATACATCCGTCCAAGCATCTCACCATGGGGATCACCAGTACTGTTTGTGAAGAAGAAGGATGGAAGTTTGAGAATGTGCATAGACTATCGTCAACTGACTGAGGTCACTATTAAAAATAAGTACCTGCTCCCACGCATTGATGACTTATTCGACCAGTTGAGTGGAGCACCAGTATTCTCCAAAATTGACCTCAGGACTGGGTACCATGAGCTGAAAATCAGAAAAGAAGATATACCTAAGACAACGGTCACCACCCGATATGGCCTGTATGAGTTTATGGTCATGTCATTCGGACTGACAAATGCTCCCTCCTATTTCATGAGCATGATGAACATGGTCTTCATGGATTTCCTAGACAAATTTGTGGTGGTGTTCATTGATGATATCCTAATATATTCTAAGGATGAAGAAGAGCACAAGCAACACCTTCGTGCTGTCTTGGAAAGATTGAGATCCCATCAAATATATGCGAAGTTGAGTAAATGTGAGTTCTGGCTAAAAGAAGTGGGATTTTGGGGACACATCCTATCAGAACAAGGTGTGGCCATTGACCCGAGTAAGGTAACATCAGTATTAAACTGGAAGATACCAGGCTCGGTGACCGAAGTCCGCAGCTTCGTGGGATTGGCAGGCTACTACCGACGATTCATAGAAGACTTCTCCAAGATAGCTAAGCCACTGACGCAATTGCTCAAGAAAAATTAGAGATTCATCTGGACAACAACATGCGAAATTATTTTCCTGGAACTAAAGACAAGACTAATGACCGCACCTGTCCTAATCGTTCCGGACATTCACAAAAGCTTTGACATTTACTGTGATGCTTCCCAACGAGGGATCGGCTGTGCGCTGATGCAGGAAGGAAAGGTTGTAGCATACGCATCTCGACATCTACGACCGCATGAAGAGAGCTACCCCACACATGACTTGGAACTAGCAGCCATGGTTCATGCCTTGAAAATTTGGAGGCATCACCTTATTGGACAACGGTGTGAAATATATACACACCACAAAAGTCTCAAGTACATTTTCACCCAACCAGATCTAAATCTCAGGCAACGACGATGGCTTGAACTAGTCAAGGACTATGACCTTGGGATCAATTATCATCCGGGAAAAGACAATGTGGTTGCACACGCTCTTAGTAGAAAGCCAGTCATGGTAAATGCGTTAATGGGAAGTATCCATCCGAGACTGCAAGTAGAATTTGCGAGTCTCAACATGATACTATGCGGTCCAACTAGTCCAGAGACCCTGGAAATTACCCCCACCCTCGTAGAAGAGATCAAGAAAGCTGAAGGATCAGATGAAGGAATCATGAAGATCAAAGAGTCGCTGCTGAAAGGGAAGGACAAATCCTTCCGAGTGGATGACCAAGGCATCTTATGGTTCGAGAAACGGATATGCGTCCCCGACCAGGATAGCCTGAGACAGCAAATATTCACAGAAGCACGTGATTCCGCATATTCTATTCATCGAGGAGGTACGAAGATGTACCAAGATCTAAGAAAGACATTTTGGTGGTCAGGAATGCGAAGGGATATAGCCTATTATGTCGTCTCTTGCGATATATGCAACAAGGTTAAGGCGGAACACCAAAACCCCGCTGGGTTACTACAACCTTTACCGGTTCCCCAGTGTAAATGGGACGACATATGCATGGACTTCATTTTCGGACTACCCAAGTCGACGAGGGGAAATGATGCTATCTGGGTCATTGTGGATATGCTCACTAAAGTGGCCCACTTTATTCCGGTAAAGACCACTTTCAACGCTAATCAACTAGCACAGTTAGACATGTCCCGGATAGTAAGCCTCCATGGAGTACCCAAGTCGATCACCTCAGATAGAGGCTCTCTATTCACCTCGGCATTCTGGCTACGACTACATCAAGCTTCGGGAACCATGCTGAAACACAGCACATCATACCTTCCTCAGACCGATGGACACACACAAAGAGTGAACCAAATACTGGAGGACATGCTTCGGTCATGTGCTCTCACCCATGGATCCAAATGGGAAGATAGCCTACCCTATGCAGAATTTTCTTACAATAATAGCTACCAGACAAGTCTGAAAATGTCAGCGTTCGAGGTATTATATGGAAGAAAGTGTCGTACCCCTTTGAACTGGCCCTAAACAGGAGATAGTCGCATTTTTGGAACAGACTTGATGTTAGAGGCTGAGAAACAGGTCAAAGACATTCAGGAACGCCTTCAAGCAGCCAAGGCCCGTTAGAAAAGCTATTATGTTCCAAAGCACCGGGAAGTGACCTTTGAACCAGGAGAATATGCTTACCTCCAAGTAACCCCCATGAGAGGAGTAAAAAGGTTTCGCACACGGGGAAATCTCACACCAAGGTATATCGGTCGCTTTCGAGTGATCATGAGAAGAGGTAGAGTCACCTATCAGTTAGAATTATTGCCCGAATTGTCTGATGTGCACGATGTCTTTCACATCTCACAACTAAGAAAGTGTATTGCACCGCCAATTAAGCAGGCAGATATGAGTGAGCTAGAATTGGGTAAGGATCTGACCTATGAGGATAAACTCGTCAGAATCTTGGATGAGATGGAAAGAACTACCAGGAGTAAGGTTCTCAAGTTTTATAAGGTACTATGGTAACACCATAGTGAGGAAGAGGCCACCTGGGAAAGAGAAGATTTTTGAGATCCGCATATCCAAACGTGTTCCCTGAGCAACCAAATCTCGAGGACGAGATTCATCCTAAGGGGGTAGGTTTGTAACACCCTGATTTTTTCAAACTTTTTCTTTTCAAAATATTTTGAAGTTTCACTTGCAAATTGGTGGATTTTCAAATTTCCCTCAAGCTAGTTGGATTGTGAGTCTGTGATTTCTTGTCACAAGCAACCCAAAACCTTTTCCCTCTTGCCAAAACCTTCCTTGGAATAATTTGCAATATCTAAATCTTTCAAATAATTCTTTTTCTATTTTGGGGAATTATGGCATCACCATGGGTTGTGAAGCAACCAATAATTGGGATAAGAAATTGACCCCACAATTTTTCCACATGTTCGGAGTATCATATGATTTCAAATTCTTCAAAAACATTTCATTGCCCAATGCAAAATTTTGGCTAGAATAATTATTTCTTTTGTCGCCAGAGTTGTCACTTTGTGAAGCAACCCTATTTTTCTTGTTTTAGAAAATTCCCAATAAATTCTCTTAGCTCCAAGGGATAATATTTCGTTCAAATATGTAAAAACATCTGATGGTCTAGGACAATTTTTGAGCAGGAAACACTACTAGAATTTCTAATTTTGTCGTTTGCCATGGCTGACGGCAAAGGGGGGAACCTGGAACGGCAAATGATTTGCCGTCCGTCAGCAGACGGCAAAGTAGACGGCAAAAAAAATTCGGTGAAGAGGTTCTTTGTCGTCTGCTTTTGTAAGGCGGAAGACAAAGAATCTTTGCCATGAGGGGGAGACGACAAATTAAATTGGACGACAGATCCACCAACGGTCCCGTTA
This sequence comes from Hordeum vulgare subsp. vulgare, assembly GCF_904849725.1. Lineage (NCBI taxonomy): Eukaryota > Viridiplantae > Streptophyta > Magnoliopsida > Poales > Poaceae > Hordeum > Hordeum vulgare. The sequence goes on along the minus strand of NC_058523.1, from coordinate 245,886,554 downwards.
AGTGTTAACGACAGGCCTCCCCTCTTTGCCGTCTGCCCCCCCCCCTTTGCCATGAGAGGGCTGACGGCAAAGGGGGGAACCATCCCCTCTCTCTCCCTTCCTTGCCGTCTGCCCTCCCCCCTTTGCCATGAGGGGGCTGACGGCAAAGGGGGGAACCAGCCCCTCTCTCTCCCCTCTTTGTCGCGTGCCCTCCCCCCTTTCCCATGAGGGGACTGATGGCAAAGGGGGGAACCAGCCCCTCTCTCTCCCCTCTTTGTCGTCTGCCCTCCCCCCTTTGCCATGAGGGGGCTGATGGCAAACGGGGGAACCAACCCCTCTCTCTCCCCTCTTTGCCTTTTGCTCTCCCCCCTTTGCCATGAGGGGGCTGACGGCAAAGGGGGGAACCAGCCCCTCTCTCTCCCCTCTTTGCCGTCTGCCCTCCCCCCTTTGCCATGAGGGGCAGACGGCAAAGGCTGAAAACAACCCCTTTTTATTTTATTTCTTATTATATCCAGCAATTTTCACAATAATCAGGATATATATATATTTGACAAAATTAAATTTGTTTCAGTACTCATAACCATATTAAAATAACTTTCATCCATAGTACATACGTATTATGCAAGTTGCATCCGTACCAAACCATATATTACTCCAGTTTCATCTGCATGCATACAAAGTTTCATATATATCCATATACTACAATAGTTTCAATACAAGCTTCCGTGAAGCCATGGTACAAGAAATCATATTCAAGCATTCCATCAATATAATCCAAGCATCTCGTGAAGTGAATCTAATCTGCAAAATGACAAATAAGAAAATTAGAAGAAGAATACTAGATGAAGAAGTATATATAGGTTATTTCGGACAGAACTTAGCTAAGTATAGGCCATTTAATAGCTAAGTTAGGTGGAATAGGTCATCTTGGAGCTACATAGCCTTATTAGGTCATTTAGGAGAGAACTTAGCTAAGTATAGGTCATTCTAGCGCTAACTTGGATAAAATATGTCATTTTGTAGCCAACTATGATTATTAATCCATTTTGACCTTATTATGTCATTTTGGAGCTAAATTAGTCATTTTAATGTGCTAACCAAGGTTCTTATGATGTTTTTACCTAACTAACCTAATTATGTCCTTTTGGAGGATAATTAGCTAAGTATGTATTTTTTGGGGAAAATAACCTACGTAGAAGAAGAAAGAGAAGAAGCAAGAAGAGAAGAAGCAAGAAGAGAAGAAAAAGTAGAAGAAAAAGAAGAAGAAGAAGGAGGAGGGGGAGGAGAAGGAGGAGGAGAAGGATAAGGAAGAGGAGAAGAAGAAGAAGGAGGAGAAGGAGAAGGAAGAGGAGAAGAAGAAGGACAAGAAGAAGGAGAAGAAGGAGGAGAAGAAGGAGAAGGAGCTTCTCTCCTCCTTCTCCTTCTTCTCCTTCTTCTTCATCCTTCTCCTTCTCCTTCTCCTTCTCCTTCTCTTCTTCTTCTTCTCTTCTTCTTCTTCTTCCTTCTTTTCATTTTTCCTCTTGTCCCCTTTTTCGAGATAAATTAGCTAAGAATGCCTTTTTGGAGCTAATTATGTCATTTTGAGGATAATTAGGTAAGTATAGGTCATATTTTATTAAATAGACCATTTTGGAGACAAGTAAGCTAATCATGTCATTTAGGTGGAGGCCTAGCTAACTATAGGTCATTTCGGAGCTAACTTGGGTAAAATAGGTCATTCCGGAGCAAACTATGCTTATTAAGCAATTTTGGATCTAGCTAAGCTAATTATAGGCCATTTAATACCTAAGTTAGGGGGAATATGTCATCTGGGAGCTACGTAAGCCTTATTATGTCATTTAGGAGAGAACTTAGCTAACTATAGGCCATTTTTTATTAAATAGGTCATTTTGGAGCTAACTAAGCTAATTATGTCATTTAGGAGAGAACTTAGCTAACTATAGGTCATTTTTTATTAAATAGGTCATTTTGGAGCTAACTAAGCTAATTATGTCATTTAGGTGGAAGCCTAGCTAACTATAGGTTGTTTCGGAGCTAACTTGGGTTAATTATGTCACTTTGGAGGATAATTAGCTAAGTATATGTCATTTTAATTAAATAGACCATTTTGGAGCTAACTAAGCTAATTATGTCATTTAGGTGGAAGCCAAGCTAACTATATGAAATTTTGGAGCTAACTTGGGTTAAATATGTCATTTTGGAGCTAACTATGCTTATTAAGCCATATTGGAGCTAAATTGGCTAATTATATCATTTTGGTGGAAGCCAAGCTAAGTATATAATATTCATGAGCTAACCAAGGTTCTTATGCCATTTTGAGCTTATTATTTTATTTTTGAGCTAAATTGGTCATTTTAATGAACTAACCAAGATTATTATGATGTTTTCACCTAACTAAGCTAATTATGTCATTTTGTAGGATAATTAGCCAATTTAGTCTTTGTTGGATGTGTCTAAGCTATGTAGAAGAAGAGACAGAGAAGAAGCAAGAAGAGAAGAAGTAGGAGGAGTAAAATAAGAAGGAGGTGGAGGAGGAGAAGGAGAAGGAAGAGGAGAAGAAGAAAAAAAGAAGAAGGACAAGAAGAAGGAGAAGGAGGAGAAGAAGTACAAGGAGATTCTCTCCTCCTTCTCCTTATTCTTCCTCCTTCTCCTTCTCCTTCTCCTTCTCCTTCTTCTTCTCTTCTCCTTCTTCTTCCTTCTTTTCATTTTTCCTCTTTCTTCTCCTCATGTCCCCTTCTTCGGGCTAAATTAGCTAATTATGCCTTTTTGGAGCTAATTATGTCATTTTGGAGGATAATTAGCTAAGTATATGTCATTTTTATTAAATAGACCATTTTGGAGCTAACTAAGCTAATTATGTCATTTAGGTGGAAGCCTAGCTAACTATAGGTCATTTCGGAGCTAACTTGGGTAAAATAGGTCATTCCGGAGCAAACTATGCTTATTAAGCCATTTTGGATCTAGCTAAGCTAATTATAGGCCATCTAATACCTAAGTTAGGGGGAATAGGTCATCTTGGAGCTACCTAAGTCTTATTATGTCATTTAGGAGAGAACTTAGCTAAGTATATGTCATTTTTATTAAAAGACTAGAAATAACATACCATTATCGTCATCACGGCGGTGAAGCACGGTGGCTCTGGCTTGTTTCACCTAGACAAGGCTACCCTAGAGAAGGCTCCACTGTAGAAGTGTCGTGCGATGCGTCTCGGGAGATATTTTTCACCAAACATTGTTTGCAATGTGTCGTTAGCATGAGGACACTCTTAAGATCACTGCACTGAAATGAAACTCACCGTCCCTGCCATGTTAATGACTGGCATCGCCGGAGGGACATGGCCGGTCTTATCACACATAGACTGTACATTTGGTTTCGAAAAGTCAAACTTTTTAGTTATTAATGAAACAGACATTAAAATGCAAGATTTGAAATAATATGAAGAAGAAACATACCACGAAGAGCTCGTATATGGCCGTCTTTCCGTCCCCTCTCCGCCTCTCCGCCTCCACCAATGCAGTCGTCCTCTCCTCCAGCTCCCTCATCTACTTATCCTTCTCTGCCATAACACCTGCATTGCCTCTCTCTCTTTTAGACTAGCAGCCTGCAACACAACTCATTGTTAGCATTGTAATCATATTGGTTCTAACACACAACATAATGCGGAAAGATAGTTGAGTCCATTAAACTAACCTCGATGGCGAGCTCGACTCATCGTGGACGAGGTGTTATCTCTGGACAGGAGCTCGTTTGGCGTGCCTTTATCTGCCGGAAAGTGCTAGGACAACGTATAAGGCCGTCTCCAATGGCGATCGAGCCATGGGGCCTCCCATTGCCCGCTATCATCACCAGCTCTGGATCAATAGGCCCCTCGCTCGGGTTAAAGTCCTCCCCTTTCCTCGTGTTCCCGTGATCTCTGTACTTCACAAGCTTGTGGTGGGAGGAGATGTTGGTGAAGTTTTTTGGATGCTTGAGGTCAGACTCAGAGAATGCCTTGACCTTCTTGTATGAGGCAGTATGGGCCATCGCATACAGGTCGTACATCTGTGGCACCCCCGTCTCATTGTGACGCGCCTAAAAGAGAGAGAGAGAGGAAATTTGTATTAGTAAAGGGGTCAATATAGCATTAAGAATGAATTGCATGAGGCATGAAGCAAACCACATACCTAGTTCTCGCCAAATTGGATTAAGTTGACGCTCCCTTGATGATGTGACACACCAACCATTTTGCTACGCCTCTCCTTGGCGTTGTTGTGGCTAGCCTCCCACGTTTAGGAGCACCACTGATCCACCAAGGCCTCCCAACAATCCATCTTATACACACACCATCTCGAGGGCACCTAAGTTAATAAAGAGAAATTTGAGCGCATAAGAACGAAATCAAGGAAACTAACTACAAAGCGTTAATAATATGTAATTACCTTCATGTAATGCTCCTTCTCCATCTTAGAATCACGACACTTCGCCATGTCCTTCCTAATACGCCGCGTGGCATAGTAGTCTCGAACAGCCTGCACCAGAGCCTCGTGCCGAACTTTTTGAAGTAGGCGGCGACATTCGATTTCGATCACCTTTGTCGCGTCCTCCTCGTATCCCTCCTCACACCTGTAGTAGGTCTGCAAACGAGACAACACCAATTAGTACAATAACTAGTTATGGTTGATTTATAATTGTGTGAAGGAGAAATTACCCAGAACTATCGGATCACCATGTCGGCCCTCGTGTGGCACAAAACACTGTCGATCTCCACCTCCGGCGGGGCCGGGGCACCCAAGTAGTGCTGCTAGGTCATTCCTACCTCTCGCTCCCGATCGGGCAACGTAACAAACACTGGGAAGTTTTGACGACAAAGCACACCAAGGACACTATTGGGCTTGCGGACACCCTTGGTAACAATCCAACCCCTGCGGTATGACAAATTAAAGCCAAAACATTAGACATTTGAGAAAACGTGAAGGAAAAAGGTTAAATAAGAGTAAATTAGCTTACTTGTCCCCATTTGGCTTAATCGACCACCTCTGCTCGCGGGTCGCCGGCACGAGCGGGAGCCCCGAACTACCACGCTAGTAGACGGTAGCCCCCTCACCCAGCTCCTCGTCGCTACCAGCATAGCCACCTCAGCCCAGGTATCCCACCGGGTCTCTGGGACTTACCCTCATCCCTGCTTTGCTCCGGAGTCGCCTAGAACGAAGCCTCTTGGACACGAGTCTCGTGGGTCGAAGGCTCGTCGACCTGAGGCTCGTCGACCCGAGGCTCGAGAACCGGAGACCACGTACCTCCACCTCAGACGAATCCACCCTAGATGTCCTGTGCTCAGGTGAATCAGCTTGGGGTGGTCGCGGAGACCGTGTAGCGTCCACCTTAGAAGGCGTGGCAGCCACCTCCCTACCTCTCCCACGGCCACGTGTACCTTTAGTAAAACATAAATACCAACTTGAGTAATAAAATGTATATAAATACCAACATGAGTACAACATAAATACCAACATGAATACAACGTGTACCTTTAGTACCTCTCGGCTTCGCGGGGGGTCGACCTCCTCTCACGGGGGGCGCTCCTTGTAGAGTAGAGAGCAACGCTCTTCGAAGAGGCGAGGCAGGAATGGAAGTACCCATCCCACCACCCGCCGACGAAGAAGGAGCCACGGAGTGCTTTCGACCCTTTCCCACCATCTTTCAACCCCTGTCATGACAAAGAGTAAATGAAATTAGTACAACATAAATACCAACATGAGTAATAAAATGTATATAATTTAAGTGTATCATCGTCATAAATACCAACATGACTAATAAAAATTGAATACCTAACATGAACTCAAAATTTATATAGTAATAGTTGAATACCTGACATGAACTAATAACAATCGTGCTAGTCTATATATGCTTCGGGGTCAATAAATGCATCATGATCATCACTATCATCAATAAATGCATCATCATCATCACTATCAGGAAGAACTAGCTCAGCTTTGCCAGTACTAGCCATTCATCCTCAGGGATAAAGCCACGCAACATCACCGGCATTACCCGCTTAATCCATATGTGCCAATCATGACTCTTGAGACCAAATATTTTCAATTTCTCAAGACTCGCTCCCCTCTTTAGATTCGCAGCATACCCATCATGGAACATCAACCACATTTTCACCCACAATAGCATTTCCCTCATAGCTGGCCTTTCAAGATTGAACCATGCCTTTCGTTTCGCTATGCTTTTCTTTCCTTTCCTTTGTCGCAAGTTTTGCAACGGTCTATCACATAGAGCCTCCAAGTCGATTCTAGCCTTAGGATTATCTTTTGACTTCCCCTCTATGCCAAACAATGTACCAAAAATGGCCTCCGCAATATTCTTTTTATGTGCATCACGTCGATGTTGTGTGGGCAAAGGAGGCCTTTGAAGTAAGGCAGATCCCATAAGCATGACTTGTGAGTCTAGGCGTGTTCCGTATTATACCCTTTGAAGTATCCTGGACGCAAAGGATTAGGATCGAGGGCGTTTAACTGATCAAGGGTCTGTTGGCCTGTCAACGCAGCTGGTGCAGTGTTTTTGACAACTCTACCTTTGATGAATTTCTTCTTGTCTTTTCTGAACTTATGGTCAGGATCCAGGAATTGTCTATGCATGTCGAAGCAAGAAAACTTGCGACCAGCCTGCAGCCAACGGAACTGAAGAGCTGCCTTGCATGCGGTGCACGGGAACCTTCCATGCTCACACCAGTCAACGAATAGCGCAAACGCCGGATAATCATGCGTCGAGTACATGTACCACACATGCATTTTGAAATTTGTTTTGGTAGCCGCGTCGTAGGTGTTGATCCCATTATCCCAGGCTTGTTGCAACTCATCCTTAAGCGGCTTCATGTACACATTCATATTCTTCCCCGGATAGTTGGGCCCTGGATTTATCAACGTCAGGAAAATGTTCTTTCTTTTTATAATCTCTCCGGGTGGCAAATTGAGTGGAATGACAAATACAGGCCAACCACTGTATTGTGCTGCCATCATACCATACACATTGAACCCATCCGTGTTGATGGAAAGTCTAGGTTGCCTTGGATCTTCCGATTTATCCTTAGGTAATGCATCGAAGTGCCTCCATGCAAAACCGTCTGAAGTGTGTACCAGCATCTTGTTCCCATCCGCATCTAGTTCGGTTCTTTTGCCCAATTTGTGCCATGTCATCTGTCTGGCCGTCTCTTCGACCATGAAAAGATGTTGAAGTCTTGGTACGATTAGCAGATACCAAAGAACAATAATGGGGATTTTGGTCTGATCCTTCTCACCCATACCGTTGTCTACCACAATATACCTAGAAGAATTGCAAATGGGGCAATAGTTCAAGGCCGCATACTCAAGCCTAAATAAGGCACATCCATTCTCAAAGGCATGTATATTCTCATAGGGCATCTTAAGTACACGGAGGATTTTCTCTGACTCATACAGGTTGGGAGGCAGTACATGACCTTTAGGTAGAAAGCGTCAAATATCGTCATCATCGCGTCGTAGCATTCTCTGCCTAGGTAGAATTGAGCCTTCAAAGCCATTCCTTGCGCGATGGCATCCAGCTGACAAAGCTCAGTCTGCTCGTGGAGCGGACGTATTGAAGACTCCAACATTTCATAGAAGGCCTTGGTAGATTCTTCCATCTCATCGTCCAAATCCCGAGCATCATCAAAGTCTTGCACCAAGTCTTCAATCCCGGTACCATGCTCGTCGGTGCGACTACGAATCACCTCAGCTCTTGCACGTTGGTCAGACTCACCATGAAAAGTCCACACCGTATAATTAGGCGTAAACCCCTCTTCTACAGGTATTTACGTGTTTCAAACTCTGTCTCCTTTTTCTAGTTGTCGCAATTGGGACAGGGGCACCATGTTTTTTGCTGGCCATTTGCAAATGCGGCTCTCACAAACCCCCTGGTTTTTGTTAACCATTCATGGGTCATGTCTTTCTGACTAGGGTGACCAGTGTACATCGAAGCACGATCACTCATGTTTCCTAGCTACCTATGGGCGCACAAGAAATAAATATGTAATTCATCATCTATATTCATACGCTAATCAAGTTTGTCAGTTTTATTACGTCCATGCAACCTACAAGCTAATAGGTAAAGATAGGTCCTAATCCCACCCGAGTATGTGTAGATTGGGTTTGTTTTCCCATGCTATGCTCCAGATGCGATGCAGAATTTCGGCAGCACCTCCCCGCTGTTCTCCTGATACACGTCTCGGCAATAAGCAGAGAGGATGTGTACCCGGAAAACAACAGGGAGGCACTGACGAAATTCTGCATCGGATCCAGAGCACAGCATAAGGGAAAACGAACCCAATCTACACATACTCGGGTTGTCCATGGATAATGTTGGACAACTCGAAAGGATGGCGATTATAAATATGCAAAGAAATGCATATTTATAGATGTTGCCCTTTCGAACGGGACACGCATACTCATGATTGAAGAAATGCATATTTATATATGTCGCCCTTTCGAGGGTCAGTGGCGTCTGGAGTCAAGGGTCAATGGCGTCGGGCGTCGCTGGTCCTAATAAACTAACTATCTAATTTAACATAAAAAAACAGAAAAAAAACTAAACCTAGCACTAAACTACATATTCTTCTTCTACTTTTTCTACTTTTTCTACTTAATACTAACTATCTAATTTAACATAAAAAAATAGAAAAAAACTAAACCTAGCACTGAACTAACTATCTAAGTTTCTTTCTATTTAGAGCAAATTATTCGGATAAAACCTAAGAACAATAACCTAATCTTATCTACACTACATACATAATTTAATCTATCAATTAAACAGCAAAAAAAAAGAAACAGGAACAAAAACAAAAAAAATAGACAAACACTAACCGGAGATGCGGGCGCCGGTGTCGCCGGCACAGGGGAGGTGTGGCTAGGACGGCGACCGGGAGGGAGGTGGGAGGGGGGCGGCCGCCGGGAGGGTGGTGAGAAGGGGGGCGGGAGGGAGGTGGGAGGGATGTGGGAGGGGGAGGCGGCCGGGAGGGAGGTTGGAGGGGGGAGGCGGGCGGGAGGGAGCTGGGAGGGGGCGGCGGCGGCCGGGAGGGAGGTGGGAGGGGGGCGGTGGTCGGGAGGGAGGTGGGATGGGGGGCGGCCGGGAGGTAGGTGGGAGGGGGCGGCGGCGGCGGCGGCCGGGAGGGAGGTGGTAGGGGAGGCGGCGGACGGGAGGGAGCTGGAAGGGGGCGGCGGTCGGGAGGGAGGTGGGAGGGGGCGGCGACCGGAAGGGCGACGGCGCGGGTGGCTGGGGAGGGGAGCTACGGCGGCGGGTCGCTGGGGAGGGCGGCGGCGAGAGAGAGTGAGAGAGAGAGGTTAGCGGAGGCTGTCGTGGGTGGGAGCCGTTAGGGACGGTCGTGGGGGTGGGGGTGAGCCGTTAGGGGCATGTCGCATTTGTCGTCTGCAAGGGGAGGGTGGCGGCTGGCAAAGGGGCGGGGTGGGTGGGGGTGGGATTTCGGCTGTGAGGGGATGCTTTCCCGTCCGAACGTCCTTTGCCGTCCGCATAGGGCATTTTTGCCGTTCGCCAGCAGACGACAAAGAGGTGGCCGACGGCAAATAAACCCTGTGCCATGAGCCACCTCTTTGCCGTCAGCCTTCCCCGAGGTGACGGCAAAGAGTACCTTTGCCATGCGTAAGCAGACGACAAAGGCAAGGCCGACGGCAAAATTGTAAATTTCAGTAGTGAAAACTCCGCTAAGTTTGTGTTAAAACTGAACCTTTGTGAAGGAAGTGCTAGCTAGGGGTGCACCAATGATCTATCAATTTTTGGACTTGTGTGCACTACTAAATAACACTCCTCCACCAAGTTTGACCATTAACAGGGATTGCATGTGAGTGCCATGAGCTAATTTGGATTCTGGACCAGAAAGATGATTTACAAAGGAACTATATTCATTTGATCTTCAAATCCTTTCAAAATTTGCTAGTCTCTAGTCTTTCCTATGCTGATTAATCTTACAAAGGAACTATATTCATTTGATCTTCAACACCAAGTTTGCAGGCAGAAGCTGTAGTTGACACTACACTTCGCAGGAGTGTGTGACTTGTCGAACTAGTGATGGATGGTGACTGGTAAGAGTACGGTCGACACAATGGACAAGGTCCCCTGTCTTGCGTGGCTTTGTGGCAGCCGTAATCGTGGTTACCACGATACTGGCAACCACGGGTGGCTGTCGAGCCGCTCGTGCCGTCATTCGCTGCCCCCTCCTTGTCCGTGGTGTCGAGGGCGTTCCTGGCAGCCGCGTGGCACCTCCAGAAGGCCCTGGGTCGCCGGAGAAGGTCGCCGCCGCTCCCTGCCAAGCTCCTCCACGGACCGAACAGTCGGCTCCGGCTACTGTGATCGTCCGCGAGCCCTTAATGGCATAGGAGGCGTCACATCGACGCTCTGCCCTCCTCCATCACCTCAGGTCGCTCCGCGACGGCCAGCTCACCACCTGCTGCAGTGGCCGAGCTTATCCTTGCCGCTTTAGGAGAGATCGGCCGAGCTTTTCACCGGCTTATTTAAGGGTCTCCCCGACCCCTTCGAACTCTCCATCCCCTTCCTGTAGCCTCCAATTGGCCTCCAGAAGAGCGAGCCAAGGCCAAGAGGCCCTCGGGCCTCGAGTCATCGCCGGAGCTCCGCTGCTTGCAGCCCCTCCGTGGCCAGCTAGAACCACCCTCCTGAGAGCCCTTCCAACCACACCATCGAGCTCAGGGCTTCCCCCCGGTGCTCGTCGACCCCTCGCTCGAACCAATCGCCACCAGAACCACCGTCTCCGACAACCACCCGAAGCCATCGCCGTCGGAGAAGAAGGGGATGTCGTCGTCAATCCATCTCTCGTAGCGCTGCGGGTACGTGCGTGTTCATCGTAGACCAGCCATTCCATCCCTCCTAGTCTCAGGCCTGCCTGTCGTCTCTATCGCCGGCGACCGTCACCGGAGAGCCACCGCGTCCCTGTCTCCTTCTCCCGCTCTCTGTTTAAAAAAGGCAGGCCCCATCTGCCAGTGGCTGAGGCCCGCAGCTGAAGCGGTAAGTGGAGGCGCCCCCTCCACTTTACGTCTTCGACGTGGCTTCTGTCAGGTTCTTTTCATTTTTATTTGTTTTCATATTTGACCAGCAACTTTTACCATTTGTATCTTTTTATTCTTAAGTCCAAATCACTTGATTCTTTTTGCATTGAGTTGGTACTGATCCCCTCTTGTTTCTGGTAAAGTTTGGTATTTTTCTTACACTCATAGAATCTCTGATTAATAAAAAGGTTTTACATGACTTTTTCTTTTCTTTTGCTATTTCAAATATATTTAAGCAGGAAACTTTGAAGACCACGAGTGTTTGAACAACTCCACTGATCAAGGCAAGCCATTATATCCATTTGCTGTAGTATTGCATAAGCATAGCATATTCTCATGCATTATATTCACTTACTTTGCTATAAAATAAATTCCTAATAAATTATCAAATAAAAATATGTGCTATTATAAATCACTATGTTTACAATAACTTAGTGGTTGATTTTGAGTCACCTGTCCGGGCATAACCGTACAACCACATATTGCCTATATGGGACGGCCGTGACTTGAGCTGATCGTGTGACAACCACAAAGAGGGAGGGTTATGCACGTGTGCTACCTTGGCCCGGTAGGCGGTGACAACCGTGTGATCCTGTTGAATTGAGTTGGGCCCGTCCCTAGTTGGGACAGTTCAGTTTGTCCACGACGGTGGCAGGTGTCATTAGGACACAAGGCCACCCAGGTCAAGACTCCAAGGGAGAATGATTGCCGGTGGTACGATGAGAGAGTCACGAGTCAGGCAAGTCCCGTTGGAGTAATGTTGGTCCACCCGAATGGGATTACGAGGTCGGTGCTCCATAGTGTTAGTAAAGTGTGCAACCTCTGCAGAGTGTCAAATCTATTCAAATAGCCGAGTCCACGGTATTGGACAGCCCGACCAGACCTCAGTAGATGGTCAACCATGTTAATATTAGTAATGATGGAAGAACTCTTCAACTAAGTGGAGATGCTTGATGAGTATCCTGGTGGTTCTGAGACAACCCCGGGCATGAGTAAGTTCATAATCAATATAGCCAGTGGTATTATTCATAATTTGTTGCCATGCTATTGTTTGCTGCATTACTTGGTTATTGTGAGCTTGCGAGTACATTCCAAGTACTCACCTGGCGTATCATACTAGATGCAGGAGAAGCCGAGGATGGAGGTCCTGATGGTCCGTACTAGGAAGTGTCCACAACAATGTCCCTGTGTATGGAGTTGCCGTTATGTTCCGCTACGCCTTAGAAGTACTTAGTAGTCTCGAGGCCCCACTTTGTTTCATAAATAATGTAGATACTGTTGTAGCACCAAGGGTGCCTTTGGCCTCGCTATCATTGTAAAATACGTGCTTGTAACCTTATGCTATCAATAAAGTCAGCTTAGTTCTATTCCAAGTTGTTGAGTGTTTCTAGAAGACATGATCTCTGGGTTGGAAACATTGGTAATCCGATTCTTTGAATCGGGGTGCCAAAGAGGTGCACGGGCCCTCGTGGCAAGATGTGCTGGCGGTTGCGTCTCCCCACGTCGTGCATCGGATGCGCGAAGTGGGAGGTCATGCGCGGAGTGGCCTCTCCACCTCCTGAAACGCCTCTGCCACGCATGTGGCATGCGTAGTTATGGACAGACGGGTGGCAGGCGTGGCCTCGAAAGGCGCAGTAGTGGCTGGGCCTGCCCGCGCATGCATTGGCGCAGCAGGGTGGTTCTCTGTTCGCCCGTGAGCTTGAGATATTGGGCAAGAAGGGTGGTGGTTTCTGGAGTAAGGGAGGCTAGCCCCTGCGCCCTGTCCTATAACTTGGGAGGGTTTGCGAGGGGTTTTTCTCACCCAACTCCTCATGAATCCACCAACTCCTCAGCCTTGGTCTTCAGAATCTTCTTCTGTCTGCAGGTGGCACTCGCCCCTAACCATGGTTAGGGGACGGGGCCGGCCACCGTCGGCCGTCAGGGCGGCGAGGGGATCCCGTACGGATCATGCCATGGCTTCTGGGGGCGCCGCGGCGGAAGACGGCCCCAGTGCCCGTGGTGGAGGGAGAGCGAGGGGCCATGGCCATCATGGAGGTAGATGCCGGGGAGGTGGAGCGCTACTCCAACGCCTCCGCCTTCCCCGGGGATTGATCCTGAGGCGGTCCTTCATGTCGCTTTAAGGGCCCCCATGTGTGCTTTTCGGCTACTGCGAAGGTCGCTCGAGCGGCATTGGGAGCTTTGCCTCGAGCGACGGAGACGAGGGGGATGGCGGCGGTGATGGTGTCGGGCATAGTCAGAAGCCGGGGGAATTGAATCAGATGGCGATTCCCCCGGCTGGGACTGAGTGCTTCCTACACTGAAGCGGCCCGGTCACACTCGTCCCCCACCCCGGAGGGGGGATCTCAGTCGGATCCGTCGCCCCCTTCTCGTGACTTGATGAGGCCGAACCCACTTGTGTCTAGACGTTTTGACACGTGGATGCCGCGCTGGCGCATGCGGAATGCGCTGAAACTTGGTGGCGGAGGCAACTTGGCAAGGGCGGTCGCCCTCCAGTGCCTAGCCTCGTCGTCCCGGCAAGGGAGCTTGCCAGGGCCCTAGGTCTTCATCTCGGCAAGGAAGCTTGCCGGGGGCTTCGGTTATCATCCCGTGAAGGGAGGCTTGCTGAGGTCTTGTACTTTGTGAGCTCATCATGCCCACTAAACGGGCGTGGCCTTGGTTATCTTCCCGGCAAGGCAGGCTTGCTGGGGCCTTGGTAATCTCGGGGTTGCATCTTGTCTGGATCCTGCCATGCCCTGTCGTCAGGGGATCTTTGCGCCTGCACAAGTCTGGGGCACTAGGGATCCCACTCTTTAGTGCACCGACAAACTGCGACATCATTGTTCAATTCTACGCCAAAGTGCACATCTCTCGAGATCCGAAGGATGTCAACACTTGGGTTTTGGATTGGATGACTCAGCACACGCACTACAAAGCGCCTGCCACTGAATTGCTTTGAGATGTTGCAGTCTCAATGCCCTCAGAGAATGCAGTGCTGATGTATGAGAAACTTGAGCTTCCCAACAGACTGATGGAGGTCCTCATGAAGCCTTTGGCCGAGGACCAACCTCCAAGGTCTCGCTTTCTGGTTCAAGACTTGAAGTATGAACCACGAACAGTCTACAGAATCCTGGCCAATGTCATCGCTCCTATCAAAGGCCATGATGATGAAGAAGATGTTGTAGGCATCATGAAGAATATCCTTTTCAATATCATCCATGGGATACCAATAAACCTTCGTGACTTCTTCCTAAGGAGTTTGGCTGATAATGCACTGTCGCCTTTTGACATGAAGGTTTATGCTCCATGGATCCAGAGATTCGTCAGAAACGGGTCAGGAATCAACTACCATGTTGATTTTCCTAATCACATCGGATATCTGCCGCCCATCATCAAGAAGACATTTGAGCCTGTTGAAGGCAAAGGAAAATCTGTTATTGATGAAGGAAATCGGCCCCTTGATGGCCAGTTTCGCGAAGCAGAGTCATATTCTTCATATGATGACATTGCTACCCAAGATTCGCCAAGCCCTGCTGCCCCAAGGGTGATGAATAACAGAGAGCTTCTCCCCAGTCTTCATCAGAAGGTCGATCGCAATCACAAATGGGTGAAATGTCAGTTCACTGCCATTGTGAAAACCCTCAACGAGAGTCAGAATGAAGTGAGGAAAAATCACTATTATCTTCATGAGGTGTTTGATCGTACCTGGGCTACCTTGGCTCATTTGAAGACTCAATAAGAACTTGAGGAATTGGAGTTTACTCAGGACTTCGATTGGTCGTGGCCTCCCAAGAAAAATTCAAGCCAATTCCAGTTCCTGACCTTGAGGACAGTTCTTTTTCTTCATTCCGCACTGCAGAGTCAGATGAAGAACCAGAAGACACTGCAACTGGTCCAAGGAAGAAACCTGTCGCCAAGAATCCTCACGCCTCTTCATCAACCAAGAAGTGAAAGTCTTCACGGGGCGTTATTCCTCAATTTGTCCCTTTTTCGTCACTTGATGACAAAGGGGGAGAAATCTGAGTTACTCTTCAAACGAGATATATTTTGGGACTTATGAACTTTATTGAGTTACAAACTCTTGGTTCTTGTGAAGTGTTTTACGTAATGAGTTGTAACTTAAGCCTGATGGTACTCTGATTCTTTTGAACGTTTTTCTTCGCATTCTTATTCCTCAAAATATATTAATGTAGGCATGCTGGAATTTGTCAAATACTATTTCTCATCATGCATTCTCAAATTCCTCATTTTATATGGGAAATGTATGCATGATTTACAAGATAAACGGGGAGATCTCCATGATATAAATCATCAATATGCATCTGCTGTGAAAAGCAATTTCCTCAAAATATGCACATCTTCAGGGGGGTCTCTTAGTATCTTGATTTCAAATTCCTCAAACTCAGTATTTACACTTCATATTTTTATCCCCATTGAATACTTAACCTTATTGTCATCAACTACCAAAAAGGGGGAGATTGTAAGTACATCAAGTGCCCTTAGTGATTTTGGTGGTTTGAAGACTTATAGGTTAAGTAACTAATGTGTTTATAAGTGTACACACGCTCTATAAGATTTATTATTTTTGTTTCATTTTCTTCACTCTTGAGTCATAGGAACACTGTACTGTTAAAGGGGGTCGAGGTAATACTATGGAATGAATTTCCTCATGATGCTCAACCCAATCCTAAACCTACGAAAGCCTCAAGTGAGGAATATGAGAGACATGAGGACTCTCAAAGTTGAGAGTTCCGACCGTTGCCGCGATACTCGCCACCTCACCGATCTTATCCACGCAAACGGTCATAATATTTAGGGGCATTTATGTCAAATCATGTCGGGATGCTCCCAGGCTATAAATAGCCGGCCCCACAACCACTAGCTGGTTGGCTGCTCCGCGAGAAACTAACACTTGTCATTTGGAGCAACCCAAATTCCTCAGAGTTATCGAGAGTAAATCATCAAGTGAGGAAATATCCCAAACACCAAACCACAAACCAAAAACCAAGTGATTGAGCATCACTGAAGAATTTGTTCCTGTGTGGAACTGAAGCCTTTTAACTTTGAGGAATGTGCATCCTCCAGACGGTTAGGCATCATGCTCTAGAGCATCCAGCAGTCAATTATGGATCGTCGGGTGACCGAGTTTGTGATGGTTTGGAAGTCTGCCTTGAAGACTTACCACGAGTGTTGAGCGAGGACTGTGTGTCCTTAGCTGAAGTAGAATATGGTAGAGATTGTGTGTCCTTTGGTTTCAATACCAAGCCGCTCCAAACTAGACGTACGACTGTCACAGCAGTTGGAACTGGGTCATAAACAACAGTCTTCATCGTGATAAGGGTTTTATTTCTTGAACTCTTTCAATTCCTCAATATTGTGTGTTGAAGACTTTCATTGTCACTGTTTGAAGAATTTGCTGAAGACTTTCTCTGAATTACCTCAACCTCAAATTCTTCATACTAGTCAATCTTCACCTGCTTATTCTGTGCCTGCATACTGTGAAAACCGATTCTCATAATCTTCATCAATTAAACTGCTGTTGTAATCTTTGCACCTTTGATCCTACGCTATTTCCGCTGCACGTTACTCATCAGTGAGGAATTTCCTCAAAAGGAATTTCCTCAGCGATGAAATTCTTAAAATTGCCTATTCACCCCCTCTAGTCGATATAACGCACTTTCAATATTGCCTTCACCGAGCATATTACCAATGGTCTTATCAAAGCTAGGGAGGAGAAGCTCAAGTTAGAGACTTCTATTCCTAGAAAACTAGAAGATGGTTGGGATCCTTTGGTCAAAATTAAATTGAATAATATCTCTTGCTTTCCTTTGTCGGATGTTGGAGGTAGTGCTTTCATTATGCCCAAAAGAATGTATGATATGCTTGATTGCAAACCTTATGATCCATGTTCTTTTGGTGTTCGTCTTGTTGATTCTTCCATAAAGAAACCTTTAGGCAGAATTGATGATGTTTTTATTATTGTCAATGATAATTATGTGCTTGTTGATTTTTTTATTATGGACATTGAATGTGATCCTTCATGTCCAATTATTTTGGGACGTCCTTTTCTCCGCACCGTTGGTGCTATCATTGACATGAAAGATGGAATTATTAAATTCCAAATTCCTCTTAAAAAGGTAATGGAACACTTCCCTAGAAAGAATATTAAGTTACCATATGAGTCCGTTACGCGGGCAAGTTATTCTTTTGGAGTTGATATAACTTGATCTTCTTGCATTATGCCTAGCTAAAAGGCATAAAAGAAAGCGCTTGTTGGGAGGCAACCCAATTTGTTTTTACTTTCTGTTTTAGTGGTATTGATGTTTGTTACTACTGTAGCAACATCATTGTATCTTTATTTTAAAGATTTGTGCCATGTTATAGCCTCCGATTGCAAGAAAGTTCAAAACTTGTGACATGCTGTCTATAAACAAACTGTGTCTGCTTGACGGAAAAATTCGTCAAAACTCACCAGATCATCTTTTTGATATGAATGTTTTTGTCAGCATGCTCTATATAATTTCCTTTCTCGCATCTATTATGAGTTTTTTGATTTTAGTTGCAGAAGTGCCCCAAACAAATTATTTACTACCTGATGTTCTGTTTTTCACAGATTCTGCCATGTTTTGTGTTGTCATTGTTTTGCAAATCCTAAGCTTGCTTTTTATTTGCAAAAACATTTTGGCAATCATGAGAAGCCGTAGTTTTTCATGAAAATATTTATTTCCAGCAGGTAATGAATAATTTTATTAAGGGAACTAACCACTCTAATCTGTTTAAGATGAGTTTCGTATGAAGGGAGTTTTCAAGTATTCGATGGGATCTGATGAAAGAAGATACAGGAGTATCAAGCGCTCAAGCTTGGGGATGTCCCCATGCACCCCAAGAAATACTCAAAGGAGACTCAAGCATCTAAGCTTGGGGATGCCCCCGTGCATCCCCTTCTCTATCAACAATCATCAGTTCGTCCATCTCCATGCTATATTTTTATCACTTCATATGTCATGTGCTATGCTTGGAGCGTCTCGCTCTTTACTTTTTAGTTTGTTTTAGTTTTCCTTGCTGTTCATAACATGTCGGAAACTATCCTACCTTGTTTTGAAGATAGACACGCTCCATTCCACTCTAGAACACAACATAGGTTTTCAAGCTTATCCTGTTTGTGTGTTCTTCATCTTTTCGTAGCTACTGTCGTTCTTAGCTCTTAGTTTTTATGCTTATATTTTAAGAGATTTTATTTAGGTTGCTTTTGGTACTCTCTGGAGTTATCATGCTTATCTTGTTTAGAGAGTTGGCTCGTTGCACTGAGTTGTGTGTCTTGCATGAGTAGGTAACTGAGGTTGCTATTTAAGTATAGTAGTAACTTGCAATAGTTTTGAGGCATTGATTTGAGTAATGTTTGGACTATTGTTGCCAAGAGCTTGAGCCTATTAGTGGTAGGTGTCGTATGTTGGGAAATCCGTGTGTTTTTTCAAAAACTAAAAATTAGTTGAGAACTCTAGGTACTAAATTGATCGCTAACCTTAGGAGGGGTTGGAATATATAGAGTACCCTCACGTTACCATGAGTCGAGGATGCGCAAGGATAACCAAACCTCCAAACACTCCTCCTCGGGGTACTTGTCTCTTTGTGAATTTCCTAACTAGATAGAGAGTTACCGATAATAAGTGTATGAGTTCTTTAGACTAATGTGAGTATTCGATTGTTGGCACTTCCACCATCCATATTTTGCTAGCCTCTTCCGTACCGTGCATTGCCCTTTATCACATTGAGAGTTAGTGCAAACTCCGCCGGTGCATCCAAACCCATGCCAGGATACACTCTGTTATACATAAGCCTCATTATATCTTTCCTCAGAACAGCCACCGTACGACCTACTAAGGCATTTCCATAGCCTTTCTGAGATACATTGCCATGCAACATCCACCATCTCATGACTTGATCTTCATGTCATACATGCTTTTTCTTGATCGTAGAGCTGCATGCTAGTTGGGCCTTGCCCTTACTACTACTACATGACGTGCTAGTATCATTGCATATCCTGCTACACTAGCAGAGGCATACATTTGCATATATCATGATAGTTTTCACTTGTCTTTATGTTGAGTACTTCTTATAAGGTTTGATGATTTTTCTTTTTATTCATGTAAAACATAGAGTGTTGCCCTTATGTGAGGAAAAGATCCCAAAGTGGACAAAACAAAATATCCCAAAGAGGACAAATGAGAGATAAAAAGAAAGAGCCAAAGAGGCCACAAAAAAGAGAGAGAAAAATAAAAAAAGAGAGAAGGGGCAACACTACTATTCCTTTTGAAAGATCCACACTCGTACTCCATTGCTATATTGGTACTACATAGAGATTATCATTCATGCATAACTATGTGGGGACCCTTACACTATAGAACTTGGTTTGCATACTCCAATGATGAGCCTCCTCAAATGACCTCTAGGTCCTCCTGAGCAAACAAGTTGGATGCACACTAGTTCCATTGGAGAGCTTACCTTAGCTCATATGTGCATGCGTTACAAGGCAATCCCTACTCCTCACATCATATCTATCATTTGGCCTTCTCTCGCCTATGGTTGTCCTCATTTATGTGAGCCTTTCACACATTTTTGTCTTCCTTCCGCATCATTATTCTATTTGCCATCCTAAGTACCAACATATCTTGCTTACACTCATCCATTGCATGAGTGCTCAAAGTCGAAAGGGAGAGGATCATTTTGACTTGTGCCTAACTAGTGGTGTGGGGATGAGTCAAAATAAGATTCCGAAGGAGACTAAGTGTGAGGTTTAGTAGATTGAGTTCTCAATTAAAAATATATTTTATGATCTCAACCCATCTCCCACTTCTTGCATGAAAACACCATTTGGAGACATTCGAGTCACGGACAGCGAGAGCTCTTGCACCTTTATGTTCTTACTTTGCTAAATTCCATACTAGATATAGACTCTTGCTTGTTATTGTCTTGACTTGAATTGCATATGTCACTTGCTTTACTTTGAAATTCTTATATGTGTGTTATCATGTCACCACATAAATTATTTTGTTATAATTTATCTACTCGAGGACGAGCAGAAATTAAGCTTGGGGATGTTGACACGTCCCAAACGTATCTATAATTTCTACTTGTTCCATGATCTTTTGGGTGACATTGTTATATGTTTTGCTACACTTTCATATCATTTTACACATATTTGGACTAACCTACTAACTCAGTGCACCCAGTGCCAGTTTCTATCTGCTGATGTCTATTTTGCAGGGGATTTTCCCAATTTTTTATGCCCGAAAAATTCTAGAAAAAATATAAAAAAAATCAGCGAAACAGAAGCTTTCGGATCACCGAATATGGGCTAGAGGGGGGCCAGGGGCCTCCCAGGCGGTCTGCTGGCACGGCCAGGCCCTAGGCTGTGCCAGGAGGTTGCCTGGGTGGGTCCCACCACCTTCGGTGCCCTCCTTTGGCCTATATTTAGAGCCCCGAGAAGAAACCCTTGCATACTTTCTAGAATGGTGAATTTCTCCATCGTTCCTCCGCCGCAGTGCTTCCGAGATCGGGAGTGTCAGGAGACTTCTTCCCGTCACCTTGTCGGAGGGAGGATTGACCTTCCGGAGCTTCTCCACCATCATGGACGCTTCCCGGATGTGCCGTGATTAGTCCTCCTTGAACCATGAGTCCATGACCAGTAGCTATGTGATGTCTTCTCTCCAATCTTATGCTTCAATGGTTAGTCCTTGTGAGCTGCCCTACATGATCAAGGCATCTATGTAATTCTCTTGCTATTGCTATGCTCGATTTGTTAGGATCCGATGGATTATGAGATTATGTTCAGATTGTTATGACTTATATATTTGATTATCCTTTTATATTATGTTCCTGAGTGATTCATGCATGTTCTCCATTGCTATTTATTGCTTTGGCCAAGTAGTAGATTGTAACTCCAAGAGGGAGCGTTATGCATGATTGTGGATTCATGCCCCTCGATGTCTAGCTTGAGTGACAGAAACATGAGACTAGGGGATGTGCTTGTTTCCACCAGGGAGAAAACAACGGTGCTTGTGACAGCGGTTGCAAGGATTGTTTACCTTACGCATCGTTCGTTAATGTAGTTATCCGTTGCTTTGAGTTTACACTATGGGTGGGGCTCACAACTTAATACCGGAGAGTTGTTCTGGATAGATATCTCAAGGTCCATACCACCATCTGAACCTCTAACTATCAAGTAGCATAATTAGCTCTGTGGTGCCCATTACTATTGAACCTCTAACTATCAAGTAGCATAATTAGCATTGTGGTGCCCATTACTATTGAACCTCTAACTATCAAGTAGCATAATTAGCATTATGGTGCGATCATAATTCTGTCAATTTCCCAAATGTGATTTGTTTACCCAAGCATAGTTGTTTATCGTCTTTTGAGAGAGAAACATCACTAGTGAACATCATGTGACTCCGGTCCATACCACCATCATTGTTTACACCTCCATCATTAACTGCTTTCATTTACTTTTCCGTTGTAATCA
Source organism: Hordeum vulgare subsp. vulgare (assembly GCF_904849725.1). Classification (NCBI taxonomy): domain Eukaryota; kingdom Viridiplantae; phylum Streptophyta; class Magnoliopsida; order Poales; family Poaceae; genus Hordeum; species Hordeum vulgare. Next base: position 245,865,008 of record NC_058523.1, on the reverse strand, counting down.
CTATTACTTCCCCGCTTGTGTTTTGATCCTTTGCAAACTACAAGGTCGGAGAGATTGACAATTTCTCTGTACTCGTTGGAGCAAAGTTATTTGTTGTGTGTGCAGGTCCACGTCTTCTGCTATCGCCAGGGTGGAAGACACCTACTTGTTGAGCCTAGGAGTCCTCTTGGTTTGATAAACCTTACAATCTTTGTGTAAGGGAAATCTTCTATTGAATACATCTCCACCTTCCACTTGGGGTAACCAACGAGGAGCGAGAAGTATATCCATCAACTCGTCATCAGCCGACACGAGCCCCTGGGCCAAGGCCATGCACGCGCGCGATGCCTTGTTGGGCCAGGCCCAAAGTGGTGCACGGGATTCCATGATAGGGTACTCTGTAGCTTTGGAGATGTTGTAAGCGGCCCTTCCCCACGTCATCCATCGAGTGCGTGAGGTGGAGAGGTGTGCGCACAGTGGCCTCCCCACCTCCCGAAGCATTATTGCCACGCGTGAGGCATGTGTAGTAATGGTCAGTCAAGTGGTGTTTGTGGCCTTAAAGGCCGCTGTCGTGGCAGGGCCTGCCCGACATGCATTGGTACAACAGGGCGGTACCCTGTTCGCTCGTGGTCATGGGTGATTGGGGAAGAGGGGCGGCGGTTTCTGGAGTGAGGAGAGGTAGCCCCCTCGCCTCGCCCTATAAATTAGAAGTTTGAAGGTGGTTTTGCTCATCCATCCCACTCCAGAAACATTCAGCATCCCCGACTTGTGTCTGTGGTGTCTTCTTCAGTTCCAAGTGGCGCTAGCCCCTAACCAAGGCTAGGGGACGGGGGCGGCCACCATCGGCCGCCAGGGCGGCAAGAGGATCCCATTTGAATCATGCCACAGCTTCAGGGTCCGCAGCATTAGGGCCCAAGCGCCCGAGGTGCTCGAGGGGTGAGGGACCGCGGAGGCCGTGGCCGGGAAAGGAAGAGTGATAGTCCAGCACCTCCATCTTCTCCCAGGCTTTTTCCCGCAGGGACTCATGTTGGAAGGACTCCATTGGAGTTTCTCGTCAAACTACAAGGACGCATCAGGACCCGGATTCAAGTCCCATCGCCTTCACCAAGGTTATGAGCGAAGAGAAGCTCCCGATGTTGTGGCTTCGGGTGCATGGCTGCGGCAATGGCGTTGTACCGGTGGCTGTGGAGCAACCGGGGCCTCGGCTCCTGTTCCTCGACCGCGGGTGGAAGAGCTTTGCCCATGCACAAAATCTCTGGGATGGGCACATTCTTCGCTTCAAGATGATGGCGGACAACCTCGGACTAACCGTGGGTCACACCCTCACCGTCAGTCCGCGGTCCTCCGCCTCCCGAGTTGGGATCGTCGAGACGGAAGAACCGACGCTGCCGCATATTTTGGGAAGTGCTTGATTCCCATCTCCGCCATCCCTTATGGCCCCGTTCTCCACCATTCAATGCTGGTACAGGAAGAGCCAGCCCTGGTTGCGCCGGGGGCCTTGCTGATTTTTGTCTTCTTAATCTTCTGTCCAGGAAGCATGTTCCTCACCAAAATACATTATCATAGGTTAGAGTAGAAAAATCATCCCTGTAATATGTTCTTAGTTTGTCTCAAACAGATGAATGAAATGTTGTTTCCTTTGCGTCTGATCCTTCTCTTTGTATGATACAACCTTTGAATTTTCCACAAGCTTGCCGGCATCACTGGTCCTGCCGCTAGTGCTTTGAGGAACGGGTCCTTAGTAGTTCGTCGGAGGGGTCGTTACCGGCAAGGCTCCTTACCGCACTCAGCACAACCATTAGATCATCGAGCACGACTCGCGGCGAAATAAGGTTCTGCGTAGCCGCTTGGTTTGTTGAACAAGTTCGAAAGAATGAGAAGGCGCTCTATGGCCATACAGGTCGTTGAACGAGTTCGAAACAGAGCCAAGGTGCATTGATCCTGACAAGGTTCCATCTACGCGCAAGTTTGTCAATTAAAGTTTGGGATCTCCAGAAAGGAAACAAACTATCTACTTTGAAATTTTGTCTAGAATCTCTATCACTTATCTGTTGTGCCATGGCCTTTCTTCTCGCGGCGTTATGTCTTTTGCCGGGGCCTCAAATCCCCGGCAAGCAGGAGGTTACACTCTCCCGGCAACTTCCCCTCCAACAAGGTTCTTGCCGATAGTCATTGACTATCTTATAGAAAGGGGGTTGCTGGAGTATAACTCCTTTTCCTCTTTTGCGAGGCCGTGCTAGCGGAGCCCCGAGCGCATCTTCGGCGATGAAGCGACGCTTCCAAGGGCGCAAAGCGTTTTTGCTGGAGTGCGTGCCTGGGCTTCGGGGCCCGTTGGCGCATCCTCGATGGCTATTCATCACTCCACAGAGGTGCGTAGACCGGAGTATGCGCCAGAGGCCTCGCCAAAGCTCCTAGGCACACCCTCGATAGCAGCGCACTGTCCTGGAGGGTGCATCAACTTGGTGAGTTGAAGCTCGGGGTCTCCGCCTCCCTAGCCCGCGTTCGCGCAGCGGCGCACTCGCGCAGGCATTAGGAGGCCATGGCGAAGTGGAGTGACCAGCGTTGTGCCCCGCTTCGGGGAACACAGTGGCGCTCTCAACTTCCCAAGATCTGGTGCAGAACTTGCTTGAATCTGCAAAAAATCTCTCAACCACCTCCCCCTACCTGGCGCACGAAAGATGTCATGGAAATCGACGCCTATGGGAAGCTCTAAGGCTCCGTTGATCATTCGACAGAGGGAGAGAGGTGGCGCTGAGAGCGGAGCTAGCGATGAGCACCGACAAGGTCATTTACCCAGGTTCAGGCAGCTTGGCGCGTAAACCCTACTCCTGCTTCGTTTATATTGGGGGCTTACTATAGGTGTATTTGCTACAGTAATTTAGCTGGTGATTAGGGAGTCTCAAATCCCGAAAGGTCCAACCCCTAGAAAATGAGCCTTGGGCCTCCTTTTATAGGCAAAAGGGTCACCAACAGTGCGCTCACGAGTTGCATAGTGAACAAGGTTCACCGCTTATCTTGCTACTGTGGTGTCAGGTGCAGTAAATGCCTTGTCTGGCCCCTGACGTGCATCAAGGTGGATTCAACACGTACTTAGGTGGATCGACACCTGGGTCTTGCACTAGCACATGAGGGATGCGCTGGAGCGGTGGGACTGTGGTAACAACGGGGAGGACACCTGGCGAGCGTAGGGAGCTTGCTGGCCTCATGTGCCTCTCGGTGGACTTGATTATATTCCCAAGAAGGAGGGCTTGCTGGGGGCTTGAACGTCTTCCCGGCACGGAAGGCTTGCCGGGGTCTTGCGAGTCTTTGCGAGTTTTCCCGGCAAGGAGGGCTTGTCGAGGTCTTGCGAGTCTTTGTGAGTCTTCCCAGCAAGGAGGGCTTGTCGGGGCCTTGTGAGACTTCCCGACAAGGAGGGCTTGCCGGGGACTTGTGAGACTTCCCGGCAAGGAGGGCTTTCCGGGGCCTTGTGTCTGGAGCTTTTGTACTCTATGCCCTCAGAGAGGGGGCGTGGCCTTGGTGGGTTTTGGTTTGTCTTCCTGCCAGCCTTCCTCGTGCGCTGCCGCTAAGGGCATTGCCGGTGCCCATGCACAAGTCTGGGGGACAAGAGACCCCAGTCTCTAGTGCACCGACACCTAACTTAGTAGCTTTATATACCTATGTTATGACTTCATCAATGTCAAGACACTGTACCGGCCGAGTATCTCACAGATTTTTGGGTAGCACACATGTGTATGCGAACTGAAGGCTGACTGTATGTGCGTATATATGAACATGGACGTCATATTGTATTAAATAACGGTAGCAAACACCAAAGGGAAAAACTTAATAATGAGCTAAATAAAAAGAAATACATTCTCTGCTTAAATCAATGCAAAGCCAGCTATGCTGGACGTTTCAAAAAAAAGCCAACTTGTGTCAGCTCATATGGGTTTATAGAACCGAACATATGTGTTGTACTGTGTTGGCAGTAGCACTGGTGCTCATAATTTTATGAATTTATTTTAGACTCTCATGATATTCTTTCAGTGGGAGGAGCGGTTCCTGTCGAGTATGAAGATATTTGTCGTGAATTCATCAATCGCAAGATATTGTACACGATCTCCTTGATGATGGGACGTGCCCCAGGGAAAGTGGCCTCGAGCCGAGATTTTAGTTTTTTCGTGATTGATTATCGCGATTTTTGGTCAAAAGGGTTGCTAAATAGGGAATTATTCACCTTTGGGATTTTATGCCTTTAGATTTAATGACACCTATTTTATGAACGTGATGTCACCAGAGCGACTAAACTGATGCCAGCCGAACATATGAGGAACTCGTCGTGCAATCCGATTATTCTAAGTGTCCGGCTGCCGAAGACTGTATGCATCGGCGTGGGAGGCCAGTTCGGGGCTACTGAGGGAGTTCTGGATTAAGGGGCCCTTGGCCGGTTGGTTTATCCCTTATGAGTGACCATATGGGTTGTATCATTGAAGACCGGATTGTCTAACAACTTTATGATCAAGATGGAAAGCCCTGAAGAGTAGAAGTGCACTCCAAGTCAAGAGGACCAACTCGGCCCATCTATCCCCAACTTAGGTCGATAACATGTAACCCTAGGAACCGTGTTGTCCATACAAACCAGATGTTCTTATGCATAGAGGCAGGTTATCTCATCTAGGGTTTAGCTCATACGATCTCGAGGTAGATCGACTCTGTAATCATTGTTCCAGATCAATATAATCAAGCTGGACATAGTCTTTTACCTCCTCAAGAGGGCCCTAACCTGGGTAAATTTTGTCTCCACTTATCTCATGCAACCCATCGATCCAAGGTCTACTGTTCGGGACCCCGTACCCAATATCTATTGGTTTTGACGCCGACAGGTCCTCCCCCGACGAGCCAAGGTTGCTGGTGACACTATCTACAACCAACCACTGGGGAACATGGGCGATCTCTACCGGTGGAGAAGCATAGGAGGCAAACACGAATATTGGAAGTAGAGGAGCCCGACAACATGAGAGATGAGGTAGGAGTCCACTGGAAAGGATGGCGACCGGGGATTTGCGAGAGAGGGCGTTGGTAGTAGCACGGGAAATCATGGAGCGACGCAACCGGATCCACGCCGAGAACAATGTGGGGAGCCTAGGGCGGTGAGGAGGCGTGATGTCTACTATGCAACTTTATTCTTGTAAACGTTGTTGGGCCCCCAAGTGTAGAGTTTTGAGGAACAACAACAAATTTCTCTCAAGTGGATGATCAAACTATGGGAGGTTTAGGATGAAGATGGTCTCTCGCAAATAGCCCTGCAATCAAATACAAGAAATATCTTCTGTCCCCAACAGACCCAATACAATGGTAAATACATCAAGAAAGAGATGATGATACAAGTGTAGTATGGATAGTTCAAATAGATTATATAAACTTAATAAATAAAAGCTGAATGGTAGCAACTCGCAAACAACAAGCAAAATGTTGTATAAATGCATGGAAATAAGTCCTAGGTTCATATTTTCACTAGTGCAATCTGTCAACAATGCTAACACAATAGAATCGTATGATCATCCATCGACGTGCGACAAACATTCACTCCAAAGTTCGTATCTAGCGAAGAACATAAGAGGAAATTGTTATAGGTAGTAGAATCACCTCGTTTTTATTCTTTCCGATCGATCGATTACGATATTCCCATAGGTGTCACAAACAGCCATAGAGTTCATAGTAGAATAACACCTATGATAGATATCAATCAACCCTAATGTCACCTCAAGTATATGTGGGTTAATTATTTGACATGCATCAAACAATTTCAGATTCACCATATTCAATCGAACACAAAGAACTTCAAGAGTACCCAAGATTTGGAGAAAGTAGGACAAGAACGTGAATCAACCCCTATGCATATATTACCCCATTGTCACAAAATCCGCAAGTTGAGTACCGAGACATATATCAAGTGATCTCAAATCCAATATTCAATCCAACATAATAAATGTCTCAATGGAAAAGATTCAATTCATCACATAAAGATAGCAAGGGAGAAACACCATATGATCCAACTATATTAACAAATACCGTGATACATCAAGATCTTGAAATCACAAGAAAATGGGAGAGAGAGAGAGAGATCAAATAGATAGCTACTGGTACATACCCTCAGCCCCTAGGGTGAACTACTCCATCCTTGTCTTGGACACCGCCAAGATGACGAAGATGGCCTGTAGTGATGATTTCCCCTGCCGATAGTGTACCACAAAGTGCTCCGGATGTGATTTCCTCTACCCGAGAGTTATGGTGGTGAGCGGAAGTTCTAGGTTAACTTAGGGTTTTTTTTAGATTTACAGGAATTTCCAGTGCTGGAATAACGTCAGCCATAGCCATGTGGGCCCATAAGATAACACGGCGTACTGTGTTTGCTTGTGGCCCTTAGATGGCCACCCTCTGGTGGTTCTTAGCTCATGTATTTATAATATTCTGCAGAATAAAAATTCAAAAAGTTTCGGGCGATTTCGTGAAATTTTATTTTCTACACAAAAACAACACAATGATAATTCTGCTGAAAACAGCATCAGTCCGGGTTAGTTATAATTAAATCATATAAAATACATCAAACCATATAAAAGTATTGTAAACATAGGTAAATATGGCATGAATATTTCAAAAAATATCGACATGTTGGAGACGTATCAGCATCCCAAGCTTAATTCCTACTCGTCCTCAAGTAAGTAAATAAAAATAATAATAATTTATGAAGTGTGAATGCTACCATACTATATAATATTGACCACGGAATTTCAGTCACTTTTCTAGCATCATAACCATCAACTTTTTCTCATGAAACACAATATGATAGAATAGCATTCAATTCACATGTTATGGTTCAAACAATGCATTCTCTTGAAACTTAATAACATATGTTCTTAGTCACCAAAAATATTATTTTCAACACATTCTAAGAGCTCCACATACTTAATTACCATATAGTATTATATGATTTCTAATACTCGAAGCACATTTTTAGAGCAAACAACATCCATCGAACACATGGAAAGACATGGGCTTAGTGTTTCGCATCCCAACGTACTTACCATAAATATAATTGTTAACAATAATGAATCATAATCAAATATATTTGACTGGATTTATATGTGTTTGGATATTTCCCCACCACATGGTGCTTGCCAACTAATAGATTAAGGTTGGAATAAGAACTTTCTTAACATGAAAAGTAAATAACATGAAAGCAAATAAAATAAAAGTAAATAGATTGTCGCTTCACAGACGGAAGCATGGATTTGCAGAAGTGTCAGAGCTCATAGTTTAAAATAGAGATGGATATATTTTGGGTGGTGTGCCTTTCCTACCAATGTTACAACAAGGGATTTCAATATCTTCCATGCTAATCACATTATTGGCGTTTTCCAAACAGAATGGAAAATGTACCCCCCATCAACCATTCACACAATTTCCATGGCTAGCCGTGTCCATGGGTGCCCTCCAAACAATCAACTTTCTAGGGGGAGTTCTTGTTTATTTATTTTTGCATTATGTAGGACTAGGAATCCTTTTACCAGCCTCCCTCATGCAACAAAAACTGAATAAACACTCATCATGAGAATAACCTTCTTAGCATGGAAGATATTGACCACCGTAATCGCTTCATGAGGGGTACGAGCACACAATATAGAAGAGTATTTGAAGGTTTTGGAGGTGGCACGTGCAAATTTTCTTGGAATGGCAGTGAAATAGCATATGTAGGTAGGTATGGTGGACTCTCATTACAGAAACTTGGCTCAAGTATTTGGATGTGTAGTATCTCTACTTAGTATGAATATTTGGCTAGAAAAAGTTTCTAATCAAGCACCACATGTTGGAGGATCCATAACAATACTTCTATGAAAATATACCCTAACTTAACCATTAGGTTGTATTCCTTGTCCAACTTCAAATATTTGATCAAGGTTGACAAAAATAATGGGTATTCGCAATTATAAAAGATGTCCAAGATAATATATTTGTATGTGAAAGTTCTCTTGCTTATACTAATGATTCATGAATTGCACGTATGACTAATACCGTGATTGTCAAACTTCAATAAATTTTATGTTATAAACAAAATGTGAAATTACTACTAATCATAAAGAACATTGATCATTTCATATTTATGATATTCCATTCATTCACAATTTACTCTTAGGATACAAGTCAAGCATATGAGTAAACATCAAACTACTCTCAAAAGATATAAGTGAAGAACAGTGAGTTGTCAAACGATTAATTAGATATGTGAGGACTCTGTCTAAATACTTTTTAATATCAATAATTTTATTCAAACAAAAATACATTCCAAGAATAGCACATATCATGTGGACGAATAAAAACATAGGCTAACTGATATTTGTTGACGAAGAGAGGTGGGTGCGTAGCGTCCCCAAGCTTACATGCTTTGGACTTCTTGAAATATTTACTTAGGGTTACTTGGGAATCGCTAAGATTAAGATTTTATATCTCGTTCAATCCTCTTATATCCCAGTTTCACCTAAGTCTCAAGAACTTCAACCTCACAAAACTTGAAAACAACTCGTGAGATAGGTTAGTACCCATAATAATAAATCAACACTTCATGTACTGCCAAGACGAGTTGCATAATAATTTGAAACCTAGGTATTGTATACTATGATTTCCACAATTTATATATACCAATATAATCCATGAAAACTATAGGATAAGTAGATAACAAAACTATGGGAGCAATCTCTCCAATCGGAATTATCTATAGCAATTAATTTAAAACATGTACTTATGTATCTATAGAAATTTTAAACATTTAGTACATGATAAATAATTCGTATGAAATTACTTAGTAAAATCTCATAATTCAGATACTACAGCAAAAGTTTTTGTTTTTGTACATCACACATAACACATGTAATTCAAGCATTCTAAATGCAATTATTGGAACTTTTTATTGAAAAACATGATTATGAAGAACAACAACCAAATACTAATAAAATAATATGACGCTCTAAGCAAAACACATATCATGTGACGAATAAAACTATAGCTCCAAGTAAGATATATCGATAGTGTTGAAGACGAAAGAGGGGATTGCTTTTTGGGTATCCCCAAGCTTAGTCTCTTGAGTCTTCCTTGGATATTACCTTGGACGTGCCTTGGGTATCCCCAAGCTTAGGTTCTTGCTGCTTATTTTTCTCCTCATATCGGTGTCTCACCAAAAACTTGAAAACTTCAATTACACAAAACTTAACGAAACTTTGTAAGATGGTTAGTGTAATAAGGATAGATCATTAATTTAGGTATTACCAAGAAAAGATTCATATTTTTTATCAGACAATACCTACTATATTGTATCATTCCCATCATTTATATCACTAAATATAAGGTATGTAAACACTAAAACAAGCAAACTTTGCATGCAAAACAGAATCTGTCAAAAAGAGAACAATCTGTAAAGATGTGAACTTAAACCATACCTCCCGATCTCTGGTATTTCTGAAAAATTAGAACAACTCAGACAATTTGCATATAAAATTGGGTAAAAACTTCATAATTTTATGGCTCTCCAATTTATTGGTTTTCCACAGAATCAAACAAACAACTATCCAAATCACCCCAAAGGATTTCCTTGGCACCTTATTGAAATAAAAGACACGAAACATGATTTCTACAGTATCACAATCATGTGAGCACACAAAAACAGAAAGTAAAAGTGTTGGGTTGTCTCCCAACAAGCACTTTTATTTAATGCCTTTTAGCTAGGCATGATGATTTCAATGATGCTCACATAAAAGTAAAGAATTGAAACACAATGGGAGCGTCAACTTAATTCAATTTGGCGAGAACTGGGTATGTGGTTTGCTTCATGCCTCATGCAATTCATTCTTAATGCTATCTTGAGACCTTTACTAATACAACTTTCCTCTCTCTCTCTTTTAGGCGCGTCACAATAAGAGGGAGGTGCCACAGATGTACGACATGTATGCGATGGGCCATACTGCCTCGTACAAGAAGGTCAAGGCATTCTCTGAGTCTGACCTCGAGCATCCAGAAAACGTCACCAATATCTCCTCCCACCACAAGCTCGTGAAGTACAGATATCACGGGAAGGCGAGGAAAGGGGAGGACTTTAACCCGAGCGAGGGGCCTATTGATCCAGAGCTGGTGGTGATAGCTAGCAACGGGAGGCCCCATGGCTCGATCGCCATTGGAGACGGCCTTATACGTTGTCCTAGCACTCTCTAGCAGATAAAGGCACACCAAAGGAGCTCCTGTCCGGAGATAACACCTCGTCCACGGCCAGTCGAGCTCGCCATCGAGGATAGTTTAATGGACTCACTATCTTTCCGCATTATGTTGTGCGTTGGAACCAATATGATTGCAATGCTAACAATGAGTTGTGTTGCAGGCTGCTCTTCTGAAAGAGAGAGAGGCAATGCAGGCGGTTATGGCGGAGAAGGATAAGGAGATGAGGGAGCTGGAGGAGAGGACGGCTGCATTGGTGGAGGCGGAGAGGGCACGGAATGATGCATCTAACAGGGCCATATACGAGCTCTTTGTGGTAAGTTTCTTCTTCATATTATTTCAAATCTTGCATTTTAATGTCCGTTTCATTAATAACTAAAAAGTTTGACTTTTCGAAACCAAATGTACAAACTATGTGCAAGAAGACCGGCCAAGTCCCTCCGGCGATGCCAGTCATTAACATGGCGGGGATGGTGAGTTTCATTTCAGTGTAGTGATCTCAAGTGTCCTCATGCTAACGACACATTGCAAACGATGTTTGGTGCAGAATATCTCCCGAAACGCATCGCACGGCCCTTCTACAGTGGAGCCTTCTCCAGGGCAGCCTTCTCCAGGTGAAACAAGCCAGAGCCACCGTGCTTCACCACCGTGATGACGATAATGGTACGTTATTTCTAGTGTTTTAATAAAAATTACATATACTTAGCTAATTATCCTTGAAATGACATAATTAGCTCCAAAATGACACATACTTAGCTAATTATCCTCCAAACTGACATATTTAACCCAAGTTAGCTCCAAAACGACATATAGTTAGCAAGGCTTCCACCTAAATGACATGATTAGCTTAGTTAGCTCCAAAATGATCTATTTAATAAAAAATGATCTATACTGAGCTAAGTTCTCTCCTAAATGACATAATAAGGCTAACTTAGCTCCAAGATGACCTATTCCCCCTAACTTAGGTATTAAATGGCCTATAATTAGCTTAGCTAGATCCAAAATGGCTTAATAAGCATACTTTGCTCCGGAATGACACATTTTACCCAAGTTAGCTTCGAAATGACCTATAGATAGCTAGGCTTCCACCTAAATGACATAATTAGCTTAGTTAGCTCCAAAATGGTCTATTTAATAAAACATGACCTATACTTAGCTAATTATCCTCGAAATGACATAATTAGCTACAAAAAGGCATTCTTAGTTAATTATCCTCCAAAAGTACATATTTAACCCCAGTTAGCTCCGAAACGACATATAGTTAGCTAGGCTTCCACCTAAATGACATCATTAGCTTAGTTAGCTCCAAAATGACCTATTTAATTAAAAATGACCTATAGTTAGCTAAGTTCTCTCCTAAATGACATAATAAGGCTAACTTAGCTCCAGGATGACCTATTCCCCCTAACGTAGGTATTAAATGGCCTATAATTAGCTTAGCTAGATCCAAAATGGCTTAATAAGCATAGTTTGCTCCGGAATGAGACATTTTACCCATGTTAGCTCCAAAATGACCTATAGTTAGCTAGGCTTCCACTTAAGTGACATAATTAGCTTAGTTAGCTCCAAAATGGTCTATTTAACAAAACATGACCTATACTTAGCTAATTATGCTCAAAATGACATAATTAGCTCCAAAAAGGCATTCTTAGCTAATTTAGCCCGAAGAAGGGGACAAGAGGAGAAGAAAGAGGAAAAATGAAAAGAAGGAAGAAGAAGAAGAAGAGAAGAACAAGAAGAGAAGAAGAAGGACAAGAAGAAGGAGAAGAAGGAGAAGGAGCTCCTCCTCCTTCTTCTCCTTCTTCTTCCTCCTTCTCCTTCCCCTTCTTCTTTTCTTCTTCTTCTCCTCTTCCTTCTCCTTCTCCTCTTCCTCCTTCTCCTCCTCCTACTCCTTCTTCTTTTACTTCTTCTTCTCTTCTTGCTTCTTCTCTTTCTCTTCTTCTACGTAGCTTAGACTCATCCAACAAAGACTAAATTGGCTAATTATCCTACAAAAGGACATAATTAGCTTACTTAGGTGAAAACATCATAAGAACCTTGGTTAGCTCAGTAAAATAACCAATTTAGCTAAGAATGAAATAATAAGCTCAAAATGGCATAAGAACCTTGGTTAACTCATGAATATTATATACTTAGCTTGGCTTCCAACTAAATGATATAATTAGCCAATTTAGCTCCAATATGGCTTAATAAGCATAGTTAGCTCCTAAATGACATATTTAACCCAAGTGAGCTCCGAAACGACCTATAGTTAACTAGGCTTCCACCTACATGACATAATTAGTTTACTTGGCTCCAAAATGACCTATTTAATAAAAAATGACCTATAGTTAGCTAAGTTCTCTCCTAAATGACATAATAAGGCTTACGTAGCTCCAAGATGACCTATTCCCCCTAACTTAGGTATTAAATGACCTATAATTAGCTTAGCTAGATCCAAAATGGCTTAATAAGCATAGTTTGCTCCCGAATGACCTATTTTACCCAAGTTAGCTCAGAAATGACCTATAGTTAGCTAGGCTTCCACCTAAATGACATAATTAGCTTACTGAGCTCCAAAATGGTCTATTTAATAAAACATGACCTATACTTAGCTAATTATCCTTGAAATGACATAATTAGCTCCAAAAAGGCATTCTTAGCTAATTTAGCCTGAAGAAGGGGACAAGAGGAGAAGAAAGAGGAAAAATAAAAAGAAGGAAGAAGAAGTAGAAGACAAGAAGAAGTAGAGAAGAAGACGGAGAAGGAGAAGGAGAAGGAGGAAGAAGAAGGAGAAGAAGGAGAAGGAGGAGAGAAGCTCCTTCTCCTTCTTCTCCTCCTTCTTCTCCTTCTTCTTGTCCTTCTTCTTTTCTTCTTCTTCTCCTCTTCCTTCTCCTTCTCCTCCTCCGCCTCCTTCTTCTTTTACTTCTTCTTCTCTTCTTGATTATTCACTTTCTCTTCTTCTACGTAGCTTAGACTCATCCAACGAAGACTAAATTGGCTAATTATCCTACAAAATGACATAATTAGCTTAGTTAGATGAAAACATCATAAGAACCTTGGTTAGCTCATTAAAATAACCAATTTAGCTAAAAATGAAATAATAAGCCCAAAATGGCATAAGAACCTTGGTTAGCTGATGAATATTATATACTTAGCTTGGCTTCCACCTAAATGATATAATTAGCCAATTTAGCTCTAATATGGCTTAATAAGCATAGTTAGCTCCTAAATGACATATTTAACCCAAGTGAGCTCCGAAACGACCTATGGTTAGCTAGTCTTCCACCTAAATGAAATAATTAGCTTACTTAGCTCCAAAATTACCTATTTAATAAAAAATGACTTATAGTTCGCTAAGTTCTCTCATAAATGCCATAATAAGGCTTACGTAGCTCCAAGATGACCTATTCCCCCTAACTTAGGTATTAAATGCCATATAATTAGCTTAGCTAGATCCAAAATGGCTTAATAAGCATAGTTTGCTCCGGAATGACATATTTACCCAAGTAGCTCCGAAATGACCTATAGTTAGCTAGGCTTCCACCTAAATGACATAATTAGCTTACTTAGCTCCAAAATGGTCTATTTAATAAAACATGACCTATACTTACCTAATTATCCTCAAAATGACATAATTAGCTCCAAAAAGGCATAATTAGCTAATTTAGCCCGAAGAAGGGGACAAGAGGAGAAGAAAGAGGAAAATTGAAAAGAAGGAAGAAGAAGAAGAAGAGAAGAAGAAGAGAAGAAGAAGGAGAAGGAGAAGAAGGAGGAGAAGCTCCTCCTTCTCCTTCTTCTCCTCCTTCTTCTCCTTCTTCTTGTCCTTCTTCTTTTCTTCTTCTTCTCCTCTTCCTTCTCCTGCTCCTCCTCCTTCTCCTCCTCCTTCTTCTTCTTCTTCTTTTTGTTCTCCTTCTTATTCTCTTCTTGCTTCTTCTCTTTCTTCTTCTACGTAGGTTATTTTCCCCAACAAAGCCGTACTTAGCTAATTATCCTCCAAAATGACATAATTAGCAAAGTTAGGTAAAAACATCATAAGAACCTTGGTTAGCTCATTAAAATGACTAATTTAGCTCCGAAATGACATAATAAGGTCAAAATGGATTAATAATCATAGTTGGCTACAAAATGACATATTTTATCCAAGTTAGCTCTAGAATGACCTATACTTAGCCCTAAATGACATATTAAGGCTATGTAGATCCAAGATGACCTATTCCACCTAACTTAGCTATTAAATGGCCTATACTTGCTAAGTTCTCTCTGAAATAACCTACATATACTTCTTCATATAGTATTATTCTTCTAACTTTCTTATTTGTCATTTTTTAGATTACATTCACTTCACGGGAAGCTTGGATTATATTTGTGGAATGCTTGAATATGATTTCTTGTACCATGGCTTCACGGAAGCTTGTTTTGAAACTATTGTAGTATATGGATATATATGAAACTTTGTATGCATGTGGATGAAACTGGTTTAATATATGGTTTGGTACGGATGCAACTTGCATAATATGTATGTACTATGGATGAAAGTTATTTTAATATGCTTATGAGTATGGAAACAAATTTTTTTTGTCATATATATATATATCCTGATTATTGTGAAAATTGCTGGCTATAATAAGAAATAAAATAAAAAGGGGCTGGTTCCCCCCTTTGCCGTCAGCCCCCTCATGGCAAAGGGGGGAGGGCAGACGGCGAAGAACGGAGAGAGAGGGGCTAGTTCCCCCCTTTGCCGTCCGCCCCCTCATGGAAAAGGGGGGGAGGGAAGATGACAAAGAGAGGAGGCCTGCCGTTAACACTTAATGGGACCGTTGTTGGATCTGCCGTCCCATTTAATTTGTTGTCTGCCCCCTCATGGCAAAGATTCTTTGCCGTCCTCTTTAGAAAACGAGACGACAAAGAACCTCTTATCCGGATTTTTTTGCCGTCTACTTTGCCGCCTGCTGACGGACGGCAAAGCCTTTGCTGTCCGTGGTTCCCCCTTTGCCGTCAGCCATGGCAGACGGCAAATTATAAGTCTAGTAGTGCCACAAGAGTTTCCTCCTTTTTATTGCCTTTTCTAATTTGTTTAATATGTTTTGGTTTAAAAATATCAAACCGTTTTTAAAACTCGTGAAACTTAATATGTGGACCAACGTAATATAACTAGTCACATATTAAGTTTCATAATTATTGGACTTATAACTATACAATATTATATTAGATAAAATCCACTGCAATTAGTTATGGATTAACTCAAATTCCCAAGATAATGTTTTTGAGATTCCAAACATATTGATTTGGAGTTTTTTCTCTTGCTAATATTTTGACGGAATACGAGGAACATTTTCTTGGACTTATTTGAAGCAATTTTTATCTCTATCATTTCTTTAAAAGATTTCTGAGGCTTGCTAATCCCTCAATTCATTTTCATTTTAATTTAAAAGGCATGCATATGCAATCAAAAACAAGGCTAAGCTAGGGACGTGACATGAAATCCATGAGTATTGAGCCTGTCAAGAATGTTAGTAGGATCCGATGACTTGTAATCAGCACGCTCTTGAATCATCAAGGATACTGTGTCAAATGAGGAATCAAGGGATCTCTACTATTTATTCACCACCTCATGGTGAGTGATGTCAGTGGTACCAAGAGCTTGAAGATCATTCGAGATACCAGTGAGGTGGTCAAACGTTTGCTGAACATTTTCATTGTCAAGCCTTCTGAATCGGTTAGAGAGATTGTGAAGAACATCAACTCAGGAGTCATGTTGCGTTGACAACACCTCGTTGACTTTGTACAACATGTCCCAGATAAGCTTCGAGGCTACTGAAACACTCAATCTCCCATCTTGCCCTTTGCTCAAATTACCATAGATGTTACTCTTCGCTTGAGAGTCGAGTTACTTGAATCTCTTCACATCGACATCGTTGATGCGTAGTCCGATAGGTGGAATGCCATTTTGGACGACAAACTAGAGATCATTGTCAATGGCCACAATATGCATGCACATATTATTCTTCCGGTTGGAATTGTTTGTGCCTTAAAAGGCATGACACATAGCGGAGATGTTGATCATACTTATTTCCATAAATTAAACTCTCAGCGGTTAAACCAAAATCACACAGAACAAGGGAGCTCCTTGCCCTGATACCAATTGAAAGTGTATTATATACGTTGGAAATATGCGTGATAGGCAATAATAAAGCGGTTGTTGTTATATTTCCTTCTTCATGATAATCGCTTATTATCCATGCTAGAATTGTATTGATTGAAAACTCAAATACATGTGTGGGTACATAGACAACAATATTTCACTAGTGAGCCTCTAAAGGACTAGCTCGTTGATCAAAGATGGTCAAGGTTTCCTGGTCATAGACATGTGTTTTCATTTGATACACGAGATCACATCATCAGGAGAATGATGTGATGGATAATACCCAAACTTTGACCATAGCATATGATCGTGTAAGTTTATTGCTATTGTTTTCTGCATGTTAAGTATGTGTTCCTATGACCATGAGATCATGCAACTCACTGACACCGGAGGAGTACCTTGTGTGTATCAAATGTCGGAACATAATTGGGTGACTATAAAGGTGCTCTACATGTATCTCCGAGGGTGTGTGTTGAGTTGGCATGGATCGAGACTGGGATTTGATACTCTTTGTGACGTAGAGGTATCTCACAGCCCACTCGGTAATACAACATTGAAACAAGCTTGTAAGCAATGTTACTAAAGATTTAGACACGGGATCTTGTATTACTGAACGAGTAAAGAGTCTTGCTGGTAACGATATTGAACTAGGTATAGAGATACCGACGATCGAATCTCGGGCAACGAACATAGCGATGGACAAAAGGAACAGTATACGGGATTGCTTGAATCCTTCACATCATGGATCAACCGACAACGATCTTCATAGAATATGTAGGAGCCAATATGGGAATCCATGTGCTGCTATTAGTTATTGAACAGAGAGTGTCTCGGTCATGTATGCATAGTTCTCGAACCCGCAAGGTCTGCACACTTAAGGTTAGGTGATAATTTGGTATTAAGGAGTTACATGCCATGGTACCCGAAAGTTGTTCAGAGTCCCAGATGAGATCCTGGAAGTCACGAAGAGCTCCGGAATGGTCCGTAGGTAGATATTGATGGTTTAGGAAGTTGGTATTCGAGATCCGGAAAGGTTCGGGAACATGGCAGTTTTGTGACGGGAGTGTCGGAAGTGTTCCGGGAGTCCACCTACCACAGAGGGCCCCATTAGCTGTGAGAGCGGGTGCACCATCCCCTGGTGGGCTGTCCGCCCCTCCCACCAAGGCCCATGCGGCGGAAGGTGGGTGCTAAGCCCACAAAGGGGCCGACCACCCTTGCCTTGGGTATCAAGGCACCCGAGGGGCCGTCGCGCACCACCCCTTGCCCCCCGCAAAGTGGGGAACCCTAGGCTGAGCCGCTCCCTCCTCTCCTCTTATATATATGAGAGGGGAGGGAGGGATGCAACACAGACGGACGCCACAGCGCAGCCCCTCCCTCTCCCTCTATATCATCTCCTCCTCTAGTTTTCTCTGTACTGTGTGGTGAAGCCCTGCCGAGGCAGCAACTCCACCACCACTGTCATGCCGTCGCGTTTCCGGGGAACTCATCTACCACTCTGCCCTCACTTGCTGGATCAAGGAGGTAGAGACGTCATCAAGCTGCACGTGTGCTGATAACGGAGGTGCCGTCCGTTCGGTGCTCGTTGGGAGTTCGTGCGACGGATGATGATAGGATCGCTAAGACGTACCACTACATCAACCACATTCTTTAACGCTTCCGCTTGGCGATCTACAAGGGTATGTACATTCGGTCTCTCCTATCATAGATGTGCATCTCCTAGATTGATCTTGGTGAGTGTAGGAATTTTTTTATTTCCCATGCATCTTTCCCCAAAGTGGCATCATGAGCTAGGTCTATATGTAGATGACATGACGGGTAGAACACGAAGAAATTTGTGGACCGTTGATATTCAGATTGCTTCCCTCCTTGACTCGGTGGTATTGTGGGATGAAGCTGCCCGGACTAACTTTGTTGCATAAGATGGCTAGCGGGTGTCTGTCTCTCCTACCTTAGTTGAATCGGATTCGACAAAGGCGGTCCTTGTAAAAGGTTAAATAGCAACTTGCGTATCACCATGGTGGTTTTGAGTAGGTAAGAAACGTTCTTGCTAGAGACCCATAGCAGCAACATAAAACATGCAACAACAAATTAGAGGACGTCTAACTTGTTTTTGCAGGGTTTCTTGTGATATGATATGGCCAAAGACATGATGATATGTATTTGATGTACGATATGATCATGTGGTAATAGTTAATATCGACTTGCATGTCGATGCTACGGCAACCGGCAAGAGCCATAGGGTTGTCCTTAATCATTGTATGACCTGCGTGTCAATAATTAAGCACTATGTAATGCTTTACTTTATCACTAAACGGTAGAAATAGTATTAGAAGCATGGTTGGCATGACAACCCTGACGGAAAAACAATCATGGAGATCATGGTGTGATGCCGGTGACGATGGATATCATGACGGTGCTTTGGAGATGGAGATCAAAAGCACAAGATCATGGACATATCATGTCACCTCATTTGCATATGATGTTAATCCTTTTTATGCACCTTGTTTTCCTTAGGACGACGGTAGCATTGTAAGGTGATCCCTCACTAAATTTTATAATAAAATGGTGTTCTCCCCGAGTGTGCACCGTTGCGGAAGTTTGTCGTTTCGAAGCACCACATGATGATCGGGTCTAATAGACTCTACGTTCACATACAACGGGTGCAAGCCAGTTTTGCACATGCAGAACACTCGGGTTAAACTTCACGAGCCTAGCATGTACAAACAGGGCTTCCCAACACAAGAGACCAAAAGGTCAAACATGAGTCATATAGTAGATATGATCAACATGAAGATGTTCGCCATTGAAACCACCTCATCTCCCGTGATGATCGGACTTGGGTTGGTGAATTCCGATCATGTATCACTCGGATGACTAGAGGGATGTCAATTTGAGTGACAGTTTTTTAGTAATATGATTAACTAAACTCGTTATCTAGCACAATAGTCTAAGTATTGTTTGCAAATTTACGTTGTAGATCAATGGCTCGTCCAGTAGCACACCTAAATTTTAATGCGTTCCTAGAGAAAGCCAAGCTGAAAGATGATGGAAGTAACTTTGTAGACTAGGTCCGTAATATAAGGATTGTCCTCATGGTTTCCAAAATATTTATGTCCTTGATGCACCCCCTCTATAGTCATCTGAGGATGTTATGAACGTCTAGCAGGCGCGTTGTGATGACATCTCAATAGTTTAGTGTGCAATCTTGTATGGCTTAGAACCGGGAGTTCAAAGATGTTTTGAACGTCATGGAGCATATGAGATGTTCCAGGAGATGAATTTAATTTTTGAAAAGAATGCCGGATTGAGAGGTATGAGACCTCTGATTAGTTCTATGCTTGCAAGATGGAGGAGAATAGGTTAGTCAGTGAGAACATACTCAAAATGTCTAGGTATTCCAACCGTCTGGATTAGTTGGGAATTGTTCTCCTGCCAGAGGCGATCACTAACAGATTTCTTAAATCACTTCCACCTAGCTACAAAAGCTTTGTGATGAACGATAACATGCAAGGGATGAATAAATCAGTCGCTAAGCTGTTTGCGATGTTGAAAGTCGCTGAGTCGGAAATTAAGGAGGATCATCAAGTGTTGATGGTCAATAAAACCACTAGTTTCAAC
The DNA here is from genome assembly GCF_904849725.1 of Hordeum vulgare subsp. vulgare. NCBI lineage: Eukaryota > Viridiplantae > Streptophyta > Magnoliopsida > Poales > Poaceae > Hordeum > Hordeum vulgare. The sequence goes on along the minus strand of NC_058523.1, from coordinate 245,845,048 downwards.
AAGAATGCCAAGGGAAAGAAGGGTAACCCCAAGAAGTCTGGCAAAGCAGTTGCCCCTCCCTTGTAGAAACCAATGTTGGACCCAAAGCAGAAACTGAGTGCTTTTATTGCAAGGGGACAGGCCACTTGAAGCGGAACTGCCCCAAGTATCTGGCCGACAACAACGCGGCCAACACCAAACAAGGTATAAATGATATACATTTTATTGATGTGTACCTTACCAACTCTCATTGTAGTGCCTCTGTATTTGATAACGGTTCTTTTGCTCAAATTTGCAACTCAAAGCAGGAACTATGGAATAGACGAAGGTTGGCGAAGGACAAAGTGATGATGCGCGTGGGAAATGGTTCCAAGGTTGATGCGAATGCCATGGGCACGCTCGATATTCGATTACCATCAAGATTAGTGATGAACGTGAATAATTATTAGTTAGTGTCGGCGTTGAGCATGAACATTATATCTAGATCTTGTTTAATGTGAGATGGTTACTCATTTAAATCATAGAATAATGGTTGTCCTATTTATATGAGTAATATCTTGTATGGTCATGCACCCAATGTGAGGGGTTTATTCTTATTGAATCTCGATAGTGAGAACACACATGTTCATAACATTGATGCCAAAAGATGTAAAGTTAATAATTATAGTAGTTTTCTTGTGGCACTGCCGCTTAGGTCATATTGGTGTAAAACACACGAAGAAGCTCCATGCTGATGGACTTTTGGAGTCACTTGATTTCGAATCACTTGACACATGTGAACCATGCCTCATGGGCAAGATGACTAAGACCCCATTCTATGGAATTGTTATGAGTTTGGCACTCACCTAAGACAATGTGGAATTGTTATGAGTTTGGCACTCACCTAAGACAATGTGGAATTGTTTCATAGTTGACACCGCCTAGAACACCACAGTGTAATGGTGTGTGCGGACGTTGTAATCGTAATTTATTAGATATGGTGCGTTCTATGATTTCTCTTGTGGATTTGCCGTTATAATTTTGGGGTTATGCAGTAGAGACAATTGTATTCAGTTTAAATAGGGCACTATCTAAATCCGTTTAGACGACGATGTATGAACTATGGTTTGGCAAGAAACTAAAGTTGTCGTTTCTTAAAGTTTGTGGTTGCGATGGTTATGTCAAAAGCTTCAGCATGAAAAGCTGGAACCCAAAGCGGAGAAATGAGCCTTCATAGGATACCCAAAAGAGAAAGTTGGGTATACCTTCTATCTCATATCCTAAGGCAAAGTGTTTATCGCTAAGAACAGAACATTTCTTGAGAAAGACTTTCTCTCGAAAGGATTGAGTGGGAGGAAGATAGAACTTGATGAGGTTGTGGAATGTTTACTTCAACCAGAAAATAGCGCAACACAGAAAGATGTTTTTGTGGACCCTATATCAATTGAAAGGAAGCTAATGATGATGATCATGGAGCTTCAGATCAAGTTGCTAACGAACCTCGTAGGTCGACAAGGTCACGCACTGCTCCTCAGTGGTACGGTAACCATGTCTTAACAGTCATGTTGTTGGACAACAATGAACCTACGAGCTATGGAGAAGCGATGGTGGGCCCGGATTCCAACAAATGTTTAGAGGCCATGAAATCCGAGATAGGATCCATGTATGAAAACATAGTACGGACTTTGGAAGTATTACCTGAAGTGCGAAAGGCTATTCAGAATAAATGGATCTTTAAGAAGAAGAAGACGGACGAGGACGGTAATGTCACCGTCTATAAAGCTCGACTTGTGGGGAAAAGGTTTTCTACAAGTTCAAGGAGTTGAATATGATGAGACTTTCTCACCCGTAGCGATCCTTAAATCCATCAGAATCATGTTGGCAATAGCCGCATTTTTTGATTATGAAATTTGGTAGATGGATGTCAAAACAGCGTTCCTTAATGGTTTCCTTAAGGAAGAGTTGTATATGATGCAACCAGAAGGTTTTGTCGATCCGGATAATGCTGACAAGGTGTGCAAACTCCAGCGATCCATTGATGGGCTGGTGCAAGAATCTCGGAGTTGGAATCAACGCTTTGATAAGGTGATCAAGGCATTTGGGCTATTACAAGTTTATGGAGAAGCTTGTATTTACAAGAAAGTGAGTGGGAGCTCTAAAGCATTTCTAATATTATATGTGAATGCCATATTGTTGATTGGAAACAATATATAATTTTAGGGAAGCGTAAAATAATATTTGAACAAGAGTTTTTGAATGAAGGACCTAGGAGAAGCTTCTTTCATATTAGGCATCACGATCAATAGAGATAGATCGACACACTTAATAGGACTTCTAGAGAGCACAAACCTTGACAAAGTTTTGAATAAGTTCAAAATGGATCAGTCCAACAAATGGTTCTTTCCTGTATTTCAAGGTGTGAGGTTGAGTAAGACTCAATGCCTAGGGACTGCAGAAGATAGAGAAAAGATGAGCGACATTCCCAATGTTTCTGCCATAGGCTCTATCATGTATGCAATGTTGTGCACATGACCTAATGTGAGCCTTGCCATAAGTATGGTGGGAAGGTTTCAAAGTGATCCAGGAATAGAACACTGGATTGTGGTCAACAATATCCGGAAGTACCTGAAAAGGAGTAAGGAAATGTTTCTCGTTTATGGAGGTGATCAAGAGCTCATCGTAAAGAGTTACGTTGATGCAAGCTTTGACACTGATCCGGATGACTCGAAATCTCAAATTGGATACATATTTATACTCAATGGGGGAGGTAAGCTGGTGCAGTTCCAAGCAAAGTGTGGTAGTTGATTCTACATGCGAAGCGGAGTACATAGCTGCCTCGGAGGTGGCTAAAGAAGGTGTCTGGATGAAGGAGTTCATGATAGATCTGGGAGTTGTGTTGTGTGCACTAGATCCAATGACTCTGTTCTGTGAAAACACTGGTGCCTTTGCTTTCGCCAAGGAACCAAGATTTCACAAGAGGAACAGACACATAAAGCGACTCTTCAATTCCATCTGCGATTACATCAAGGAGGAGGACATAAATATTTGCAAAGTTCACATGGATCTAAATGTTGGAGACCCATTGACTAAGCCTCCTCCACGAGCGAAGCATGATCAACACCAGAACAGTATGGGTGTTATATTCGTTACAATGTAAATCACATAGTGATGTGAGCTAGATTATTGACTTCAGTTCAAGTGGGAGACTGTTAGAAATATGCCCTATAGGCAATAATAATGTGTTTATTATTATATTTCCTTGTTCATGATAATCGTTTACTATCCATGCTAGAATTGATTTGATTGGAAACTCAAATACATGTGTGGGTACATACACAACACTATGTCCGTAGTGAGACTCTAAAGGGCTAGCTCGTTGGTCAAAGATGGTCAAGATTTCCTGTGCATAGACATGAGTTGTCATTTGATAAACGGGATCACATCATTAGGAGATTGATGTGATGGACAAGACCCAAACTATGAATGTCGCATATGATCGTGTTAGTTTATTGCTATTGTTTTCTGCATGTCAAGTATGTGTTCTTGTGACCATGAGATCATGCAAATCACTAACACCAGAGGAGTACCTTGTGTGTATCAAACATCGGAACATAATTGGGTGACTATAAATGTTCTCTACAGGTATCTCCGAGGGTGTCTGTTGAGTTGGCATGGATTGAGACTGGGATTTCTTACTCCATGTGACAGAGTGGTATCTCAAGGGCCACTCGGTAATACAACATCACAATAAGCTTGCAAGCAATGTGACTAAAGATTTAGCCACGTGATATTGTATTATGGAACGAGTAAAGAGACTTGCTGATAACAAGATTGAACTAGGTATAGAGATACCGATGATCGAATCTCGGCCAAGTAACATACCAATGGACAATGGAGCAGTATACGGGATTGCTTGAATCCTTGACATCATTGTTGACCGATAATGATCATTGTAGAATATGTAGGAGCTAATATGGGCATCCAGGTATCGCTCTTGGTTAATGATCGGAGAGTGTCTCGGTCATGTCTGCATAGTTCTGGAACCCGCAGGGTCTGCACACTTAAGGTTAGGTGACGATTTGGTATTAACGAGTTATGTGTGGGGGTAACTGAAAGTTATTCGTAGTCCCGGATGAGATCCCGGAAGTCACGAGGTGCTACATAATAGTTTGAAAGTAAAAAATTTATATATAGGAAGTTGGTATTCCAGGTCGAAAAGGTTCTATAATATGTCGGTTTTGTGATGGGAGTGCCGAAAGGGTTTTGGGGGTCCAATGTGAGCGTCCACCTGCCTCGGAGGGCCCTATGGGCTGTGAGAGGGGGCGCACCAGCCCCTGGTGGGTTGGCCGCACCTCCCACCAAGACTCGTGCGGCGGAAGGTGGGGGCTAATCACACAAAGGGGTCGGTCACTCTTGCCTTGGGTGGCAAGGCACCCTAAGGGCCGCCGTGCCCCACCCCTTTCCCCCCCCAAGGGGGGAACCCTAGGCTGAGACGACCCCATCCTCTCCTCCTATATATATGTGAGGGGTGGGAGGGATACAACACACAGACGCGAAGGCGCAACCCCTTCCTCTCCTTCTATATTGTATCCTCCTCTAGTTTTATTGGTATTGCTTAGCGAAGCCTTGCCGGGACAGCTACTCCACCACTACTGTCACACTATCGCGCTGCCGGGGAACTCATCTACCACCCCGCCGTCGCTTGCTGGATCGAGGAGGCGGAGACGTCATCAAGATGCACGTGTGTTGAACACAGAGGTGTCGTCCGTTCGGTGCTCAATCATGAGTTCGTTGGATGGATCATTATAGGCTCGCAAAGACGTACCACTACATGAACCGCGTTATTTAACGCTTCCACTTAGCGATCTACACGGGTGTGTAGATTTAATCTCTCCTCTCATAGATGTGCATCTCCTAGACTGATCCTTGTGAGCATAGGAAAATGTTTGTTTCCCATGCAACGTTCCCCAACAACATTCCCCAACAAGATCTCAAAACCTTCATAGACTTGGTTACTCGACAATCCACAATGGCTCTTGGATGCTTGATGGCCTGCAAGTGCATAGGGTTTATTTGTAGACTTTCTGAAGTAAGAGCATCGATCCCACATGGACCACATGAATCAGAGTTTTGTCTGTTGTAGTTAATTATATATTTTTATGCTTGCAAATGATTGTAGACTAAGCGCAGAGTGAGGGTGGATATAAAGGATGATCGAGTAGTGTAATGACTTCTACTAAATAACATAAAATTAAATAGAGAACAAGGATTGTAGTGACGGTCAGAACAGCAGAATAAAAAGGTGCTATGAGGGAGTCCACAATCCCCGTTGGTATGTTTCTAGTGCACCTATGCATAGGCATAGGACACTTGAGCCACTATTGATGATTAGAGTGGGAGGAGCCGAGTACGATACATGTTCTACTCGTAGTAGACTTTGTGCCACGGATACCACCATCATAGTCTCCCCTTGAGGGTTACAATCATGATAACTAAGGTTTAAGCCATGGACGTGGCCTCTCTAAGGGTTCTACATAATTCCCTAGTCAATTGTGAAGGGTAGGAGCATTAGGCTTTTAATGCCACCTCAAATTACCTCATCAAATTAGACCTCTACAATGAGAGTTATATACTTTGTGGCCATAAGGCACAAATGCTAAGTGGGGCCCTTGACAACATACCTGAAGTTATTAAACTAAGCATTCATCATAGGGTCTCATATCCATAATAACATTTTAGATCCTACACATACCAAGGTTCATCCATATCCCCGAGAACTAGGGGCCTACACACACATGGGAAAACAAATGTCATGGTAATGATAATTCAATACATGGATGAATGATTCAAATGATACACCAAAGGATCCCCTAGGGTTCTTGATGTTGCAGATGATGAGGATGTGGATGATGATGATGAAGTGGATGATGGGGATGATTAGGGTAGTTTTATGTTGTCCTCCTCCGCACGATGCAAAAAATCCCCTTCTTGTCCTTGTTGATCCCTCCTTCGCATGACCTCCGGAGGCTAGAGTTTTGCCTTCTAGATGAGTTTCTCGGGTTTGTGGGCCTCTGATCCATGATCCGATTTGACGGGGTGGAAATAGTTCATTTGGCAGTGGCGGCGGCGCCCCATATTACAGCTCATACGAGTGCTCGCGATCGTATGCAACATCATCTTTCGCTCTGGAATCGCGATGACCGTCAATCCTTTGGCCTTCTTGCTTGATTCTTTCATGGAAAGTGATTATCACATTAAATATGTATTTATGCTGCTATTTCTGAGTAATTTATACATTAAATGATAATTGACCAAAAATACATTACCTGAGGGATTATAAAAAAAAGTGTGCATGCAAAAATCTACAAAGCCTACCATGTAGGCACAAAATACGCAGTAAACCTATTACATAAATTGCACTCGTCAACTCTCCCAAGCTTAAGTTGTTCTCGTCCCCGAGCAAGTACTATGGCTTGTAAAGAACAAGGTCAACCTTGTGTTTATGAGATACGGATACGAGAAAGCTAGGAATCCATCATTTTTAGGAGGAATGATTTATGATAAAAATATGTGACAAATGATAGATCATACTTACTATGATAACGATCATCTTCACATACACACCATGTTACTTAATTTGGTTGTGGACAAGTAATAACTTTATAGCCTAGTTGATTGTTGTTTCAACTAGCAAGCAATATTTATTTTCCTATTTTTCTTATCTTTTATTCTTCAAAGGATTTAGTCTCTTATCATTTTTTGGTATGATATTAAAACCAATCATGAATCTTGAAAAGACTTAATTTACACAAGCACTTATCTATTTTTGCAGAGGGTCAATTCTTTGCTTGTCCTTTTTAACTTAAACCCCTCAAAGAGCTAGCATATATAGTTATTTTATCTCCTTCCCAAAATTTACTATGATGTGGAGTACTTATAATCATCATGCAAGTAATTATGTGCTACTATTTAGGTCACAAAAGTCATCAACTACATTCTCAAATAAAAATTACTTACTATGATAATGATCATCCAAGAATTCATACCCCGTTCCTTAATGTTGTGGTGGACAAGTAACAACTTCATATTGTAGTTCGTTGTTGTTTCAACCGGGCAAGCAGTTATTATTTTCCTCTTTTTCTTATATTTTATTGTTCGGAGGATTTAGTCCCTTGTCATTTAGTCATGGAAACACTCATTTCAATTTTTGGTACGATATTAAAACCAATCATGAATATCAAAGAAACTTAATTTACAAAAGCACATTCAAAAATTTGTAGAGGATAAATTTCATTGCTTGTCCTTTTTAAATTGAACCCCTCAAAGAGCTAGCATATATGGTTGTTTCATATCCTTTTAAAAATGGGGTACTTATAATAATTATGCAAATAATTATGTGCTACTATTTAGGTCATAAAAATCATCAAGTATGTTCTCAAACAGAAAGCAATGATCTCACACATCAAGATATGCATATAAAAATCGGAAAGGATTATCCCTTATTCAAGAGGGAAAATGGTAGTTCAACCTTATTGAAAACAAAACTTATACCCTAATCTTAGAGAAAATTAACGTAGAAAAGGTAAAGATACAAAGTGCACATGAATCTCAACCAAGCTTACAATCAAGTCGAGGAGATTCGGGCACTAAGCATTTCATGCTCACTCCTTGAGACCTTGGCAGGAAGTGCAGATTCATTTAAGTTTCTTCTTAATCTCCTCAATCACAGCTTGCTGATCATCTAAAACCTCGGTCAAACACTCAAGTTGTGCAGTGTTATTGTTAAGGGTGTCAATTATAAGCCCAACCTTATGGAACAGGCCATCCTCCCTTGCCTCTAAATATTTACTCATCGACCAATAAGCATCAATCACATCTCCGATTACACAAGCCTTCGAAACATATAAAGCCTAAGTTTGTAGGTAATAACGAGACCAAGGATAAAAACTTTGTTAGAAAGAAATTGAACCGGAATTGGAAAAGAATTGTGGAAATAGGCCAAACGACGGTCTTCCATAATCTTTTTTTACTAACCCATTGCGCAAAAACGGTTGGCCAGTCTTTTGTTTGGCCATCGAGATCCTCAATCCTTTTTTACTAACCCATTGGGGAGATAGGTCCAACCGACCGCTCATATTAACGCCACCAGTCATTTAGAATGCTGTCATTGGCTCTAATCACATGGTCCTCTTCGAAGAGAGCTCAAAGAAACGCTCAAACGGGCGGTGCATACATTTGATACTCCACCTTTCTCTCTCGAGTCATCATCTCTTCTATATGATATCTGCATGACCATTCCAACAGGCGCTCGCGGTCGTTTGGAACAACGTGTTTCACTCTGTTGGATGTTGTGCCAGTTTCCACCTTAGAAATTGTTACCACTATAAAAGATTAATGAAAAAGCTCCCAACTATAGACGAACATTCCAACAAGCAAGACTTAAGATTAACAAGTCTAATAAAAAAAAATACAACTTCTACTTACGTATTGACATCCACTTTACAGACGTGTTATTTCATACCTTTCGTTCCTTCCAAAGGGTTGCAGCTTGCACGATCATGAGAAAAGTTCCCTCCTATATTTCCGGTTCTTCTTTTTGTTCATTTGCGAGGTATAGCTTCAAGCGCTACCCATTCACGATCGAGATCTCATCTTTCCCTCCTTTTAGCTGAACAGCTCCGGGATTATACACCTCTTCTATCTCGTATGGTCGTTCCCAACAAGAGCTGGTTTTCCCTAGAAACAACTTCTGGCCAAAATTAAATAGGAGGACTTTGTCCCCCGTAGTGAAGGTTCGCTTTGCGGTCTTACAATCGTGCCACATCTTATGCTTCTCTTTAAATATTCTAGTGCTCTCATAAGCACTGTTGTGAAGCTCTACTAGAGCATGTATATCTCACAATCTTTTCTCTCCATCTTACTGATATTCTTGTTTGCCGAGAAAACCTTATACTCCAGTTCTGAAGCAAAACTACAATCCTTAACATATACCATTTTGTATGGTGACAATCCCATGAGATTCTTGTAGGCGGTGGAGTAGGCCCATAGTATTTCATTTAGCTTTTCTGCCCAATCCTTCTAGGAATTCTACACTATCCTATGCAATATCGTCATTATCTCCCGATTTGACAGCTCCACTTGACCACTAGTTTGTGGATGATATGGTGAAGATATTTGGTGGGTCACCCCATACTCCATCTGAAACGGGGAAAGGTTACAAATAGTCTAGTCCCCAAACATCAAAGGTTCACAAAACAGACTATAATTGATGCATCACAATTTATAACTAACCTCCCAGCATCTATGAAGATTGTAGGCCAATAGAATCCTGAATGGAGCAGCTTGGTGGTGGTTCTATTTCCAGCATAATGTCCTGCATAGGGGATGTTGTGGTAGCCTTTGAGTATAGCATTCATCTCATGCTCTCGAACACAACACCTTATCATGTCATGTGTACCATACCGATAAATAAAGGGGTTATCCAAGAAGAATACTTCACGTCATTGAAAAATTATTTTCTCCGATGATAATTCATATCAAGCGACATGTACATTCCTACAAGAAAGTTAGCATAATATACAAACCAAGGTTCGATCTTATTAATCATAGCCAAACTCTCGCATGGAAAGAATTCATTTATAGCGAATGGATCGTAAGGTATCCTTTCCATGCATGACAAGTGTTTCTCCTACTCGATTGTCTTCTCCTTTGCGGTCTACTATGTGGAAATAAAATTCTTGAAGAAGTAATATCTATCAAATCAACCAGGGATCCGCATCCTTCTTTGAAATAAGGTACCGCAAGGCACGATGATCTGTATGAACTATCACTTTCGAATTAATAATATAAGGCTGGAATTTGTTGCACGCAAAGACAATAGCAAGTAATTATTTCTCTGTGGTTTCTAAGTGTATTTGGTCTTCATCCAAGCTCCTGCTAGCATAAAATATCACATTGTGTGTTTTATCATCTCGATGTCCTAGGACAGCCCCGATAACATATTTGCTAGCCTCATACATTATTTCAAAAGGTTCATCCCACTTTGGAGGTTGAATTATTGGGTTTGTGATTAGAGTGTCCCTCAACTTATCATAGGCATGTACACAAATTATGTCAAAAGAATAGGACACATCCATGTACAAAAGGTCAGTTGGAGGCTTTTATATTTCGGAGAAATCTTAGATGAACCTTCTATAGAAACTAGAGTGTCCCATGAAACTTTGCATACCTTTTACATATTGAGGGTAACGTAAATAACCTATTACCACAATTCTATCTTGGTCTATCTCTGCGTTCTTTCCTAAAACTATATGTCCTAGCACCATCCTTTCTATGACAATTAAATGAATCTTTTCCTAGTTCAACGCAAAACCTATTTATTCACATCTATGTAAAACTTTTGTAAGATTATAGAGGCAATTATCAAAGGAGGTACATTGGAGAGAAAAATTGTGCATAAAGTCCTCGATGATCTTTTCAACAAAGTTAAGGAAAAGTTTAGAAATGCATTTTAGAAACGAGGGTGGTCCATTACATAGACCAAATGGCATCTGATATTACTTGTATTAACCACAGTTGTATCTTTAGCATGCTCCATAATCTTCACAGTGAAAGGTGGTTTCTCAATGTTAGTAGTAGGCACAAGTGGATCAACATTACAAATGATTGTTTCATATTTAACTTTAATAGGTTCCTCTAACAACTCTTCAATAGGTAGATGAAATTTAAAGCACTTCTCCTTAGGGATATTAGAATGATTAGCAAATGATTCACAGAATGAAGCTACTATCTCAAAGTCAAGTCTATATTTAGTATTAAACTTATGAAAAACATTGGTTTCCATAAAAGATTTAACACAATCAAACTCAAGATTTATACCTGATGCTTTACCTTTGTCGAGTTCCCAATCTTTAGAGTTGCAGTCAAATCTTTCCAGAAGATCGCATTTGAATTCAATAATTTTCTTCATAAAGGAACTAGTCAAAGAAGAATCAAGCATCAATTGCTCATCATGAGAAACTCAAGCATAATAGTTTTGTATAATTACTTTTCTTGAGAGCTCATGATTGGGGCATGCGTGCATCATATACTTAAGCCTCCCCCAAGCTTGAGTGATACTTTCTCCTTCATGACGCCAAAAATTATATATGTAATTCCAATCATGATGAACTAATTCCCCGTCCTATATTCGAGCATCATCCAATAGTCTGTACCAAATCAATACCTTTAAATCAAAAGATAAAAGGAATACCTTCTTCTTAACTCCATCTTCGGATAACCTCCAAGCTTAAATAATTCAAAGATTTCTTCTATATGGGTCAAGTGCAAATAAAGATGTGTTATTGCATCTCCTACATAAGTATTATCTAGCAGTTTCTCTAACATACCCAGAGGAATTTCATAGTAAATATTTTCATTAGGCTTGGTAGGTTTACGAGCGGATTTTTCAATTTTTGGTTGGGGCGAAGATACCCCAAATAGGCCCCTCAAAGTATATCTTCCATAGTAACAAACAAGAGTGAATTTCACCATGTAGTGAAAATGTTTCCTTACCAAATTCCACTTACCTAATGCACATTTTATATTTGGAAATGGCGCCAAAAAGAGTCTTGATGACCGGCAAGTATATGGGATCAATCGTAGTACTTTGGATAAGTACGAGTGTCGAACCCAACAAGGAGAATAAGGTAATGCCAAGCGGTGTTCGGCAAGGTATTCTCTGCCAGTGATGTAAGTAACAATGATAGATAGTTTTGTAGCAAGATAATTGGTAACAAGTGACAAGTAAAAATAATAGAAGGGATGCGACATGGTCGCCCAAACCTTTTTATAACAAAGTACAAGCCAAAAAGTTCTTTTATATAAAGCAAAGTGCTCTCAAGGACACATGGGAATTATCGTCTAGACATGTTCATCATGTTTAGTTGATTCACGTTTGATAAAATGATGATTTCATATGTGGGTGGATTGGTGCTTGGGCGTTGTTATTACTTGAACAAGCAACCGACTTATGAGTACCCCCTCACACAAGCATCCGCAACTATGACAGAAAAATTAAGATAAATCTAACCTTAGCATGAAACATGTGGATCCAAATCAGCCCCTTACAGAATAATGCATAAAATAGGGTTTAAGCTTATGTCAATCTAGCAACCCATAATCTACTTATTACACCATAATTCCTTCCCTTAGTCCCAAGTATGGTGAAGTGTCATGTAGTCGACATTCACATTACACAGCTAAATAAAGAAACAACATACATATCATGAAAATATTGAACGAATACCAACTTCACATGATTACTTATAACAAGAGTTCTCCCATCTCCTCGAGGACAAAAGTAACTACCCAAAAATCATCACCATGTTCAATATTAGAGGTATAATGAATATGAATAAGTATCTGGACATATTATGTTCCAGCAAGTAAACCAACTAGCATCAACTACAAGATGTAGTGAACACTACTAGCAACCCCCACGTACCAATCTGAGGTTTTGAGACAAAGATTGAAGGGGTTTGATATGAGATGGTGCTGGTGAATATGTTGATGAGTATTGGTCCAACCAAAAAGGAGGAAGTGTTGGTGATGACGATGGCTTTGATTTCCCCCTCCCGTAGGGATGTTTCCCCAGCACAATTGCTTTGCCAGAGAGCAAAAGCGCTTCTGCCTAGGTTTCCACCTCGAGACAGCGGCTCTTCGCCCCGAAAGTATCCTTTTGACTTTTTCCACGTGAAAACCATTCATATAGCAGAATATGGACAGTAGAGGAGGCCGGTCAAACCCACAAGGCATTAGGGCGCACCCTGTTGCCTTGTGGGCAACTAGTGCGCCCCCTCGAGTAGTTCTTTGCTCCAATATTTCTTATATATTCCATAAAAAATGGTGAAGTTTCAAATAATTTGGAGTCCAAAATATTTCCAGCCTTTCCGGTCTAGAATACCAGTATTCGGTGATTTCCCTATATGTGTAAACCTTGTAAAATAAGAGAGAAAAGATATAAGGATTGGATCAAAAAGTGAAATAATGCTTGAAAACATTATAAATATCAATATGAAATCATGATGCAAGATAGATGTATCAACTCCCCCAAGCTAAGACATGGCTTGTCCTCAAACGAAAGATGAACTAGATAATAATGACCACATGATTACACGGACATGTGACGATAAAAACAAACTACGTACATCATAGCATCATGATCATTATCATAGCAGTAATATAATATCATAAAACTTCTCATGAACAAGTGATAAGATATTCACACACTAAAGTATAAACCACAAAACTTATTGAAAAGTAAAAGGCTACGTTCTTAGTCGGTGAGGCAATTGCAATTTGTCATATTTTAGTAAGAGTGTATGTGAGAGCTTTGTTTAGAAAGCTCACGTACTAAACTATCGTTTAGTCTTATATGATTGCTGATAATGACGTCATATTTGTGAAACAAAAGCATCAATCAAACACATTGGAAGATGGGGGCTTATAAACTTTAACCACCCAACTACTTATCTCGAGGATAATGTCAACAATAATGACTCATGATCACCTATATCCAGGTGGATATCTATGCCTAGATATTTCCCCAACACATGATGCTTGCCAGGTAGAGAATAAATAAGGATGGAATAGTAATTAACATGACTGACTCTTTCAAAACACTAAATACATGAAAGCAAAAGATAGGCCCTCTGCATAGGAAAGCAGAGGTTGTCATGCGCTTTTTATCTGGATGTGCAAGGTCTTAATGTAAAGGAACATCACTCTACATTGCTATTATGATAGCAACCATTATTATTCAGTTTGTCCCTTTTATTTGTTTGCCATCATAAGATCGCACAAGGCTTATTTCTCTGGACGATAAAAGATTATATAGATTTAGGAGCAATTTATATTGCTTTTCCATCGATAACAACTTATTTGAAGGATCTTGTTAAATCCATAGGTAGGTATGGTGTGCTCTCATGGCATGAAATTGGGTTTAAGGGTTTATGGATGCACAAGTAGTATCTCTACTTCGTGTAAAGTTTTGGCTAGCAAAGGATTCGAGAAAGCACCAGATGCTGGAGGATCCATAACAATCTAACTTCCATGTGAATATAAGCAAACATAAATATTTAAGTTTTCTTCCTTGTCCAACATCAACTAGTGATCATGCATAAAGTATTCAATGGGGGCTCACAATCACAATAGATGTCCAAGAGATCTATCTTTCGTTATATATTACTTTTTCATGCAATTGCACCAATGAATAATACTATGTTTGTCAACTCCGAACACGTTTTATCAACCATACCCTTTTTATGTAAAGTCACCACTGCCCATGGGATTAGCATATGATCTTGTTATTCATTATTTTCATTGCTAAGATTGATTCAAGAGGGTAAATCAAACGAACTCAAACTAGTCTTTATGGTATAATTCTCGAACATGATTACATTGATAGGTAGATCACTAAGCAAAACACTCAAAACTAAATCATGCTTGAACTTTATTCTTCTAAGTCAAGGGACAGCTAAGGATCAAATAGAAAATAGGTAATGATGGTAAAAGTGATGGTGACACGATACCGGGGAACCTCCCCCAATCTTGGAACAAGCTAATGGTGGTGCCCATACCCATGTACTCAAGTTCCCTTCTTGGGTGAAGGTGGTCATGAAGTGATTTTCTTAGCAACGATACCCCTTAAGGTCTTGATATCCTCATTGAGCTTGTGTCATATATGATCGAGGCTCACCTTGCGAAGCTTATTCGGGACGGTCATTGCTCCATCTAAAAAGGGTGGATATTACTAGTGGAGGCAGAAGTCACTTCCACCTACATACGACAATAAGGGGTAAACCGAGTGCTGTAGGTGTAACCTTGTTTGGTAAGTTCGACTTTTTGAAGTCCACATGCCTATCTTCTAGTTGGTGTAGAGACGCTTCTTCTTCGTCTTCCATCGTTGACCACCCATAAGGATCAATATCTCCATAGACATTGGGATTTGCAATGAGATGCGAGACATAGCTCTCCACGTCTGAATCTTGAAATGAGATATTGCTTCTAGATTTGTCAAAAAATAGCCTGAAACAAGAACGGAGGATAAACTTGTGATGCGGTAGTAAAAACATACGGGAGTATATATAATGAATTTTTCTTGGACGAATAAGGAGTTAGGAGGGCACACGAGGGGCCCACAAGGCAACCTACGCGCCTAGGGGGTAGGGTGTGTCTTGTTGCCTTTTGACGTCCTCATGGGTCCCCTCGGCTGGTTCTTATTTTTTTGATTTTCCAAATATTCCAAAACGGACAAAAATATTTTATTGAATTTTCGGAGTTGGATTACTTACCATATCACATGCCTACTCCTTTTCACGGTTGTAAAGTGTTATGGGAGGTCTCTCCTATATGTTCTTCCGGTGTCATCACTTGGATAATATTAGTTTCAACAATAATGGGCGTGCATGAGATATAATTCTTAATTCTTTGCCCATTTAATACTCGTGGATTATTGCCTTCGACATTGTTGATCTTGATAGGTCCGGAGCGGTAAACTTCTTCGACGATATATGGTCCTTCCCATTTACATAGTAGCTTACGTGCAAAGAATCTGAAACAAGAATTGTACAAAAGCACTTGATCTGCTACTTTAACTTACCGTTTTGGATCATTTTGTCATGTCATGTTTTCACATTTTCTTTAAACAACTTGGCATTTCCATAAGCTTGTGTCCTCCATTCATCTAGAGAGTTAATATCAAAGAACCTCTTTTCACCAAAAAGTTTGAAATATTAATTAAGTTCTTGAATTGTCCAATAATCTTTATGTTCTAAATCAAGAGGTAAATGGCATGCTTTTCCATTTGACATTTTATACGGGGACATTCCCATAAGATTTTATAAGAAGTTCTATAAGCCCATAATGCAGCATCGAGTTTCTTAGACGATTTCCTTCTAGATATATTAATAGTCTTTTGAAAAATCAATTTTATTTCTTCGTTTCTCAATTCAACTTGACCACTAGAGTGAGGATGATAAGGTGATGCAATTAGATGGTTAACATCATATTTGGCTAGAAGTTTACGGAAAGTTGAACCACCATCAGTCATTAAGTATCTAGGGACTCCAAACCTAGGGAAAATAAATTCTTTAAGTGTTTTAATAAAAGTGATATGATCATCTATGCTAGTTGGAATATATTCAACGCACTTAGTAACGTAATCAGAATCAACTAAAAGATGAGTGTATCCATTAGAGGAAGGAAAATGTCCCGTACAATCAAAACCCCAAACTTTAGATGGTTCAATAACAAGTGAATAGTTCATAGGAATTTCCCAACGTCTACAAATATTATCAATTCTATGGCATTCATTACAAGAAAGTATAAACTTACGTGCATCCTTGAAGAGAGTCGGCCAATAAAAACTAGACTCTAGTGACCTATGTGCAATTCTCTGTCCAGGGTGGTGGCCTTTGTATGCTTTGGAGTGGCACTTTCATAGGATTTGTTCATGTTCATTCTGAGGGACATAACGTCTAGTAACACCATCTACTCCTTTATATAGATGTGGGTCATCCCAAAATTAATGTTTTAAATCAAATATTAACTTTTTGTTTTATTGGTATATGACATTAGGTGGTATAAATTTAGCAACAATGTTATTAGCATAGTCTGGATACCAAGGAGTATTATGAGGAACATTTATAATAGCTAATTGTTCATCAGGAAAACAATCATCAATAGGTAGTGGGTCATCAAGAACAATTTACAACCTAGGAAATCTATCTGCTACAAGATTCTGAGCTCCCTTTCTATCAATAATATGCAAATCAAATTCTTGATGTAAAAGAACCCACCTAATTAGTCTAGGCTTGGCATCTTTATTTTCCATAAGGTATCTAATAGCAGCATGATCGGTCTGAATAATTGATGTCTACGACGCAACTTTATTCTTGTAGACGTTGTTGGACCTCCAAGTGCAGAGTTTTGTAGAAAAACAACAAATTTCCCTATAGTGGATGACCTAAGGTTTATCAATCCATTGAAGGTGTAGGATGAAGATGGTCTCTTTCAAACAACCCTGAAATCAAATACAAGAAATCTCTTTTGTCCCCAACACACGCAATACAATGGCAAATTGTGTAGGACACTAGTTCAGTGAAGAGTTGGTGATACAAGTCTAGTATAGATAGTAGATATAAAATTTTGTAATCTGAATAAATAAACACATCAAGGTAAACAAATGATAAACAACGAGCAGAACATTGTATAAATGCTTTGAAATAAGGCCTAGCGTTCACACTTTCAATAGTGCAATATCTCAACAATGCTCACATAGTAGAATCATATGATCATTCCTCAACGTGCAACAAAGAAACACTCCAAAGTTCCTATTAGCGGAAAACATAAAAAGAAGTTGTTCTAGGTAGAAAACCACCTCAAAGTTATTATTTCTTATCAATCTTTTGAGCTATTCCCATAAATTTCAGAAACACATCTAGAGGTCGCACTAGAATAACACATATGATACGTATCAATCAACCCTAATGTCACCTAGATACTCTAATGTCACCTCAAGTATCCGTGAGTTAACTATTCGACATGCATTAAACAATTTCGGACTCATCATATTCAATCCAACACAAAGAACTTCAAAGAGTACCCCAAGATTTCTATTGGAAAACGTAGTATGAAAACGTGCAATCAACCCCTATGCATAGATCCCAAAGGTCACCGAAATCAGCAAGTTGATGTCATAACATATATCAAGTGAATCAATAGAATACCCCAATGTCACTACGGGTAACCATATTCAAGACATACATCAAGTGTGCTCAAATCCAAACTAACGAGATCTCAAGGGGAAGGATTCAATTAATCTCAGCAAGATAACAAGGGACAAACACCATTAGATCCAACTCTATTAACAAATCTCGTGATACATCAAGATCGGGTCATCTCAAGAACACGAGAGAGAGAGAGAGAGAGAGATCAAACACATAGCTACTGGTACATGCCCTCAGCCACAAGGGTCAATTACCCCCTCCTTGTCATGGTCATGACCGCATGGCGGAGATGGCCACCGATGCTGATTTCCCCACTTCGACGGGGTACTAGAAAGGCTCGGGATGGGTGTTTCTTCGATACAGAGAGTTGGGGCGGTGGAGTGGAAGTTTTCTCCTAATTTTTGAAGTTTTTGGTATACATAGGATTTTTAAGCTTTGGAAACACACCAAACGAACCACCACACAATAGGGCGCATCCAGGGGGGTGGACGTGCCTTGTTGCCTTGTGGCCCATAGGTGGCTCTCCTCTCATGTATCTTCGCTCCAATATTTCTCACATGTAACAGAAAAAATCATCAAAAAGTTTCACGCGATTCCGAGAACTTTCATTTTCTGCACAAAAAACAACACCACGGTAATTCTGCTGAAAACAACGCCAGTCCGGGTTAGTTCAATAACTCATATAAAGTGCATCAAAACCATATAAACGTATTGTAAACATAGGAAAATATTGCATGAATTCTTCATAAATTATCAATACGTTGGAGATGTATCAGCATCCCCAAGCATAATTCCTACTAATCCTCGAGTAGGTAAATGATAAAAGAAATAATTGTGAAGTTTTAATTCTAGCATAGTACTCCCTCCATTCCTTTATATAAGGTGTATTTGTTTTTCGATAAAATTCCACAATGTAAGGTGCATTTCTTAAAATTCTTTGTAATTCCATCATTAACCCTTTTAAAAAAGGAAAGCATCTCTCCTTGATTGCATGCATCTTTTATTATAAAAAGAAAAAGGAAAGAATCTCTCTCATGATTGTGTGTATCTCTTACTTTCCTAGACTAAATGATTTTATTGTCTCTAATCAATGATTTGGCCAAGGTTAATTTCGTCTTAACATGTGTATAATTATGTGCCTTGGTCACCGTGCCAAAAATAATACACCTTACATAAAGGAAAGGAGGGAGTATATAAGTTTGATCAATGACAATTTCAATCACGTTTCTAGAATCATAACACGTTCTCATTGACCTCATTATGATAGAGTAGCAATCAATTCACATGTAATGGTTCAAACAATGCATTCTCTTGAAACTTAACAACATATGTTCTTAGTCATCAAACAATTTCAAAGTATCATCAAGTCTAAGTAAGAGCTCCACATACTCAATTATGATATAGTCTTCTATCATTGCTAATACTCAAAGCATATTTTTAGAACAAACAACATCCATTGAAAAGATAGAAAGACAGGGGCTTAATTACTCGCCTCCCAACATACTTATCATGAAGATAATTGTCAACAATAATGAATCATGATAAAATATATTTGATTGGATATATGTGTTTGGATCTTTCCCCACCACATGATCCTTGCCAAGTAATATATTGAGGTTGGAATAGGAAGATCACCCAAATTGAACAGTAAATAACATGAAAGTAAATAGATATCGCTTCGCAGAGGGCAGGGTGGATTTGCATAAGTCCCAAAGATCATTGTTTAAAAGGAGATGAATATATTTTGGGTGGTGTGCCTTTCCTGTCAATGTTACAATAGTGTCTTCAATATATTCCATGCTAATCACATTATTGGTGGTTCCCAAAAAGAATAGACATTTTACTCCCCCTCTACCATTCAAACACATTCCATGGCTAGTGAAGTGCAATCATACCCTTAATCATACTTTGATGTCGTTGACAACATACATATAGGAAACTAATCATCTTCATCAAGTGTATCTCAGGTTTTGTTCCCAAAAGAGTGTTGTGTGGACAGTGACTATCATGTCCGGCATGCTTAAGAAAAAGAAACAAGATGAAGTGTTCTATCATTTTATTTATCATTCTTGAATATAGGGATCCTGCACTATTAAGAGGGGATCGCTGGGTCTCGCAAGAAACTTGATCAAAAATCTAAATACCTGTTGTTCTACTCTTGTCCGGACGACCGGTGGTTCTCGGATGTCCGGACGCCGGATGACCGACGTCCTCCGGAAAACCGGAGCCAGCCAACAGATCCAAATCCTCGGATTTCCGGTCGCTCTAGTAGTTCGAGCTCCGGACATACGGGTACAGTTAGTAATCCGTAGCCACTCACGATAACCAAATTGTCGTATTTCCAACCCCTTCCGGACGACCGTGCCCCGGACGGCCGATATCCTCCGGACGTCCGTACGGTGTTCACTATCTCCACCAGATGTTGTGTTGACCTGCTCCTTACTGGTTCTTCGGACGACCGACCCCTATTGGATGTCCGACCCTTTGTGGTTGTCCGGACGACCGTGACCTGCCGGACGTCCGGCGACTGCACAACATAAGTGGCTCCAACGGCCACTTTTCTACCACCACTATATATAGTCTTCTCCCGCCTCGTGTGGGGGTGGTCCAACACACTAAAAATATTCCATGAACACCTTTCTCTCTCACTCCCATTTTCCTACAACATAAGTGCATTTGTGAGTTCTTTTGAGTGTTGTTACAATCAAAAGATAGATCGTTTCCCTCTCCTCCTCTCAACCAAAGCTATTTGTTATTTGAGCAAGTTTTGAGGAGTTCCCGTGATCTTGTTACTCTTGGAGGTTGGAGACTCCTATGCGGTAGGAGTTCTTCGGAGAGCAATCAAACCTTTGTGATTTCCCCCGAAAAGTTTATGAGGGTTTGGAGGCCACCTCAACGTCTTACCACTAGTGGTTGAGAAATGCCTTCATGGTGTCGTCTCAAGGAGAGAATAGGGTGAGCCTTCATGGCGTTGGTGTGCCTTTGTGGTAACATCCACCTCTCTAAACGGTGACGTAGCTTCCCTTCAAGGAAGTGAACATCCGCATACATGCTCGTTTCTCGGAATTGCGGTTATCTCTAACTCTAACTCCCTACTTGTTACTTGTCTTTGAGTACTTGTGTTTTATTATATCCTACTTGTGCTCTTGCTTGGTACACATAGCTTAACCTTCATCCTTGCAATTGTTAGGCTCATTGTCATATTCCAGAATATTGCCTAAAATTGTTAAGTGACGATAAAAATTTCTAATTGTACATATTCACCCCCACTAGGTCCATCTCGATCCCTTTCAATTGGTATCAGAGTCTCGTGCTCTATTCTTGTGGCTTAACCGCCCTAGAGCGAGATGAACCCCGATGGGACTCCCCGTGTTGCGGATCCGAAGGATAAGGGCGCGGCTTCCACGAAAGTCAGGTCCTTCATTTCCGAGGATCTAAACGGGCTCTTGCTAAGCAAAAGGAGGAGCATGATGCTTCTCTTGAGGCCTTGGTCCAAATAAGATTAGCCACATTATCCACGATGATGGCATCACCTCCAGGTGGTGCGGCCTCAAGGCCAACTCTGCATATTCCTTCACTTGGCCAACAACCTCTTAGCAATGATCAAATTAGTGTTCCATGGCTTTATGCTAGACCTCAAGTTGAGAAACCTATGTATAATCCTGGAGGAAAACCTCCCTTGCTTGATGACAGTTCCGACTTTGCTTTGTGGAGAGTTGGTATGCAGGATCATCTTAGCTACGCCAATGATGAAATGTTGGACATTGTAGAGAATGGCTACCGCCCTGTTGACCCAAAGAATATCATTCCAAGAGAAACTTATGACAACCATCTCAACGACACCATAATCATGTCCATAAGAAAAGGAATGAATGATAAGCAACAGAGACCTTATATACACATCACAAGTGCCAATGAATTATGTCAAAGAATTGTAAGGACCAAGACCGGTACCTCCACCCTTCGGCTTGCTCAGTATGAAATTGCCAATGTCCAATTGCAAAACTTTTGTATGGAAAAGGGTGAATCTCCGAAGCAGCTCCTAGAGCGTCTCATGACTCTCACCATCGACATTAAGTCATGTGACTATGACAAGACACAAGATGGATTCAACTTGACTAAGAGATTTCTCGTGGACAAGCTACTTCATGCTCTTGCTCCATATCATCATCAAATGGTGTGGAACATAAGACAACATCATGGGTTCAAGGAAATGACTCCGGATGACATCATATCCACTTTCCAACTATTCGTAGAGTCAAAGCCAAATGCTAAAAAACATCTTGCCATGCATGTTACCTCAACATCAAAGATCAATCTTGCTTTGAAGGCCAAGCATGTATGTGAGGAAGAGCAAACTGAAGAAGAAGAAAATGATGATGATGATGAAGATGGTGATGAGATTGACTCCGATGAGAGCCCTTAATATGAAAAAATTGCCATCTTTGTCAAGAAGTTTAGGACGACAAAATTCAAGGGAAGATTCCAGAAGAAGAAAGTGAGAAAATCCTACAATTGTGAGGAAACAAACCACTTCTCTAATGATTACCCTTATCAGAAGAGAGAAGTTAAACCAAGGTTTCCCAAGATCTTTTCAAAGAAGAAGTTACCAAATCCTATAAACTCCGAGCTCAAGAGGAGAGATGGGAAACCAATGGTTGCTCATGAAGAATCCAATCCAGATGATGTTAGTGGGGTTGCCGGAGTATCTCAAGATTCACAAAACACCTTGAGGTTAGTCAACAAGAGTGGTGATGTTGTCACCTCAAACTATATGAAAGACTACAAGGGCAACGCTCACAGGTGCTTAATGGAAAAGGCCGATATAGAAGATGGAGAGGAACAAAACTCTCCTGACAAGGTCAACGTAACCCCACGCTCAAATCCCCCTCTTTTATCATATACTCCTTGTGATGAGTATCTTGATGCGGAGGATAAGTATGACGATGACGATATAGATGATCCTATGCTTGCTAGACTGAATAAGTTCATGTGCTCCCTTAAAGGAAGAAGCTCACTATGTTTGGTATGCTTATGGCGATGGTGAGTAAGCAAACCAATACTATTAAGGAACTGGAAACCCTCGTCACCGAGGAGAAGGAAAAGTACAAAATCCTTGAGCGGAAACTCCAATATGTGGAAGAACGAAATGATGAACTATGCTTAAAAATTCGTGCAAACATTGATGATCTTGCTAAAAATATTTCGTCCCTTGCAAAAGGCCAAGAACTCGTGCAAGGAGTTGATAAATGATAAAAGTAAGCTTGTGGAATCTCATGCTTCTCTCTCTAAGGATTGTGAGCTTCTATCTGTATCCCTCAAGACTAAGGAAGAGGAGCTCACTCTTCTTACAAAGAGATTTGAGACACTCAAACTTACTTATCTAGAAACTCTAGCCAAGGTTTACTCCTCACCTATTATCAATGTTGATGCTTGTACTGCTAACTCTTGTGGTGACCTAACATCTATTCTTGAGTAAAACTGTTTTCTAAAGGCACAACTCGAGAGAGGACTCATGACATGTGCTCAAGGACAAAAGAACCTTAATGAGGTACTAAGCCAACACAATGAGGTGTTTGCCAAGGAAGGGCTTGGGCTTGACCCAAGCACAAGCAACAAGAAGACGTCTTCTCACAAGTGCACCACCCCTCTCAAAGAAACATTTGTATGAGAAGGGCACAAGGATAAAGGTAAGGTTGTGAGTGGGAAGGCCACTAGGGGCACGCCAACTATCAACAAGCCAAAAGAGTTCATGCCTCCATCCTATGTACTTCATAAAACAAAGGATGGAGAGTTTTATGCTAAATTTGTTGGTCCTCTTAATGCATTCCGATTCTATGTTGTTTGGGTCCCTAAGACCGTTGTGACTAACTTGAGAGGTCCCATTGCAAAATGGGCACCTCTAACCAAGTCATAAATTGTGTGTAGGTTGCTTTCCCTGGTGGAGTCAAATGGGTGATTGATAGTGGATGCACCAACCATATGAACGGAGATAGAAAATTGCTTTTTTGATTTCATGGAAGCTATTCAATTATTTATGAGCATTGTGTTCGGTGGAGGATCAAAAGGACAGGTACTCGGGTTGGGTAAGGTGGCTATCACAAATGACATGTCTCTTGAAAATGTCATGCTTGTCCAATCCCTTAAATACCATTTACTTTCTGTTCGCCAATTGGCTTCCATTGGTTATGATACACTATTTGAACCAACAGATGTGAAAGTGTTTAAGAGAGATACTCTCAAAGTGGCTTTTGTTGGAGAGTTGGATGGCAACCTTTACATGGTTGATTTCTCGAAAGAGAGCACATTCCATGCAACTTGTCTAATGGCCAAGGCCGACAAGGGATGGCTATGGCATCGCCGGCTAGCCCATGTCGGCATCAAAAATCTTCAAAGTCTCTCAAAGGATAATCACATCCTTGGACTAACCAATGTCTCTTTTGAGAAAGATCGTGTGTGTAGTGCATGCATACCCGGGAAGCAACATCAATACAAGCACCCACCCAAGAATATTGTATCTACTTCAAGGCCTTCGGAGCTCCTTCATGTGGATCTTTTTGGGCCTCCGCCATGGGATAGTCTTGGTGGGAAAAAGTATGGACTTGTCATTGTTGATGATTATTCAAGATATACATGGGTGTTTTTCCTCAAGTCCAAGGACGAGACGAAGATCACCTTCATTGATTTTTTCAAGCAAGACCAACACAAGTTTGACAAAGAAATCTGAGCAATAAGAAGTGATAGTGGATACAAGTTCAAGAACTACACCTTGGAAGAATTTCTTAGTGATGAGGGTATTGAGCATAAGTATTCTGACATGGTGTAGTTGAGAGGAAGAACCGTACACTTGTGGAAATGGCAAGGTCCATGTTGGATGAATACAAGTCACCACATAGTTTTCGGGCTGAGTTTGTCAACACAGCATGCCATGCATCAGACCGACCCTTCCTCCGCCCGATATTGGAGAAAACTCCATATGAGCTCCTAACTGGGAACAAGCCAAATTTCAAGTACTTTCGTGTATTCGGGTGCAAGTTTTTAATCCTTAACAAGAGGGAACGGTTAGGAAAATTTCAATCCAAAACAATTGAGGGGATATTTGTTGGTTATGGATCAAACTCTCACGCCTATAGAGTCTACAACAAATCCAATGGATGCGTTGTAGAAACTTGTGACGTGATGTTTGATGAATTTAATGGCTCCCATGGGGAGCATGTTCATCTAAGTGATATACGTTAAGAAGATCCCTCTCAAGATATTTTGACCATGGGTGTTGGTGCTCTTCTTCCAATGGAACAATAACCTCATGATGATGAAGAAGAAGATGGAAGTTTCTCTCATACTCAAGTCACTTCAACACCCATACCTCCACAAGATCCTAGTGCTCAAACTATGCCCGCCGTTCAGGATCAAGAAGGAGAACACATCCCTCACCATGATCATACTTAAGAGCAAGATATTCACCAAGAGAAAGAACAAGAAAATGCAATCATTGATGATGAACCTCAACAAGTGCAACATGAAGAAGAAGATCTTCACCACACATTAATGATCCATATGTTGAGGATGTTGATGATGGAAATTAAATTGAACCTCGTGAAACCCTGACCTTCATCATGCCACGAGTGTTCGGTCATGTCGATGTTTATTAAATTCTTAATGACATATCAGAAGGTAGAGTCACTCGTAAACTTTTTACTAAGCCTTGTGAAACTTTTTACTAATCAGAAAGACTATGTGTATAAACTTCACAAGGCTTTGTATGGCCTCAAACAAGCACCGCGTGCTTGCTATGATCATCTTAAGAAGTTTCTACACGATGATGGTTTTGTGAGAGGGGTGTTCAATCCTACTCTTTTTACTAAGATGGATAAAGATGATATGATCTTATGTCAAATATATGTGGATGACTTCATTTTTGTTCTCCTAACATTCATTTGTGCAAGGAGTTTGCGGCCTCCTTGACCAAGACCTTTGAAATGTCACTCAATACGGACTTCAAGTTCTTTCTCATATTTCAAATACAACAATTTCAAGAAGCAATTTTCTTGTCTAAAACAAAATACCTCAAGGATATTATAGAGAAGTTTGACATGACAAATGCTAAACCATGTAAGACACCCATGTCCACAGAACTTGTTCTCAGTGAAGACACCAACGGTATTCCTTTTGACCCATCTATTTATCTCTCTATCATTGGTTCATTGCTTTATCTTTGTGCATCTAGACCATACATGATGTTAAGTGTAGGCATATGTGCAAGATTTCAAGCTTCCCCTAGGGAAAGTCATCATAAGGCGGTTAAGCATATTCTTAGATACCTTGTTCACACCCCCAAAGTTGGGTTTATGGTACCCAAGGATGCAAAGTTTGACCTCATTGGGTACACAGATGCGGATTGGGCCGGTGACAAACTGGGACGGAAGTCTACTTCCGTTGCATGGCAGTTTCTTGGACGCTATGGATGAGGCATAATTTGAAGGATTATGGTATCACCTATATACATGTCCCTATTTTACGATATAATGAAAGTGCCATCAAGATTGTTGGGCACCCTATTGATCACCCTCGCACAAAACACATTGATATTACGTATCACTTTTTGAGAGATCATGTGCAAAATGGTGACATTGACATTGCTCATATTGGTACATATATGCAACTCGCAGACATCTTCACCAAACCATTGGATGAAGCAAGGTTTTGTCAACTTATGCGTGAACTTGGTATCTTGGAGCATGATAACATTATGTGAAATCTTGTACACTTGCATAAACTTACTTCATGTGTTGTCTAGGTGTAGGCATTTAATTAGGGGGAGACATTCAATTCATGAGTTCTCTCACCCTATAAACAATGCATAAATCTATACAACACTCTCAAAGTTACTTTGTTCGCTTTGGTGACTTGGTGCTTTAAATGATGGAGTTGTGGTGATGGGCTCTAGTTCATATCTTCGCAATGCCATCGCACGTTTAGTCAAACATGGTGGCTTAAACCACCACCACCCAATAATGAGCATTAGACTTGTTTAGCTAGAGTCATCGCTGTTTGGCAAAATCTTGGGTGTTACATGTGTTGGCTATCCTCCATCATCTCGTTGTCATGGGTGTCACCAAAAACTGAAAACTTCTCCCTGATTACCTGTGTCTCCTGCTTTTCCCGCTCGAACGTTGATGACCCACAAGTATAGGGGATCTATCGTAGTCCTTTCAATAAGTAAGAGTGTCGAACCCAACGAGGAGCAGAAGCAAATGACAAGCGGTTTTCAGTAAGGTATTCTGTGCAAGCACTGAAATTATCGATGACAAATAGTTTTGTGATAAGGTAATTCGTAACGGGTAGCAAGTAACAAATGTAACAAAAGTGCAGCAAGGTGGCCCAATCCTTTTTGTAGGAAAGGACAAGACTGGACAAACTCTTACAGAAGGAAAAGCGCTCCCGAGGACACATGGGAATTTATGTCAAGCTAGTTTTCATCATGCTCACATGATTCGAGTTCGTTACTTTGATAATTTGGTATGTGTGTCGGCCGGTGCTTGGGTGCTGCCCTTACTTAGACAAACCTCCAACTTATGATTAACCCCTCTCGCAAGCATTCACAACTATGAAAGAATAATTAAGACAAATCTAACCATAGCATGAAACATATGGATCCAAATTAGCCCTTTACGAAGCAATGCATAAACTAGGGTTTAAGCTTCTGTCACTCTAGCAACCCATCATCTACTTATTACTTCCAAATGCCTTCCCCTAGGCCCAAATTATAGTGAAGTGTCATGTAGTCGACATTCACATGACACCACTAGAGGAGAGACAACATACATCTTATCAAAATATTTTACGAATACCAAATTCACATGATTACTTATAACAAGAGTTATCCCATCTCCCCAGGAACAAACATAATTACTCACAAAGCATATTCATGTTCATAATCAGAGGATTATTAATAATCATTAAGGATCCGAACATATAACCTTCCACCAAACAAATCAACTAGCATCAACTACAAGGAGTAATCGACACTACTAGCTACCCACACGTACCAATCTGAGGTTTTGAGACAAATATCGGATACAAGAGATGAACTAGGGTTTGGAGAGGAGATGGTGCTGATGAAGATGTTGATGGAGATTGACCCCCTCTCGATGAGAGGATCATTGGTGATGACGATGGCTTCGATTTTCCCCTCCGTGGGGGGGGGCGAGTTTCCCCGACGTAATAGCTCCGCCGGAGCTCTAGATTGGTTCTGTCAAAGTTTCGCATCGAGACGGCGGCGCCTTGTCCCGAAAGGTCTGATATGATTTTTTTCTAGGTCTAAACCCTTCATATAGCAGAAGATGGGCACCGGAGCGCTGCCAGGGGCCCACAAGCCTGAAGGGCGTCGCCAGGGGGGTAGGTCATGCCCCTAGCTTGTGACCTCCTAGTGGGTCCCCTTCTGTATTTCTTTCGCCCATTATTTTTTATAACTTCCAGAACTACTCTTCGTAAATTTTCAGGACTTTTGGCTCTGTGAAGAATAGGTCTCTC
Source organism: Hordeum vulgare subsp. vulgare (assembly GCF_904849725.1). Taxonomy (NCBI): domain Eukaryota; kingdom Viridiplantae; phylum Streptophyta; class Magnoliopsida; order Poales; family Poaceae; genus Hordeum; species Hordeum vulgare. Next base: position 245,816,789 of record NC_058523.1, on the reverse strand, counting down.
AGATTTGCTCCTTTTTCGAGTCCAGAATTCCAGTTGTCGGCATTCTCCCTCTTTATGTAAATCTTGTAAAATAATAGTGAAAAGGCATAAGTATTGTACCATAATGTGTATTAACAACCCATAATGCAATAAATAATTATATAAAAGAATGATGCAAAATGGACGTATCAACTCCCCCAAGCTTAGACCTCGCTTGTCCTCAAGCGAAAGCCGAGATCGATAAATATGCCCACATGTTTAGAGATAGAGGTGTCGATAAAAATAAATTACGGACATGAAGGCATCATGGTTATCTTTAGAACAACAACATAAACTTATATAGAATATCTTATGCTAGAGTAACAATTGATTCACAAGATAAAATATGAATCAAGAACTCTATTGAGAACTAACAAACTATGATTTGAGCCATTGAAGCAATTCGAATTTATGGCAACGTAGGAAAGAGTCAATATAAGATCTTGTTAAGAAAATCCACATACTCAATCATCTTATTGTCTTTCATAATTGCTAACACTCACGCGGTACCTATGAGGTCAAAGCTTCAATCGGACATAGAGAAAGATAGGGGCTTATGATTTTGCCTCCCAACTATTTACCTCAAGGGTAATGTCAACAATAATAACTCATGATCACCCACATCCGAGTGGATATATTAGTCTAGATCATTCCCCAACACATGACGCTTGCCAAAAGATAAAGGCGAACTAAAGAAAATGGTGAAGATCACCACGACTCGTTCGTAAAGGTAAGTGCTAAAAAGTAAAGGTAACAGATAGGCCCTACACAGAGGGGAGCAGAGGTTGTCATGCGCTTTTATAGTTGGATGCACAAACCCTTAATGCAAAAGAACGTCACTTTATATTGCCCCTTGCGATAAAGTACTTTATTATGCAGTCTGTCACTTTTATTTATTCTATATCGCAAGTTCGTATAAAGTTTATTTTCCTCGCACTAATAAACCACACATATTTAAAGAGAAATTTTTATTGCTTGCACCGATGACAACTTACTTGAAGGATCTTACTCAATCCATACGTAGGTATGGTGGACTCTCAAGGCAAAACTGGGTTAAAGGTTTTTGGATGCACAAGTACTATCTCTACTTGGTGTAGAATTTTTTGGCTAATATGGGGTGGAAGCAAGCGACACATGTTGAAGGATCTACAACCATATAACTTCCATTCGGAAATAAGCAAACATAACTCATTATGTTGTCTTCCTTGTCCAACATCAACTTCTTAACATATAATATTTTAACGAGTGCTCACGATTATAAAAGATGTCTAAGATGATATATTTATATGTGAACCTCTCTTTCTTTATTACTTTCATTTGATTGCAACAATCACCAATAGCTCTGTTTGTCAACTCATAACAAATTTCAGTCGACATATTTTTTATATGTGAAGTCATCACTCCCCATAGGATCATTATGCATGCCCTTTTTTTGCTTTTATTCTATACTTCTTTCTATTTCTTTTTCTCAGGATCATAGCAAGAAAACAAAGCCCTCTACTGAAAACTACTCTTTATTATATAACACTCAAAACTAGATCACACTAAAACTTTATTCTAGTAGATCAAGATATAACTAAAAGGATCGAACGAAGAAAAAAAAGTAAAAAGGTGTGATGGTGATGCAATACCGGGGGACCTCCCCCAAGCTTGGCTCAAGCCAAGGGGAGTGCCCATACCCATGTGTCCAGTTGTCTTTCTTCGGAGGTAGTGGTGTTATATTCTTGGTGATGATGCCCCTTAGAATGTGATTCTCCACCTCAAGCTTATTAATTCGCCGTCTGAGATCCATGATTTCCTTGCGAAGTTTTCCAGTGATGGTTAGAGCTCCCATAACCCACGGATGTTCTATTGCTGCAGGGGAAAAGGGAACATTGTTTTTTATATTTTCATAAGTAAGGAATTTAGCATTGGGAGGGATAACCGAATTTGGAATTGTTGAGCTCTCAAGTTCCTCCAACATGGCTTTAGGTAGTAGACGAGATGTAACTTCTTGGTCTTCCTCCATAGCATCTATACTTTTTAAGTCAGCCTTCATCTTTTCCTCCATGGCCTGCCTGAAGTGGTTGGCTTTGCTGAATGTCGCGGCCCCTCGTGTGGGGTGTAATGCACGGTTTTCCCTGACCGACTCTTGTGACGACATCTTGCTGTAAATTTTCTGCAGAAACAACTCAAAACGAAAACCCGAGGTAATGTCCAGATACGAAGGTCAAAACCTTCGAGAGATTATATAATGAATTTTTGCCGAGCGGAAGGAGTCTTCCACAAGAAAACGGAGTCCGGAGGGTGCACGGGGTGGCCACAATCCGGCAGGGCATGACCAAGGGGTAGGTCATGCCCCCTGGCTTGTTGCCTCCTCGTGCACGCTTCAGACTCCTTTAAATTTTCGTATTTTTTGAAATATTGCAAGATTGGTAAAAATTCCCATTGAAAACGTTTTGGAGTCAGTTTTCTTACCGTTGCACATACCTATTCCTTTCGGGGTTTGAGACGTTCTGATAGGTCTCCCTAATGTACTCTTCCGAAGTTATGGTATTGATAATATTAGTTTCCACATTTATGGGAGTACCTTAGATATAATGTTTGATTCTTTGCCCATTTACTACATTTGGATTTGTGCCTTCGACATTATTGATCTTGATGGCACCGGAACGATATACTTTCTTGATAATGTAAGGACCTTCCCATTTAGAGAGAAGATTTCCTGCAAAAGATCTTAAGCAAGAGTTGTATAGCAAGACGTAATCACTACATTGAATTCACGCTTTTGTATCCTTCTGTCATGATATCTCTTAACCTTTTCTTTAAACAATTTAGCATTCTCATAGGCCTGGGTTCTCCATGCATCAATTGAGCTAATGTCAAATAACCTCTTTTAACCAGCAAGTTTGAAATCATAGTTAAGCTCTTTCATTTCCCAATAAGCTTTATGTTCTAGATCTAGAGGTAGGTGACAAGCTTTACCATAAACCATTTTATAAGGAGACATACTCATAGGGTTTTTGTAAGCGGTCCTATAATCCCATAGTGCATCATTGAGTTTCTTAGACCAATTCTTTCTAGATCTATTAATGGTCTTTTGCGAGATCAATTTAATTTGTCTGTTGCTCAATTCTACTTGCCCACTAGAGTGAGGATGATAAGGAGATGCAATTCTATGATTAACATCATATATAGCAAGCAATTTACGGAAAGCACCATGAATAAAGTGTGAACCGCCATCAGTCAATAAATATCTGGGACTCCAAATCTAGGCAAAATTACCTCTTTCAGCATTTTGATAGAAGTGTTATGATCAGCACTACTAGTTGGAATAGCTTCTACCCACTTAGTAACATAATCAACACCAACTAGAATATGAGTATACCCATTGGATTTTGGAAAAGGTCCCATATAATCAAAACGCCAAACATCAAATGGTTCAATAACTAGAGAGTAATTCATAGGCATTTCCTGACGTCTACTAATAGTACTAATTCTTTGACATTCATCACAGGACAAGAGAAACTTATGAGCATCCTTGAAGAGATTAGGCCAATAAAAACCAGATTGTAATACCTTGTGTGCAGTTATATCTCCAGCGTGATGTCCTCCATTGGCCTCAGAGTGACACTTGTACAGGATCTGTCCCTGTTAATGTCAGGTACACAATGTCTAATAATACCATGTACTCCTTTAGAAAGATGTGCAGCGTCCCAAAAGTAATGTCTAAAATCATAGATGAACTTTTTCTTTTGTTGGTATGTAAAACTACTTGGTATAAATTTAGCAACAATGTAGTTAGCAGAATCAGCATACCAAGGAGCATTGTGTGAAGCATTTATAACAACTAATTGTTCATCGAGGAAGCTATGAACAATAGATAGTGGGTCATCAAGAACATTCTCTAATCTAGACAAGTTATCTGCTATAGGGTTATGAGCGTCCTTTCTATCAATAATATACAGGTCAAATTCTTGTAGCAGAAGAACCCATCTAATAACTCTATGTTTAGTATCCTTCTTTCCCATAAGGTACTTAATAGCAGCATGATCAGTGTGAACAGTTACTTTAGAATCAACAATATAAGGTCTGAACATATCACAAGCAAACACAACTGCTAAAAATTCTTTTTCAGTGGCAGCGTAGTTTCTTTGAGCATTGTCTAGAGTTTTACTAGCATAGTGGATAACATTTAATTTTTATCAAATCTTTATCCTAGGACAGCACCAACACTATAATCACTAGAATCACACATAATTTCAAAGGGAAGGTACCAATCAGGTGGTTGAACAACAGGTGAAGTGATCAAGGCTCTCTTAAGAATTTCAAGTGCTTCTACACAATCATCATAAAAAAACAAACGTAATATCCTTTTGCAAAATATTTGTAAGAGGCTTAGAAATCTTAGAGAATTCTTTAATAAATATCCCATAGAAACCAACATGACCAAGGAAACTTCTTATACCTTTGATATCTATTGGACGCGACATTTTTTCAATAAGATCAATTTTAGCTTTATCAACTTCAATACCTCTTTCGGAAATTTTGTGTCCCAAGACAATGCCTTCATTAACCATAAAGTGGCACTTCTCCCAATTTAAGACAAGACTAGTTTCTTCACATAACTGTAAAACTCCATCAAGGGTGCTCAAGAAATCATAAAAATCAGTTACGTACGGAAAAATCATCCATGAAAACCTCAACAATCTTTTCACAAAAGTCAAAGAATATAGCCATCATACATCTTTGGAAGGTAGCATGTGCATTGCATAAACCAAAAGGCATACGTCTATAAGCAAAGGTACCGAAAGGGCAAGTAAAATTGGTCTTCTCTTGATCCTATTTTTATACTTGTATTTGAGAGAAACCAGAATAAGCATCTAGAAAACAAAAAATGTGTATGTTTGGATAAAAGGTAGCGGGTAATGATCTTTCCTAGTAGCTTTATTTAATTTCCTAAAATCAATTACCATTCTATATCCTGTAACAATTGTTTCCAGGATCAATTCATTTTTATCATAAGGAACAACGGTAATACCTCCATTTTTGGGACACAATGAACGGGACTGGCCAATCTACTATCAGCAATAGGATAAATTATACGTACCTCCAGAATCTTTAGTATTTCATTTCTTACCATTTCCTTCATTTTAGGATTTAATCGTCGTTGGTGATCAACAACTGGTTTAGCATCAGGCTCGATATTGATTTTGTGCTCACATAGAGTGGGACTAATGCCCTTAAGATCATCAAGAGTATATCCAATAGTAGCACGGTGCTTCCTCGAAGTTTTTAATAATCTCTTTTCTTCATTCTCTAAAAGGTTAGCACTAATAATAACATGACATGTCTCTTTTTCATCAAGATAAGCATATTCCAAAGTATCCCCAAGTATTTCGACAAGCAGATTGTGTTTCAGAATAGGCTACTGATCAAACAAAATCTTATCTATTTCATTCCTTTCATTCATATGCTTATCATTTTCATGGTCTAGCAAATATTCTTCTAATGGATCAGTAGTAGACATAGGGATAGAAGCAATACCAATAATTTCATCTTTACTAGTCAATTCTTTGTCATGGAGTTGTCTACGAAATTTGGAGAAATTAAACTCATGAGATGCATCCCAAAAACTTACAGTAACCGTTTATTTTTCACAATCAATCCTAGCATTAATAGTGTTCAATAAGTATCTAATGAATATAATGGGACAAAAATCATCTTGTGGGGAACCAAGAACAAGAAAACTAGTAGGATATTTTATTTTCCCACACAATACTTCAATATCTCTAACAATCCCAATTGGTGAAATTGTGTCTCTATTAGCAAGCTAGATAGTAACACCAATTTCCTCTAATTCGGCTGATGCAATATCATTCATAATTTCTTGGTATAAGGTAAAGGGAATTGCACACACACTAGCACCCACATCACATAAGCCATGATACCAATGATCTCCTATTTTAACAGAAACAACAGGTCCGCCAACAATAGGTCTATGTTTTCCCTTAGTATCAAGTCTATCAGTTCTAGCGGCTTCATCACAAAAGTGAATGACATGCCCATCAATATTATCAACCAAGAGATCTTTAACCGTAGCAATATAATGTTCAACTTTAAGTTGATCAAAAGGTATCACTGCTGGAATTGAGAAATTTGTCGTCTGCCATGCCTTTGCCGTGTGCTGACGCATGGCAAAGATCCTCTTTCCCGTCAGCTGGCACAAAGCAGACGGCAAAGAGGTTGCTGATGGCAAAGGTTTTATTTGTCGTCGGCCATCTCTTTATCGTCTGTCAGCCGACGGCAAAGGTCCCACAGACGGACGACAAATGGGACGCAGACGGCAAAGTGGCGCCACCCTAACGGCCGAAGCCCACCCCACCCACCCACCCCTTTGCCGTCTACCTCCCAACCTTTGCAAACGGCAAAGGGGCCCTCCCCCTAACAGCGCCCAGCTCCCACCCCCGCTCCCCTAATGGCACACTCCAGCCCAGCCTCCACCCCCGCTCCCCTCGATCTCCTGCCCCTCTCGCGCGCGCCCCCATCCCACTCCAACGCCGCCGCCACCACCACCTGAGCCGCTCCGGCCTACCATCGCCGCCCACGGCCCGAGCTCCCCGCGCCCTGCCCACCCCAGCGCCGCCGCCACCACCACCGGACCCGCTCTGGCCCACCACCACTGCCCACGCCCGGAGCTCGCCCTCCCCTCCTCCATGCGCACCTCCTCCCCATTCCCCTCGTCCCCGCCGCCCAGGGCCGGAGCTCGCCCTCACCTCCTCCCACTGCCCTCCTCTCCGGTAATGTAAATATGCTAATGTACACTGTTTAATAATTTGAATAATAGTGCATATTCTTTTCTCCCAATTCCAAGTAGCTCGAGCTAGATCATTGTAAGCAACTCTACTTTTTCATGGCATTGATATGATTAAGCTAACCTAATATCGAAGGTTTCCGAAAGAACCCTAAATCATTAATTCAAGTTGCTTACTACTCTACTTTTTCGAAAGAACCTGTTAAATCGAAGGTTTCTGAAAGAACTCAGAATTTGGCATGTAAGATTGTTATTATATGATAAATATATTATGCATAGGAATGAAGCATTGCCTAGGGAGGAAGGGATTTTACCCTCAAACTCCCGACCCCCGACGCCATTGACACCGACCCCCGACCCCCGACGCCTGACGCCACTGACCACCGACCCCCGGACCCCCGACCCCTGACTCCTGACCCCCGACGCCACAATCCCCCGACCCCCGACGCCACTGACCCTCGACTCCCGACGCCAGTGACCCTCGACCCCCAACCCCCGAACCCCTACCCCCGACCCCTACGCCACTGACCCCCCAACCCCCAACCCCCGACACCTCTTCGGCCTCTTGTTAACCGGAAAGACCCCCGACCCTCGATGCCACTGGCCCTCAACCCCCAACGACACTGACCTCCGACCCCCGACGCCACTGACCCTCCACCCCATATGACACTGACCACCGACCACCGAATGTTGGGATGCCTTGGTGGATCAGTGGTGCTCCGAAACGTGGGAGTCCAGCCACAACAACGCCAAGGAGAGGCGTGGCAAAATAGTTGGTGTGCCACACCATCAAGGGAGCGTCAACTTAATCTAATTTGGCGAGAACTGGGTATGTGGTTTGCTCAATGCCTCATGCAATTCATTCTTAATGCTATCTTGAGCCCTTTACTAATACAACTTTCCTCTCTCTCTCTCTTTGAGGCGCGTCACAATAAGACGTAGGTGCCATAGATGTACGACCTGTATGTGATGGCCCATACTTCCTCGTACAAGAAGGTCAATGCATTCTATGAGTCTGACCTCGAGCATCCAGAAAACTTCACCAACATCTCCTCCCACCACAAGCACGTGAAGTACAGAGATCACGGGAAGGCGAGGAAACATGAGGACTTTAACCCGAGCGAGCGGCCTATTGATCCAGAGCTAGTGATGAGAGCTTGCAACGGGAGGTCCCATGTCTCAATAGCAATTGGAGACGGCCTTAGACGTTGTCCTAGCACTCTCTGGCAAATAAAGGCACGCCAAACGAGCTCCTGTCCTGAGATAACACCTCGTCCACGGCTAATCGAGCTCGCCATCGAGGTTAGTTCAATGGACTCAACTATCTTTCTGTATTACGTTCTGCGTGGGAACCAATATGATTACAATGCTAACAATGAGTTGTGTTGTAGGCTACTATTCTGAAAGAGAGAGAGAGAGGCAATGCAGGCGCTTTTGGCGGAGAAGGATAAGGAGATGAAGGAGCTGGAGGAGAGGACGACTGCATTGGTGGACGCGGAGAGGGCACGAAATGATGCGTCTAACAGGGCTATATACGAGCTCTTCATGGTAAGTTTCTTCTTCATATTATTTCAAATCTTGCATTTTCATGTCCGTTTCATTAATAACTGAAAAGTTTGACTTGTCGAAACCAAATGTACAGTCTATGTGTGAGAAGACCGGACAAGTCCCTCCGGCGATGCTAGTCATTAACATGGCGGGGACGGTGAGTTTCATTTAAATGCAGTAATCTTAAGAGTGTCATCATGCTAACGACACATTGCAAATGACGCTTGGTGCAGAATATCTCCCGAAACGCATCGCACGACCCTTCTACAGGGGAGCCTTCTCTAGGGCAGCCTTCTCCAGGTGAAACAAGCCAGAGCCACTGTGCTTCACCGTCGTGATGACGATAATGGTATGTTATTTCCAGCATTTTCCTTAACAACCACATAATGGTCCAATATGGTTTATTAAGCATACTTAGCTCCAAAATGACATATTTAACCCAGGTTAGCTCCAAAACGACATATAGTTAGCTTGGCTTCCACGTAAATGACATAATTAGCAAATTTAGCTCCAAAAAGACATACTTAGCTAATTTAGCTCGAAGAAGAGGACAAGAGGAGAAGAAAGAGGAAAAATGAAACGAAGGAAGAAGAAGAAGAGAAGAAGAAGGAGAAGGAGAAGGAGAAGGAGGAAGAAGAAGGAGAAGGAGGAGAGAAACTCCTTCTCCTTCTTCTCCTCCTTCTTATCCTTCTTCTTCTCCTTCTTGTTTTCTTCTTCTTCTCCTCTTCCTTCTCCTTCTCCTTCTCCTTCTGCTCCTCCTACTCCTTCTTCTTCTTTTTCTTCTCCTTCTTCTTCTCTTCTTGCTTCTTCTCTTTCTTCTTCTACGTAGATTAGACTCATCGAACAAAGACATACTTAGCAAATTATCCTCCAAAATGACATAATTAGCTTAGTTAGGTAAAAACATCATAAGAACCTTGGTTAGCTCATTAAAATGACTAATTTAGCTCCAAAATGAAATAATAAGCTCAAAATGGCATAAGAACCTTGGTTAGCTCGTGAATATTATATACTTAGCTTGGCTTCCACCTAAATGACATAATTAGCCAATTTAGCTCCAAAATGCCTTAATAATCATAGTTGGCTCCAAAATGACATATTTTACCCAAGTTAGCTCTAGAATGGACTATACTTAGCTTGGCTTCCACCTAAATGACATAATTAGCTTAGTTAGCTCCAAAATGGCCTACTCAATAAAAAATGACTTATACTTAGCTAATTATCCTCCAAAATGACATAATTAGCTCCAAAAAGGCATACTTAGCTAATTTAGCTCGAAGAAGAGGACAAGAGGAGAAGAAAGAGGAAAATCGAAAAGAAGGAAGAAGAAGAGAAGAAGAAGGAGAAGGAGGAAGAAGAAGGAGAAGAAGGAGGAGAGAAGCTTCTTCTCCTTCTTCTCCTCCTTCTCCTTCTTCTTCTCCATCTTCTTTTCTTCTTCTTCTCCTCTTCCTTATCCTTCTCCTTCTCCTTGTCCTTCTCCTCCTCCTCCTCCTAATCCACCTTCTTCTTCTTCTTCTTTTTTTCTCCTTCTCCTTCTCTTCTTGCTTATTCTCTTTCTTCTTCTACGTAGCTTAGACTCATCCAACAAAGCCATACTTAGCTAATTATCCTCCAAAATGACATAATTAGCTTAGTTAGGTAAAAACATCATAACAACCTTGGTTAGATCATTAAAATGACTAATTTAGCTCCAAAATGAAATAATAAGCTCAAAATGGCATAAGAACCTAGGTTAGCTCATGAATACACTACAAGAAATAAGCTCGTTTATGACAAAAAATAATGACGACGGTTTTATTGGTCATAGATCTATGACTAAAATTGACAAAAAGGTCATGAGGTGTCTAAGAGGGTTCAAACCGTAGAAAATTTTGACCATCTCTATCAAGAAGGTCATAATCCCGTTGCCCAAAATGGTCACTTGCATGTGTAGCTCTATTTATGCCCGCATTATAGGTCCTCCATGACAAAATTAAGAAGGTCATAGGCTTAAATAGAGGTGACTGGGCAAAAAACTCAACAATTTCGCCTACATGTCTTGTATAGGTGTCGACAAGGCCACAAATGGAAAATGAATTTTACGTCCAAAGAAAACAAAAGTCCCTTTAGCAACATTGTTTTCCATCCCAAGATGCACCCTTGTGCAATTTTTTTGACCGATTTCCTTCTGATTCCATCTGATTTCCTTCTGATTCGGTAGAAAACCGTTTAAATGGCAAAAATAGATTTAAAGATCAAAATTGAATAAGTTGGTTATCGTCCATTAAATGTGGTATTCTTGAGTGAAACATTTAGTGATGTCGTTTGGGAAAATATTTTTGGAACATGTTTCACAAACTCCTACTATTTTCAGCACTTAGAAATTGCTTTAGATATCACCTTTCTCTAACCAATCAGGACCCAGAAGCCCTCTCCCTCGGATCACACCACTACAGACCATCTGAGTCGTTCACGCGATACGTATCCAACGTCTCTCACCCACCTATCCTTCATGTGATAAAGACATGTAGATTGGTTTCCTAGTGACACATGAATCCGCAGTACTACGAGGTACGTTCGAATCGAAAAAGGTTTCAGAGGTCGTGTGCTACACATGAATATACTTTCCCAAAATAAATATCTGCTTGCCGTTCACGTACATGTGCATGACGATTTTTTTTCTTTTAAGAGGAAATGTGCATAAACAAACTTGGTATGCATCAGTCTATGTACATGTTAAATGTCGAACCAATCAGGACGCAGAAAACTCTTCCCAAGGATCACCCTTTGTAGCCAAGCTGAGCCGTCCACGTCTTACCGATCTAACGTCTCTCGTTCACCTCTCTTAGAATAATTGGAATGGGAAAAAAAGAGAGAGCCCCCTTCTCCCTCATGATCTCTCTGTGTCCCACCCATGGCTAGGGTTTCGGCTGACACCCCTAGGTTCGTCGGGATCTGCCACATTGCACGCCGCCTGCATGACGGAATCTCCACGCATGTCGCTCACGTGTGGGCTGCCGCTGCTGGAGTGCGTCTACTGCCTAGGGTGCGCGTGGTGGGTGTCGAAGCGGTGCGTCCACACCGGCACCGGCTACCACGACGGCGCCACCTGGGGCCACGTCGCCGCCGCCGACTTCGCGCCCATCCGCCGGATGTGCCGCCTCGTCATGGCCAACTATGAGACCGACCTCGCCGCCCCGCTCCTCGACCCCTCCAACATCGTGCGCTGCCGCACCTACGCGGCCACCGGGGGCTTCAACCTCGGCCGCGAGTCCGACTACGCGCTGCTTCTCGACAACCGCCTAGGCAAGCGCCGCTTCAACGATGGCTACGTCCACAACAGCCTCCTACGGGCCGCCGGCTGGGTGCTCGACAAGGAGTGCGACCTGCTCCGGGACCTCCTCGGCCGGTACCCCAACTACACGGGCCACTCCCTCGGCGCTGTCATCAGAAATTGGTTGCAGAAGTCATCAGAATTGGTTACATGCCTGTCATCAGAATTTATTTTGTTCAGTGTTGCTACTGCTGTCAAACAACATACCTACTCTGCTTTTGAATTCTGAATGGGATAGACATTGCATTGCTCACCAACTGATTTTCTTACTTGGTTGCTGCTTAAAATACAGTTGCAGAAGGTTGCTACATGTTTGTCTGAATTTTGTTTGAGTGCTTGCTTGCTTGCTGCTACAAATTCAGTTGTAGAAACTAGTTACATGCCTGTCGTAATTTGTCAGTATATTAGAATATTGTTATGTGCCTCTCTGAATTTTGTTGAGTTCTTGCTTGCTGCTACAAATTTGGTATATTAGAATTCTGTTATGTGCCTCTCTGAATTTTATTGAGTTCTTGCTTGCTGCTACCAATTCAGTATATTAGAATTCCATTATGTGCCCCTCTGAATTTTGTTGATTGTTTGCTGCTACAAATTCCGGTATGATGGCACTACAAGAACAAGACCCACAAGTGTTAGCTGGTATGGTGCACATCTGCATATATATATGCCCTTTTGCTCTGGGGTTGGGCAACCTTGCCATTGTGGCTGCTTCTCTGCCGAAGTATTGGCTCTTGACAAGGTAAGAGCCTTCTAGTGTTTCTACTCTCTACATCCTTAGAGTTAGAGCATAAACTTGCTACAGTTTAAGATCATGTTTTTGGTGGCACGCAGGATACTGAAGTGCATAGCTTACGTTCTATTTGTTCTGAAATGAAAAAAACTGCTCTAGTTTTAGACATTTCCTTTCATTTATCAGGCATGAAATATGTGCATCCATGTGAAGTTGGAACATACCGATGATATTAACACATATTACTACATCTTCCTATTTTATTTGTATGATTTGATGCCCCGATGATGTATGATGCGTTCTTGCTACTGGGTAGGTCATCAGATACTGAGCTCTACTCAGCTCCCCGTTTTGTGACGCACATTGATGACCAAGCAATCAGGGCGCTCACAAAGTACTACTAACAAGCCCTTCCTCCAAGCAAAACTCATGGCATGGCCATCCTGTACATGTGCGGTACCTGGGTGGGTAGGAATTTGGAGTTCGCATGTTACCACGTTCATCTCAACGTCTTATTGCCAAGTGGCTTACTGGTTTCCGCTTTATCTAGTTGAACTATTATCCAGCCGGGTACAAGCAAGAGAGGATCGTAGGGATGGGTATGAATGAAGACGAGATGAAGAAGAATCCGGTACCGCTTCCTTACTAAATTATTGCGATTTTGGACATTTGGTCTGCTATTCTCTTTTTCAGTTACAAGATTACAGCAAGAGCTGTTAAAGAATTATGGATTGAGCAACATGGCCTTGATTTGTATTTCGTTTTGGATTGAGCAACATGGATTGGTGTTTATTTTATTTTGGATTGAGCAACAATTGACTCAGTTGGTGAGTTATGCTATTCTCCTGGTGGTTTTTCAGATAGTGGTCATATGACTTATGATGACTGTAGTATATGTAGTATCTATGTTGCTACAGAAGAAATGGTTGTTCAGACAAAGAAACCTTTTATAGAGTGCGACCGAAAGGGAGACGAGCGACTCGGGTCACTTAATCCTGGCCGTCTCGCCCGGCCTCGTGATTCAACTGTGTTAGGCGTTTGTCCCCCATGCGAATCTGCTAGGCATAGGGTATAGACTATCTAGTCGGAACACATGTAGCCCATTATGTTTCTGCCCATGGCAAGTGTACCGCAGCCCACAGGTGGTTTGCTCGAGAGGTATTGAATACATGTGATGGTACTATACAGCACTGTTTAGCAATTTAAAATAGCACTTCACCTGATCATGTAGGTTGATGAGGAATCAGGCTAAACATTTTTTGCACGTCGGATGAGACACAAAGACTAATCAAACAGAAGCTGATACTTTGAGTATGGATCGGTCTTATTAGCAAGACTAATCAAATTTAATTAGGTTGATTTTTGGCAAGTGATAATTGTATAATTTCATTATGTTATCACGTGAGTTGTGCTAGTTGTTAATGTGCTCTGGAGGTTAGACTCCAGGGGGCTGTATATTCATTATTTGGTGAAAAACTTTGTTTTCACCTCAAAAAATCCAAAAAATGTGCTTATAACATGTATAGCTCGTACATATGAAGTTCCACGAAAATATATTTCCATGTGGTGTTAACAAAAAAGGCAAATAGGTGTATAAAACTAATCCAAAAAATGAGCCAGGTTTTTTCTTTTTGTGTAGGTTTCAAAATAATGTTTTACTCCCTCCGTCCCATAATATAAAAGCATTTTTATACTACATTAGTATGAAAATGTTCTTATATTATAAGACAGAGGGAGTAGTATTTAAGTAAAACTTTGCGCACCACATACAGCTGAAGAGCATTTTTGAACTTTCTGAAAGTGTGCTTACAAATTTCTCTAACAGTGCAATATATCCTTAATCTAATTATCTGGAAGTGTTCTTACAAATTTGTCTGTGGTTCTTGTCTCCTCAATGATCGACTACGGCTGGTAGCTATGCTGGCAACACATGCTCATTCGAAGCACCTGTCAGAAGCCTATTCTAATAGCTGGATTCCTTGTTTAATGCTAGCTCTTTTTGACTCGATACACGGGTTGGCTGAGCCATACTGGGGGCAGGGGCCGGGAATACCGGGCCGGCTCGAATCCCGAGCACATGCGAACGGGCTGGATAAAGTCCTACCTGTAGCTCGTCCTACAACACGCATTTTTGACCTTTTCTGGTGCTAATAGGATAAAAGTTAAGATAGGCAGTTCAAACACTCTCTGTCTATGACTGAAGCATAGTAATTGGATACGATATAGTAACTTCATTTCTTTCAGATATAAATTTGGTTTTACTAAATTAGTGTGATTTTCTACATTTGGATATATATGTATGTGTTCATTAACTATTGAGTCTAGTTGAGGGCTCAAATTGGGGTCGTGGCAAAAAGTTGTAAACATGACACTCTATGTGTACTCTGCTAGAAATGGCAGTTTGTACTATTAACACGTCTTGCAACCCTACTGTTTTCTTTTCGGCTGGTACACCAACCCTAATGTTTTTTGGCAACTCTCTTCTTGTTTGCTGGTGATAATAGGTTTTGACAGAGTATGTTGTGCAAGACCTCAATCTAAACCCGAATGTTCCTTTCAATGATAACACCTTTGATGTTATAACCAACGTGGTATGGTGTTCTTACGATGAATTCTGTCATGCTGAACTACTGGTCCATCTTTTGTAAGCCATAGTAATTTACATTTGGGCCTCTATCTAGTTGCATGTATGGAATGGTAATAAGTTTCCTTTTTGTGTGTGTGTGTGTGTGTGTGTGTGTGCTTCTAGGTTAGTGTAGACTACCTCACAAAACCAATGGATGTTTTTAAGAAGATGAGACGAATACTCGAACCATCTGGGTTAGCTATCATGAGGTAAAAACTAGCATGACAATTTTGTAAGAACAGTTTCTCGAATACCAGTTTTTCTTCTTCTATAATTAGTTCTAAATACGATTTAACTCTGGATATAGCTTTTCAAATCGCTGCTTTTGGACAAAAGGTATATCCATTTGGACATCAACTGGTGATGCTGACCATGCTTGGATAGTTGGCGCATACTTCCATTATGCTGGAGGGTTTGAGCCCCGTGAGGTATGACATTTGTCTAAATAGTTACGCGACGACAACATATTCCTAGCAAGGGTTCAGCGCTTCAGTGGCTTCCTAAATTTTGCATTTGCATGTACCTGTACATACTATATAGTTATAACAATCTTCCAATCCATGACAAACTGATGCGATGTACATTGTTTGTTCCAGAAAGAAAATAGCTTAGTTAAATATATTTTGTGTAAGATTTTTTCTTAAAAGACCAAATACTCTATTTTGTGCCAGAATTTAACTCTATTGCTACTAATGTCACTCTCTGTTAACAAATACTTTTTTTATTTTGTATCTCTTATCATTGACAAATTCATGTTCAATGGCCTTTACTTTAAAATGTTTGCACAGAAAAAATTGACACCAACTTGCTAGACTTCGTAAGATGTGGGCGTGCACTTTTAAAGTCGGAAGGATGCAAGACAGGTCATCTAGGTACTTGATTTCATTGACAACGTTATTGAGTCTGGTATTTGGACTTAATAAATAGTTACTCAATCATCATGTCTATATCTGCTTTTCTATTCTTCTCTTGATTATTGATCGGATGAATAGTTGCATGGAATTTAGATGGAGATCTCAATGTTTCATGGATAGATAATATGTTTTTAACCAATAACGTATTACCACAAGTTAGTACAAGAAATAACTTTTCCTTTATTAATAGTTCGAGCATAGATAACCAAAGGGAGGACGTCTCCTATAGATTCTTTTTTCTATTCACAAGCGTAGAAGGAAAGACCAATGGTGTAGACATCTCCTGTTTCATCCTATGGCTACAAAACAATTACATATTAGTTGGACGGTTGGATTTTTTGTACTTTCTAGGTTTAACGTGGAGTCGGTATCATTTTCTTCTTGCAGGCGGCAATGGCAAGAGCATATTGTGCAGAGGAAGATGATGAGAAGAAACTTGTGGTTCTCATTCAAACTTTGTGGAACTTTATTTATGTGTGGTTGTGCACTTGTTGGGTCCTTTTTCTGTGTACTTGCACTTGCAGAAGAATTCTGTTGTGCAGATGTAAAATTATTTTGATGTGCCCTTGTTAGGCGTTGAACCTTAATGCGTGGAGTCGTTGGATGATGTATTGTATTTGATGTGATATGCTACTGAAATAAAATATACATTTTATTTGCAATCTTTTATTTTGTTGTATTTATTTTTAATGGGCCTATCTTGAGATGTGGTGCTTCTAGCAAAAAAATGCTTCAACGCAAACAAATCATACATTTTCAATAGTAAAATAGGTATTGGGCCAGGCACATGTAGGCTAGATTGGTGGACAGGGATCTCAAATTTATGATGATTTCATTTGGTCACTAGAAATGCCATGTCAGCTTGGCCACGTCAGATCCTACGTCGCGCACACAAATGGGTAATGACCAAACCAAAATTTTGGTCGATAGAGACCAATGACCAAAATTTTAGAAAGGTCATGTTTGTTCATTCTTGACGGCCAACTGTTGACGTTGTAAATTTGGTCAAAAAAGGTCAATAAACGAGAACAATGACGAATCGATGACCAATATGGGGAGTCATAATTGACCTTATTTCTTGTAGTGATATTATATACTTAGCTTGGCTTCCACCTAAATGACATAATTAGCCAATTTAGCTCCAAAATGCCTTAATAATCATAGTTGGCTCCAAAATGAGATATTTTACCCACGTTAGCTCTAGAATGGCCTATAATTAGCTTGGCTTCCACCTAAATGACATAATTAGCTTAATTAGCTCCAAAATGGCCTATTAATAAAAAATGACCTATACTTAGCTAATTATCCTCCAAAATGACATAATTAGCTCCAACAAGGCATACTTAGCTAATTTAGCTCGAAGAAGAGGACAAGAGGAGAAGAAAGAGGAAAAATGAAAAGAAGGAAGAAGAAGAAGAAGAGAAGAAGAAGGAGAAGGAGAAGGAGAAAGAAGAAGGAGAAGAAGGAGAAGAAGCTCCTTCTCCTTCTTCCCCTCCTTCTTCTCCTTCTTCTTTTCTTCTTCTTCTCCTCTTCCTTCTCCTTCTTCTCCTTCTCCTCCTCCTCCTCCTCCAGCTTCTTCTTATTTTTCTTCTCCTTCTTCTTCCCTTCTCTTCTTGCTTATTCTCTTTCTTCTTCAATGTAGCTTAGACTCATCCAACAAAGACATACTTAGCTAATTATCCTCCAAAATGACATAATTAGCTTAGTTATGTAAAAACATCATAAGAACCTTGGTTAGCTCATTAAAATGACTAATTTAGCTCCAAAATGAAATAATAAGCTGAAAATGGCATAAGAACCTTGGTTAGCTGATGAATATTATATACTTAGCTTGGCTTCCACCTAAATGACATAATTTGCCAATTTTGCACCAAAATGCCTTACTAATCATAGTTGGTTCCAAAATGACATATTTTACCCAAGTTAGCTCTAGAATGGCCTATAATTAGCTTGGTTTCCACCTAAATGACATAATTAGCTTAGTGAGTTCGAAAATGGCCTATTTAATAAAAAATGACATATACTTAGCTAATTATCCTCCAAAATGACATAATTAGCTCCAAAATGGCATAATTAGCTAATTTAGCTCGAAGAAGAGTACAAGAGGAGAAGAAAGAGGAAAAATGAAAAGAAGAACAGGAAGAAGAAGAGAAGAAAAAGGAGAACGAGGAAGAAGGAGAAGAAGGAGGAGAGAAGCTCCTTCTCCTTATTCTCCTCCTTCTTCTCCTTCTTCTTCTCCTTCTTCTTTTCATCTTCTTCTCCTCTTCCTTCTCCTTCTCCTTCTCCTTCTCCCCTCCTCCTCCTCCTCCTCCTCCTCCTCATCCTTCTTTTTCTTCTCCTTCTTCTTCTCTTCTTTCTTCTTCTCTTTCTTCTTCTACGTAGCTTCGTTTCCCCAACAAACACATACTTAGCTAATTATCCTCCAAAATGAAATAATTAGCTTAGTTAGGTAAAAACATCATAAGAACCTTGGTTAGCTCATTAGACTAATTTAGCTCCAAAATGACATAATAAGCTCAAAATGGCTTATTAATCATAGTTGGCTACAAAATGACATATTTTATCCAAGTTAGCTCTAGAATGACCTATACTTAGGTAAGTTCTCTCCGAAATGACATAATAAGGCTATGTAGCTACAAGATGACCTATTCCACCTAACTTAGCTATTAAATGGTCTATTCTTATCTAAGTTCTCTCCGAAATAACCTATACTTCTCTTCTTCATCTAGTCTTCTTCTTGTAACTTTCTTATTTGCCATTTTGCAGATTACATTCACTTAACGGGAAGCTTGGATTATATTGATGGAATGCTTAAATATGGTTTCTTCTACCATGGCTTCACGGAAGCTTGGATTGAAACTATTGTTGTATATGGATATATATGAAACTTTGTATGCATGGGGGAAACTGGTGTAATATATGGTTTGGTACGTATGCAACTTGCATAATATGTATGTATTACGGATGAAAGATATTTTAATTTGGTTATGTGTACGAAAACAAAATTATTTCTGTCAAGTATATATATATCCTGATTATTGTGAAAATTGTTGGATATAATAGAAAATAAAATAAACAGGGCTGTTTTGAGCCTTTGTCGTCCGCCCACCGACGGCAAAGGGCTTGCAGCTGATGGCAAAGGCTCCATAGCCTGGTTGGAACATGCTGGGAGTGCCCCCTTTGCCGTCGTCCTCAAACATGACTGACTGCAAAGGGGGGAGGGGCTAACGGCAAAGGTGGGAGGGGCTGACGGCAAAGGTGGAGGGAGAGAGGGGTTGGGTGCCCCCCTTTGCCGTCGGCCTCAAACATGGATGACGGCAAAGAGGGGAGGGCAGACGGCAAAGGGGGGAGGGCAAACGGCAAAGAACAGGTGGGCCTAGCAGCCTGCCGTTAGCACTTAACGGGAGCATTTACGGATCTGTCGTCCCATTTTATTTGCCGTCTGCCCCCTCATGGCAAAGATTCTTTGTCGTCCACCTTCTAAAAGTAGATGGCAAATAACCTCTTCACCGGATATTTTTTTGCCATCTAGTTCGCTGTCAGCTCATGGACGGCAAAGCCTTTGCCGTCCGGGGTTCCCCACATTGCCGTCAGCCATGGCAAACGGCAAAGTCTCAGATTCCTATAGTGTATAGGTGTTCTAGTGCAACTCTTCTGAACAACAGTTGAAGCTCTAGCATGTTCCTTTATCCTAACATGAAAGGGTGGTTTCTCAATATAAGTAGTAGGGATAACACGATCAACATTATAAATAATAGTTTCTTCTTCAACTTTAATAGATTCAGCTACTTTAACTTCAATGGGAGGATGGTATTTAAACCACTTCTCCTCGGGGAGATCAACATGAGTAGCAAAATATTCACAGAATGAACCTACTAACTCAGAGTCAAGTCCATATTTAGTGCTAAAATCACGAAAAAGCATCGGTGTCTATAAAGGATTTAACATAATCAAACTTAAAGCTTATACCTGAGTCATTACCTTTGTTTAATTCCCAATCTTCAGAGTTGCTTTAAATCTTTCCAATAAGTCCCATTTGAATTCAGTATCTTTCTTCATAAAGGAACAAGCACAAGAAGTGTCAAGCATGGATTGATCATTACGAGAGAGCCGAGCATAAAATTCTGAATAATAATTTCCCTTGGGGCTCATGATTGGGGCATGAATATAACATTGACTTAATCCTCCCCCAAGCTTGAACGATTCTTTCTCCTTCACGAGGACAAAAATTATAAATATAATTCGGATCACGATGAACCAGATGCATAGCATAAAACTTTTGATGAAATTCTAATTCCAATCCGTTGTAGTTCCACGATCCAATATCGTCACATAGCCTATACCATGTCAATGCCTTTTCCTTCAAAGATAAAGGAAACACTTTCTTCTTGACATCATCCTCGGGCAGACCTGCAAGATTAAATAATCCACAAACTTCATCCACATAGATTAGATGCAAATTAGGATGTAGTGTTCCATCTCCTCCATAAGCATTAGCTAGCAGTTTTTCTATCATACCCGAAGGAATCTCATCATAAATATTTTCAGTAGGTGCAGCATCTTAAGGAGCATCTTTTTGTGCTTCTAGTTGGGGTGAAGATATCCTGAACAAGCCCCTCAAAGGATTATTTGTCATAGTGACAAGTGACAGTAAATTTTAGCAGAGTATATAAATTTTTCCTTACCAAGTTCCACTTATCAAAGGCGCTTCACTCCCCGACAACGGCGCCAGAAAAGAGTCTTGATGATCCACAAGTATAGGGGATCTATCGTAGTCCTTTTTATAAGTATGAGCGTCGAACCCAACGAGGAGCAAAAGGAAATGACAAGCGGTTTTCCGTAAGGTATTCTCTGCAAGCACTGAAGTTATCGGTCACAGACGGGTAGCAAGTAACAAATGTAACAAAGGTGTAGCAAGGTGGCCCAATCCTTTTTTAGCAAAGGACAAGCATGGACAAACTCTTATATGTGGAAAAGCGCTCCTGAGGACACATGAGAATTTATGTCAAGCTATTTTTCATCATGCTCATATGATTCGCGTTCGTTACTTTGATAATTTAGTATGTGGGTGGACCGTTGCTTGGGTGTTGCCCTTCCTTGGACAAACCTCCCACTTATGATTAACCCCTCTCGCAAGCATCCGCAACTACGAAAGAAGAATTAAGATAAATCTAACCATAGCATGAAACATATGGATCCAAATCAGCCCCTTATGAAGCAATACATAAACTAGGGTTTAAGCTTCTGTCACTCTAGCAACCCATCATCTACTTATTACTTCCCAATGCATTCCCCTAGGCCGAAATTATGGTGAAGTGTCATGTATTCGATATTCACATGATACCACTAGAGGAGAGACACCATACATCATATCAAAATATCGAACGAATACCAAATTCACCTAATTACTTATAACAAGACTTATCCCATGTCCTCAGGAACAAACCTAACTACTCATAAAGAATATTCATATTCATAATCACAGGAGTAATAAAAATCATTAAGGATCTGAACATTTAATCTTCCATCAAATAAACAAACTAGCATCAACTACAAGGAGTAGTCAACACTACTAGCAACCCACAGGTATCGATATGAGGTTTTGAGACAAAGATCGGATACAAGAGATGAACTAGGGTTTTGAGACGAGATGGTGTTGATGAATATGTTGATGGAGATTGACCCCCTCTCAATGAGAGGATCGTTGGTGATGACGATGGCTTTGATTTCCCCCTCCGGGAGGGAAGTTTCCCTGGTGGAATAGCTCCGCCGGAGCTCTAGATTGGTTTTTTTGAAGTTCCGCCTCGAGATAGAGGTGCCTCATCCCGAAAGGTATTATATGATTTATTTTTTCCAGGTCAAACCCTTCATATAGCACACGATGCGCACCGGAGGGCTGCCAGGGGGCCCACAAGCGTGCAGGGCACGGTCAGGGGGTAGGCCGCGCCCCCTGGCTTGTGACCTCCTGGTGGGTCCCCTCCGATATTTCTTTCACCTATTATTTTTTATAAATTCCAAAACTTCTCTCCATAACTTTTCAGGACTTTTGGAACTATGCAGAATAGGTCTCTGAGATTTGCTCCTTTTCTAGTCAAGAATCCAACTGCCGGCATTCTCCCTCTTTATGTAGATCTTGTAAAATAAGAGAGAAAAGGCATAAGTATTGTACCATAATGTGTATTAAGATCCCATAATGCAATAAGTAATGATATAAAAGCATGATGCAAAATGGACGTATCAGACGTCCACCGTTTCTCGGTCGTCCGACCCCTTGTTGACGTCCGGACGTCCGACGTGTCTCGGTCGTCTGAAGTTTCGACCCCCACATAAATCTGGAGACATGCGGGTCTGGGAATGACCTAACTACCTGCGCCTTCTCCCCTATTCGGTTTCCTCCTCCTTGCACCGCCAGGCCGCTGTCGGGCCCCCTCTGGCTGCTTCTACGGCCGGAGCTCCTCCCTTCTTGCGTCCCGAGGTAAACCTCCTGCTTCTCTCTCTTTTGCACCGACTCCTTCCTCGCGATTTTTCTCTGGATGTTCAAAATGCATCAGATTCCGCTTCTTAGGTGTTTCTCAAACGTGGTTGTAGGGGATTTGCAATGCCAAACGTCAAGCACTCTGCACCCAAGAACCCTGTGGGTTCGTCCTCTCGTGCCTCCCATGGTGCGGGGTCCGACGACTCCGAAGAACGGGCTCGTCCTCCCAAGCACCCCACCAAGCATCCGATTTGTCGAACCGTTTCATCTTCGGAGGCTTCCGACTATGAAGAAGAGATGGAGTATGAAGAACAGGCTGAATTTGTTGGGGTTCGTAGGAATTTACCAAAGCATGGTACTCGGAGGCCATCATACATGCCTTCTTTGCCTCCGAGTCAGCCTCAAGGTGGTGCTTGCCGCATCTTTCTTGAGCCCCCTCCCTCTCTTGGTCGCGTGATAAAGGATTTCACCAAAGTTCCTAAATCTGCCTTCCTTAAGTTTCGTCGCGACGCTGATTAATTCGTTGTTCTGCGTGATTGATGGACACTCGTTTTTGCACAAATGTTCACGCAAAAATTTTCTCCACTGTAATTATTCCCAAAGGTCTGTCTGTTCATCACTATGTTGACTTAGAACATATTAGCACTGATCTAGTGAAATATCTAGGTGCCGTTAATCAAATTGAGTCTTCTGGTCTTGCTGCACCATTTTCTTTTAAACATGACTTCAATCATGCTTCCATTCATTAGTTCTATGCCACTTGTATCTTTGGTCCAGATAAAACCATCACTTGAATGACTTCTGACACCGAGCTCTCAGCCTCTTATTCTTAGTTTATTGCTGCTCTTGGCTTTCCTAACACCGGTTTTAAAATCCATAAGAGTGATCCCAATGGTGCACCTAGAGCCATTGAAGCATGTGGCTATCTTTTGAAAAGCAATGATGATCTTTATGAATAGGAAAAGGGCAAGGATCTCAATCAAGTTTCTATTTGGAGGTCTCCTTTCTTCATTATTTTTTAATGTGTCATTTGCAGCATCTATCCTAAGATGGGTGACAGGGGAACTTGTAGCGGATATTGCATCGCTCTCATGACTCACCTTAATGAACATCCTAAAGGGAAAATCAATGTTCCTCACTTTTTATGGCATGAGATTTGCCTTGCTAGTTTGCCATACAAGCGAGCCTTTCCTCATGCTCCCTTTATTCAGGCTCTCATTGACCATGTGGCCCCCTTTTCCATTGCTCGAACTCATGTGCATCACAAATGGGTCATCCCCCTCACACGGCGGGTGATTGGGCTCCCAAGAAATTATCATCCGCTCATGCTCGATGGGCTGCTACTCGGTCTCGTTCTATCTCATCTCGCTCTGCCTCTTTCCTTCGCTTTTCTCGTTTTCTTGGGAAATCCTAGTTTTCCATGATGAAGGCTTTGACTTTTCACTTCTCACAAAACCACAATGTGTCACCCGCATATTCTCTTCTAAGAATGCTCTAAAGGCTCGTTTGAGAGACTCTAGAGCAACTGATCTGAGTGAGGGTGAGGGTCTTCCTACTGCTCCTCCTTCCGACTTTGGTTTTCCTTCTCGCCCCGAGTGGGCTGATTTCCTTGACGAGGCAGGTGGCAGTGGCACCCATGGTGATGATGATGATAACAGTGATCTCTGAGTGCGTGGTTGCTTTTCATGGTCCTTCCCTTTTCTATACTTGATGTCAAAGGGGGAGGAGATCATCTTAGTATTCGACTTGTTACACCCTTTTATGATATGATATCCTTAATATAATGCTATTTATGGATGATTAATCATTATGCCTTGTATGAGTGATGTTATGGATGATGAATCATTAGGCCTTATATGAGTGATGTCTTATCATGAGACCTTCTAATTACATATTGATCTATATGATATTTTCGATGCACTCATTATCAAGTAAGGGGGAGCTCCCGACCATAATTATTTTACTATGCATATAATAAGGGGGAGATCTATAACATATCTCTCCTAAGTTACATAAGCCTACTTTACTTTTAAGAGCTATATGTATGTTGTTGTCAACTACCAAAAAGGGGGAGATTGAAAGTGCAATCATGCCCTTAATCATATTTTCATGTTGTTGACAACATACATATAGGAAACTAATCATCTTCATCAAGTGTATCTCAGGTTTTGTTTCCAAAAGTGTGTTGTGTGCATCGTGAATATAATGTCCAGGATGCTTAAGAACGAAGAAACAAGATGAAGTGTTCTATCATTTTATTTATCATTCTTGAGTATAGGGACCCCGCACTATTAAGTGGGGATCAGTGGGTCTCGCAAGAAACTTGCTCAAAAATCTAAATACCTCTTGTTCTCCTCTTGTCTGGACGACCGATGGTTCTCGGATGTCCGGACGCTGGATGACCGACATCCTCCGAAAACCCAGAGCCAGCAAAGAGATCCAAATCCTTGGATTTCCGGTCGCTCGAGTCGTCTGAGCTGCGAACGTCCGGGTATGGTTTGTAATCCATAGCCTCTCATGAGAACCAAATTGTCGGATTTCTGACCGCTTCCCGACGGCCATGCCCCAGACGACCGGCGTCCTCCGAAAGTTCGTATGTTGGTCACTATCTCCACCATATGTTCTGCTGGCCTCCTCCTTCCTAGTTCTTCGGATGACCGACCCTTCTTGGCTGTCCGGACGACCGTGAACTGCCGAACGTCCGGCAACTGCACAACATAAGTGGCTCCAACGACCATTTTTCTTGCACCAATATATATAGTCTTCTCCCACCTCGTGTGGGGTGGTCCAACGCAATGAAAAGATTCCAAGAACACCTTTCTCTGTCACTACTTGTCGGTGCACTGAAGACTGGGGTCTCCTGTGCCCCACACTTGTGCACAGGCGTCGGCAATACCCTTGGCAGCAGTGCACGAGGAGGGCTGACGGGAAGATAAACCAAAGCTCACCAAGGCCACACCCCTCCAAGGGTGTGAAGAACAAGTCCAAGCTACAAGGTCCCGACAAGCCCTCGTTGTCGGGAAGACTTCCAAGACCCCGGCAACCTCTCCTTGCCGGGAAGACAGATTAGGCCACCGGCAAGGACACCAGGCCAGCAAGCTCCTTTCGCCAGCCAGGTGTCCCTCCTTCCACAGTACCACCAACTTCCACCCCTCGAGCGCATCCCTCATGCGCCAGCACAACGCCCAGGTGTCAAAACACCTGGGTACATGTCGATACCACCTTGATGCGGGTCAGGGGCCTGACAAGGCATTTACTACCCCTGGCACTAAGGTAGATAGATAGCGGTGAACCATGTTCACTATGCGACTCGTGAACCCACTACATTGCACTATTGGTGACCCCTTTGCCTATAAAAGGAGGCCCAAAGCATAGTTCTAGGGATTGGACCTTTTCGGGTTTAGACTCTTTGATCACTGGCCGAAAGGCAATCATTGTATCAAGCAATCCTACAGTAAGCACCTAATACAACAAACAAAGCAGGAGTAGGGTTTTACGCGCTAAGCGGCCCGAACCGGGGTAAAAATCTTGTCAGTGCTGATCGCTAGCTCTCCTCTTGGCGCCACCCAACTCCCTGCCGAATGATCAAGGGATTCGTCGAGGTTCCCATTGGTTTCCTTTCCCGACACTCCCATTTTCCTACACCAAATCCTAGATCCCAAGTGCATTTGTTAGTTCCTTTGAGTGTTGTTCCAATCAAAACATAGATCGTCTCCCTCTCCTCCTCTCAACCAAAGCTCTTTGTGATTTGAGCAAGTTTTGAGCAGTGCATGTGATCTTGTTACTCTTGGAGGTTGGAGACTCCTAGGCGGTAGGAGTTCTTCGGAGAGGAATCAAACCTTTGTGATTTCCCACAGAAAGTTTGTGAGGGTTTGGAGGCCACCTCAAAGGCTTCCCACTAGTGGTTGAGAAACGCCTTCGTGGTGTTGTCTCAAGGAGAGAATAGGGTGATCCTTGATGGCGTTGGTGTGCCTTCGTGGTAACATCCACCTCTCTAAATTGTGACGTAGCTTCCCTCCAAGGAAGTGAACATCGACATACATCCTTGTCTCTCGGAGTTGCGGTTATCCCTAACTCTAACTCCCTACTTGTTACTTGTCTTTGAGTACTTACTTGTGTTTTATTATCTCCTACTTGTTGCTGTGCTTGGTACACATAGCTTAACCTTCATCCTTGAATTGTTAGGCTCACTGTCATATTGCTCAATATTGCCTAAAATTCCTAAGTGACGATTAATATTTGTAATTGTACCTATTCACGCCCCCCTCTAATTCCATCTCGATACCATTCAGCTAGTCGTATCTAGGGGTGTCCTCCAAACAATCAACTTTCTAGGGGGGTTTCTTATTTTTTGTTATGCGGGACTGGGAATCCTTTATACCAGCCTCTCTCGTGCAATGAGAAGTCAATAAACACTCATCGTGAGAACAACTCTGTTAGCATGGAAGATATTGATCGCCCCGATCGCTCCATGAGCGGTACGGGCACACAAAAACGGATGTTTATTTGGAGGTTTCAGAGGTGGCACATGCAAGTTTGGTTGGAATGGCAGTGAAATACCATATATATGTAGGTATGGTGGACTCCCATGGAAAAAACTTGCCTCAAGGATTCGCATGCACAAGTAGTATCTCTACTTAGTATGAAGTTTTGGCTAGAAAAATGTTCTAAACAAGCACCACATGTTGGAGGATCCATAACAATATAACTTCTATGCAAATATACCCAAGCATAACCATTACGTTGTCTTCCTTGTACAACATCAAATATTTAATCAAGGTTGAAAATAATTAATGGGTATTCACAATCATAAAAGATGTCCAAGATAATATATTTGTATGTGAAAGTTCTCTTTCTTATACTAGTCATTCATGAATTGATTGTATGACCAATACTATGATTGTCAAACTTCAATGGATTTTTACTCTCTAAACCAAATTTGAAACTACTACTAAGCATAAAGCACATTGGTAATCTAAGGTTTATGATTTTCAATTCATTCATAATCTACTCTTAGGATATAAGTGAAGCACAAGAGTAAACATCAAACAACTCTCAAAAGATATAAGTGAAGATCAATGAGTAGTCAAACAGTTACATATATATGTGAGGACTCACTCTCGATGAATAAAACAAAAATACACTCCAAGATATAAATCATGTGAACAAAGAAAAACTTAGGCTCAACATAAGCTAATTGATAGTTGTTGACGAAGAGAGGTGGGATGCAGAGCATCCCTAAGCTTAGATGCTTGATACTTCTTGTAATATTTACTTGGGGTGCCTTGGGCACCCCAAGATAGAGCTTGTGTATCTCCTTCAATCCTCACATATCCCGGTTTCACCTAGTCCTAAAAACTTCATCCACACAAAACTGGAAATGAACTCGTGAGATAGGTTAGTACACATAAGAACAAATCAACACTTCATGTACTGCCAAGACAAGTAGCTTAATAATTTTTGAACATTAGGTATTGTATACTATCATTTCCACAATTTATATCCACTAATATAAGCCATGAAGAATCTAGGATAACTAGATAACAAAACTATGATAGCAATCTGTCCAAATAGAACAGTCTGTAGTAATCTATTTAAACAGTGTACTTATGTATCTCCAAATTTCTTAAAATTTTAGGACATGATAAATTACTTTTATGAAAGTATTGTGTAAAACTTTTAGCAACTTTCCGTGTAACAGTAAAATCTGATAATTCAAATCCTACAGCAAAAGTTTGTGTTTTTATACAATACACATCACACATGCAATTCAAGCATTTAAAGGCAATTCTTGGAACTTTTTATGGAAAAACAAGAATATAAATAATATATAACATATATTAACAAAAAAAAACAATGCTCCAACCAAAACACAAAGCATGTGTTGAATGAATATATAGCTCCAAGTAAGATATACCGACATTGTTCGAGACAAAAAGGGGATGCCTTCCGGGGCATCCTCAAGCTTAGATGCTTGATTCTATGTCGGATATTACCTTGGGTTGACTTGGGCATCCCCAATATTATATTATTGCCACTCCTTAGTCTCCTCATATAGATATCTCACCCAAAATTTGAAAACTTCAATCAGACAAAACTTAGGAGAAATACGCGAGATGTGTAAGTGTAGTAAACATAGATCATTCTGTTAGCTACTGTCAAGACAAAATTCATAATTATTCTAACATGATACCTAATTTATTATATCATTACCATAATTTTTCTCACTCAATATAAGCTATGGAAACACTAAAGCAAGCAAACTATGCATGCAAAAGAGAATCTGTCAAAAACAGGAGATTGCGTGAAGATCATAATGAACACCATACTTGTGAGACTATCAAACTTGTGCAAAATTGGGACAACACACAGAATTTGCATATCAGAACTATGTAAAAATGTATAATTTTTTTATTCTCCAGTAAATCATCGAAATTCTGCACTGGACGTCAATTTTTTGTTTTTGCACAGAATCAAACTAACAAGTATCCACACTATCCCAAAGGCTTTACTTGGCACCTTATTGAAATAAATGACATAGGACATGATTAATATAGTATAGTAATCATTTGAACATACAAAAAATATAAGTTAAAAGTGTTGGGTTGTCTCCCAACAAGCACTTTTCTTTAATGCATTTTAGCTAGGCATGATGATTTCAATGATGCTTACACAACAATAGTATTTGAAATATGCAAGAGAGCATCATTATTCACATGACAATCACATTAAGTCTAACTCTCTTCCTATTCATAGGGATTCTGCAAGAAAACAATTTACT
This sequence comes from Hordeum vulgare subsp. vulgare, assembly GCF_904849725.1. NCBI lineage: Eukaryota > Viridiplantae > Streptophyta > Magnoliopsida > Poales > Poaceae > Hordeum > Hordeum vulgare. The sequence goes on along the minus strand of NC_058523.1, from coordinate 245,787,591 downwards.
GTATCAAGAATCAACTAGCATAGGAAGGCAAAACAAACATGACTTCAAAACTTTGAAAACATAGGGAAGAACTTGATATTATTACAACACCTACAAGCATATGTTCCTCCCTTATAATAATTTTCAATGGCATGATGAAGGAATTTAACAATGTGACTATCACGTAAAGCATTATTTTCATGATCCACAAGCATAGAATTTTTATTACTACCCACATAAGCAAAGTTCTCATACATGATGTTGTTTCCACATTAAAAGAATAATGTTCAAAAAAGGTTATTCATAATTGTGACAAGATTTATTATAATAATCATCACTACCTTTTATAACATAAGTATCATCACAATAATCATCATAAGTAGCAACTTTGTTCTCATCATAATCAATTGAAACCTCTTCCAAGATAGTGGAATCATTACTAAATAAAGTCATGACCTCAACGAATCCAGTTTTATCATTATGAAAAGATTCAACACCCTCCAAAATAGTGGGATCATTAGTACCTAGAGTTGACACTCTTTCAAACCTACTTTCATCAATATAATCATCATAAATAGGAGGCATGCTTTCATCATAATAAATTTGATCGTACAAAGTAGAGGGACTAAAAAGATCATCATCATTATGCCTATTATACCCAAGCTTGGGACACACATTAATTGCAGCAAATTTATTGTCAAATATGTCATTCTCATCAAGCATATTATCCCCAAGCTTGTGGGTTTGCGTATCATTAGCATAATCATCACTAGCATTAATAACACCAATATTGTAACAATTATTGTCATCATAGTTTTCCAAGTTGTTGCCAAAAAGATTTTCAATATTATAAGGAGTATCATTATCTTATCAATCACCCTTATCATAACAAGTAGTAGGAATAAAAACTAATCATCAAGTGTGTCATCATCCATACTACTTTTGGATTTATTCTCAACAATTATAGGAGCAACATTATTTGGTAGAGATTCTTTTGTACCCCTACTTTTTCTTCTTTTCTTCTTCATCACCACCTTGTGTGTGGGTTTAAGTAATTAATCAAACTTCTTACTGAAGAGATGGGAAGCTCCTCCTTGCAACCTAGCTCATTACGATAAACAATAGGAGGGTATTGGGAGACTTTTACCCTTTCATTAGTATTACTTTTATATTCTATTAGTCCTCCCAACTTTCTATAGTTGGAAATAGAAGCATTATCCTTTCAATTTACTAGGCAAAACATATAAATTTCTTGTAGATTAGTTTCATTGGAATTAGTGATTAGTAATATATCAAATCAATCACTTTTATGCGACAATTATTCACACCCCAAAAATAAACAAAGTTCATTGTAGATTTCACATGAGATCAAATTATCAAAAAATTTGGAAATGGTTTGATCATAAAAATACATGCATTAGAAATTAAGATGGCCAACACTATTGCAAAGTTCACAAGTAATGGGATAAAAAGAGCAAAATCTTGTGGAAAAATCATATATGACTTTAAGCCAACAATTTGTTTGATCTTGTTTATGTGTCTTACAAAATCTATCATCGCTATATAGCATTTCTTTACAAATTTTATTCACTCCACAAAGATTGACTTGCTTATAGAAAATGTTTTTTTATCATTACTAGTGCAATCATCATTACAATCATGGATATTCAGAGAATTCATACTAACAATATTACTATCATGCTCATCATTTAAGGATTTTACATTTAGCATTTTTATAAATTCTTCCTCTAACAATTGAGCACAATTTTCTAAACCGTCATTTTCACGAAAGACATTATAAAGGCGAAGCAATTGAGGCAACCTGAACTCTATTTTTCTAGTTTTCTTTTATAAAACAAAACTAGTGAAAAACAAGAACTAAACTATGTAATTGCAAGATCAAAGATATAAATTCAAGCACTAATCTCCTTAGCAACGGTGCCAGAAAAGAGCTTGAAGTCTACTATGCAACTTTATTCTTGTAGACATTATTGGGCCTCCAAGTGAAGAGTTTTGTAGGACAACAACCAATTTCCATCAAGTGGATGACCTAAGATTTCTCAATCTGTGGGAGGCGTAGAATGAAGATGGTATCATTCAAACAACCCTACAACAAAAAACAAGAAATATCTTGTATCCCCAACACACCCAATACAATGGAAAATTGTATAGCTGAACTATTTCGGCGAAGAGATGGTGATACAAGTGTAGTATGGATAGTAGATATTGGTTTTTGTAATATGAATAAATAAAAACAACAAGGTAATAAATGGTAAACAGTGAGAAAAACATTGTATAAATGCTTCGAAATAAGGCCTAGGGTTCATACTTTCACTAGTGCAATCTGTCAACAATCCTAACATAGCAGAATTTTATGATTATCTATCAGCGTGTAACAAACAATCACTCCAAAGTTCCTATTAGCGAAGAACGTAAGAAGAAGTTGTTGTAGGCAGCAAACCACCTCAAGGTTATTATTTCCAATCAATTTTTGGAGCTATTCCTATAAGTGTCACAAACAGCCCTAGAGTTCGGAAGAGAATAACACCAACGATACATATAAATCAACCCTAATGTCACCTAGATACTCCTATGTCACCTCAAGTATCCATGGGTTAATTATTTGACATGCATCAAAGAATGTTAGATCCATCATATTCAATCCAACACAAAGAACTTCGAAGAGTACCCCATGATTTCTGTCAGAGAACGTGATATGAAAATGTGCAATAAGACCCTATGCATAGATCCCCAAGGTCATCAAAATCCGCAAGTTGGCGCCATAACATATATCAAGTTGAATCAATAAAATACCCCAATGTCATTACGGCTATCCGCATGCAAGACAAACATCAAGGGTTCTCAAATACAATATTCAATCCAACATAATGAGATCTCAAGGGAGGGCTTCAATTCATCACAACAAGATAGCAAGGGACAAACACCATAGGATCCAACTATATTAACAAATCTTGTGATACATCGATATCGGTACATCTCAACAACACGAGAGAGATAGATAGAGAGAGAGAGAGAGAGAGAGAGATCAAACACATAGCTACTAGTACACACCCTCATCCGTGAGGGTGAACTGCACCCTCCTCATCATGGCCACTGCCGAGATGATGGAGATGGCCACTGGTGATGATTTCCCCTCTGTGGTGGGGTACTGGAAAGGATCCATATGGGTTTTGTTCGATACAGAGAGTTGTGGTAGCTCATCGGAATTTCTCTCCTAATTTCTGAGGGTTTTGGTATATATAGGATTTTTTAGCGTTGGAAACACGCCAAGCGGAGCCACGTGAGGACCAGCACACAACAAGGTGCGACTAGGGGGGTGCTCGCGCCCTGTTGCCTCGTGGCCCACATGTGGATCTTCTATGGTGGATCTTCGTACCAATATTGCTCATATGTTCTAGAAAAAAATCATCAAAAAGTTCAATCGATTCTGAGAACTTCCATTATCTGCACAAAAAAACAACACCATCGTAATTTTGTAGAAAACAGCATGAGTCCGGTTAGTTATAAATAAATCATACGAAGTGCATAAAAGCCATATAAAAGTATTGTAAACATAGGCAAATATGGCATGAATACATCATAAATTATCGATACGTTGGAGAGTATCAATAATAACTTTAGAGTCAACCATATAAGGTCTAAACTTATCACATGCAAACACAACAGCTAAAGACTCTTTCTTAGTAGTAGCATAACTTCTTTGAGCATTTTCTAGAGTCTTAGTGTCATAATGAATAAAATTCAATTTCTTGTCTACTCTTCGCTCTATAACAGGACTAACATTATAATCACTAGCATCATACATAATTTCAAATAGTAAGTGCCAATCACGTGGTTGAATTATAGGTGTAGAAGTTATGTTTACTTAAGTATATCAAAGGCTTCTACACAATCATCATAAAAAAATATAACCTCCTTCTAAAGAACATTAGTTAGTGGCTTATAAAGGTTTGAGAAATCTTTAATGAAACATCTATAGAAACCAACATTACCAAGGAAACTTATTATACCTTTAACATCAATAGCACGTGGCATTTTCTCAAGTGGATCAACTTTAGCTTTATCTACCTCAATACATCGTTCGGAAATTTTATGCCCAAGTGATATACCTTCATTCACCATAAAATGTCACTTCTCCCAATTCAAGACAAGATTAGTTTCTTCACCTCTTTGCAAAACGCGATCAAGCTTGATTAAGCAATCATCAATGGAAGTCCCGTAAACAGAAAAATCATCCATGAATACCTCAACAATAGTTTCAAAAACAAATAAGAGAATTAGCATTCCTACATCTTTGAAAGGTCTAAAGTGCATTACACAAACCAAAATGCATACGTCTACAAGCATAAGTTCCAAAAGGACAAGTTAAAGTAGTTTTCTCTTGATCTTGTATTGACACAAGTATTTGAGAGAAACCAGAATATCTATCAAGAAAGCAAAAGGGTGTATGCTTGGATAATCATTCTCAAATTTGATCAATAAAACGCAAAGGCTAATGATCTTTTCTAGTAGCTTTTTTAATTTCCTAAAATCTATTACCATCCTATAACTAGTTACAATTCTTTGTGCGATGAGTTCATTTTTATCATGAGTACCAATGGCCATACGTCATTTCTTAGTAACACAATGCACATGACTTCCCCGTCTACTATCGCCAATGGGATAAATTATACCTGCCTCTAGAAGCTTTAATATTTCCGTTATTACCACTTCCTTTATTTTAGGATTCAGTGTGCATTGATGATGAACGATAAGTTTAGCATCTGGTTCCATATTAATCTTGTGCTAACATAGAGTGGGACTAATGCCCTTAAGATCATCAAGAGTATATCCAATAGCAGCTCGGTGCTTCCTAAGAGTTTGAAGTAATCTCTTCTCTTCATGCTCTGAAAGGTTAGCAGTAATAATAACATGATATATCTTATTTTCAGCAAGATAAGCATATTTTAAACTATCAAGTAGTTTATTTTATTAAAACACATGATCTCCCTTAGGTAGGGGAGGATGTCCTAGAATGTCAACAAGAAAATTGTGTTTAAGAATAGGTGTTTTCTTAAATAATATCGCATCTATGTCATTTCTCTCATTCATATCCATATCATTTTAATGGTCTAGCAAATATTGTTCTAATAGATCAGTAGGAGGCATGGTAATAGAAGCAAGGGCCATAATTTCATCTTTACTAGATAATTATTTTTCATGTGGTTGTCTACCAAACTTAGAGAAAATAAAATCATGAGACACATCACCAAGACTCGCTTTAACCTTTTCTTTAACAAAATCAATTTCATCATTAACTATATTTAAGAAAGGTCTACCAAACATATTGGGATAAATTATCTTGTAGTGAACCAAGTACTAAGAAAATAGTAGGGTATTTCGTTTTCCACACAAGACTTCAACATCTCTAACAATCCCAAGTGGTGAAATAGTATCTCTATTTACAAGTTTAAGAGTGACAAAAATGTCCTCAATCTCACAGAGTGCGATATCATTCGTAATTGCTTGATATAATATAAAAGGTATAGAACTCACAGTAGCACCCATATCACATAATCCATAATAGAAATGATCTCCAATTTTAACAGAAACAACACGCATGACAACCACTGGCTTATTCTTACGTAACTCATCTTGTTTGTTTCTAGCAGGTTTTGCAACTCTAGCAACCTCACCACCAAAGTAAATAACATGCCCATCAATATTATCAACCAAGAGATCCTTAACCACCATAATATTTGGTTCTACCTTTATTTGTTCAGAAGGATTGGGTGTTCTAACATTACTTTTATTAACCATAGTTGTAGCTTTAGCAAGCTCATTAATCCTAACAGGAAAAGTTGTTTCTGAATGTAAGCAGTAGGCACAACTGGATCAACATTATAAATAGTTGTTTCGTCTTTAACTTTAATAGGTTCCCTAACAATTCCTCATTAGGTGGATGAAATTTAGACCACTTCTACTAAGGGAGATCAACATGAGTAGGAAATGATTCGCACAAGGAAGCGACTATGTCATAGTCAAGTCCATATTTAGTACTAAACCTACGAAAAACATCGTTTTCCATAAAATATTTAACACAATGAAACTCCATCTTTATACATGACTCTTTACCTTTGTCGAGTTCCCAATATTAAGAGTTGCGTTTAATTCTTTCCAAAATATCCCATTTTAATACAATAGGGTCCTTACTAAAGGAACTAGTAGAAAAAGAATCAAGTATCAATTGATCATCTTGAGAAAGTCGAGCACAGAAGTTTTGTATAATTATTTTTCTTGAATGCTCATGATAAAGGTGTGTGTGTGCATTATAGACTTAAGCCTCCCCCAAGCTTTAACGATACTTTATCCTTTGCGAAGTCCAAAATTATATATGTAATTCTGACCACGATGAACTAGATGCATAGGATAAAAATTCTCATGAAATTCCAGCTTCAATCGATTCTAGTCCCGTTCCAACATCATCCAATAGCGTGTACCAAATCAATGTCTTTCCCTCCAAAGATAAAGGCAACACCTTCTTGTTAACTCCATCTTCGAATAAACCTACAAGCTTAAATAATCCACAAATTTCATATATATATATATATGTGTGTGTGTGTGTGTGTGTGTGTGCGCGCGCGCGTGCGTGTGTGTGTCAAGTGCATATCAGGATGCGTTGTTCCATCTCCTGCATAAGGATTAGCTAGAAGTTTCTCTAACATGCCCGAAGGAATTTCATAGTAAATATTTTCAGTAGGTTCGGGGGCGGATTTTTCCATTTCTGGTTGGGGTGAAAATACGCCAAACATGCCCCTAAAAGGATCATCTTCCATCATAGCATGCAACAGTAAATTTCAGCATGTAACGAAAATGTTTCCTTACCAAAGACACTTTTGCTCTCTACCAACTATGTCAGAAAAGATTCTTGATGACCCACAAGTATAGGGGATCAATCATAGTCCTTTCGATAAGTATGAGTGTTGATCCCAACGAGGAGCGGAAGCAAATGACAAGCGGTTTTCAACAAGGTATTCTCTACAAGTGCTCTAAGTAACAATGATAGATAATTTTGTAGCAAGACAATAGGTAATAAGTAACAACTAACAATAATAGAAAGAGTTCAGCAAGGTGGACCAATCCTTTTTATAGCAATGGACAAGCCGGAAAGTTCTCTTATATAAAGCAAAGTGCTCTCGAGGAGACATGGAAATTGTTGCCTAGTCACGTTCATGATGTTCAGTTGATTCACATTCGTTACTTCGATAATTTGGTATGTAGGTGGACCGGTGCTTGGGTGCTATTCTTACTTGAACAAGCTACCCACTTATGACTGTCCCCTCTCGCAAGCATCTGCAACTACGAAAGAAGAATTTGGATAAATCTAACCATAGCCTCAAACATGTGGATCTAAATAAGCCCCTTAGCAAATAGTGCATAAACTAGGGTTTAAGCATCCCTCACTCTAGCAACCCCTCATGTACTTATTACTCCATAATGCCTCCCCTTAGGACCAACTATGGTAAAGTGTCATGTAGTCGACATTCACATGACACCACTAAAGGTAGAAACAACATACATATCTTCAAAATATCGAATGAATACCAAGTTCACATGATTACTTATAACGAGACTTCTGTCGTGTCCTAGATAACAAAAGTAACTACTCACAAATCATCACCATGTTCAAGATCAGAGGTATAATGAATATGAATAAGGATCTGAACATATTATTTCTTGCTTTTCAACTATAGATCAAACCGGCAATAAACTATATGTACGTATGTGCAAAGCTAGCTAGCTAGGAAATGGCTAGACGGATTCTCATGCAAGCTTCACATAGACATATGTCCTTGTTTCAGCCGGTTATCATCGGATCGATCAATTTCCTTTGGTGGCTTAGACGGAACTTGGCGAAACACAAATTGATATGATGGCTACAAGCTCGTGTCGAGCCTGTTTACTTTTCTCTTTATTGATTTTATCTGCTAATACTAATTATAGGGGTTATACGTACTATGTATAGCATTGATACGTCTCCAGCGTATCTATAATTTTTGATGGTTCCATGCTATTATCTTGTCAAACTTTGGATGTTTTGTATGCCTTTTATATCTTTTTTGGGACTAACTTATTAACTAAGTGCAAAGTGCCAGTTCCTGTTTTTCCCGTGTTTTTGACCCTTTTTAGAGGAGAATATTAAACGGAGTCCAAACGGAATAAAACTTCTGAAAAGATTATTCTGGAACAGAAGATACGCAGGGAGCGTGAGAACCAAGGCAGAGGCCACCAGGGGCGGCCACAAGCCCCCTTGGCGCGGACAGGGGGGCGCCTAGCAGGCTTGTGGGCCCCCTGTGGCTCGTCTGTCCTACTTCTTCCGCCTATAAATCCCCGGAAAATCCAAAACCAGGGGAGAGATACACGAAAATACTTTTCCTCCGCCGCAAGCTTTTGTCTCCGCAAGATCCCATCTGGGGCACGTTCTGGAGTCCTGCCGGAGGGGGGATTCGGATATGGATGGCTTCTTCATCAACACCATTGCCTCTCCGATGATGCTTGAGTAGTTCACCATAGACCTTCGGGTCCATAGCTAGTAGCTAGATGGCTTCTTCTCTCTCTTGGATCTTCAATACAAAATTCTCCATGATCTTCATGGAGATCTATCCGATGTAATATTCTTTTGCGGTGTGTTTGTCGAGATCTAATGAATTGTGGATTTATGATCATATTATCTATGAATCTTATTTAAGTTTCTTCTGATGCTTGTAATTCTCTTCATGATTTCATATCCTTGTAATTCTCTTCGAGTTGTGGGTTTTGTTTGGCCAACTTGATCTATGATTCTTCCAATGAGAGAAGTGCTTGGTTTTGGGTTCATATCGTGCGGTGACCTCACCAAGTGACAGAAGGGGTAGCATAGCACATATCTTGTTGTTGCCATCAAGGGTAAAAAATGGGGTTTACATCATTGGTTTGAGTTTATCCCTCTACATCATGTCATCTTGCTTAAGCCGTTACTCTGTTCGTCATGAACTCAATACACTAGATGCATGCTAGATAGGGGTCGATGTGTGGAGTAATAGTAGTAGATGTATAAAGTATCGGTCTACTTGTCTCGGACGTGATGCCTATATGTATGATCATTCCCTTAGATATCGTCATGACTTTGCGCGGTTCTATCAGTTGCTCGACAGTAATTTGTTCTCCCATCGTAATATTTGCTATTTGGAGAGAAGCCTCTAGTTAACACTATGGCCCCCGGGTCTACTTCACATCATATTTTCAGCCTTACACTTTTACTTCGTTGCACTTTCCGCCTTCAGATCTCACTTTGCAATCAATCTTGAAGGGATTGACAACCCCTTTATAGCGTTGGGTGCAAGCTCGTTTGTGTTTGTGCAGGTACTCTAGACACTTGGCTTGATTCTACTAATGGATTGATACCTTGGTTCTCAAAACTGAGGGATATACTTACTGCTACTGTGCTGCATCACCCTTTCCTCTTCAAGGGAAAAACCAACGCAAGATCAAGAGGTAGCAAGAAGGAATTCTGGCGTCGTTGCCGGGGAGGAGGATCAAGTCAAGAATAGTCTCCCATCAACGTGCCGATTTCTGGCGCCGCTGCTGGGGAGGATTAAGTCAAGAATAGTCTCCCGTCAACGTGTCAATTTCTGGCACCGGGGATTATTCTAGGTGAAGCTTATCCAAGTAAGTGTCGCAAACTCATCTCTTTCATTTACTTTTTTGCCTCTCGTTTTCCTCTCCCCCACTTCTGAAAAACAAAAAATTTCAAAAATATTTGCCTTTTTCGTTCGACCTTTTCTTTCGCTTGCTTTCTGTTCACTTGTGTGCTTGTCTGCTTGCTGAAGTCATCATGACCGAAAACACCAAACTTTGTGACTTCTCGAATACTAATAATAATGATTTTATTAGTACTCCGATTGCTCCCACCACTTGTGCGGAATCATACGAAATCAATGCTGCTTTGCTGAATCTTGTTATGAAAGAGCAATTCTCTGGCCTTCCTAGTGAAGATGCCCCATCCCATCTTAATACCTTCATTGTGCTTTGCGATATGCAAAATAATAAAGATGTGGATAATGATGTGATTAAATTGAAGCTTTTTACGTTTTCGTTGCGAGATCGAGCAAAAACTTGGTTTTCATCTTTGCCCAAAAATAGTATTGATTCTTGGAACAAGTGCAAGGATGCTTATATATCCAAGTATTTTCCGCCGGCTAAGATTATCTCTCTCCATAATGATATCATGAATTTTAAGAAACTTCATCATGAACATGTTGCACAATCTTGGGAGAGAATGAAATTGATGATTAGGAATTGTCCCGCTCATGGCCTGAGCCTTTGGATGATTATACAAATCTTCTATGCTGGTTTGAATTTCGCTTCTAGAAATATCTTGGACTCCGCCTCAGGTGGAATGTTCGTGGAAATCACATTAGGAGAAGCCACAAAACTCCTAGACAATATCATGACAAACTACTCTAAGTGGCACACTGAAAGGTCACCTACTAGTAAAAAGGTACACGCTATAGAAGAAATTAACTCATTGAGTGCTAAGATGGATGAGTTAATGAAAGTGATTGCTAGTAAAGGTGCTCCTTTAGATCCTAATGATATGCCCTTGTCTTCTTTGATTGAGAGTAGCAATGAGAGATTGGGCGTGAATTTTGTTGGTAGGAATAATTTCGGCAACAACAATGCTTTTAGGGGAAACTATGTTCCTAGGCTTTTTCCTAGTAATCCCTCTAATAACTTTGGCAACTCCTACAACAATACTCATGGAAATGACAATAAACTACCATCCGATCGAGAGAGTAATATCAAAGACTTTATCAACTCGCAAAATATTTTCAATGCGTCCATAGAGGAAAAACTACTCAAAATTGAAGATTTGGCTAGGAGCGTTGATAGAATGTCTATTGATATTGATGCTTTGTAAGTTAGATGTGCTCCTGCCAAGATCAATATGGAGGAAACTTTGAAATCTATGTGTGTTTCCATGAATGATAGCAAAGAAAGAACCGCCAAAATTCATGCTAGACATGAATGTCTTAAAAAGGCGTGTTCTCGTGATAAGAATCACGAATATCTTAAAGTGCCCGGTGTGACTCCCATTGAATCATTGTTTTCTAGTGTCAAACCTAATGATGATGGGGCTGGATATGAATCCACTTTGGTTGAAAAACGTCCCAATGATTCGGAGTCCATCTATCTTGATGCTAAAAGCATTGAAAGTGGAGTAGAAGATATCAAGACTTTGAGTAGTAATGAAACTACTACTTTGGATTTCAAGGAATTCAATTATGATAGTTGCTCCTTGATTGAATGCATTTCCTTGATGCAATCCATGCTAAACTCTCCACACACTTATAGCAAAACCAAGGCCTTTACCGATCATATCGTCGATGCTATGTTAAAATCTCTTGAAGAGAAACTTGAGTTGGAAGTTTCTATTCCTAGAAAGCTCCATGATGAGTGGGAACCTACTATCAAAATCAAGATCAAAAACTATGAATGCAGTGCTTTGTGTGATTTGGGTTCTAGTGTTTCCGCGATTCCAAAGTCTTTATGTGATGTTCTAGGCTTTAATGAGATTGAGGAGTGCTCTCTTATTTTGCATCTTGCGGATTCTACTATCAAGAAACCCATGGGAAGAATCACTGATGTTCTTATTATCGCAAATAGGAACTATGTACCCGTGGATTTCATTGTGCTTCATATTGATTGCAATCCTACATGCCTTATCATTCTTGGTAGACCTTTCCTAAGGACTTTTGGTGCCATCATCGATATGAAGGAAGGGAATATTAGATTTCAATTTCCTTTAAATAAGGGCATGGACCATTTTCCTAGAAAAAAATAAGATTGCCTTATGAATCCATGATGAGGGCTACTTACGGTTTGAGTACCAAAGACGACGATACATGATTCCATCACCTTGTGCCTAGCTAAGGGCGTTAAACAATAGCGCTTGTTGGGAGGCAACCCAATGAATTTATCTTTGCTTTTTTATTTCTGTTTTGTTGCGTACACACCATCATAATTCTGTTATGATTGTGTTTTTTCTTTTTCTTTTTGTGTTTGAGTCAAGAAAAACCTTTATGACTAGTTTGGTGTTGGTTCTTTGATCCTGCTGGAAAAAGACAGAAACGTTTCGCTCACAAAATTATTTTTGATTTTTATCCAGAAATAGCTTTTGAGTTGATTCTTTTTGCTGCTTGTTGGTATGCCATCTTCCCAGGCTGTCGTAATTTTTCAGAATTGTTGAGATACCAGAAGTATACGAAGTATACAGATTGTTACCGACTGGTCTGTTTTTGACAAATTTTGTTTTTGTTGTGTTGATTGCTTGATTTGATGAAACTACAGATAGTATCGTGGGGTACTAGCCATGGAAAAGTGATAAAAAAACACCAATATAAATAGAAAACATGTTTGCTACCGTACCTAAAGAGGTGGTAGTTTGTTTTCTTATGCTAATGATATCACAAGTTTCTGTTTAAGTTTTGTGTTGTGAAGTTTTCAAGTTTTGGGTGATGTTCTCATGAACAAAGGGATAGAGAGTGGAAAGAGCTAAAGGCTGGGGATGCCCAAGGCATCCCAAGCCAAATTCAAGGACACCAAAAAGCCTAAGCTTGGGGATGCCCCGGGAAGGCATCCCCTCTTTCGTCTTCAATCCATCGGTAACATTACTTGGAGCTATATTTTTACTCACCACATGATATGTGTTTTGCTTGGAGCGTCTTGTATCGTAGGAGACTTTTCTTTTTGTTGTGTCACAATCATCCTTGTTGCACACCTTTCGAGAGAGACAAGCACTCATCGTGAATTTCCTAGAATACTCGTTGAGCTTCGCTTATATCTTTTGAGTTAGGCAATTTAGCTTACATGTGCTTCACTTATATCCTTTGAGCTAGACAAATTTGCTCTATGTGCTTCACTTAGATCTTTTAGAGCACGGCGGTGCGTAACTTGGTAGTTGGCTTGTCCTATGAAAGTAGTCCCAAAGGTGATAGGCACCCAAAGAGGATACAATGAAGCTTCCATCTTCATGTGCATTTTAGAAAGAGAAGTTTGATTCCTCTCAATTAGTTTTGAGACGTGGATTCGGTAATATTAAGAGTTATGTTTGTAGGGTGTTGTGAATCTAGAAATACTTGTGTGGAAGTTAGTGGTTCACGTAACATGCACGTACGGTGAACCGCTATGTTAGGAAGTCGGAGCATAGTTGATCTATTGATTGTCATCCTTTGTGTCGCTGTCGGGATCGCGTGATGGTTAACGCCTACCAACCCTTCCCCTAGGAGTATGCGTTTAGCACTTTGTTTCGATTACTAACAAAAACTTTCGCAATAATTATGTGAGTTATTCATGAGTAATGTGAGTCCATGCTATAGATGCACTTTCACCTTCCACCATTGCTAGCCTCTCTAGTGCCGCACCATTTTCGCCGATGCACAAACCCACCATATGCCTTCCTCAAAACAGCCACCATACCTACCTACAATGGCATTTTCATAGCCATTCCTAGATATATTGCCATGCAACTCCCATTGTTCCGTCTCATGACTTGTGTCGTCACTCTCATATTGTCATTGCATGATCGTAAGATAGCTAGCGAGATGTTTCAACGTCATACGCCAAGCTAGATCGTTGCACATCCCGGTACACTGCCGGAGGCATTTCCTATAGGGTCATCATCGTTTTAAGCTTTGAGATGTGAGTAAATAAAAGTGTGATGATCATCATTATTAGAGCATTGTACCATGTGAGGAAATGAAAAAAAAGAGGCCAAAGTTGTCCACAAAAAAAAGAGATATGGAAAGAGGCCAAAGAGCCCAAACAAAAAAAGAGAAAAAGAGAGAAGGGACAATGCTACTATCTTTTCCACACTTGTGCTTCATAATAGAACCATGTTCTTCATGATTGAGAGCCTCTCGTTTTGTCACCACCATATGCTAGTGGGAATCTTCATTATATAACTAGGCTTGTATATTCCAATGATGGGTTTCCTCAATATTGCCCTAGGTCTTCGTGAGCAAGCAAGTTGGATGCACACCTATTAGTTCTCCTTTTGAGCTTTCACATACTTATAGCTCTAGGGCATCCGTTGTATGGCAGTCCCTACTCATTCACATTGATATCTATTAATGGGCATCTCCATAGCCCTTTGATACGCCGAGTCGATGTGACCATCTACTCCTTTTTGTCTCACAACCTGCACCACACTCTATTCCACCTATAGTGCTATATCCATGGCTCACACTCATGTATTGCGTGAGAGTTGAAAAAGGTTTGAGGAAGTAAGAGTGCGAAAACAATTACTTGGCCAATATCGGGGTTGTGCATGATTTAAATTAGTTGTGTGGGGATGATGGAGCATAGCCAGACTATATGATTTTGTAGGGATAACTTTCTTTGGCCTTGTTATTTCGAAAGTTCATGATTACCTTGCTAGTTTGCTTGAAGTATTATTGTTTTCATGTCAATAGAAAACTATTGTTTTGAATCTTACGGATCTGAACATTCATGTCACATGAAAGAAGTTACAAAGGACAACTATGCTAGGTAGCATTCCACATCAAAAATTCATTCTTTATCACTTCCCTACTCGAGAACGAGCAGGAGTTAAGCTTGGGGATTCTTGATACGTCTCCAACGTATCTATAATTTTTTATGGTTCCATGCTATTATGTTGTCAAACTTTGGATGTTTTGTATGCCTTTTATATCTTTTTTGGGACTAACTTATTAACTCTGTGCCAAGTGCCAGTTCTTGTTTTTTCCGTGTTTTTGACCCTTTTCAGAGGAGAATATTAAACGGAGTCCAAACGGAATAAAACTTCCTAAAAGATTTTTTTCGGAACAAAAGATACGCAGGGGGCGTGAGAACCAAGGCAGCGGCCACGAGCCCCCTAGGCGCGGTCAGGGTGGACCGCGCCTAACAGGCTTGTGGGCCCCCAGTGGCTCGTCTACCCTATTTCTTCCGCCTATAAATCCCCGAAAAATCCAAAACCACGGGAGAGATAAACTAAAATACTATTCCGCAGCCGCAAGCTTCTGTCTCTGCAAGATCCCATCTGGGGCACGATTTGGTGCTCTGCCGGAGGGGGGATTCGGATATGGAGGGATTCTTCATCAACACCATTGCCTCTCCGATGATGCGGGAGTAGACCATAGACCTTCGGGTCCATAGCTAGTAGCTAGATGGCTTCTTCCCTCTATTGGATCTTCAATACAAAGTTCTGCCTGATCTTCATTGAGATCTATCCGTTGTAATCTTCTTTTGCGGTGTGTTTGTCGAGATCCGATGAATTGTGGATTTATGATCAGATTATCTATGAATCTTATTTGAGTTTCTTCTGATCTCTTATATGCATGGTTTCATATCCTTGTAATTCTCTTCGAGTTGTGGGTTTTGTTTGTCCAACTTGATCTATGATTCTTGCAATGGGGGAAGTGCTTGGTTTTGGGTTCATACCGTGCGCTGACCTCACCAAGTGACAGAAGGGGTAGCGAGGCACGTATCGTGTTGTTACCATCAAGGGTAAAAAGATGGGGTTTACATCATTGGTTTGAGTTTATCCCTCTACATGATGTCATCTTGCTGAAGGCGTTACTCTGTTTGTCATGAACTCAATACACTAGATGCATGCAGGGTAGCGGTCGATGTGTGGAGTAATAGTAGTAGATGCAGAAAGTATCGGTCTACTTGTCTCGGACGTGATGCCTATATGTATGATCATTGCCTTAGATATCGTCATGACTTTGCGCGGTTCTATTAAATTGCTCGATAGTAATTTGTTCACCCACCGTAATATTTGCTATTTTGAGAGAAGCCTCTAGTGAACACTACGGCCACCGGGTCTACTTCACATCATATTTTGAGCCTTACACTTTTACTTCGTTGCACTTTCCACCTTAAGATATCACTTTTCTATCAATCTTGAAGGGATTGACAACCCCTTTATAGCGTTGGGTGCAAACTCGGTTGTGTTTGCGCACGTACTATGGACACTTGGCTTGATTCTCCTACTGGATTGATACCTTGGTTCTCAAAACTGAGGGAAATACTTACTACTACTGTGCTGCATCACCCTTTCCTCTTCAAGGGAAAAACCAACGCAAGCTCAAGAGGTAGCAAGCATCTATGAGTAGAGCCCTCATACGTCTCCAACGTATCTATAATTTTTGTAGTTTCATGCTGCTATTTTATCATTCTTGGATATTTACAATCATTTTACTACAACTTTATTTTATTTTTTGGGACTAACATATTAATTGTTGCAAAATTTCACAAGTTCTTGTTTCACACTTTTATTTGTAGGAATTAATTAGAAATTGTTGAAAAAACGCAAAAGAAACCATGTTGGAGGAGGACTCTGACTCTCCTGAAATATGTCCACAAACAGTTTTTAGCGATTGTGAGTTAGACCCCCGAAGACAGCATCAAATGGAAAGAGCTAAAACTAGGAAAGTGTGGGGAATTTTATGGAAATGATTATGGACTACAAATTCATCCAAAACGAAGTTCTTGTGCGATCCGGAGACACGTTTTACTAAAGGAAAATATTTGATTACGGGATCACGAGAATTGTTGACGTGATTGAGTCCAACTCTTAACATATCTGATATATTCAGCCAGGCCACGACTTTGGAGACCCATTGGGGCTATGAGGAGTCCCTATGAAGGTTCTAGAGGTGTCCGAGATCCATTGAATCAAGGGTCCATATATCGGAGGGCCATAGAGCACCACAGAGGCACATATAAGGAGAGAAAAATCCTATTTTTGGAAGAGCCACCAAGAGCCACGAATTTGCCTATCCCTTGGCAGCCATCAAGAAGGGGAGATGCTCCTCCATTCCAGCACCAAGAACAATGAAGAAGGAGAGGCAAGGGGCCGTCGCCCGTCGCCGGTGTCGTGGCCGCCATCGCCTCCATCTATTCGGGGTTGCACCTCTCCATCAACAAATCTCTCTTTCTCACCATGATGATATGTGAGTAATCCTCCTCAGGGCTAAGGGTATGTACTAGTAGCTATGTGTTTAATCTCTCTCTCTCGTGTTCTTGAGATGGCACGATCTTGATGTATCGCGAGCTTTATTAATATAGATGAATCATATGGAGTTTTCCCCTCTCTATCTTCTTGTGAAGAATTGAGTTTTCCCTTTGAAGTTTTCTTATCAGATTGACTCTTTAAGAATTTGAGAACACTTCATGTATGTTTTGCGATGTGATATCTGTGGTGACAATGGGATGTTCTATTTATCCACTTGATGTATGTTTTGGTGATCAACTTGCGGGTTCCGTGACCATGGGAATCTATGCATAGGGGTTGGCACATGTTTTCGTCTTGACTTTCCGTTAGAAACTTTGGGGCACTCTTTGAAGTTCTTTGTGTTGGATTGAACATGATGAATCTGAAATTATGTGATGCATATCATATAATCATTCACATGGGTAGTTGTGGTGACATTGGAGTATCTAGGTGACATTAGGGTCTTGGTTGATGTGTATCTTAAGGTGTTATTTTAGTACGAACTCTAGGGCTGTTCGTGACACTTATAGGGATAGCTCATAAGATTGATCAAAAAGATAACTTTGTGGTTGTTTCGTACCCTACATTAATATCTCCTTTTGTTCACCACTATTTGTGACTTTGGAGTGAACTCATTGTCGCAACTGAAGAATTTATATATGATTCAACTATGTTAGTATTGTTGGGAGAATTTGCACTAGTGAAAGTATGGACCCTAGGCCTTATTTCTAAGGATTGCAATACCATTTGGGCTCACTTTTATCATTAGTTACCTTGCTGTTTTTATATTTTCAGATTACAAAAACCCATATCTACCATCCATATTATACTTGTATCACCATCTCTTCACCGAACTAGTGCACCTATACAATTTACCATTGTGTTGGGTGTCTTGGGGACACAAGAGACTCTTTGTTATTTGATTGCGGGGTTGCTTGAGAGAGACCATCTTCATCCTACACCTCCCATAGATTGGTAAACCTTAGGTCATCCACTTGATGGAAACTTGCTATTGTCCTACAAAACTATGCGCTTGGAGGCCCAACATGAGTCTACAAGAAGAAGGTTGTGCATTAGACATCAAGCTCTTTTCTGGCGTCGTTGTTAGGGAGGCTAGGTAAGCGGCACTCACATCCCATCAACGGAGCTCTTTTCTAGCGCCGTTGCCGGGGAGGTGAGTGCTTGAAGGTATATCTTTAGATCTTGCAATTAAATCTTTTAGTTTCTTATTTTTCACTAGTTTGGTTTTATCAAAGAAAACTACAGAAAATGGAATTGGCGTTGCCTCATATGCTTCATATTTCCAATGTCTTTCGTGGAAGGAAAATTCTGCTCATGTGTTAGTAGAAATGTTTGGCACTAAACCTTTGAGTGATGAGCATGATTGCAATGTTGTTAGTATGAATTCTTTGAATATCCATAGTACTAATGATGATTGCACTAGTCATGCTAAAAAGATTTCTTATAAGCATGTCAATTTTTGTGGAGTGCATAGAGTTTGTGAAGACATGCCTAAAAGGGAAGATAGATTTTGTAAGAGGCATAAGTATTTAGAAACTAAATGGTTTCAAGAGAGGCTATATGTTTGTGCTGAAAAGCATAATATTTCTCGCTGTCCTTGTGAACTTTGGAATAAAAGTGTCACTTTAATTTCTAATGTGGATTATTTCATGATCGAATTGTGTCCAAAAATTGAGATAACCTTTTTACCCTTGAGCATCATAATGAACTTGGTCCTTTTTTGGGGTATGAAGAAATGAAACATAAATCTAAGGATGTCACATCCCTAACCCTTAAGCAAGATAGCATTGTGCTCATGTCTTCTTTGCATTTGCATCTAAGAAGTTTCAACAAAAACAACAAAGTGGCAAAGGAAAAAAACTCAAAACCCTAGCCACCATTTCAATTAAAGGAAATCTCAAACTAGTTCAAAATCAATGAACCCAAAATGGCCTCAAGAAATGTTCAAACTTTCTGATAAATCATGAAAGTAAATGAGCATTGGAGAAAACTATTTTCTTGACACTTTAAGCATTTTAAATAAATGCAAAAGCCACTGGTTTCAAATTTAAAAATTGAAATCAGAAACTATAATTTTCCAAAAATGTTGAAAACCTTGGAAATGGGTGGGGATATTATAACAAATATTTCAGGAGGTCAAAAATAGTTTTTACTTTTTGTTTTGGAGCTGATACCAACGCTGTCGGGACCCCGATCCTAAGCCATAGGAATCCAGCCTGTAACACATCGCATCCCTTTGTGGTCTCACGCACGGTTAACTCCGCGGCTGCAGCCTTACCTTAGCCGGGACCGTTTGCGTCTTTTGACTCACGTATGCGATAGTGTCGCTAGCAATCCAATGTCAAAGAACCCGGATCGACATGTCTAGTCATAAGCCAGAGTGGCAGTACCGCACAAGGACAGGCATACATGACCCAACAAAGCAGGTGTCGGTTATCAGCGAATGTAAACGAGTCGTAGCAAGCTACAAGGACTCCATTACATCGCGTGACATTTCCCCAAAGGGGACAGACACAGCAGCTAAGAAGGACACATGCCGGTCAACCAATGTGTCCGGAGCAGTAGCGAACTACCAAGGCTCGTTGGATCACAAAGGGGCATTTCCTTGTAAGGAGTGCTACTAAAGTTCACGACTAGGTATTCGAACCCCATACATATCAAGAAAGACACACGTACGCATGGCATACCGATATGTATAGATACATCGATGGCATCACAACATAACCATAAACATACAAACTTTATTTAAGAGGCTCGGAATAGGCACACACATAATATTACACATTAAGGTCTCTCGACCCATAATACCAGTCATACAAATACAAGCAAGCGAAAGAGTTATAAACTGTCTGGGTACAGACAGGGCAACTGGAAGGCACATGGCCTGACTATACTACAGAGCCGACGTAGGGCCAGATCGTAGCTGGGACACCAGCTACTCGTCGTCGTCGATGTCTACGAAGAACCCTCCATTAGGGTCATTAGCAACCTCTGCAACATTTATTAAGCAAACATGAGTACGAAGGTACTCAGCAAGACTTTAGGAGAACTAACTACTCATGCAAGGTATCAAAAGGTATTGTGGGGTTTCAGGCGGAAAAGCCAGCATTTGACTCGGGGCTAGACAACTTGCATTTTGAAATTAGTTTTGACAACTTGATTTCTCGCACACGAGTCCACTAACACCACAACAATACACTATCGTGGAATCATTCCGTCTCCATACGGAAATGCCGTCCACGACACTCACGCTTATCTTGACAAATTTTATGAGTAGCCATTGAAGTTATCTATGAACAACATATGTCTCCAAGTAGTCCATATCCGCGGACGCGGCTATTCGAATAGATCATAACCCTGCAGGGGTGTACTTCGTCACACACGCTTTCGCCACTTATCGCCATGTGCACGTCATGCACCTCGGCAACCTTCAAGCGAAAGCCCAGCGAGGGAGTCGGCCACGACCGTTAACCACACTAGTACCTAGTCCAGGTTTATCGCCTATCTGAGAGTAACCCGTATGGAAGTTCGGCCGAGGTTTCCGCCACGGCCTCAAACGATGTGCGTAGGGTTCCCAAGCCCACCATCCGGGTGCCACTTGGTACACCGTGCCACTGCCTACAGCATCACGGTCCACCTCTCAGGTCAGCACCATGCACGGCCTCCAGCATTACTATAAACACCAGAAACTACTTGCAACTCCTGGACCGAGTACTACGCGATTAATAGGCCGATCGGGGTCATATTTCAGAGCCCAGCATGTGGTAGTATCTAGTCTTGGATTACATACACGGAACTCAGTTCCTAAGGATGGTTCCAGTGAAACAACCCGCCATGTACTCCTACACAGCCTTTCACCGGTACCTTTACCAAATCAAGTTCAACACACAACCTTTGCTCACCGAACACATTCCACATTTCTGTTCATCTCCCAGATGACAGACCATACACAACTCTAAGCATAGAATGCATAGCAGGATAAGGCACATCATAGCTCAAGCAACTACCAGGTATGCTAGGTTGCAAGGTTCGGCTATTTACTGTGACAAGGTTAAGTCATGCAAAGGAAGTGGGTCCAACTATCGTGGCAAAAGCAGTTGAGGCATTTGATCCTAATGCAATAAATAGGTGCAGGAGCAAGAACATAGGAGTTATCGGGATGATCAAAAGGGTTGCTTGCCTTGTTGCTCAAAGGAGGAGCGATATCCGTCAGACGGATATTCGCTGGAATCCGGGGGTGCGGAGCCTACCGAAAAGAATGGCAACATTCAATAACAATCATATGCACTCACAATGATGCATGAGCATGGCATGAGAATTCAAGGTGATAAGTTATTATTTTAAACATGTAATAGGTTTAGAGTTGATTTGAATCACATTCGAATAGCAATTCAAACAGGGTATTCTCGGATACCGGTTTAATTGATTCGACCTGATGCTCGGTTCAACTTGATGTTAACATGCATGAAATGTGATGTTATGCTACTGATTTGTAATTAGGGCAGTGTGTGATCATTGCATATATAATGAAATTTGAATATTTTTGCAAATTCCATTTATAAAGTGATTAAAAAGAATTGAATTATTCCTTATTTCACAATTTAGGGTTCTGTAACTTTTTCAAACATGGTTGAAAATAGCATAATCAGAATCCTTGAATTTTTCTGATACTTTTTCATATATAAATTATTTTCATTGGAGTTACAGATTAGTTTCTATGATTTTCACAAATTTTAGCAATTTCCTGAATTAGTTTTATACTAGAAATTCTATTTATTGCATCAGGCTGACGTCAGCAGGTCAGCCGACCTGTTCAGGTCAAACCTGACAGGGGGGGCCCACTGGTCAGCCTCTCTGGGACTAATCCCGCCCTGACCAGCCCCTAATTGGGGTTTGACCAGGCGTGGGGCCCTCTGTCAGCGATTGAGGGGAGGGCGATTACGCGCTAATGGTCGGCCACGTCGACGCCCACCGGAGGGTGGTCGCCGGCGACCAGACCCGCGGCGGAGGGCTCGCCGGAGGCGACCTAGACGGCGCTGCACAGCACCAAAACGCACGCGGCTGGCAGCTATAGCATGCTCGCGAAGTGGCCGATCTGGCAGGACCAACTTGGGAGGCTAGGGTCGCCGGAAGAGGCGTCGGCGACGAGCCGGAGCGGCGGCCGAAGCTCGGGCGTCATCGGGGGCTTTCAATCAGAGGGATCTACGCTCGGTTCTTAGCTGCTACGGCATCTACGCGTCGTCCTGGAGCTGCTGGTGCCCTCGGAAGGACGAGCTAATCATCGGAGGGCTACCGGCGACGAGCGGCAGCGGCGGTCCTCATCGGGCTCCGGTGAAACTAGGGCTAGAGGAGGGGATCGACAGGGAAAACTTAGGGGAAACGACCGCATGCTCACGGGGAGGGCATAGCAGAGCTTAGACGGCTCGGGGAGGGCCCGGGGGCGACGAATCGACGGGGGAGGTCCGGCGGCCGGAGGTGGAAGACGATGGCGTTGCGGGCGTTGCAGGGCTCGAGGAAGCTTCGGCTTCTGCAGAGATGACCAGGGCGACGAGGCGGAGCTAATGGCGTGCTCTGGGAGGGAAACCTAGGCCAGGGGCACGGGCAGCTCGAGCTCGAGCTCGGCTCTAATGGCGGCAACAAGGAGGAGGAGGAGAACCGGGAGGAGGAGGAGAACCGAGGCGGGGAATGGATAGGGGAGGCTCTGGGGAGCTTATCCCCGTCGTCGCCAGCGTGAGGCGGCGGCCAGGCAGGCACGCAGGTGCGTGGCCGCACCGGAGGGGGCGGCGGCCACCTCCTGCTGCCTACTGGCGCGAGGGAGGGGACGAGCGGGGAGATGGGCCGGGCCAGGCTTGGGCGACAGGTAAGTTTTTTTTTCCGTTTTCTCTGTTTTTGTTTTTCTGTTTTGCTAATTATTGATTTGCCAATTAATTCAGCTCCAAAACAAAAAGTAAAAACTATTTTAGACCTCCTGAAATATTTGTTATAATATCCCCACCCAATTCCAAGGTTTTCAACATTTTTGGAAAATTATAGTTTCTGATTTCAATTTTTAAATTTGAAACCAGTGGCTTTTGCATTTATTTAAAATGCTTAAAGTGTCAAGAAAATAGTTTTCTCCAATGCTCATTTACTTTCATGATTTATCAGAAAGTTTGAACATTTCTTGAGGCCATTTTGGGTTCATTGATTTTGAACTAGTTTGAGATTTCCTTTAATTGAAATGGTGGCTAGGGTTTTGAGTTTTTTTCCTTTGCCACTTTGTTGTTTCTGTTGAAACTTCTTAGATGCAAATGCAAAGAAGACATGAGCACAATGCTATCTTGCTTAAGGGTTAGGGATGTGACAACTCACCCCCACTCAAAAGAATCTCGTCCCGAGATTTAGAAGTCGTCGGGAATAACGCAGGATATTCAAGTCGGAGACGATCCTCTCTTTCCCAAGTTGCCTCCTTTTCAGAATGATTTGACCATTGAACTTTAAGAAACTTGAGGTTTCGACGTCGAGTGGTACGCTCAGCTTGATCAAGAATACGCACAGGGTATTCTCGGTAAGAAAGGTTATCTTGTAGATCAAGCGTTTCGTGGTCCACTTCACGGATAGGATCCAAAAAGCAACGCCTGAGTTGCGAGACGTGGAAAACATCATGAACCTTGGAAAGATGCGGAGGAAGTTCCAACTGGTAGGCAACTTCTCCTCGTTTGGCAAGAATGCGGGAAGGTCCAATGTAACGAGGAGCCAACTTGCCCTTGATACCGAAACGATGGGTACCCTTCAAAGGTGTAACCCGAAGGTAAGCCTTCTCGTCAACTTCAAAGGTCACAACCTTATGATGAGGATCATATTGGCTCTTTTGACGAGACTGGTCTGTTTTCAACTTTTCACGAATAATGCGAACCTGCTCTTCTGCATCCTGGATCATGTCCGGGCCAAAGAGTTGCCTCTCTCCGGTTTCTGACCAATTAAGAGGGGTTCGGCACCTTCGTCCATAGAGAACTTCAAAAGGGGCTTTGCCCAAGCTTGATTGATAACTATTGTTATAAGCGAATTCGGCGAATGGAAGGCACTTCTCCCAATTCATACCGAACGAAATAACACAAGCTCGGAGCATGTCTTCTAGGATTTGATTCACTCTTTCTACTTGACCACTTGATTGAGGATGGAAAGCAGTGCTAAAAGATAAGTGAGGCCCCATGGCATTCTGAAAACTTTCCCAGAAGCGAGAAGTAAAGATACTTCCACGGTCTGAGTTAATTTCCAGGGGAACACCATGAAGAGACACTATTCGAGAGATGTATAATTCTGCTAGCTGGCTAGCTGTTATACTCTCACGAACAGGAAGAAAATGAGCCACTTTGGAAAGACGGTCAATGACCACAAAGATAGCATTATTTCCTTTCTTGGTCTTGGGAAATCCGGTAATGAAATCCATGCTAACTTTATCCCATTTCCATTCAGGAATAGCTAAAGGTTGAAGGGTGCCCACAGGCCTTTGATGTTCTGCCTTAACTCGGCTACAAACATCGCAGTTATCAACGAACTCAACAATTTCTCTCTTCATCCTAGTCCACCAGAACCTCTGGCGTAGGTCCTGATACATCTTAGTACTGCTGGGATGAAAGGTGAGAGGGGAATCATGAGCCTCCTTAAGGATTAATTGCCTTAGATGTGGGTTCTTAGGAACCACAAAACGATTCTGGAAGAACACCACACCTTGATCGTTCATGGAAAATTCTTTAGCGTTTCCGCTAAAAATATTCTCCTTGATCCGTGATATACCCTTGTCATGCTTTTGGCCAGTTATAATTTGATCCTTAAGAGTAGGCTTCGCCACCAGGGTAGAAAGGAATCATTGAGGAACAATATGAAGATTCAACTTCCTAAAGTCCTCATGGAGATGTGGTTGACCTTGTTGTAGCATCAAATTGTTACAATAAGATTTACGACTTAGTGCATCGGCCATAACATTGGCCTTTCCCGGGGTGTAAGTTATCCCTAAGTCATAATCCGAGATCAACTCAACCCACCGTCTTTGCCTGAGGTTCAAATCCGGCTGGGTGAAGATATATTTCAGACTTTGGTGATCAGTGAATATTTTGCAACGATTACCCAAAAGGTAATGTCGCCAGGTTTTTAGTTCATGGACCACAGCTGCAAGCTCAAGGTCATGTGTGGGATAATTATCCTCATGTGGACGCAACTGTCGAGATGCGTATGCGATCACATGACGATCTTGCATGAGAATGCAACCTAATCCTTGTCGCGAGGCGTCGCAATAGATAACAAAGTCCTTAGAAAAATCTGGTCGTAGCAACACAGGTGCGGAAGTCAGGCGTCTTTTCAGTTCCTGAAAACTATGCTCACACTGTGGTGTCCACTCGAACTTTTTATCTTTCTTGAGGAGTTCAGTTAGAGGCTTTGCAACCTTGGAGAAATTCTCGACGAAGCGGCGACAATAGCTCGCTAGACCAAGAAAACTCCTAACTTGCTTAACCGATTCAGATTGAGTCCAATCAAGGACAGCTTGAACTCTCTCGGGATTGACAGAAATACCCTTACTAGAGATTACGTGGCCTAGATAGGTCACTTCTGGTAACCAGAATTCACATTTTGAAAATTTGGCATAAAGGCGATGCTCTCGAAGTTTCATCAATACCAGCCTTAGATGCTCGGCATGTTCTTGTTCATTCTTTGAGTAGATGAGAATATCATCGAGGTATACTACGACGAATTTATCCAAATACTCCATAAAGATTGAATTCATCAGTCGAGAGAAAGTGGCTGGGGCATTGGTTAAACCGAAGGACATAACGGTGTACTCATATTGGCCATAACGAGTAACAAAGGACATTTTTGGAATGTCCCCGCTCTTAATCTTGATTTGATGGTATCCCAACCTCAAATCCATTTTGGAGAAGACTGAGGATCCAGCGAGCTGATCGTACAGATCGTTGATCCTGGGGAGCGGATACCATTTCTTTATGGTGACCAGGTTAACTGGTCGGTAATCTACAACCATCCGATCCGTTCCGTCTTTCTTCTTGACGAAGAGGATGGGACAAGCCCAAGGAGAAGAGCTAGGACGAATGAAACCCTTGCTCAAGGCCTCATATAATTGCTTCTTAAGTTCGGCTAGCTCTAGGGGTGCCATCTTATAAGGTCTTCTGGCTATTGGGAGAGTTCCCGGAACAAGATCTATCACAAACTCTACATCTCTGTCAGGTGGAATTCCTGGCAGTTCCTTTGGAAAAACATCCGGGAAGTCACGGACTACCGGAATGTCTTCAAGTTCCGGAAGAGGGTTGGCATTTAAGGAATAGAGCTGGGATTTGGCAACTCGAGTAGAGACATTTACTATCTCACCCGAGGGATGGGTAAGCTGGACATTTCTAGAGTGAGTATCAATCTTGGCATAGTGAGCTGACATCCAGTCCATGCCCAAGATGATATTAATATCCGAAGATTTCAATGCTATCAATGAGGCTAGAAAAACTAGCCTGTCTACTAGAATTTCATTATCATAGGTTATCCTAGAGGTTTGCCATTTACTACCAGGGGTTTGGACAACCAATGGGATTGGCATATCACAAAATGACATGTTATGCAACTGTGCATAACTTTCTGAAATGAAGGAATGAGAAGACCCAGTGTCAAAGAGAACAGACACTGGGTGATGATTAACAAGAAGCGTACCCAGCATGACGTCGGGATCCTCTGCAGCGTCTTCTGCTGACACATAGTTCACACGGCCACGTGCAGGAGTTGGCTTCACGTAGAATGCTTTGCCCGACTTGGCTTGCCCGACGGACTTTCCGGGTTGCTTGGCACCCACATTCTGAAGATACTCACGGGAATAATGCCCTCGTTCCCCACACTTGTAGCATATCACCTGGTTGGCACGTGGTGCAGCATTGCTAGCTGGACCATCATAAGCTTTTGCTGGAGGGTTGGCCTGATTCGTCTGAGGCGCCACGTAGGATGGCCGTGACTTCCCGGATGTTTTTCCAGAGGAACTGCCAGGAATTCCACCTGTCAGAGATGTAGAGTTTGTGATAGATCTTGTTCCGGGAACTGTCCCAATAGCTAGAAGACCTTATAAGATGGCACCCCTAGAGCTAGCCAAACTTAAGAAGCAATTAGATGAGGCCTTGAGCAAGGGTTTCATTCGTCCTAGCTCTTCTCCTTGGGCTTGTCCCGTCCTCTTCGTCAAGAAGAAAGACGGAACGGATCGGATGGTTGTAGATTGCCGACCAGTTAACCTGGTCACCATAAAGAACAAGTATCCGCTCCCCAGGATCAACGATCTGTACGATCAGCTCGCTGGATCCTCAGTCTTCTCCAAAATGGATTTGAGTTTGGGATACCATCAAATCAAGATTAAGAGTGGGGACATTCCAAAAACGGCCTTTGTTACTCGTTATGGCCAATATGAGTACACCGTTATGTCCTTCGGTTTAACCAATGCCCCAGCCACTTTCTCTCGACTGATGAATTCAATATTTATGGAGTATTTGGATAAATTCGTCGTAGTATACGTCGATCATATTCTCATCTACTCAAAGAATGAACAAGAACATGCCGAGCATCTAAGGCTGGTATTGATGAAACTTCGAGAGCATCGCCTTTATGCCAAATTTTCAAAATGTGAATTCTGGTTACCAGAAGTGACCTATCTAGGCCGCGTAATCTCTGGTAAGGGTATTGCTGTCAATCCCGAGAGAGTTCAAGCTGTCCTTGATTGGACTCAACCTGAATCGGTTAAGCATGTTAGGAGTTTTCTTGGTCTAGCGAGCTATTGTCGCCGCTTCGTCGAGAATTTCTCCAAGGTTGCAAAGCCTCTAACTGAACTCCTCAAGAAAGATAAAAAGTTCGAGTGGACACCACAGTGTGAGCATAGTTTTCAGGAACTGAAAAGACGCCTGACTTCCGCACCTGTGTTGCTACCACCAGATTTTTCTAAGGACTTTGTTATCTATTGCGACGCCTCGCGACAAGGATTAGGTTGCATTCTCATGCAAGATCGTCATGTGATCGCATACGCATCTCGACAGTTGCGTCCACATGAGGATAATTATCCCACACATGACCTTGAGCTTGCAGCTGTGGTCCATGCACTAAAAACCTGGCGACATTACCTTTTGGGTAATCGTTGTGAAATATTCACTGATCACCAAAGTCTGAAATATATCTTCACCCAGCCGGATTTGAACCTTAGGCAAAGACGGTGGGTTGAGTTGATCTCGGATTACGACTTAGGGATAACTTACACCCCGGGAAAGGCCAATGTTATGGCCGATGGACTAAGTCGTAAATCTTATTGTAACAATTTGATGCTACAACAAGGTCAACCACATCTCCATGAGGACTTTAGGAAGTTGAATCTTCATATTGTTCCTCAAGGATTCCTTTCTACCCTCGTGGAGAAGCCTACTCTTAAGGATCAAATTATAACTGGCCAAAAGCGTGACAAGGGTATATCACGGATCAAGGAGAATATTTTTAGCGGAAACGATAAAGAATTTTCCATGAACGATCAAGGTGTGGTGTTCTTCCAGAATCGTTTAGTGGTTCCTAAGAACCCACATCTAAGGCAGTTAATCCTTAAGGAGGCTCATGATTCCCCTCTCACCATTCATCCCGGCAGTACTAAGATGTATCACGACCTACGCCAGAGGTTCTGGTGGACTAGGATGAAGAGAGAAATTGCTGAGTTCGTTGATAACTGCGATGTTTGTAGCCGAGTTAAGGCAGAACATCAAAGGCCTGGCACCCTTCAACCTTTAGCTATTCCTGAATGGAAATGGGATAAAGTTAGCATGGATTTCATTACCGGATTTCCCAAGACCAAGAAAGGAAATAATGCTATCTTTGTGGTCATTTACCGTCTTTCCAAAGTGGCTCATTTTCTTCCTATTCGTGAGAGTATAACAGCTAGCCAGCTAGCAGAATTATACATCTCTCGAATAGTGTCTCTTCATGGTGTTCCCCTGGAAATTAACTCGGACCGTGGAAGTATCTTTACTTCTCGCTTCTGGGAAAGTTTTCAGAATGCCATGGGGACTCACTTATCTTTTAGCACTGTTTTCCATCCTCAATCAAGTGGTCAAGTAGAAAGAGTGAATCAAATCCTAGAAGACATGCTCCGAGCTTGTGTTATTTCGTTCGGTATGAATTGGGAGAAGTGCCTTCCATTCGCCGAATTCGCTTATAACAATAGTTATCAATCAAGCTTGGGCAAAGCCCCTTTTGAAGTTCTCTATGGACGAAGGTGCCGAACCCCTCTTAATTGGTCAGAAACCGGAGAGAGGCAACTCTTTGGCCCGGACATGATCCAGGATGCAGAAGAGCAGGTTCGCATTATTCGTGAAAAGTTGAAAACAGCCCAGTCTCGTCAAAAGAGCCAATATGATCGTCATCATAAGGCTGTGACCTTTGAAGTTGACGAGAAGGCTTACCTTCGGGTTACACCTTTGAAGGGTACCCATCGTTTCGGTATCAAGGGCAAGTTGGCTCCTCGTTACATTGGACCTTTCCGCATTCTTGCCAAACGAGGAGAAGTTGCCTACCAGTTGGAACTTCCTCCGCAACTTTCCAAGGTTCATGATGTTTTCCACGTCTCGCAACTCAGGCGTTGCTTTTCGGATCCTATCCGTGAAGTGGACCACGAAACGCTTGATCTACAAGATAACCTTTCTTACTGAGAATACCCTGTGCGTATTCTTGATCAAGCTGAGCGTACCACTCGACGTCGAAACCTCAAGTTTCTTAAAGTTCAATGGTCAAATCATTCCGAAAAGGAGGCCACTTGGGAAAGAGAGGATCGTCTCCGACTTGAATATCCTGCGTTATTCCCCACGACTTCTAAATCTCGGGACGAGATTCTTCTAAATCATGAAAGTAAATGAGCATTGGAGAAAACTATTTTCTTGACACTTTAAGCATTTTAAATAAATGCAAAAGCCACTGGTTTCAAATTTAAAAATTGAAATCAGAAACTATAATTTTCCAAAAATGTTGAAAACCTTGGAATTGGGTGGGGATATTATAACAAATATTTCAGGACGTCTATAATAGTTTTTACTTTTTGTTTTGGAGCTGACTTAATTGGCAAATCAATAATTAGAAAAATAGAAAAACAAAAACAGAGAAAACGGAAAAAAAACTTACCTGTCGCCCAAGCCTGGCCCGGCCCATCTCCCCGCTCGTCCCCTCCCTCGCGCCAGTAGGCAGCAGGAGGTGGCCGCCGCCCCCTCCGGCGCGGCCACGCACCTGCGTGCCTGCCTGGCCGCCGCCTCGCGCTGGCGATGATGGGGATAAGCTCCCTAGAGCCTCCCCTATCCATTCCCCGCCTCGGTTCTCCTCCTCCTCCCGGTTCTCCTCCTCCTCCTTGCTGCCGCAATTAGAGCCGACCTCGAGCTCGAACTGCCCGTGCCCCTGGCCTTGGTTTCCCTCCCAGAGCACGCCATTAGCTCCGCCTCGTCGCCCTGGTCATCTCTGCAGAAGCCGAAGCTTCCTCGAGCCCTGCAACGCCCGCAACACCGTCGTCTTCCACCTCCGGCCGCCGGACCTCCCCCGTCGATTCGTCGCCCCCAGGCCTTCCCCGAGCCGTCTAAGCTATGCTCTGCACTCCCCGTGAGCATGCGGTCGTTTCCCCTAAGTTTTCCCCGTCGATCCCCTCCTCTAGCCCTAGTTTCACCAGAGCCCGACGAGGACCGCCGCTGCCGCTCGTCGCCGGTAGCCCTCCGATGATCAGCTCGTCCTTCCGAGGGCACCAGCAGCTCCAGGACGACGCATAGATGCTGTAGCAGCTAAGAACCGAGCGTTGATCCCTCTGATTCAAAGCCCCCGATGACACCTGAGCTTCGGCCGCCGCTCCGGCTCGTCGCCGACGCCTCTTCTGGCGACCCTAGCCTCCCCAGTTGGTCCTGCCAGATCGGCCACTTCGCGAGCATGCTGTAGCTGCCAGCCGCGTGCGTTTTGGTGCTGTGCAGTGCCGTCTAGGTCACCTCCGGCGAGCCCTCCGCCGCGGGTCTGGTCGCCGGCGACCACCCTCCGGTGGGCGTCGACGTGGCCGACCATTAGCGCGTAATCGCCCTCCCCTCAGTCGCTGACAGAGGGCCCCACGCCTGGTCAAACCCCAATTAGGCGCTGGTCAGCACGGGATTAGTCCCAGAGAGGCTGACCAGTGGGCCCCCCCTGTCAGGTTTGACCTGAACAGGTTGGCTGACCTGCTGACGTCAGCCTGATGCAATAAATAGAATTTCGAGTATAAAACTAATTCAGGAAATTGCAAAAATTTGTAAAAATCATATAAATTAATCTGTAACTCCAATGAAAATAATTTATATATGAAAAAGTATCAGAAAAATTCAAGGATTCTGATTATGCTATTTTCAACCATGTTTGAAAAAGTTACAGAACCCTAAATTGTGAAATAAGGAATAATTCAATTCTTTTAATCACTTTATAAATGGAATTTGCAATAATATTCAAATTTCATTATATATGCAATGATCACACACTGCCCTAATTACAAATCAGTAGCATAACATGACATTTCATGCATGTTAACATCAAGTTGAACCGAGCATCAGGTCGAATCAATTAAACCGGTATCCGAGAATACCCCGTTTGAATTGCTATTCGAATGTGATTCAAATCAACTCTAAACCTATTACATGTTGAAAATAATAACTTATCACCTTGCATTCTCATGCCATGCTCATGCATCATTGTGAGTGCATATGATTGTTATTGAATGTTGCCATTCTTTTCGGTAGGCTCCGCACCCCCAGATTCCACCGAATATCCGTCTGACGGATATCGCTCCTCCTGTGAGCAACAAGGCAAGCAACCCTTTTGATCACCCCGATAACTCCTATGTTCTTGCTCCTGCACCTATTTATTGCACTAGGATCAAATGCCTCAACTGCTTTTGCCACGATAGTTGGACCCACTTCCTTTGCATGACTTAACCTTGTCACAGTAAATAGCCGAACCTTGCAACCTAGCATACCTGGTAGTTGCTTGAGCTATGATGTGGCTTATCCTGCTATGCATGCTATGCTTAGAGTTGTGTATGGTCTGTCATCTGGGAGATGAACAGAAATGTGGAATGTGTTCGGTGAGCAAAGGTTGTGTGTTGAACTTGATTTGGTAAAGGTACCGGTGAAAGGCTGTGTAGGAGTACATGGCGGGTTGTTTCATTGGAACCGTCCTTAGGAACTGAGTTCCGTGTATGTAATCCAAGACTAGATACTACCACATGCTGGGCCCTGAAATATGACCCCGCTCGGCCTATTAATCGCGTAGTACTCGGTCCAGGAGTTGCAAGTAGTTTCTGGTGTTTATAGTAATGCTGGAGGACGTGCATGGTGCTGACCTGAGAGGTGGACCGTCATGCGGTAGGCAGTGGCACGGTGTACCAAGTGGCACCCGGATGGTGGGCTTGGGAACCCTGCGCACATCGTTTGAGCCGTGGCGGAAACCTCGGCCGGACTTCCGTACGGGTTACTCTCAGATAGGCGATAAACCTAGACTAGGTACTAGTGTGGTTAACGGTCGTGGCCGACTCCCTCGCTGGGCTTCCGCTTGAAGGTTGCCGAGGTGCATGACGTGCACATGGCGATAAGTGGCGAAAGCGTGTGTGACGAAGTACACCCCTGCAGGGTTATGATCTATTCGAATAGCCGCGTCCGCGGATATGGACTACTTGGAGACATATGTTGTTCATAGATAACTTCAATGGCTACTCATAAAATTTGTCAAGATAAGCGTGAGTGTCGTGGACGGCATTTCCGTATGGAGACGGAATGATTCCACGATAGTGTATTGTTGTGGTGTTAGTGGACTCGTGTGCGAGAAATCAAGTTGTCAAAACTAATTTCAAAATGCAAGTTGTCTAGCCCCGAGTCAAATGCTGGCTTTCCGCCTGAAACCCCACAATACCTTTTGATACCTTGCATGAGTAGTTAGTTCTCCTAAAGTCTTGCTGAGTACCTTCGTACTCATGTTTGCTTAATAAATGTTGCAGAGGTTGCTAATGACCCTAATGGAGGGTTCTTCGTAGACATCAACGACGACGAGTAGCTGGTGTCCCAGCTACGATCTGGCCCTACGTCGGCTCTGTAGTATAGTCAGGCCATGTGCCTTCCAGTTGCCCTGTCTGTACCCAGACAGTTTATAACTCTTTCGCTGGCTTGTATTTGTATGACTGCTATTATGGGTCGAGAGACCTTAATGTGTAATATTATGTGTGTGGCTCTTCCGAGCCTCTTAAATAAAGTTTGTATGTTTATGGTTATGTTGTGATGCCATCGATGTATCTATACATATCGGTATGCCATGCGTACGTGTGTCTTACTTGATATGTATGGGGTTCGAATACCTAGTCGTGAACTTTAGTAGCACTCCTTACAAGGAAATGCCCCTTTGTGATCCAACGAGCCTTGGTAGTTCGCTACTGCTCCGGACACATTGGTTGACCGGCATGTGTCCTTCTTAGCTGCTGTGTCTGTCCCCTTTGGGGAAATGTCACGCGATGTAATGGAGTCCTTGTAGCTTGCTACGACTCGTCTACATTCGTTGATGACCGACACCTGCTTTGTTGGGTCATGTATGCCTGTCCTTGTGCGGTACTGCCACTCTGGTTTATGACTAGACATGTCGATCCGGGTTCTTTGACATTGGATTGCTAGCGACACTATCGCATACGTGAGTCAAAAGACGCAAACGGTCCCGGCTAAGGTAAGGCTGCAGCCGTGGAGTTAACCGTGCGTGAGACCACAAAGGGATGCGATGTGTTACAGGCTGGATTCCTATGGCTTAGGATCGGGGTCCCTGGAGCTAAGGAGCCAATCCATTGGTCCTATGGGTTGGAAGTCACTGTTGACATGGCAGTACAAGATGCTGCCTATTCAATGCTGACTATTATGAGAGCGAGACATGCACTGCTGCAGAATTCAGAGTTCTGCTATGTTCCGACCTCTCAGCCTGGTGAAGAGGGATACCTCAGTGGAGTCTATTTTGATTCTTCTATGGAGGATCCACTTCTGCAGTCCACTGTTGAGTTGCTAGAGAACAGAGACAGGGATGCTCGTGCTCTCCGCATGGAGCTTTATGCTACCCGTGCCCGTCTGTGGACAGCTTTGACGCACCTGGCACCGGTAGTCCAGACAGGGTATGGAGAGATGGAGATGCTGAACCCTGTTAGGACCCATCTTCTGGCTCACGTTGACTGGCCAGCTATAGGAGGAGTCACACCTTTTCCGGGACCCCTCTTACCACCAGTCAGGGGACCAAGGCCACATCCGTGTCCTTATGGATCCCAGGGATCTCAGGCTAGGGTGTTTCCTGA
Organism: Hordeum vulgare subsp. vulgare; assembly: GCF_904849725.1. Lineage (NCBI taxonomy): Eukaryota > Viridiplantae > Streptophyta > Magnoliopsida > Poales > Poaceae > Hordeum > Hordeum vulgare. Next base: position 245,753,179 of record NC_058523.1, on the reverse strand, counting down.
TCCGCAGGTTGAGCTTCCAGGTCATGGAGGTAATCTCTATGAGATGTTCTATGCGGATGCCTGAGCTGTGAGCGGAAGGATAGTATGGTAGTAGCCGTACGTTCACAGTCCTGCGTGACTTGTGAAGTATGGTAGTAATGTGAAACGAATTCCTGAGGCCTAGATAAATAATGTATAGGAAGCTTGTAAGCCTCTGGTGAGTAGTTCCACCATTTCAGCAGTTTGCTCTACGGTTAAGGTTGTACTGAGCTATGTAAGGGTGTGTATGAACCATGGTGTATAAATAGCAGTTCCTTGTTACCATGTTGTTCGGATATTCATTTCCGCATTCCGTGTGTTCAGTACATTCTTAATCCATAGCTAGTATTGATATGATATTGGTCTGAGCTATGAGTTTGTTTGTCAGGATGGTGTTCACCAGGTTGAACCGTGCCCCTGCTCATGAGCAAGGTGAGGGTTGTCAAGCGTCGCAGGAAGACCTGCCTCACCCACCTTCTCTGGTAGAAGTGATGCTTGAGGCAGAAAGAAACAAAAGGGAGACCAACCGACTGCTAGAGCGTATTGAGAAGAATACGGCTCAACAGCCTAGGAATGCTGTAGTGTCCCTCAATGACTTTGTGAAGCTGAATCCTCCAAAGTTTCATCATTCCGTCGATCCCCTCGACGCTGATGACTGGCTGTGCAGCATCTCACGCAAGATTCGCTCGGCGAATGTGTCTGAGGCCGACAAGGTGACCTTTGCGGCGTATTTCCTTTAGGGACACGCCAATCTGTGGTGGGAGAATTTTGAAGCTATGCGTCCCGCTGAACCAGTGGCCACATGGGCAGACTTCAGTGAAGCTTTCCGTCTGCACCATATTCCAGAGGGCCTGATGGACAGAAAGAGAGAGGAGTTCTATGCCTTCACTCAGGGCAAGTTGTCTGTGGATGCCTATAGCCGCGAGTTCGGTAACCTCGCCCGCTATGCAAAAGAGGAGGTGTCTACTGACACCAAGAAGCAAGCAAGATTTCGTAAGGGTCTGAGCCCTGAGCTCCGTCGAGACCTGCGCCTCCATGAGTGTGCAAGTTTTCAAGCCCTGGTCAACAAAGCGATCAGTGCGGAGACTGGTCATTCTGACTTCGAAGCCACAAGGAAGCACTCCCGTGATTTTGGCTCATCTTCTGGTTCCGCGTTTCCAAAACGCAGGCTGTGGGTTCCAAACAGTTCTCTACCGCCAAGATACACTCCGAGGCCATCCTACGTGGCGCCTCAGACGAATCAGGCCAACCCTCCAGCAAGAGCTTATGGTGGTCCAGCTAGCAATGCTGCACCACGTGCCAACCAGGTGATATGCTACAAGTGTGGGGAACCAGGGCATTATTCCTGTGAGTGTCCTCAGAATGTGGGTGCCAAGCAACCCGGAAAGTCCGTCGGGCAAGCCAAGTCGGGCAAAGCGTTCTACGTGAAGCCAACTCCTGCTCGTGGCCGTGTGAACTATGTGTCAGCACAAGAAGCTGCAGAGGATCCCGGCGTCATGCTGGGTACGCTTCTTGTTAATCATCACCCAGCGTCTGTTCTCTTTGACACTGGGTCTTCTCATTCCTTCATTTCAGAAAGTTATGCATAGTTGCATAACATGTCATTTTGTGATATGCCAATCCCATTGGTTGTCCAAACCCCTGGTAGTAAATGGCAAACCTCTAGGATAACCTATGATAATGAAATTCTAGTAGACAGGCTAGTTTTTCTAGCCTCATTGATAGCATTGAAATCTTCGGATATTAATATCATCTTGGGCATGGACTGGATGTCGGCTCAGTATGCCAAGATTGATACTCACTCTAGAAATGTCCAGCTTACCCATCCCTCGGGTGAGATAGTAAATGTCTCTACTCGAGTTGCCAAATGCCAGCTCTATTCCTTAAATGCCAACCCTCTTCCGGAACTTGAAGACATTCCGGTAGTCCGTGACTTCCCGGATGTTTTTCCAGAGGAACTGCCAGGAATTCCACCTGACAGAGATGTAGAGTTTGTGATAGATCTTGTTCCGGGAACTGTCCCAATAGCCAGAAGACCTTATAAGATGGCACCCCTAGAGCTAGCCGAACTTAAGAAGCAATTAGATGAGGCCTTGAGCAAGGGTTTCATTCGTCCTAGCTCTTCTCCTTGGGCTTGTCCCGTCCTCTTCGTCAAGAAGAAAGACGGAACGGATCGGATGGTTGTAGATTACCGACCAGTTAACCTGGTCACCATAAAGAACAAGTATCCGCTCCCCAGGATCAACGATCTGTACGATCAGCTCGCTGGATCCTCAGTCTTCTCCAAAATGGATTTGAGGTTGGGATACCATCAAATCAAGATTAAGAGCGGGGACATTCCAAAAACGGCCTTTGTTACTCGTTATGGCCAATATGAGTACACCCTTATGTCCTTCGGTTTAACCAATGCCCCAGCCACTTTCTCTCGACTGATGAATTCAATCTTTACGGAGTATTTGGATAAATTCGTCGTAGTATACGTCGATCATATTCTCATCTACTCAAAGAATGAACAAGAACATGCCGAGCATCTAAGGCTGGTATTGATGAAATTTCGAGAGCATCGCCTTTATGCCAAATTTTCAAAATGTGAATTCTGGTTACCAGAAGTGACCTATCTAGGCCACGTAATCTCTGGTAAGGGTATTGCTGTCAATCCTGAGAGAGTTCAAGCTGTCCTTGATTGGACTCAACCTGAATCGGTTAAGCATGTTAGGAGTTTTCTTGGTCTAGCGAGCTATTGTCGCCGCTTCGTCGAGAATTTCTCCAAGGTTGCAAAGCCTCTAACTGAACTCCTCAAGAAAGACAAAAAGTTCGATGGACACCACAGTGTGAGCATAGTTTTCAGGAACTGAAAAGACGCCTGACTTCCGCACCTGTGTTGCTACCACCAGATTTTTCTAAGGACTTTGTTATCTATTGCGACGCCTCGCGACAAGGATTAGGTTGCATTCTCATGCAAGATCGTCATGTGATCGCATACGCATCTCGACAGTTGCGTCCACATGAGGATAATTATCCCACACATGACCTTGAGCTTGCAGCTGTGGTCCATGCACTAAAAACCTGGCGACATTACCTTTTGGGTAATCGTTGCAAAATATTCACTGATCACCAAAGTCTGAAATATATCTTCACCCAGCCGGATTTGAACCTTAGGCAAAGACGGTGGGTTGAGTTGATCTCGGATTACGACTTAGGGATAACTTACACCCCGGGAAAGGCCAATGTTATGGCCGATGCACTAAGTCGTAAATCTTATTGTAACAATTTGATGCTACAACAAGGTCAACCACATCTCCATGAGGACTTTAGGAAGTTGAATCTTCATATTGTTCCTCAATGATTCCTTTCTACCCTGGTGGCGAAGCCTACTCTTAAGGATCAAATTATAACTGGCCAAAAGCATGACAAGGGTATATCACGGATCAAGGAGAATATTTTTAGCGGAAACGCTAAAGAATTTTCCATGAACGATCAAGGTGTGGTGTTCTTCCAGAATCGTTTTGTGGTTCCTAAGAACCCACATCTAAGGCAATTAATCCTTAAGGAGGCTCATGATTCCCCTCTCACCATTCATCCCAGCAGTACTAAGATGTATCAGGACCTACGCCAGAGGTTCTGGTGGACTAGGATGAAGAGAGAAATTGCTGAGTTCGTTGATAACTGCGATGTTTGTAGCCGAGTTAAGGCAGAACATCAAAGGCCTGTGGGCACCCTTCAACCTTTAGCTATTCCTGAATGGAAATGGGATAAAGTTAGCATGGATTTCATTACCGGATTTCCCAAGACCAAGAAAGGAAATAATGCTATCTTTGTGGTCATTGACCGTCTTTCCAAAGTGGCTCATTTTCTTCCTGTTCGTGAGAGTATAACAGCTAGCCAGCTAGCAGAATTATACATCTCTCGAATAGTGTTTCTTCATGGTGTTCCCCTGGAAATTAACTCAGACCGTGGAAGTATCTTTACTTCTCGCTTCTGGGAAAGTTTTCAGAATGCCATGGGGACTCACTTATCTTTTAGCACTGCTTTCCATCCTCAATCAAGTGGTCAAGTAGAAAGAGTGAATCAAATCCTAGAAGACATGCTCCGAGCTTGTGTTATTTCGTTCGGTATGAATTGGGAGAAGTGCCTTCCATTCGCCGAATTCGCTTATAACAATAGTTATCAATCAAGCTTGGGGAAAGCCCCTTTTGAAGTTCTCTATGGACGAAGGTGCCGAACCCCTCTTAATTGGTCAGAAACCGGAGAGAGGCAACTCTTTGGCCCGGACATGATCCAGGATGCAGAAGAGCAGGTTCGCATTATTCGTGAAAAGTTGAAAACAGCCCAGTCTCGTCAAAAGAGCCAATATGATCGTCATCATAAGGCTGTGACCTTTAAAGTTGACGAGAAGGCTTACCTTCGGGTTACACCTTTGAAGGGTACCCATCGTTTCGGTATCAAGGGCAAGTTGGCTCCTCGTTACATTGGACCGTTCCGCATTCTTGCCAAACGAGGAGAAGTTGCCTACCAGTTGGAACTTCCTCCGCATCTTTCCAAGGTTCATGATGTTTTCCACGTCTCGCAACTCAGGCGTTGCTTTTCGGATCCTATCCGTGAAGTGGACCACGAAACGCTTGATCTACAAGATAACCTTTCTTACCGAGAATACCATGTGCGTATTCTTGATCAAGCTGATTTTACCAGTCGACGTCGAAACCTCAAGTTTCTTAAAGTTCAATGGTCAAATCATTCTGAAAAGGAGGCAACTTGGGAAAGAGAGGATCGTCTCTGACTTGAATATCCTGCTTATTCCCGACGACTTCTAAATCTCGGGACGAGATTCTTTTGAGTGGGGGTGAGTTGTCACATCCCTAACCCTTAAGCAAGATAGCATTGTGCTCATGTCTTCTTTGCATTTGCATCTAAGAAGTTTCAACAGAAACAACAAAGTGGCAAAGGAAAAAAACTCAAAACCCTAGCCACCATTTCAATTAAAGGAAATCTCAAACTAGTTCAAAATCAATGAACCCAAAATGGCCTCAAGAAATGTTCAAAATTTCTGATAAATCATGAAAGTAAATGAGCATTGGAGAAAACTATTTTCTTCACACTTTAAGCATTTTAAATAAATGCAAAAGCCACTGGTTTCAAATTTTAAAATTGAAATCACAAACTATAATTTTCCAAAAATGTTGGAAACCTTGGAATTGGGTGGGGATATTATAAAAAATATTTCAGGAGGTCTAAAATAGTTTTTACTTTTTGTTTTGGAGCTGAATTAATTGGCAAATCAATAATTAGCAAAACAGAAAAACAAAAACAGAGAAAACGGAAGAAGAACTTACCTGTCGCCCAAGCCTGGCCCGGCCCATCTCCCCGCTCGTCCCCTCCCTCGCGCCAGTAGGCAGCAGGAGGTGGCCGCCGCCCCCTCCGGCGCGGCCACGCACCTGCGTGCCTGCCTGGCCGCCGCCTCGCGCTGGCGACGACGGGGATAAGCTCCCCAGAGCCTCCCCTATCCATTCCCCGCCTCGGTTCTCCTCCTCCTCCCGGTTCTCCTCCTCCTCCTTGCTGCCGCCATTAGAGCCGAGCTCGAGCTCGAGCTGCCCGTGCCCCTGGCCTAGGTTTCCCTCACAGAGCACGCCATTAGCTCCGCCTCGTCGCCCTGGTCATCTCTACAGAAGCCGAAGCTTCCTCGAGCCCTGCAACGCCCGCAACGCCGTCGTCTTCCACCTCCGGCCGCCGGACCTCCCCCGTCGATTCGTCGCCCCCAGGCCTTCCCCGAGCCGTCTAAGCTCTGCTCTGCACTCCCCGTGAGCATGCGGCCGTTTCCCCTAAGTTTTACCCGTCGATCCCCTCCTCTAGCCCTAGTTTCACCGGAGCCCGACGAGGACCGCCGCTGCCGCTCGTCGCCGGTAGCCCTCCCAGGATCAGCTCGTCCTTCCGAGGGCACCAGCAGCTCCAGGACGACGCGTAGATGCCGTAGCAGCTAAGAACCGGGCGTAGATCCCTCTGATTCAAAGCCCCCAATGACACTCGAGCTTCGGCCGCCGCTCCGGCTCATCGCCGACGCCTCTTCTGGCGACCCTAGCCTTCCCAGTTGGTCTTGCCAGATCGGCCACTTCGCGAGCATGCTGTAGCTGCCAGCCGCGTGCGTTTTGGTGCTGTGCAGCGCCGTCTAGGTCGCCTCCGGCGAGCCCTCCGCCGTGGGTCTGGTCGCCGGCGACCACCCTCCGGTGGGCGTCGACGTGGCCGACCATTAGGGCATAATCGCCCTCCCCTCAGTCGCTGACAGAGGGCCCCACGCCTGATCAAACCCCAATTAGGGGCTGGTCAGCGCGGGATTAGTCCCAGAGAGGCTGACCAGTGGGGCCCCCCTGTCAGGTTTGACCTGAACAGGTCGGCTGACCTGCTGACGTCAGCCTGATGCAATAAATAGAATTTCCAGTATAAAACTAATTCAGGAAATTGCTAAAATTTGTAAAAATCATAGAAATTAATCTGTAACTCCAATGAAAATAATTTATATATGAAAAAGTATCAGAAAAATTCAAGGATTCTGATTATGCTATTTTCAACCATGTTTGAAAAAGCTACAGAACCCTAAATTGTGAAATAAGGAATAATTCAAATCTTTTAATCACTTTATAAATGGAATTTGCAAAAATATTCAAATTTCATTATATATGCAATGATCACACACTGCCCTAATTACAAATCAGTAGCATAACATGACATTTCATGCATGTTAACATCAAGTTGAACCGAGCATCAGGTCGAATCAATTAAACCGGTATCCGAGAATACCCCGTTTGAATTGCTATTCGAATGTGATTCAAATCAACTCTAAACCTATTACATGTTGAAAATAATAACTTATCACCTTGAATTCTCATGCCATGCTCATGCATCATTGTGAGTGCATATGATTGTTATTGAATGTTGCCATTCTTTTCGGTAGGCTCCGCACCCCCGGATTCCACCGAATATCCGTCTGACGGATATCGCTCCTCCTCTGAGCAACAAGGCAAGCAACCCTTTTGATCATCCCGATAACTCCTATGTTCTTGCTCCTGCACCTATTTATTGCATTAGGATCAAATGCCTCAACTGCTTTTTCCACGATAGTTGCACCCACTTCCTTTGCATGACTTAACCTTGTCACAGTAAATAGCCGAACCTTGCAACCTAGCATACCTGGTAGTTGCTTGAGCTATGATGTGCCTTATCCTGCTATGCATGCTATGCTTAGAGTTGTGTATGGTCTGTCATTTGGGAGATGAACAGAAATGTGGAATGTGTTCGGTGAGCAAAGGTTGTGTGTTGAACTTGATTTGGTAAAGGTACCGATGAAAGGCTGTGTAGGAGTACATGGCGGGTTGTTTCATTGGAACCGTCCTTAGGAACTGAGTTCCGTGTATGTAATCCAAGACTAGATAGTACCACATGCTGGGCCCTGAAATATGACCCCGCTCAGCCTATTAATCGCGTAGTACTCGGTCCAGGAGTTGCAAGTAGTTTCTGGTGTTTATAGTAACGCTGGAGGCCGTGCATGGTGCTGACCTGAGAGGTGGACCGTGATGCGGTAGGCAGTGGCACGGTGTACCAAGTGGCACCCGGATGGTGGGCTTGGGAACCCTGCGCACATCGTTTGAGGCCGTGGCGGAAACCTCGGCCAGACTTCCGTACGGGTTACTCTCAGATAGGCGATAAACCTGGACTAGGTACTAGTGTGGTTAACGGTCGTGGCCGACTCCCTCGCTGGGCTTCCGCTTGAAGGTTGCCGAGGTGCATGACGTGCACATGGCGATAAGTGGCGAAAGCGTGTGTGACGAAGTACACCCCTGCAGGGTTATGATCTATTCGAATAGCCGCGTCCGCGGATATGGACTACTTGGAGACATATGTTGTTCATAGATAACTTCAATGGCTACTCATAAAATTTGTCAAGATAAGCGTGAGTGTCATGGACGGCATTTCCGTATGGAGACGGAATGATTCCACGATAGTGTATTGTTGTGGTGTTAGTGGACTCGTGTCCGAGAAATCAAGTTGTCAAAACTAATTTCAAAATGCAAGTTGTCTAGCCCCGAGTCAAATGCTGGCTTTCCGCCTGAAACCCCACAATACCTTTTGATGCCTTGCATGAGTAGTTAGTTCTCCTAAAGTCTTGCTGAGTACCTTCGTACTCATGTTTGCTTAATAAATGTTGCAGAGGTTCCTAATGACCCTAATGGAGGGTTCTTCGTGGACATCGACAACGACGAGTAGCTGGTGTCCCAGCTACGATCTGGCCCTACGTCGGCTCTGTTGTATAGTCAGGCCATGTGCCTTCTAGTTGCCCTGTCTGTACCCAGACAGTTTATAACTCTTCCGCTGGCTTGTTTTTCTATGACTGCTATTATGGGTCGAGAGACCTTAATGTGTAATATTATGGGTGTGGCTCTTCCGAGCCTCTTAAATAAAGTTTGTATGTTTATGGTTATGTTGTGATGCCATCGATGTATCTATACATATCGGTATGCCATGCGTACGTGTGTCTTACTTGATATGTATGGGGTTCGAATACCTAGTCGTGAACTTTAGTAGCACTCCTTACAAGGAAATGCCCCTTTGTGATCCAACGAGCCTTGGTAGTTCGCTACTGCTCCGGACACATTGGTTGACCGGCATGTGTCGTTCTTAGCTGCTGTGTCTGTCCCCTTTGGGGAAATGTCACGTGATGTAATGGAGTCCTTGTAGCTTGCTACGACTCGTCTACATTCGCTGATGACCGACACCTGCTTTGTTGGGTCATGTATGCCTGTCCTTGTGCGGTACTGCCACTCTGGTTTATGACTAGACATGTCGATCCGGGTTCTTTGACATTGGATTGCTAGCGACACTATCGCATACGTGAGTCAAAAGACGCAAATAGTCCCGGCTAAGGTAAGGCTGCAGCCGTGGAGTTAACCGTGCGTGAGACCACAAAGGGATGCGATGTGTTACAGGCTGGATTCCTATGGCTTAGGATCGGTGTCCCGACAAAGGATGTTCCAGCTTGGATTCTCATGAAAATGATTGATTTTGGTCTAAATGAAATCTATATGTATCGTATGGTAAATTGCATCGAGAATCCTTATATTACCAATTACTTAAAGACAATAAAATATATAGAAGATGAAGAGAATACTAATAAAAGGGAAGAGGTATCTGAATATCCTCAATTTTTTTGTTTTGATGAATCGGGCAACAAGGAAGAGCTTTTTATTCAACCAACCTCTTCGAAAATAAGCTTGGAGGAATCAAATAAACCCACACATAATGTGGTGAAGAATAAGAAAAGAAGGAAAAGTAAAGGTAAATAGGTGTCTCTCCCAAATAATGTTGCTCCCATTATTGATAGGCCTCATGAGAATGAATCAGAAATAGTTGTGGAAGATGATACACTTGAGGATGATTTTCTTATGCGTATTGCTTTTTGTGATAATTATAATTGGGAAGATAATGATAATTCTTATAATCTTGAAAATATGTATGGCACCAACTTGGAGGATGATGATAATAATTGCTATACTATTGGTGCTATTCATACTATTAATCATGAGAGTGATTATGTTTATTATATACAAATCCACAAGCTTGGGGATGCTATGTTTGACGAAAATAACATGTTTGATAATTTATTTGCTGCAATTAATATTTTTCCCAATCTTGGGGATGCTATGCTTAATGAAGATGATCTTTTTATTCCCCTACTTTGAATGATCAAATTAGTTATAATGATTGCATGCCTCGTACATACGATGACTATTGTGATGTTACTTATGCGATGAAAAAGAGTGATGATTACTATTATGATACTTCTCATAATTATGAATATCCTTTTGATGAATATTACTATTTTAATGTGGAACCAATTTGTAGTATTCATTTCTTTTATGATACTCCCACTATTAGTCATGAGAAGAAATTTTCTTGTGTGGAGAGTAATAAAATTTCTATGCTTGTAGATCATGAAAAGAATGCTTTATGTGCTGGTTATATTGTGAAATTCCTTCATGATGATACTGAAAATTACTTTGAGGGGGGCATATGCTTGTAGGAATTGCAATAATATCAAGTTTCCCCTCTATGTGTTCAAAGTTTTCAAGTTATGCTTGTTTTGCCTTCCTATGCTAGTTGATTCTTGCTCCCATGAATTATTTGTTCAAAAAATCCCTATGCATAGGAAGTGGGTTAGACTTAAATGTGCTTGTCCTGAGATTCATGATGCTCTTTCGCATGTTAATTATAATTATTATTCGTATGTGAGCATCATTGAAATCATCATACCTAGCTAAAAGGCCTTATTGAAAAGCGCTTCTTGGGAGACAACCCAACACTTTTACTTCATGTTATTTTAGTGTTCACATGATTAATATATTGTAGTAATCATGTTTTATGCCTTTATTTTCAATAAAGTTCAAGTAAAGCCTTGGGATAGTGCGGATGATAGTTGACTTGATTCTGTGCAAAAATAGAAATATTTTCTCTAAGTCCAGGAATTTTGTAAATTCAAGGGAGCGTGCTTTTGATCTGATTTTTGCACATAATTGATATACAAATTGCCTAGATTTTACTAATTTGTCAGAATTTTTAAAGAAAGGGAAGTATCATTACACTACAGATATTCACACACTGTTCGTTTTTTATAGATTCTGTTTTGCATGCATAGTTTGCTTGTTTTAGTGTTCACATAGCTTATATTCAGTGATATAAATTATGGTAATAGTATAATACAGTAGGAATAATGTGGGAACAATTTTGAATCTTGTATTGATATTACCTAAGTGAATGATCATTATTTTTTATACTAACCCATCGCACGAAGTTCCGTTAAGTTTTGTGTGATTGAAGTTTCCAAGTTTTGGGTGAGACACCGATATGAGGAGAATAAGGAGTGAAAAGAACCTAATCTTGGGGATACTAATGGCACCCCCAAGGTAATATCCAAGGAATACTCAAGTGCCTAAGCTTGGGGATTCCCCGGAAGGCATCCGCTCTTTCGTCTTCAACATTATCGGTATATCTTACTTGGAGCTATATTTATTCGTCATATAATATGAGTTTTGCTTGGAGCATCATTTTATTTTTTTGTTCTCTCTTAGGTGTTATTTATAATATTGTTTTTCAATAAAAAGTTCCAAGAATTGCATTAAGATGCTTGCATTGCATTTTTGTTTCTTGGTTGGATTGCCTCCCAATCTATTTGCTAGCATTCGTTTGTACTAAGTAGAAATACTACTAGTGCATCCAAAATCCTTAAACCAAGTTTTGCCTCATGAGTCCACAATACCTACCTATATGCGGTATTTTCATGCCATTCCAAGCAAATTTGTATGTGCCATCTCTAATTAAAAATATTTTTCTCTTTTGTGTGCCCTTACCACTCATGAAACGGTGGGGAGTATCCAATATTTTTCCATGCTAGGTGGGTTATTCTCACGATATGTGTTGATTCACTATCATTCATGAGAAAGTGGTTGGTATTCGGGATGCCCAGCTCCATGCACAAAAATCAAATCAAATATAATGAAACAAAACTCCCCCATGAATGTTGTTGGTATGGACGGTACCCGTGGATTTAGCTCGTCGTGGAGTGTGATTGATTGGTGGATGGGGAGTAAAAACTTTACCATTCTGTTTGGGAACCGCCTATAATGTATCTAGCATGGAAAGTATTGTGAGCTACTTTGTCGTTTTCGTTGACAGGAAAAGCATGCTACTCAAAATAAATTTTCTCTCTCAATTTAAACCTTGAGGTCTAGCACCTCTACAAATCCCTACTTCCCTCCACGAAGGGACTATCTATTTACTGTATGCAATTTTTATTTTTTACTTTGAGTCTCCATATTCTCTTATAAACAGCAACTAGGGAACACTATGATCGTACTTGAGCATTGGGCATAGTTAGTATTTGATTGTGTTTCATGAATGGATCAATGATTGAGCATGATGGGCTAGGGATAACTTTCTTTAGTGTTAATACTTTGAAAGACATGGTTGCTTAGTGACATGCTTGAGTATTAAAGTCATTATGTTAAAACTAGACTACTTCTTTCAATCACTTACAAGTCCAAATGTCCATGCTATACAAAGAAGAAAAGAATTTGATGAACATGTTAGGCAGCATTCCACATCAAAGATTCTGTTTTTATCATTTACCTACTCAAGGACGAGCAGTAATTAAGCTTGGGGATGCTGATACGTCTCCAACGTATCTATAATTTTTGCTTGTTCCATGCTGTTATATTATCATTCCTAGATGTTTTACAATCATTTTACTATAACTTTATATTATTTTACGACTAACCTATTAATGGTTGCAACCTATTAATGGTTGCAAAATTGCACAAGTTCTTGTTTCACACATTGATTTTTAGGAATTAGTTAGAAATTGTCAAAAAACCCGCAAAAGGAGCCTTTTTGGAGGAGGACTCTGACTCTCCTGAAATATGTCCATAAAAAGGTTTTAGAGATTGTCTGTTTGACCCCCGAAGACGGCTTCAAATGGAAAAGGATAAAACTAAGAAAGTGTGGTGAATTTTATGGCAATTACTCTGGACTACAAACTCGTCCAAAACGGAATTCGTATGCAGTCTGGATACCCGTTTTACTAAAGTAAAATATCTGATTACGGGATCACGGGAATTATTGACGTGATTGAGTCCAACTCTTAACATATTTAATATATTTGGCGAAGTCACGACTTTGGAGACTAATGAGACTTTGAGGATCCCCTAGGAAGGTTCTAGAGGTTTCCGAGAGCCATTGGATCAAGGGTCGATCCATCGGAGGGCCATAGAGCACCACATAGGCACATATAAGGAGAGAAAAACCCTAATTTTGGAAGGGCCACCAAGAGCAACGAATTTGCCTCTCCCTTGGCAGCCGGAAAGAAGGGAAGTGACTCCTCCATTGCAGCACCAAGACCAAGGAAGAAGGAGGGGCAAGGGTCCATCGTCCGTTGCTGGTGTCGTGGCCGCCATCGCCTCCATCTATTTGGGGTTGCACCATCTCTTCGCTGAAGTAGTGCACCTATACAATTTACAATTGTATTGGGTGTGTTGGGGACACAATAGACTCTTTGTTATTTGATTGCAGGGTTGCCTGAGAGAGACCATCTTTATCGTACGCCTCAAGTCATCCACTTGAGGGAAACTTGCTATTGTCTTACAAAACTCTGTGCTTGGAGGCCCAACACGAGTCTACAAGAAGAAAGTTGTGTTGTACACATCGTACCCTAACCTACTCGGTTTAGGGCTTCTAATCCTACTACTACTATAGGTATTTGATTAGTGTCCGACTCGGACACATCACTACACGTCGTGTTTATTCCTGCATTCTCCCCCATAAACATGACGTCTTTGGCACAATCTAGATCCCAAATATGATGATTACTACTCATAGGTGTCATCGTCGGCATTGCCTTCGTCATTACTTGCATCACTGTGACATCCTCAGTTATTGCTCTAGTGAACATTGTAATTAAGCATAGTGATGACCATGATCAGTGCCTAATTGTTTTGATAAACAAAACTTGTTAAGTTGAAAATTCATATCTCTTTCCAAATTCCATTAAAAGGGGCATTGAATTTTGTGGTGGTAAAATAAGTTTGCAAACACTAAGGGGAAAATGTTGCATAATTGTGACAAATCACAAAACCATTGGTGTTACGGAGAACAACATCACCAAACATATGGTGTGGGCCCCACCTTAAATAACAACACCAAATTGCAATTTAAAATGCTCTTAATTTCTATTGGAAATTGCAAAGAGATTCTAAAAATCCCCAAAATCTGTGTGGCCATGCAAAATATTGCAAGATATTAATTGGACCAAGTGGCACATTTTTGCTGAGGAGAAATAATGCCAAAATTAAATAAAACAGAAACAGAAATAAAATAAAAAGGAAACAGGAAAAAAAAAACCCCACTTGGCCGGCCCTAGCGAGCTAGCCACCAGATCTAGCCGGCCCACCTAAACCGATGGGGTATATAACCCCCCCCCCCCACACACACACAAACCCTAGCTACCCCCACTCACCTCGGGACGCCTCCCTCGCCGGATTGGAGCTCCCACCCCATGTCGCCTCCCTGTCGCCCTTTCCCCAAGCCCACCGTTGCACATCTGGAGGCTCATTGTGAGCCTTCGCTTCCTCCCTTTCCTCCCCTCCAGCTCATGTCCGTCCCACTATCCCTACCTGTCGTGGCCTTGTCGCCCCTCGACGCTCATTGTGCCACTCGTCGTCGCCCACGGCCACGACTGCGCCCTCTCCGGCTACCGCTTGCCGCTCGACCTCGCGCGCGCTGCCCCTCCTCACCGGTGTTGCTGGGGCCTGGCTGGCCCGTGTGCCCGCAGCTTCCTTCGTTGCATGCAGCCTTGGCTCCCCTCGCTCGCCTGCAGCTGCACCTCGCGCGCCCCTCCAGCCTCCCCTCCCCTCGTGTCGCTGGAGACCACCCCGGTGGCCGACGCTGCCTGCTCCACCGACAGCCCTCGGCCATGGCCTCGGCTACCCCGCCCGCTCGCATCATGGCCGATTAACAGGGGGATTAACTCCCCGTGTGTGTTTAGCAATTTTGGGGCAATTGGCCCCTTCCCTGAGACTGATAGAGGGGGCCCTAGACACCCCCTTTGTAAATACATAATATAGAAACAAAAATTAAAATAAATCAAAATAGTTTTATAAATATTTAATATTAACTATTTAATTAATTGGATTAATTATTTAGTTTAATAAATAATAATAAGTAGTTAGTTAATTATAATGATTAAGACTAGATAAATTAACTAAATAAACTATTAGCTATATCTGTTAATTAAGATATATAAATTATCCTAAGGCACAAGGGACCCACTGGTCATATTTGACGAGTCAAAGCCCTGTTGACTGTTGATGTCATGCTGACACCACAATGATGTCATATCTAAATATCTGAATTATTTAAATCTGTTTAATTCCTAATATTTAGAAATTAATATTAATTAAACAGTAAGTCACATGAAAATATTTTGAACATGAAAATTGATCAATAGAACGAGACAAACCCAGATACACTATCCGTTCGTCTCTCACGCGTCCGTGACATAGAAAACGTGGAACTTTTCCACCGTTTTCGTCTGACCGGTAGTAGCCAAAGACCCGGGAAATATCATCTGATATTTTCCCGATCCGTCTATGACGGATGATACTATGTTAGCTCATGCCTAGACCTGCATATTGCCATGTCATGCTTAGTGATTGCATCTGTGTTATATTTATTGTTTCTTCCCCCCTATTCTTACCGGTAGACCCCGAGACTGACGCTGTTGCCGGGTATGACTACCCTCCTGACGACCAACCTTTTGTCGCAGAGCAACAAGGCAAGCAAATCCACTTAATGATTACTATATCGCCCATTTCTTTCTCCCTCATGCTTGCATTAGAATTTTTCTATTGTTGTAGTTAGCTACGATATCTTATGGATAGCCTAATTTTGATGAACTGCTACATTATTCTACTGCACCTTAAAACTTTTTAGTATAGATGGAGCAGTCATCCCCTCCGACCCTTAGTCGAGTTGCCCCCACTTTATCATCAAGTATCGATCTCTCATCGACGAGCGAAGACCTGACACAACACTTACACTCCCTTAGTTGTAGGAGCTGTAGAGCTACTATCGGGTACCGAGGGTGACACCTCGCGAAGTAATCATGATGATATCTCTGTAGTGCAGCTAGTCGGTCGTGGTTATCGAGGGTGATTCCTCCTTCACAACTCCCGACGATGACTCTGTCGTGCAACCCCTCAAGTGGGAGACCCTAGAGGGTGATTCCTCTAAGTCCACCTTGATGGTTACATCGTTTGGAATCCAACGAGGGTGATACCTCGGATCCCCCTGATGTTACAACCACACAGTTACTTGACCATGTTACTGGGAACATTGGTGAATAAATGTTAGGCGGGTGAATACCCGCGTGGATGTGTCGATGAGTTAATTAAAATGCTAAGGATTTGGGTATTTCATTTGGGTTGGTCGGAGACCTTTTCGCACTAACCGGCTACGCGGGAGAAGTTATAGGTACTCGACGTCCAGGTATCAGCCGAAGCTCTTCACACGTCAGCAATGGAGCGGCGCACACCCGAGTGGTCTGGATAGGCATCGCTCTTGTAATAAGGGGTGCTAGGACTAACATTGGTCGCCCTCGCATCGTGCAGGAGTGCAAAGGGTGATGGGCCCATGACCCCTGAGCGCTTAGGATTTAGACCGGCGGGCTGGCCTCTCTATTGAGCTTAGGTGGGGCTGCGACATGTCGAAGTTCCGAGGTCGGGCATGACCCAAGAAATTGTGTCCGGCCAGAATTTATCGAGCGTGACGTGAAACCTAGTGCACCCCTGCTGGGATAAAAATTAATTCTTTGGATAGCCGTGTACACGGTTACACGACGACTTGGAGTTGTGCCCCGATCTTATACAACTACAAGTGTTACTTAACTGGAAGGTTGCTACGAGATTGCTTCCTCGCACGGAGTCGAGGAAGGATATCTCGGCATGACTTTAATTAATATTGCTGCAACAATATGAGTATTAATTGTGTTACCTGTTCTACTCTCGTCAACGCTGCAAGACCCCTGAAGATGCTAGTCTTCGATAGGACTAGGCCTTCTCTCTCTATTCTCACATTGCTGCAAGTCAGTCCACATATAACCCCTTCCTTTGATACTAATGCATACTTAGCATAGTTCTGATGTCAGTTTTGTGAGTACTTTGGATGAGTACCTAGCGCTGCTTTGCTCCCCCTTTTCCCTTGATCCGTTGCTGCGACCAGATGATGGAGCCCATGAGATGGCGTATTCCGGCGACGACGACTGCTACCCTGACGGTGCCGACTACTACGTGGAGGCCGCTGAAGATCAGGAGTAGTTAGGAGGCTCCCAGGCAGGAGGCCTCGCCTCGTTCGGTCGTTGTATCTTTTATGCTAGCCTTCTCTAAGGCACCTCATGTTTCATGTTTGTACTCAGATATTTGTTACTTCCGCTGACTCGTGTGTTTATCGAGCTTCTGTATTCTAGCCCTCGAGGCCCCTGGCTTGTAATATGAAGCTTGTATATTTTATTTGTGTCTAGAGTTGTGTTGTGATATTTTCCTATGAGTCCTTGAGGTTGGTCGTACGCATTTGCGTGTATGATTAGCGTACAATCAAATCGAGGGCGTCACAAGTTGCTATCAGAGCTGACTGCCTGTAGGTAGCCCCCTTTCCAACTCCATGGCCGAAGTTGAGTCTGGTACTTGAAAAACGTACTAACTTTGATGTTGGGGCTTACGGACCCACATCTCAATTGGGTGGTATTAGTATCTTTTACTCCTTTTCTGTACTCTTGGTTGTACTCTCTCTTCTCTTTCAGGTTAAAGAATTTACTAACTCTAACATTAGGTTCTCATAGTAACATCGACCTGGAGGGCTGGACTATCTACTGTTGTTCTTCTGATAATATGTTACACACACTGTCATTTGACATTGTTAAATCTTCCGTTTCGGATGTGTCCCGCAAGGCAGCACGTACGCCTGACACTGGCTGTTGAGGCGACTGGGTTCCCGGCCATTTTGGTCGACCTCTTGACCAGGCTAGGATATCGTTGGTACCCTTAGTACATTGTGTACGAAGACTTCCGCGAGTTCAACTAGTACCAGTACCAGGTTGAGGTTCGCATCTTCGATCACATGGGCACCTCCATCCGCGAGCGCCACACCTTTTGCGGTATTGGATTGTCGATCGAGATCGTCGTCCATGATGCTGCCTTTATTGCTATCACCCGTCTCCGTGGAGCATACCCTCACCTGGAAGGGACTGCCTTCAGATACGTCCCGTATGTTCCTGCTGGTGATGAGACTGCGTCTGATCTGACTGCCTACACTGCTAGCGTTCGGGGGCACAATGACCGGTCCTACGTCGTTGTCTGAGCCCCCTACATGACGAGTCGCTACGACGTACAAGTTCTGGTGCAGCATACTGAGGCACTGGATCATGCTTTTGGAGCTCTGACTGTGGAGTTGAACGCCACGCGTGCCCGTCTTTACGACACATTGGCAGAGCTGCAGCCAACAGTCCACCCGAGGGTCCACCCTGCGCACATCCTCGAGCTGAGTAGGAAAGAGCTACCACCAGGTCTTGAGTGGACTGATGTTGGAGCTAGTACCCCTGCACTTGGACCTATGCTCCCCGATTGGATGGGATACCCACACATGAGTCACCACGAAACGCAAGATCCTGCCCCTAGCTTCTATCACCGCCAGCTACCTGGATTTGGTCGTTTTCTCCTATGTTGATGTAGCCTTTTCGCTATGTCTTGTTGTGGTACTCCTCCACCTCGTGCATGTGTGTCGCCTAGTGAGTCCAGGTTATCGTCTAAATGCGTCCAGGTTATCACCAAATTTCTAATTTGTAATCGATGGTCTGTAACCAACTTATGCGTGGGTCTATATGTCAAACTCAACTATTATGAAGTATCTATCGCATTTCCCTTTCGTCATGCTTGATTACTTCATGAATGCCTACAATGCCTTTGCAATTACATTAAGCTAAACTAGCCCTGTTAAGTATTTAGCAGGATGGTTAGACCAGCTAGCCGCCCGCGTGGCCCAGCCAACGATGCACCACCCCCACCTCCTGAATATATAGCAGGGATGATCCAACAGTTTGAACTGAACCGCCAGTTAATGCAAGGGCTCATGGATCAGTTCCAAAGGCCGTACATGAATCAGCAGCAAGGCGTGACACTGCAAGACTTCTGCCGCCTCAACCCTGCGATCTACCGCAGCTCAACTCAGCCTCTTGATGCTGATGACTCGTTCCGTGACATTGCTTATGAGCTAGAGTCTGCCAATGTGCCCCTGACGAGCTATGTCAATTTTGCCGCCTACTTTCTGAAGGGTCCTGCTGCTCAATGGTAGGATGGTCACAAGCGCTCTCAGCCCGCTGGAACTGTCATCACTTGGACGGAGTTCAAGGCTGCCTTCCGTGCTCGCTACATTCCTCAGGGAATCATGGACCGGAAGAAGCGTGAGTTCTGCAACCTTGTCCAGGGAAACAAAACTATGGATGGTTATCAACGGGAGTTTCTAGACTTGTCCCGCTATGCTGAAGAAGACATTGGAACTGATGCACGCAGACAGGAGAAATTCTGTGAGGGCCTCCACCCCGATATCAAGCTGGCACTACTTGTTCATGACTATGCTGATTTCGCCACCTTGGTGAACAAGCCAATTCAGGTTTAGACTAGTCTACAGCAATGCAAGGATAGAAGCAAGCGCAACCGTGACATGGGTTCATCATCGGGCCCATCTGCACTAAACTGAAAGATCTGGATTCCCCACAACATGTACCATGCACCTACTCCTGCTCCGAGGTTGTCCTATGATGCACCTCGTCTGCCTCCTCCACCACCTAGGCAACCAAGGTTTCCATCTCAACCGCCTCGAGTTCCTCCTTCCCATCCTAAGGACGGGTTATGCTTCAAGTGTGGCCGTCCAGGTCACCATGCTAGAGACTGCAGGCAGAATCCGAATCAACTGGCACTTCCTTCAACTAGGAGTGGCAACAACCAGAACCGCAACAACAATGCCAAGCCTGCTTATGTTCATGGTGAGGCCAACATAATTGATATGGGTCAAGCTCAGGACCAGCCAGCTACCCTCATGGGCACACTTCCCGTTAACTCAGTACCTACTTCTGTATTGTTTGATACAGGAGCATCGCATTCCTTCATGTCAAAAAAATTTGCATTCATGCATGGCATTAAGTACGAAGAGACGAACATCCCAATAGTGGTAAACACCCCCACGGGCCAATGTCGACCGTCCATGGTCTGCCCAAATGTCCCCGTTGAAATTCAAGGATTGGAGTTCCTTGTTGCTCCCATGTTATTGAGTTCTTCCAACATTGATCTCATATTGGGAATAGACTGGTTGAAAGGTCATATGGCTTCAATCTTTGTGCCACCAAGACTGTCCACCTCCTACACCTTTCAAATGAATTAATAAGCTACCACACTCGTCTCGTCAGAGATGCTGAGGCAAAACTATATGCCTTGAATGCATTAATTTCGTCACCTCTTGAAGCGATAGAAAACATTCCAGTTGTCCAGGAATTCCAAGATGTCTTTCCAGAAGAACTTTCGGGGATTTCCCCTGCTCGAGATGTCGAGTTTGTCATTGACTTGGTACCCGGTACCACACCTATCGCCAAGCGTCCTTATAAAATGCCACCACATGAACTTCTTGAAGTTAAGCAAGAAATTACAATTCGCTTCGTCTGAGTTTCATTCGTCCGAGTTCCTCTGCTTGTGGAGCACCTTCTCTCTTTGTTAAGAAGAAGGATGGAACAAATCGTTTGGTTCAAGACTATCGTCCTATCAACCAGGCCACTATACAAAACAAATATCCTCTTCCTCGGAGAAATGATATGTATGATCAAGTTGTTGGTTCCTCAATCTTCTCTAAGATTGAATTGAGGTTGGTACACCACCTGATCTGTGTTCACAAGGAGGATATTCCAAAGACCGCATTTGTTACTCGCTATGGATCATACGAGTACACCGTCATGTCCTTCGGCTTAACCAATGCACCGACAACCTCTCTCGACTAATGAATTATATATTCACGGACTACCTCGAAAAATTCGTCATGGTATATCTGGATGATATTCTGGTATTTTAAAATAATAAACAAGAACATGTGGAACATCTTCGTCTTGTGCTTGATAAGCTTCGGGAGGATAAACTTTACGCGAACTATTCTAAATGTGAATTGTGGCTGGATGAAGTGACGTACCTTGGTCATGTGATCTCCAAGGATAGTATTGCGGTCAACCCCGAACGAGTTCAAGATATTCTTGACTGGACTCCCCCGAAGAATGTCAAGCAGGTCAGAAGTTTTCTCGGACTCGCAAGCTATTGTTGTCGATTCGTTGAGAACTTCTCCAAGATTGTGAAGCCCTTAACCAATCTGCTTCACAAAGGTGTTAAGTTTGAGTGGATTGATAAATGTCAGTAAAGTTTCCAGGCACTCAAGGACAAACTGACATCCACTCCGGTACTTGCTCCTCTGGATAAGAAAAGGGATGTTGTCATATACTGTGACGCTTCTCGTCAAGGGATAGGCTGTATCCTGGTGCAAGATCGCAAGGTGATTGTTTGTGCCTCACGTCAGCTGCGTGATCATGAAGAGAACTATCTGGTTCATGACCTGAAATTTGCCGCCATTGTGCGTTCACTGAAAGAATGGCGACAATACCTTCTCGGTAATCGCTGTGAGATCTACACCGATCATCAAAGTCTGAAGTATCTGTTCGCTCAACCGGATCTGAATCTACATCAACGGAGATGGATGGAGCGTATATGTCACATCCCTGACACCTTAAGCAAGTTATTCTTGTGCTCATGTCTTCTTTGCATTTGCATCTAATAATTCTCCATCAAGAACAAGAAAGTGGCAACGGAAAAACTCAAAACCCTAGCCACTACTTTAAATAAAGGAAAACTCAAAGTAGTTAAAATCAATGAACCCAAAATGGCCTCAAGAAATGTTCAAACTTTCTGATAAATCATGAAAGTAAATGAGCATTGGAGAAAACAATTTTGTTGACACTTTAAGCATTTTAAATAAATGCAAAAAGCTACTGGTTTCAAGTTTTAAATTTGAAAACAGAAACTTTAAATTTTCAAAAATGTTGAAAACTTTGGAAATGGTTGGGAATATTATAACAAATATTCAGGTGTGTTTAAAATAGTTTTTACCACCATTTTGGAGCTGAAATAAATAGAAAAACATTAGTTAGCAAAACAGAACAAAACGGAAAAGAAATAAGAGGAAGAAAAACCTTACCTGACGCCTGAGGAGGCCCAGCCCACCAGGGGCAGGGTCGTCTTCTTCCTCTGCCTTCTGGCAGAGGGGAGATCGACCACGGCGGCCCCTCCACCTCCTGCTTCGCCGTGGCGAGCTCCAGAGCCCCCGGGACAGCGCGACAACGGGGATAAGCTCCTCGAGGTCTCCTCTATCCATTCCCCAGCACCGGTTTCCCCTTCTCTCGGATCTTTTCCTCCCTCCTGCTGCCGCCATTACCACGAGCTCGAGCTCGAGCCGCAGTGCTTCTAGCCACGGGAACCTTCCTCCAAGTAGTCCAGCAGCTTCGCCTCGTCGGTCTGGTCCTCTCTGCAGAAGCCGAAGCTTCCCCGAGCTCTGCATCGCCCCAACGCCATCATCTTCCACCTCCGGCCGCCGGACCTCTCCCGTCGATTCGCTCCCTCCGGCGCACCCCCGAGCCCCTCAACAACACCATCGGAACCGTCGTGAGCTCGTCGTCGTTTCCCCTCTCGCCCCACGCTCTTCCGTGCACTGTAGCCCCGTTCCCCACCAAGGCAGAGATCTCATCGTCGTCGGTCATGTCGTCGCCGTCGCTGTGGTGTCTGTTCCACGCGCTCGAGCTAGGGATCGAGCTCCTGAAGCCTCCAGGAGTGTGATGAGCCCTTCAGCTTCCCTCCTCGTGCCCTAGAGCCATCGCTCGTAGAAGTCCGAGCTTCGGCCGCCGCTTCGGCTCGTCGCCGGCGCCTCTCCCGGCGACCCTAGCCTCCCCTGATGCCCCCGCTAGATGCGGCGTTGCACCAGCTACCCGTAGCTCCTTTCTGCGCCCAAAACCGACGGCCGATGCACTGTCTAGCTCTCTCCGGCGAGCCCTCCGCCGCGCCCGTGGTCGCCGCCGGCCATGCTCCGGTGGGGGCCGACGTGGCAAAACTAATCCAGTAGATTAGGAGCTTAATCTCT
This sequence comes from Hordeum vulgare subsp. vulgare, assembly GCF_904849725.1. Classification (NCBI taxonomy): domain Eukaryota; kingdom Viridiplantae; phylum Streptophyta; class Magnoliopsida; order Poales; family Poaceae; genus Hordeum; species Hordeum vulgare. The sequence goes on along the minus strand of NC_058523.1, from coordinate 245,730,358 downwards.
CGCTGACAGTGGGCCCAAGGCCAAGTCAACTCAGTTTAGGGGCTGGTCAGCGCGGGATTAGTCCCAGAGAGGCTGACCAGTGGGTCCCCCCTGTCACGTTTGACATGAACAGGTCGGCTGACCTGCTGACGTCAGGCTGATGCAATAAATAGAATTTCCAGTATAGAAATAAATCCAGGAAATTGCTAAAACTTGTGAAAATCATAGAAATTAATCTGTAACTCCAATGAAAATAATTTATAAAAAATATCAGAAAAATTCAAGGAATCTGAATATGCTATTCTCAATCATGTTTGAAAAAGTTACAGAACCCTCACATGTAGAATAAGGAATAATTCAACCCTTATAATTACTTTTTAAATGGAATTTGGAAAATATTCAAATTTCATTATGAATGCCATGATCACACACTGTCCTAATTACAAATCAGTACATTAACATGACATCTCATGCATGCTCACATCAACTTGATCTGAGCATCAGGTCGAATCAATTAAACCGGTATCCGAGAATACCCCGTTTGAATTGATATTCGATTGTGATTCAAATCAACTCTAAACCTAATACATGTTGATTATAATAATTATCACCTTGCATTCTCATGCCATGCTCATGCATCATTTTGATTGCATATGATTGTTATTTAATTGTTGCCATTCATCTCGGTAGGCTCCGCACCCTCGGATTCCACCGAATATCCGTCTGACGGATATCGTCCCTCCTCTGAGCAACAAGGCAAGCAACCCTTTTGATCATCCCGATAATTCCATGTTCTTTCTCCTGCACTTATTTATTGCATTAGGATCAAATGCTTCAACTGCTTTTACCACGTTAGTTGAACCCACTTCCTTTGCATGACCTAACCTTGTCACAGTAAATAGCCGAACCCTGCAACCTAGCATACCTGGTAGTTGCTTGAGCTATGATGTGCCTTATCCTGCTATGCATGCTATGCTTAGAGTTGTGTATGGTCTGTCATCTGGGAGATGAACAGAATTGTGAGAATGTGTTCGGTGAGCAAAGGTTGTGTGTTGAACTTGATTTGGTAAAGGTACCTGTGAAAGGCTGTGTAGGAGTACATGGCGGGTTGTTTCATTGGAACCGTCCTTAGGAACTGAGTTCCGTGTATGTAATCCAAGACTAGATACTACCACATGCTGGGCCCTGAAATATGACCCCGCTCGGCCTATTAATCGCGTAGTAGTCGGTCCAGGAGTTGCAAGTAGTTTCTGGTGTTTATAGTAACGCTGGAGGCCGTGCATGGAGCTGACCTGAGAGGTGGGCCGTGATGCGGTAGGCAGTGGAACGGTGTACCAAGTGGCACCCGGATGGTGGGCTTGGGAACCCTGCGCACATCGTTTGAGGCCGTGGCGGAAACCTCGGCCGGACTTCCGTACGGGTTACTCTCAGATAGGCGATAAACCTGGACTAGGTACTAGTGTGGTAAACGGTCGTGGCCGACTCCCTCGCTGGGCTTCCGCTTGAAGGTTGCCGAGGTGCATGACGTGCACATGGAGATAAGTGGCGAGAGCGTGTGTGATGAAGTACACCCCTGCAGGGTTATGATCTATTCGAATAGCCGCGTCCGCGGATATGGACTACTTGGAGACATATGTTGTTCATAGATAACTTCAATGGCTACTCATAAAATTGTCAAGATAAGCGTGAGTGTCGTGGACGGCATTTCCGTATGGAGACGGAATGATTGCATGATAGTGTATTGTTGTGGTGTTAGTGGACTCGTGTGCGAGAAATCAAGTTGTCAAAAATAATTTCAAAATGCAAGTTGTCTAGCCATGAGTCAAATGCTGGCTTTCCGCATGAAACCCCACAATACCCTTTTGATACCTTGCATGAGTAGTTAGTTATCCTAAAGTCTTGCTGAGTACCTTCATAGTCATGTTTGTTTACTAAATGTTGCAGAGGTAACTAATGACCCTAATGGAGGGTTCTTCGTAGACATCGACGACGACGAGTAGCTCGTGTCCCAGCTACGATCTAGCCCTACGTTGGATTTGTAGTATAGTCAGGCCATGTGCCTTCTAGTTGTCCTGTCTGTACTCAGATAGTTTATAACTCTTCCGCTGGCTTGTAACTGAATGACTGCTATTATGGGTCGTGAGACCCTTAATGTGTAATATTATGTGTGTGGCTCTTCCGAGCCTCTTAAATAAAGCTTGTATGTTTATGGTTATGTTGTGATGCCATCGATGTATCTATACATATTGGTATGACATGCGTACGTGTGTCATGCTTGATATGTATGGGGTTCGATTACCTAGTCGTGAACTTTAGTAGCACTCCTTACAAGGAAATGCCCCTTTGTGATCCAACGAGCCTTGGTAGTTCGCTACTGCTCAGGACACATTGGTTGACCGACATGTGTCCTTCTTAGCTGCTATGTCTGTCCTCTTAGGGGAAATGTCACGCGATGTAAGAGAGTCCTTGTAGCTTGCTACAACTCATCTACATTCGCTGATGACCGACACCTGCTTTGTTGGGTCATGTATGCCTGTCCTTGTGCGGTACTGCCACTTTGGTTTATGACTAGACATGTCGATCCGGGTTCTTTGACATTGGATTGCTAGCGACACTATCACATACGTGAGTCAAAAGACGCAAACAGTCCCGGCTAAGGTAAGGCTGCAGCCGTGGAGTTAACCGTGCGTGAGACCACAAAGGGATGCGATATGTTACAGGCTGGATTCCTATGGCTTAGGATCGGGGTCCCGACAGTATAACAGATTTTGACTGTGGTATATCATATACCCCGAGCAAGGCTAACGTAATGGATGATGCCTTGAGTCGCAAATCATACTGCAACCACCTCCAGGTTCATCAGGTTCATGACGTTCTTGAAGAGGAATTCCGTAAGCTTAACCTCCATATTGTTCCTCAGGGTTACCTTGTTCCCCCTCCTGAAGAGTTCCGCAAGATGAACCTTTGTGTTGTTAATGAGGGATCCCTCAGTAACCTGGTTGATGAACCAGATCTTGTGGGCACCATCAAGACTCTTCAAGGTTATGACGATGATGTCGACAGAATTAAGTGTTACCTTACAGAAGGTAAACCCTCCTTTTCACTGTTGCTGAAGATGGCGCCTTGTACTTCAAGGGTCGCCTATTTGTCCCAAATAAAAAGAAAAATCTCAGAATGACAGGAAAAGTGATGAAATAAGCTCATGATACCCCGTTGTCTATACATCTGGATAGTACCAAGATGTACCAAGTCATCCACCAAAGATTCTGGTGGCCAAATATGAAGCAAAACATTGCACGACATGTGCCAGAATGTGACATTTGTCGGCGGATCAAAGCAGAACATCAAAAGCCTGCTGGAACTTTCCGACCTATCTCTATTATTGAATGGAAATTGGACCATGTTGAAATGGACTTTTTCACTAGTTTTCCCATATCTCAGAAAGGTAATGATGATATTCTTGTCGTCATTGACCGACTGTCCAAAGTTGCACATTTTCTTGCCGTCAAAGAAACAATTGATGCTAGTCAACTGGCATATCTAAGTATGTCCAGGATTGTTTCACTTCACGGAATTCCATTGGTAATCAGCTCGGACCATGGCAGATTGTTCACTTAAAAATTCTAGGAAAGTTTTCAGAAAGCTATGGGCACTCATCTGTCCTTCAGCACCGCATTTCATCCTCAATACCAAGGACAAGTTGAACGAGTCAACCAAATTATGGAGGACATGCTTCGAGCTTGTGTCATTTCTTTTCAGTAAGAAATGGGAGGTATCTCTCCCGTCTGCTAAGTTCACCTACAACAGTAGCTATCAAGCTAGTCTGAAGATGGCCCATTTCGAAGTACTGTATGGACGAAGGTGTTGAACTCGTGTGAATTGGTGAGAAATTGGGGAACGATCACTCTTCGATCCGGATATTATCCAACATGCTGAAGATCAAGTCCGCATTATTCATGAGAATATAAAGGCTGCTCAGTCTCGTTAGAAGAGTCAGTATGACCGTCATCATCAAGATATGGTCCATCAACCTGGCGAAAAGGCTTATCTTCGTGTCACACCAATGAGAGGTGCACACCATTTTGGGATCAAGGGCAAGTTAGCTCCTCGCTATATTGGTCCTTTCACTATTCTCGAAAGGTGTGGAAGAGTAGCTTATCAATTGGAACTGTTGGCGAACCTTTGTCAGGTTCACGATGTTTTCCATGTGTCTCAGCTCTGTCGCTGCTTCAAGGATCCTATTCGAGCAGTGGATCATGATATGCTTGAGTTGCAACAAGACCTCTCTTATAAAGAGAATCCGGTCTGCATTCTCGATCAGGCTGAACGCCAGACTAGTCGCAAAGTCACCAAGTTCTTTAAAGTGAAGTGGTCAAATCATTCTGAAGATGAAGCCATTTGCGAACGCGAGTATCATCTTCGTGATGAATACCTCGAGCGCTTTCCTTGTACCTCTTAATTCTCGGGACGAGTGTCACATCCCTAAAACCCTAATCAAGTTAGCATTGTGCTCATATCTTCTTTGCATTGCATCCAAGAAAATTTCAACAAGAACAAAGCAAGTGGTGAAGAAAAACTCAAAAACCCTAGCCACTTCTCAAATTCAAAGGAATTACAAACTTCTTCAAATCAATGAACCCAAAATGGCCTCAAGAAAAGTTCAGCTTTTCTGATAATTCTTGAAAGCAAATAAGCAATGAAGAAAACCATTTTCTTAACACTTTTGGCATTTTAAATAAATGCAAAAGGCTACTCGTTTCAAGTTTAAAATTTGAATTCCAAAATATATAGTTTTCAAAAATGCTGAAAACTTTATGGGTGATTGGAAATATTCCAACTAACACCCCAGCATTTTTCAAACTATTTTTAAGTTTGCTTTTGATGCGAAAATAAATAGAAATCAATGTCAGTAATTAAAACAGAAACAAAACAGAAAAAAAAGAAAACCTACCAGTCGCTTACCTGCGAGGCCCAGCCCACCAGGGGCAGGGTCGTCTTCTTGCTCTGCCTTCTGGCAAAGGAGAGATCGACCACGGCGGCCTCCTCCACCTCCTGCTTTGCCGTGGCGACCTCCGGTGCCCCCCAGGACAGCGCGACAACAGGGATGACTACCCCGAGCGCGTCCCTATCCGTTCCCGAGCGCCATTCCCCCTCTCCTCTCAGTTCTCTCCTCCCTCCTCCTGCCGCCATTTTCAGTAGCTTGAGCTCGAGGAGCCCGAGCTCTCTAGCCATAGGGAAGCCCCCCCGAGTGTTCCATCCTCTCCGCAACGTCGAGCCCGACACGCACGACGTCGAAACCATCCTCCCCGAGCCCTGCAACGCCTCCAGTGCCGTCGTCTTCAACCTTAGGCCGCCGACAAATCGACGGTGGATCATCGGCTACAGCCCCTCCCCGAGCAGTCTGAGCCCAGCTTCGCCTCCACCGTGAGCTTGCGAGCATTTCCCCTCCGTTTCCCCTCTCTCTCCGGCACTCTAGCCCCGAGACCCATGAACCCGAGCTCTGGCAGCCGCCTCGACTCGTCGCCGGCATGCTCCGGCCACCCATAGCCCCTCCTGATGCCCGTAGAGGATGAGGCCGAGCCTGGGGATCATCCCAGTGCTCTCGGGACTCGATCCCGAGCACCACAGTGCGTTTTAGTGCGACTCCGGCGAAGATCCGCCGCGGATCTGGTCGCCGCCGGTCAGTCTCCGGCGGGGGACGACGTGGTCAGCCTAATCCCGGTGGATCAGCACTAAGCATCCACTGACAGTGGGCCCTCGCAGTGGGTCAAACCCACTTAGGGGCTGGTCAGCGCGGGATTAGCTACTGAGACGCTGACCAATGGCCCCCACCTGTCAGGTTTGACCTGACCAGGTTAGTTGACCTGCTGACGCATTGCTGATGTAGTTATGACGCAATAAGTGGACTTCTGAATTAAAAGAATTCGAGAAAAATGCCAAAACTTCTAAAAATCATAGAAATTAATCTGTAACTCCAATGATAATAATTTATATATGAAAAAGTATCAGAAAAATCCAAGGAATCTGAATATGTCATTTTCAAACATGTTTGAAAATTTTATTGGACCAAACATGTAGAATAATGTATAAGTTAAATTTTATAAATGCTATGGAGATGGAATTTGAAAATCATTTGAATTCCACTTCAAATGATATGATCAAACATTGTTCAATCATAACCAGCAACTTAACATATCATTTCCATGCATGTTAAAGACAAGTTGATCTGAGCATCAGGTCGAATCAATTAAAATGGTGTCCGAGAATACCTCGTTTGAAGTGATATTTGAATCTGATTCAAATCAACTTCAAACCTAATAAATGTTAGCTATATTAGCATACCACCTTGCATCCTCATGCCATGCTCATGCATCATCTTCTTGCATATGATTGTTATTGATTGTTGTCATTTCTTTCGGTAGGCTCCGCTCCTCCGGATTCCACCGAATATCCGACTGACGGATATTGTCCCTCCTCTGAGCAACAAGGCAAGCAACCATTTTAATCATCCCGATAAATCCCATGTTCTCGCTCCTGCACTTACTTATTGCATTAGACTCAAATGCTTCAAATGCTTTTGCCACGTTAGTTGAACCCACTTCCTTTGCATCACTGTATGTGCCTTATCCTGCTATGCATGCTATGCTTAGAGTTGTGTATGGTCTGTCATCTGGGAGATGAACAGAATTGAGAGAATGTGTTCAGTAGGTAAAGGTTGTGTGTTGAACCTGATTTGGTAAAGGTACCGGTGAAAGGCTATGTAGCAGTACATTGCGGGTTGTTTCATTGGAACCGTCCTTAGGGACTGAGTTCCGTGTATGTAATCCAAGACTAGATACTACCACACGTTGGGATACTTAATTGACCCTCTCGACTTATTAATCGCTTAGTACTCGGTCCAGGAGTTGCAAGTAGTTTCTGGTGTTTATAGTCATTCTGGAGGCCGTGCATAGTGCTCACTTGAGAGGTGGGCTCTGATGCGGTAGGCAGTGGCACGGTGTACCAAGTGGCACCCAGATGGTGGGCTTGGGAACCCTGCGCACATCGTTTGGGGCCGTGATGGAAACCTCGGCCGGACTTCTGTGCGGGTTACCCTCAGATAGGCGATAGACCTGGACTAAGTATTAGTGTGGTCAACGGTCGTGGCCGACTCCCGCGTTAGGCTTCCGCTTGAAGGTTGCCGAGGTGCATGACGTGCACATGGCGATAAGTGGCGAGAGCTTGTGTGAAGAAGTACACCCCTGCAGGGTTATGATCTATTCGAATAGCCGCGTCCGCGGATATGGACTACTTGGAGACATATGTTGTTCATGGATAACTTCAATGGCTACTCATAAAATTGTCAAGATAAGCGTGAGTGTCGTGGACGGCATTTCCGTATGGAGACGGAATGATTCCACGATGGAGTATTGTTGTGGTGTTAGTGGACTCGTGTGCGAGAAATCAAGTTGTGAAAAATTATTTAAAAATGCAAGTTGTCTAGCCACGAGTCAAATGCTAGCTTCCCGCATGAAACCCCACAATTCCTTATTGATACATTGCATGAGTAGCTAGATATCCTAAAGTCTTGCTGAGTACCTCCGTACTCATGTTTGCTTAATAATTGTTGGAGAGGTTGCTAATGACCCTAATGGAGGGTTCTTCCTAGACATCGACGACGACGAGTAGTTGGTGTCCCAGCTACGATATGGCCCTAGGCTGGGTCTGTAGTATAGTCAGGCCATGTGCCTTCTAGTTTCACCTGTCTGTACTCAGAAAGTTTAATCACCGCCGCTGGCTTGTAACTGAATGACTGCTATGATGGGTCGAGAGACCCCTACTGTGTAATATTATGTGTGTGTGGCTCTTCCGAGCCTTTTAAATAAAGTTTGTATGTTTATGGTTATGTTGTGATGCCATCGATGTATCTATACATATCGGTATGCCATGCGTACGAGTGTCGTACTTGATATGTATGGGGTTCGATTACCTAGCCGTAGACTTTAGTAGCATTCTTTACAGGGAAATGTCCTTTTTGATCCAACGAGCCATGGTAGTTCGCTACTGCTCTGGACCCATTGGTTGACCGGCACGTATCCTTCTTAGCTGCTGTCTCTGTCCCCTTCGGGGAAATGTCACGTGATGTAATGGAGTCCTTGTAGCTTGCTACGACTCGTCTACATTCGCTGGTGACCGACACCTGCTTTGCTGGGTCATGTATGCCTGTTCCTGTGCGGAACTTCCACTTTGGTTTATGACTAGACATGTCGATCCGGGTTCTTTGTCATTGGATTGCTAGCGACACATTTACATACGCGAGTCAAAACGCGCAAACGGTCACGGCTAAGGTAAGGCTGCAGCCGTGGGGTTAACCGTGCGTGAGACCGCAAAGAGATGCGATGTGTTACAGGCTCGATTCCTATGGCTTAGGATCGGGGTCCCGACAACGAGAATCCTTATTAGTAGGGGAGAGTTGTGACATCCTCAATTATTGCTACAGTGATCATTGTAATTAAGCACAACGATGACCAGGATAAGTGCCTAATCGTTTTTCTAAACAAAATATGATCAAGTTAAAAATTCATATCTCTTTCCAAATTCCATTAGAAGGGGCATTGAATTTTGTGGTGGTAAATAAATTTGCAAACAACAAGGGAAAAATGTTGCATAATTGTGATTAGTCAGAAAACAATTGGTGTTAAGGAGAACAACATCACCAAACATATGGTGTGGCACCCACCTTAAATAACAGCACCAAATTGCAATTTAAAATGCTCATAAATTCTATTGGAAATTCCAAACATATTCTAAAAATCCCCAAAATGTGTGTGGCCATGCAAAATATTGCAACATTTTAATTGGACCAAGTGGCACATTTTTGCTGACGAGAAATAATGCCAAAATTAAATAAAACAGAAACAGAAATAAAAGAAAAAGAAAACAGAAAAATAAAATAACAAATAAAAACCCCCACTCACCCCCCCACTAGGCCGGCCCGAGCTAGCCCAGCCACCACAACGAGCCGGCCCACCTAAACCGATGGGGTATATAACCCCCCCCCCCCCACCCCACACACAAACCCTAGCTACCCCCACTCACCTCACTCCTCCCTCCCCCAGCCACTACAGCCCCCCAGCCCCACCACGAAACCCCCTCGCTCTTATCCCTCTCCCACCCGATCTAGAGTGGATCGGGTTGGGAGGCCGAAGCCTCCAGCTGCCCCGCCGGCCCTCCTCACCTCCGGCGGCCTCACTCGCCGGATCGGGGCTGCCACCGCCTGCCCTGCCGCCTCGTTGCCTCCCCGTGTCTCCTCGCCGTCACCCTTCCCCCAGCCCACCATTGCACATCTACAGGCTATTGTGAGCCTCCGCTTCCTCCCTTTCCTCCCCTCCAGCTCCGGTCTGTCCCGCTATCGCAACTTGTCGTGGCCTCATCGCCCCGCGCCGCTCGCTGTTCATTCGCTGTCGCCCGCGACCACGACCACGCCCGCTCCGGCTCCCGCTCACCGCCCCTCCTCGCCGGTGCTGCTGCGGCCTCGCTGGCCCGCGCGCCCGTAGCTCCCTCCACTACGAGCAGCCTTGGTCCCCCTCGCTCGCCTGCAGCCGCACGCCGCGCGCCCCTCTAGCCTCCCACTCCCCACGTGCCGTCGGTGACCACCCCAGTGGCTGACACTGGCCGCTCCACCTGCAGCCCGTGGCCATAGCCTCCGCTGCCCCGCCCGCTTGCACCCTGGCTGATTAGCAGGGGGGATTAACTCCCCCTGTGTGTATAGCTGTTTTGGGGCAATTGACCCCTTCCCTGAGACTGACAAAGGGGGCCCAGGACACCCCCTCTTTAGAAACAAAAAATAAAATAAATAAAATATGTGTTGTAAATATTTAATATTAATTAATTAATTATTTGGATTTATTATTTAGTTAAACAGTAATTACTATTTGGATAATTAGGATTTACTACTAATAATAATAAATAAATAAGTATTTAGTTAATTGTAATGAGTAAGATTAGGTAAATTAATTAAATAAACTGTTAGCCAAATCAGTTAATTAAGATAAATAAATTATCCTAAGCAGAGTATGACACGTGGGCTCCCGCCACTAATTAACTTGATTAAATATTTATTTAACCCTAATAATAAATGTGCCTATGACACATGGGACACACTGGTCATATTTGAGCAGTAAAAGCCGTGTTGACTGCTGATGTCATGTTGACATCACAATGATGTCATATGTAAATATCTGAATTATTTAAATCTGTTTAATTCCTAATATTGAAAAAAACTTTAAAAAATAAGATCAATTAAACCGTAAGGCAGATGAAAATATTTTGAACATGAAAGTTGATCAGCAGAACGAGACGAACCCGGATACGCTATCCGTTCGTGTGTCACGCGTCCCTAGCATAGCAAATGTGGAACTTTTCCGTCGTTTTCGTGTGAACGGTAGTAGCCAGAGACCCGGGAAATATCGTTCGATATTTTCCCGATCCGTCTATGACAGATGATACTGCGTTAGCTTATGCTTAGACCTGCAGATTGCCATGTCATGCTTAGTGATTGCATCTGTATTATATTTATTGTTTCTTCCCCCCTCTTCTTATCGGTATACCCCGAGACTGACGCTGCTGCCGGGTACGACTACCCTTCTGACCACCAGCCCTTTGCCGCCGAGCAACAAAGCAAGCAAACCCCCTTGATCATTACTATATCGCCCATTTCTTTCTCCCTCATGCTTGCATTAGAATTTAGCTACACTTGTAGTTAGCTCCTATATCTGATTGATAGCCTAATTTTGATGAACTGCTACATTATTTTAATTCACCTTAAAAATGTATAATATAGGTGGAGCAGTCATCTCCTCCCACCCTTAGTCGAGTTGCCCTCGCTTTATCATCAAATCTCGATCCCTGATCGACGAGCCAAGACCCGACACATCACTTACACCCCCCTTAGTTGTACGACACTACAGAGCTACTATCGTGTACCGAGGGTGACACCTCGCGAAGTACTCATGATGATATCTCTGTAGTGCAGCTAGTCGGTCGTGGTTATCAAGGGTGATTCCTCCTTCACCACTCCCGACGATGACTTTGTCATGCAAACCCTCAAGTGTGAGACCCTCGAGGATGATTCCTCTAAGTTTACCTTGAAGGTTACATCGTTTGGAATCCAACAAGGGTGATACCTCAGATCCTCGTGATGTTACAACCACACAGTTACTTAACAATGTTACTGGGAACATTGGTGAGTAAATGTTAGGCGGGTGGATACCCGCGTGGATGTGTCAATGAGTTAATTAAAATGCTAAGGATTTGGGTATTTGATCTGGGTTGGTCGGAGACCTTTTCGCACTAATCGGATACGCGGGAGAACTTCATTATGGGTACTAGACGTCGTGGTATCGGCCGAAGCTCTTCAGACATCAGCAATGGAGTGGCACGCTCCCGAGTGGTCCGGATAGGCATCACGCTTGTAATAAGGGGTGCTAGGACTGACATCGGCCGCCCTCGGATCATGGAGGAGTGCAAAGGGTGATGGGGCCATGACTCATTCGCGCTTAGGATTTAGACCGGTGGGCTGGCCTCTTTGTTGAGCTTAGGTGGGGTTGCAACGTGTCGATGTTCTCAGGCCGGCATGACCTAGGAAAGTGTGTCTGGCCAGAGTTTATCTAGCGTGATGGGAAACTTGGTGCGCCCCTGCAGGGATGCAAATTAACTATTCGGATAGCCGTGTCCATGGTTACAGGACGACTTGGAGTTGTGCCCCGATCTTATACAACTACAACTATTACTTAATTGGAAGGTTGCTTTGCGATTCCTTCCTCTCAGGGAGTCGAGGAAGGATCTGTGGGCATGACTTTAGTTAGTATTGCTGCAACAATCTGACTATTAATTGGGTTACCTATTCTACTCTCGTCTACTGTTGCAGGACCCCTGAAGATACTAGTCTTCGATAGGAGAATGCCTTCTCTCTCTATTCTCGGATTGCTCCAGTCAGTTCACATATAATCCCTTCCTTTGATACTAATGCATACTTAGCATAGTTCTGATGAAGTATCCCACCAACGATGACTGCTACCCTGACGGTGCATATTACTATGTGGAGGTCGCTGAAGATCAGGAGTAGTTAGGAGGCTCCCAGGTAGGAGGCCTCGCGTCGTTCGATCATTGTATCTTTTGTGCTAGACTTCTCTAAGGCACCTCATGTTTCATGTTTGTACTCAGATATTTGTTGCTTTCGCTGACTCGTGTGTTTATCCAGGTTCTGTATTCTAGCCCTCGAGGCCCCTAGCTTGTATGTTTATTTGTGTCTAGAATTGTGTTGTGATATCTTCCAGTGAGTCCTTGAGCTTGGTTGTACGCATTTGCGTGTTTGATTGGCGTACGATCAAATCGAGGGCGTCACAATCCTTTTAGGCACAACCTTTACAATTGTCAGCTCGTCCATAAATTCACGCCAACGCTCCTTCTTGGTCCCTCTTCAGCCTTCATCTAATCTTCGGTGCTTGGTAGACTGCCTTTGGATCGTTGAGTAGACATTCTTTGAATCCTAGCGAAACCAAATTTTGGTGTAACTTGGAGTTCCAAGCTCTTGGCACTTGCTTCAACCCGGAAAGTGACTTCTTGAGCTTGTAATATTTTCCTTCTTTGTCTTTATTCTGGTGGCCGAGGGGTTGTCCCACGTCCACTTTGTTTGTGAGATAATCTTTGGGAAAGCAGATTTAACATCCATATGATGAACCTTCCAATCCTCTTGTGCTGCCAAATTTTGAGTTCCTGTAAGGTATTCAATTTTTATTAGTCATGTTGGTATTTATGATGATGATACACTTAAATTATATACATTTCATTACTCATGTTGGTATTTATGTTGTACTATTTCATTTACTCTTTGTCATGACAGGTGTTGAAAGATGGTGGGAAAGGGTCGAAAGCACTCCGTGGCTCCTTCTTCGTCGGCGGGTGGTGGGATGGGTACTTCCATTCCTGCCTCGCCTCTTTGAAGAGCGTTGCTCTCTACTCTGCATGTAGTGGCCGCTTCTTCGACTCTCGCGGCCCCCGTGAGAGGAGGTCGACCCCCCGCGAAGCCGAGAGGTACTAAAGGTATTACTCATGTTGGTATTTATGTTGTACTCATGTTGGTATTTATGTTGTAGGCATGTTGGTATTTATATACATTTTATTACTCATGTTGGTATTTATGTTGTACTAAAGGTACACGTGGTCGCGGGAGAGGTAGGGCGGTGGCTGTCACAGCTTCCTTGCCACCACCCCAAGCTGATTCACTTGAGCACATGACTTCTACGGTGGATTCGTCTGAGCTGGAGGCTACACGGTGTCCGATTCACGAGCCTAGGGTCGACGAGCCTCAGATCGACGAGCCTTCGACCCACGAGACTCGTGTCCCAGAGGCTTCGTTCCGGGCGACTCCCGAGCAAAGCAGGGATGAGGGTACGTCCCGGGAGACCTGGGCTGAGCAAGTGTCCATGCTGATAGCGATGAGGAGCTGGGTGAGGGGGCTACCGTCTACCAGCGTGGTAGTTCGTGGCTCCCGCTCGTGTCGGCGACACGTGAGCAGAGGTGGTCGATTAAGCCAAATGGGGACAAGTAAGTTAATTTAATCTTATTTAACCTTTTGCCTTCACGTTTTCTCAAATATCTAATGTTTTGGCTTTAATTTGTCATACTACAGGGGTTGGATTGTTGCCAAGGGTGTCCGCAAGCCCAACAGCGCCCTTGGTGTGCTTTGCCATCAAAACTTCGCGGTGTTTGTTACGTTGCCCAGTCGGGAGCGAGAGGTAGGAATGACCTGGGAGCACTACTTGGGTGTCGTGGTCCCGCCAGAGGTGGAGATCGACGGTGTTCTGTGCCACACGAGGGCCGACATGGTGATCCGACAGTTCTCGGTAATTTCTCCTTTACACAATTATAAATCAACCATTACTAGTTATTGTACTAATCGGTGTTGTCTCGTTTGCAGACCTATTATATGTGTGAGGAGGGATACGAGGAGGACGTGGCAAAGGTTATCGAAACCAAATGTTGCCGCCTACTTCAAAACTTTTGCCACGAGGCTCGGGTGCAGGCTGTTCGAGACTACTATACCTCGCGGCGTATTAGGAAGGACAAGGCAAAGTGTCGCGATTCTCAGATGGAGAAGGAGCATTACATGAAGGTAATTACATATTATTAAGGCTTTATAGTTAGTTTCCTTGATTTGGTTCTTACGCGCTCAAATTTCTCTTTATTAACTTAGGTGCCCAAAACGTGGGAGGCCGGCCACAACAACGCCAAGGAGAGGTGTGGCAAAATGGTTGGTGTGCCACACCATCAAGGAAGCGTCAACTTAATCCAATTTGGCGATAACTGGGTATGTGGTTTGCTTCATGCCTCATGCAATTCATTCTTAATGCTTTCTTGAGCCCTTTACTAATACAATTTTCCTCTCTCTCTCTTTTAGGCACGTCACAATAAGACGGAGGTGCCACCGATGTACGACCTGTATGCGATGGCCCATACTGCCTCGTACAAGAAGGTCAAGGCATTCTCTGAGTCTGACCTCGAGCATCTAGAAAACTTCACCAACATCTCCTCCCAACATAAGCTCGTGAAGTACAGAGATCACGGGAAGGCGAGGAAAGGGGAGGACTTTAACCTGAGCGAGGGGCCTATTGATCCAGAGCTGGTGATGATAGCTGGCAATGGGAGGCCCCATGGCTCGATCGCCATTGGATACGGCCTTATACGTTGTCCTAGCACTCTCCGACACATAAAGGCATGCCAAACGAGCTCCTGTCCTGAGATAACACCTTGTCCACGGCCAGTCGAGCTCGCCATCGAGGTTAGTTTAATGGACTCAACTATCTTTCCAGATTAGTTTGTGCGTTGGAACCAATATGATTACAATGCTAACAATGAGTTGTGTTGCAGGCTGCTATTCTGAAAGAGAGAGAGGCAATGCACGCAGTTTTGGCGGAGAAGGATAAGCACATGAAGGAGCTGGAGGAGAGGACGACTGCATTGGTGGAGGCGTAGAGGGCACGGAATGATGCGTCTAACAGGGCCATATATGAGCTCTTTGTGGTAAGTTTCTTCTTCATATTATTTAAATCTTGCATTTTAATGTCCGTTTCATTAATAACTAAAAAGTTTGACTTGTCGAAACCAAATGTACAGTCTATGTGCGAGAAGACCGGCCAAGTCCCTTCGGCGATGCCAATCATTAACATGGCAGGGCTGGTGAGTTTCATTTCAATGCAGTGATCTTAAGAGTGTCATCACGCTAACGACACATTCCAAACGATGTTTGGTGCACAATATCTCCCGAAACGCATCGCACGACCCTTATACAGTGGAGCCTTCTACAGGGCAGCCTTCTCCAGGTGAAACAAGCCAGAGCCACCGTGCTTCACCGCCATGTTGACGATAATGGTATGTTATCCTCCTTCTTCTACTCTCCTCCTTCTTTTCCTTCTTCTTCTCCTTCTTATTTTCTTCTTCTTCTCCTCTTCCTTCTCCTTCTCCTTCTCCTCCTCCTCCTCCTTATTCTTCTTTTTGTTCTCCTTCTTCTTCTCTTCTTGCTTTTTTTTCTTTCTTCTTCTACGTAGCTTATTTTCCCCAACATAGACATACTTAGCTAATTGTCCTCCAGAATGACATAATAAGCTTAGTTAGGTAAAAACATCATAAGAACCTTGGTTAGCTCATTAAAATGACTAATTTAGCTCCAAAATGACATAATAAGATCATAATGGCCTATTTAATTAAAAAAATGACCTATACTTACCTAATTATCCTCCAAAATGACATAATTAGCTCCAAAAAGGCATAATTAGCTAATTTAGCTCGAAGAAGAGGACAAGAGGAGAAGAAAGAAGAAAAATAAAAAGAAGGAAGAAGAAGAAGAAGAAGAGAAGAAGGAGAGAAGAAGAAGGAGAAGGAGAAGCTAGAGAAAGAGCTAGCCCTCCTTTTCTTCTCTCCTCCTTCTTCTCCTTCTTCTTTTCTTCTTCTTCTCCTCTTCCTTCTCCTTCTCCTTCTCCTCCTCCTCCTCCTCCTTCTTCTTTTATTCTCCTTCTTCTTCTCTACTTGCTTATTCTCTTTCTTCTTCTACGTAGCTTCTTTTCCCCAACATAGACATACTTAGGTAATTGTCCTCCAAAATGACATAATTAGCTTAGTTAGGTAAAAACATCATAACTACATTGGTTAGCTCATTAAAATGACTAATTTAGCTCCAAAATGACATAATAAGCTCATAATGGCCTATTTAATAAAAAATGACCTATACTTACCTAATTATCCTCCAAAATGAAATAATTAGCTCCAAAAAGGCATAATTAGCTAATTTTGCTCGAAGAAGAGGAAAAGAGGAGAAGAAAGAGGAAAAATGAAAAGAAGGAAGAAGAAGAAGAAGAGAAGAACAAGGAGAAGGAGAAAGAACTAACCCTCCTACTTCTTCTGTCCTCCTTATTCTCCTTCTTGTTTTCTTCTTCTTCTCCTCTTCCTTCTCCTTCTCCTTCTCCTCCTCCTCCTTCTTCTTCTTCTTTTTCTTCTCCTTCTTCTTCTCTCTTCTTGCGTCTTCTCTTTCTTCTTCTACGTAGCTTATTTTCCCCAACATAGACATACTTAGCTAATTGTCCTCCAAAATGACATAATTAGCTTAGTTAGGTAAAAACATCAGAAGAACCTTGGTTAGCTCATTAAAATGACTAATTTAGCTCCAAAATTACAAATAAGCTCATAATGGCCTATTTGTATAAAAAAATGACCTATACTTACCTAATTATCCTCCAAAATGACAAAATTAGCTCCAAAAAGGCATAATTAGCTAATTTAGCTCGAAGAAGAGGACAAGAGGAGACGAAAGAGGAAAAATGAAAAGAAGGAAGAAGAAGAAGAGAAGAAGAAGAGAAGAAAGAGGAGAAGGAGCTAGCCCCCTCCTTCTTCTTCTCTTCTCCTTCTTCTCCTTCTTTTCTTCTTCTTCTCCTCTTCCTTCTCCTTCTCCTCCTCCTCCTCCTTCTTCTTCTTCTTCTCTTCTTGCTTCTTCTCTTTCTTCTTCTACGCAGCTTATTTTCCACAACATAGACATACTTAACTAATTGTCCTCCAAAATGACATAATTAGCTTAGTTAGGTAAAAACATCATAAGAACCTTGGTTAGCCCATTAAAAATACTAATTTAGCTCCACAATGACATAATAAGCTCATAATGGCCTATTTAATTAAAAATGACCTATACTTACCTAATTATCCTCCAAAATGACATAATTAGCTCCAAAAAGGCATAATTAGCTAATTTAGCTCGAATAAGAGGACAAGAGGAGAAGGAAGAGGAAAATGAAAAGAAGTAAGAAAAAGAAGAAAAGAAGAAGAGAAGAAGGAGGAGAAGGAGCTAGCCCCCTCCTTCTTCTTCTCTCCTGCTTCTTCTCCTTCTTCTTTTCTTCTTCTTCTCCTCTTCCTTCTCCTTCTCCTTCTTCTTCTTTTTCTTCTCCTTCTTCTTCTCTTCTTGCTTCTTCTCTTTCTTCTTCTACATAGCTTATTTTCCCCAACATAGACATACTTAGCTAATTGTCCTCCAAAATGACATAATTAGCTTAGTTCGGTAAAAAACGTCGTAAGAACCTTGGTTAGCTCGTTAAAATAACTAATTTAGCTCCAAAATGACATAATAACCTCATAATGGCCTATTTAATAACAAAATGACCTATACTTACCTAATTATCCTCCAAAATGACATAATAACCTCATAATGGCCTATTTAATAACAAAATGACCTATACTTACCTAATTATCCTCCAAAATGACATAATTAGCTTGAAAAAGGCATACTTAGCTAATTTAGCACGAAGAAGGGGACAAGAGGAGAAGAAAGAGGAAAAATGCAAATAAGTAAGAAGAAGAAGAAGGAGAAGGAGCTAGCCCCCTCCTTCTTCTTCTCTCCTCCTTCTTCTCCTTCTTCTTTTCTTCTTCTTCTCCTCTTCCTTCTCCTTCTCCTTCTCCTCCTCCTCCTCCTTATTTTTCTTTTTGTTCTCCTTCTTCTTCTCTTCTTGATTTTTTTCTTTCTTGTTCTACGTAGCTTATTTTCCCCAACATAGACATACTTAGCTAATTGTCCTC